>NW_027526204.1:114008356-114608356 GCF_048455015.1 Haemaphysalis longicornis
CGTTTGCCCAAAGTATACTAGTGAGTGAAACGTCCTTGAAGCAGCATCATTGGACACTCGCCCTCTGTCTGAAAAAAAAAATCAGACTTCGTAGGAATAGGCGCTGCTTATGTACCGTGCATTCCATTGTTAAAGAGAAACGGTGAGCGCGTGCCTGACGCGCTTGGCGAAGCACCGACACCGAGAAGTGGCGAGAATCGGAGACCGCCGGCAGATGCGCACTGACCGCATGATGCGGGAGAATTAAGCCGCTCTGTCGTCTGCTACGGTGTTTCGCCGTGCCACTCAGCATCCTTCAACGACCACTAGCTTCTCACGCTAAAGACAAGCTGTCTCTCTCTCCCTCTCTCGAGTGCGAAGTGCCTCAGCTGAGTGGCACAGCGGAGCGCCGTAGCAGACGAGAGAGTCGTTCAAGAGCTCCAGCGTGTTATGGCATTACGGCTTGGCAGCCAGCTGTGGGCGTCCAACCGTTCACCGTCTGCCGACTCAGGTGAGCGCTCCTTTTTGGCGGGTTTGCAATCTTGATCCGCATACTTGCAACTGAAACGGTTGATTTCTGCGCGAAACAGTTATAATAGCGGCGTTTACGAAAATCTTAACGGCCCGTCCTCACCGTCTCGCGGTTTATACTGCTTTGCTCGCGTCTGTGGGCGATCGCGAGCTGTTGACGGTTTCTTGCACGGCTCGGTAAAGCATTCTGATACATAATTCTCTAGTTGGAATGCAAACCTCTCTCGCCCGTGCCGAATTGTGGCCTTAATAACACCAGTTGGTATCCTCTACGATTTGTCAAGGCAGCGTGCTCACCAGTGCTAATCTTGTAACAAAAATGAACCTGCAGTGCGATCTATTCGTGAAGTTAGAGCACGAAAGAACGCTGTTGACAAGGCTTCCGTGTGTGCTTATGGTTCGTGAGGGCATTGTAACACGTTGTTCTAGCCTGTTCCACCTCCTTACTACAATTGCTTGTCAGGCGCAGCCACCGGGATGCTAATTACTTCGCTATTTTCATGTTTAATAACGTGAAGCTAGTCGGCGTTCAATAACTGATGGAAATTCAGTGGAAACGACCAAGACGGCAACACAGGGCAGGAACACTGCTTGAGTGGTCTTGTCTCGTTTGCCCTGCTTTTCAGCAGTTGTAGATTATTTATTTACTGCTGCGTGAACATTGTTTCATTCTTCACGTGAAGCTAGTCGGCGTTCAATAACTGATGGAAATTCAGTGGAAACGACCAAGACGGCAACACAGGGCAGGAACACTGCTTGTGTGGTCTTGTCTCGTTTGCCCTGCTTTTCAGCAGTCGTAGATTATTTATTTACTGCTGCGTGAACATTGTTTCATTCTTCATGTTCCAGTTCTTTCTCTTGCCGCATATCCTGACGTCAGTCACGGTGCCCATAGCCTGCCAGCACCACTCATCCTGCCACTCTAGTGGGAACTGATGTGTGCGGGCCACTTGTCATAACCCAATGGGTTCCCGCCCATGCCTGGCCTGTAATTGATGGTACACTTTAGATCCACCGCTGAGATCTCATTGTGCCTTCATTTGGAGTGAGCGCATGCAGCGGTAGTTGATAGCCATGAAGACAACAGCGTGTGCACTGAAAATGCCGATGTCAAAATTAAACCAAACTGATCTAGGGATCTATGCCAGCTTGACTTTCACAAGTCTCACCGCGAGTATCAAAACAATGACCACCTAGGGATATCCCATGCCCTAAATCGTGCTCTCCCTTCTGTTTTTGTTGTTTCTTTACTGTTATAAACTTAAGCATCGATAGTACGAGTGAGGTAGCCAGGAAACAAATGGGCCATGCTGCACTTGAAAATGCCTTGCCCGAAATAAAGCTGCTTCCTTCTAGTTAAACTCCTTAGTGCAAAAAGATAGTTCCATATATCAAATAATTTGATGCGCACGAACTTATTGGTGAAACACGATCCTGCTTCAATGAACGTGCGAGAGGGCACCGGTTGCCAGCCAGCAGCAACATGGGTGGGCACCTAGCAGATGGCTGCAAACGCTGTGGGTGTGAACCATTACTGGAAAAGACGGCCTTTCTAAAAAGAGCACAGAACAAACCGGAAAGGACGATAGCCGAGGCGGTCTTTATAAAAAGAGCACGCTGTCACTAGCATTAACCGACAAAGAAACGTCCTTCATTAATGACAGTCAGTGTGTAATCGAGTAGTTCAGAATGTGCAGTTGTCGTTCCCCTCTCGTGGTTCGTTTCGCACCTGGAATATGCGCGTGCACTCTGGTTTGTTAACTTAAGGCCTGCGCAATTATCCTGTTATGCTATCTCCAATGTTGCGCTTGTGAATTCCAGTGATTGTCACCCCACCGGTTACACTTGTTAGTTGGCTTATACCTTGGTTTTATTATTCGTTCTTTTCTCTTTAAAAGTCATCTAAAAAGAGGCGGGATTTTCTTCGAATAAACAGCTAGAAGTTGGCGCCTGTGTCTATCGTATTTAGTCTTTGTCCACGTCTGTTTTGTGCCACGTTTTCTTTTCATTAAAGTATGAACCAATCCATTCAACAACAAGTACTGTGAAATCCCAGGACAAGGTGGTCTTGTTCCTGTTTGAATTGTCATGTTGGTCATCCTTTTTACCCACAGCTTTCCAGTTCGTTCTACCTGTCTATACGGCCACGTAACTGCGGAGAAATCTGGTGTCGACCGGATTATATTTCGAAGAGAATAGATGTAGCAACTACATCAAGCACTAGCTGGTTCTATGGCTTGGTGCACTTTTCTGTGGGAGGTCCAAAGCACCACAAGGAGGCACAGTGCTGGGGCGGTATTCTCGTAACTGTCCCTTTTGCAAACATTCGTTTTGCGCCCCTTTCTCGTGACGTACTTCCGGTTAAGCAGTGAGCGTTGGCAGTAGGTTTGCCGCGCTTGCGTTACGTCACTTCCGGTTGTTTGCTTTTAGCCAATCAGGGTTTGCCAAAAGGGACACTTTTGAAAGGGACGCAAAAGAGACAAAACTCCAGAATGCCGCCCCTGGTCCCATGTAACGTACTACTTGGGAGCTGCAAAATTACAAATGTGCTTTTTTATGCCGTTACCTAGGGAGCCTCAATTTTATTATGCTGCAATGGAAATTATCTGTATGCATGTTTGCAAATGTCCATTCCGCTGAAAAATTCATGCCGTGCCTTCACAGTCAGTGCAGTTTTATGCATCTAGACCAGGGGTCTCAAACGCACATCAGTGAGCGGGCAGCAGCCATGAATTTAGTCCTGCAAGGGCCGGGACAGGAAAGAAGTTTGAAACGAAGGGGAGGGCGGGGGTAACAAAATGTCAGCTGATGCTGCCATTTGAAAGAAACAATTCCTTTCCCCCATCTTGTAAATATGGCAGATCATTTCTGAATGCATGCAATGTGGGCCCCCATCTTGTAAATATGGCAGATCATTTCTGAATGCATGCAATGTGGAGTCATGATTCGAGAAACATATGAACACCGATCTCCAGGATGACTACGATCTAGACGGCAATTCTGAAATATCAAATATTTGTTCACGGTGATGCTTCAACATGTGGTGACCATATTGGGTACACTCCAAAAAAAAGAAATAGAAATAAATGAAATTAATTCACACACTCATGAGCGGGTCGGGCTGCAACCAAAAGGTCCGTGCGGCACGCGTTTGAGACCCCTGATCTGGATCGCCACCTGTGCCCATTCATAACATGCCAGCAAACTGTAGCTTATCAATGCGAAAGCAATAGTATGTAGCCCATTGACTAAGATGCTACTATCTGCTGTCTGCATTAGCACAACGGCTCCTAAATTGGCCGGCAGTGCAAAGAGAACAAAAGTGAACTGAGTTCAAAATGACTTTGGGAATAGTTGAAACCACATGGGCATCAAACCCAGCCTCTCCACAGCGCAAGTTCAGCACCGCATCCTTGAACCACTATAACTCAGTGGCTCTGGCTGACTGAGTGGCTCCTGCTGGTGGAACAAGCCATTTGTGCTAGAAAGCATTTCGTGCTTTCAACTTGAATTGGTCGACTCTCGTCAATTCGACACTCTGCGCACTTTGATTCTGGTGTAATAAACAGAAAACCTGAACAACTTGAATCAAAATACACGAGGAAAATTTGCTAGGCTTATACATTGCACAGCCTGGCCGTAGACTTCAAAATCCATATTTTTGTGTTTCATGTGGCAAAACAAGGCATAGCTCGGGCTAGCTATGAACGGTACTGTAGTAGAGGGCTATGGGTTAATTCAGGCCACCTATGAATCGTTGACATGCGCTAAATCTTGGCACACCGACATTTTGTTTTTTTCTCCTGCCCCAGAAAAGTGGCCAGTGACGCTGGAATCAGACCCATATCCTTAGGCTAGCAGGACACCAAACTGCCAAGCAGGCTTTACCTGAACCAGTGCTTTGGACGTTGGCCAAAAAGTTTCATACGGGTGAACTTGCGCTATGCATCTACAAATAAGAACTGAAACAACCCACCCTTGTGTCTCTTTGAGAATCCAATGTTCGCCTAACATCAAAAATTGCATCAAACATTCCACCAATTGATTCAAGAAATTCGCTTGTATGTTCAAGGAAGGGTCCTGAATAAAAAGCTACATTTACTTTAATTGTATTCCGTGAATATTTATTTTATTGAAATTTTTTAGCACAAGGACAACAAAACAAGAGGAAAAGTACAAACAGACAGCGTTGTCACTCTCTCTCTCGTTCGTACTCTTGTGATGTTTTAGCGGTGTTTATTTTCTCTTTAAAATGTGCCATATCTGCCATTTTAGTTTCTTTCATTTGTTTGATCTTATGCTGTGTTGCCAAGGAAACTTTGTAAATGACACCTTCAAGTAAAATAAAAAATAACATTTGTAAGCGTATGCTTCTCAATGGATAGGAACGCTCGCTAGGTGGATGTGAAGCCAAGAAAACACCGAAGTTGTAACGAACACTGCAGAATGTTTATGGACATTCCATTTCCCCGCGGCACATCCTACATCGGACAAACGGGCCAGTGTTTAAATGACAGATTGCGAGAGCACAACAATGATTGCCATCAACTACAATCGCCAGGCAACCTTGCAGCCCACTGCGCAAAATACGGATGCAAACCAAAGCTAAAACAAGCAAATGTGCTATCACGCTCAAAAGACCGAAGGGTTCGGGAAGTGATTGAGGCCTTCCGAATGCTGTCTATCAGCGTGCCCACAATAGCCCTCACCGAAAAGGAGACAAAAATAATGAAAGAAAAGTCTAATGGCACATGAGCACACGACGATATCATGTTTAATCTGTGAATGTACAGTAACCATCGCATGCTTATAAATAACCATACAGCTTTCAATAAACCAGTTGCTAGTTTGCGCACCATCGTTACGTTCGTCTTTTCACTGTCCCCGTCCCTCGTCCAAATATGCAGCGCACGTTAATATTGATTATTTTCAAATGTCTGCTATGGGGGTTTTAGATTGGTTTTCCCGGTTTAACTTATCTCTTCTTTTTTTGTTTCTCCGTTCTGGATACGACGGAGCCTTGAGTGCAAGCAGCAGGACCATTTCTCTGGTAGGGCGTCTAGGCCCCAAGTTGCCGGCGCGTAGTTCGAATTATTCTTGGTGGAGGGCGCCCCTTACATTGGTTTCTATGGACACTTGGCCGGACCAAATCATACAGTTCGAATTAGTGAGTTTTTGCGGTACCAAGTAATTTGTTGTACGAAAACCCCCCAACAAGAAGCAGGGTAAACCTGTCGCCCCTTCATACTTTTCCCATCTTTGTGGCCACGTGTACTCTTCATGCGAATACGAAGGATTTTATCACGGTAACTGATAGGCACAGTTTTAGCTGCTTTATGAATTGAGGCAAGTTATAGTTGCTGCAGTGACGTGTTGTATAGATTAGTCGAATGAACTGGAAAGCCGTTGGTGAAAAGGATGACCAACATGACAATTCAAACAGGGACAAGATCACCTTGTCTTGAGATTTAACAGAACTTGCTGCTGAGTGAGTTGGTTCATACTTGAATGAAAAGAAAACGTGGCACTAAACAGACGTGGACGAAGACTAGATACGATAGACACAGGCGCCAACTTCCAGCTGTTTATTCCAAGAAAATCCCGCTTATTTATTTAAAGAGAAAAAAAAACGAATAACAAAACCAAGGTATAGGCCAAGTAACAAGTGTAACCGGTGACCCGCCGCGGTGGCTCAGTGGCTAAGGCCTTGTGCTGCTGAGCACATGGTCGCGGGTTCGATTCCCGGCTGCGGCGGCCGCTTTTCTGATGGAGGCGAAAAAGCAGAAACGCCCGTGTGTACGAGATTTCGGTGCACGTTAAAGATCCCCAGGTGGTCAAAATTAATCCGGAGCCCTCCACTACGGCGCGCCTCATCGCCTGCGTTGCGTCAGCGCGTTAAACCCTACAATCAAATCAAATCAGAAGTGTAACCGGTGGGGTGACAATCGCTGGAATGCACAAGTGCAACATTGGAGATAGCATAACAGGATAATTGCGCAGGCCTGAAGTTAACAAACCAGAGTGCACGCGCATATTCCAGGTGCGAAACGAACCACGAGAGGGCAACGACAACTGCACATTCTAAACTACTCGATTACACGCTGACTGTCTTTAATGAAGGCCGTTTCTTTGTCGGTTAATGCTAGTGACAGCGTGCTCTTTTTATAAAGACCACCTCGTTTATCGTCCTTTCCGGTTTGTTCTGTGCTTTTTTTAGAAAGGTTGTCTTTTCCAGTAATGGTTCACACCCACAGCGCTTGCAGCCGTCTGCTAGGTGCCCACCCAAGTTGCTGCTGGCAGCCAACCGGTGCCCTCTCGCACGTTCATTGAAGCAGCATCGTGTTTCGCCAATGAGTTCGTGTGCATCAAATTATTTGATATATGGAACTATCTTTTTTTGCACTAAGGAGTTTAACTAGCAGGAAGGAGCTTTATTTCGGGCAAGGCATTTTCAAGTGCAGCATGGCCCTTATGTTTCCTGGCTACCTCACTCGTACTATGGATTCTTAAGTTTATAACAGTAAAGAAACAACAAAAACTGAAGGGAGAGCACGATTAAGGCATGGGATATCCCTAGCTGTTCATTGTTTTGATACTTGCTGTAAGACTCGTAAAAGTCAAGCTGGCATAGATCCCTAGATCAGTTTGGTTTAGTTATGACAGCGGCATTTTCAGTGCACACGCTGTTGTCTTCATGGCTATCAACCAAAGGCCCGTTCACACTTGCGACGAAGCGACGCGACAAAGCGACGAAAGCGAAAGCGATCGCCACCTTTGCTGTTCACACTTGCACGCGACATCGAGCGAGGGGCGACGACTATTTTTTGCTTTTCTTGTTATTGTATCGCGCTCGGAGTGAGACTTCACGGGAGCTTTGCCGCTTGTGGAAACACAGCATCCGGGTGCTGTGGCAGGATATGACGTCAGGAAGTCTCGCCTCCTGTTTCCGCTTCAAAAGCGACGGCGCGACGGAGGCGAAAAAAATTGGTGGAGACCGATCGCTCTCGTAGCGTGATGAAAGCGATGCCAGGCGACGAAAGCGACACAAATTTCCGTCACTTTCGTCGCTTTTGCTCGCTTTCGTCGCAAGTGCGAACGGGCCTTAACGCTGCTAATAAACGCACAATCAGATCGCAGCGGTGGATCTAAAGTATACCATCAATTACAGGCCAGACATGGGCGGGAACCCATTGGGTTCCGCACACATCAGTTCCTATTAGAGTGGCAGTTTTAGTGCTGCAGGCAGGCTAGGGGCACCGTGACTGACGTCAGGATATGCTGCAAGAGAAAGAAATGGAACATGAAGAATGAAACAATGTTCACGCAGCAGTAAATAAATAATCTACGACTACTGAAAAGCAGGGCAAACGAGACAAGACCACACAAGCAGTGTTCCTGCCCTGTGTTGCCGTCTTGGCCGTTTCCACCAAATTTCCAGCAGTTATTGAACGCCGACTAGCTTCACGTTATTAAACATGAAAATAACGAAGTAATTGGCATCCCGGCGGTCACGCCTGGCAAGCAATTGTATTAAGGAGATGCAACAGGCTAAACCAGCGTGTCACAACGCCCTCACGAACCACACGCACACACGAAAACCTTGTCAACGGCGTTCTTTCGTGCTCTAACTTCACGAATAGATCGCACTGCAGGTTCATTTTTGTTACAAGATTAGCACTGGTGAGCACGCTGCCTTGACAAATCGTAGAGGATACCAACTGGTGTTATTAAGGCCACAATTCGGCACAGGCGAGAGAGATTTGCATTCCAACTAGAGAATTATGTATCAGAATGCTTTACCGAGCCGTGCAAGAAACCGTCAACAGCTCGCGATCGCCCACAGACCGCGAGCAAAGCAGCATAAACAGCGACAATAATGCGAGACGGTGAGGACGTGCCGTTAAGATTTTCGTAAACGCCGCTATTATAACTATCCCGCGCATAAACCAACTGTTTCAGCTGCAGGTATGCGGATCAAGATTGCAAACCCGCCAAAAAGGAGCGCTCACCTGAGTCGGCAGACGGTGAACGGTTGTACGCCCACAGCTAACTGTAAAGCCGTAATGCCATAAGACGCTGGAGCTCTTCAACGACGATTGAGTGGGCGATAATCATAGCCAGTTTACACAATCTTGCGTCGACCACAAAAGTCGAACGCCACTACTTGAATCGTTGCGGCGGCGCATGCCGTGTAGGCAGCTCTCGGAAAAGTGTAAACATTCGGCGCGGGAACGCTGGGAGCAAACGTGACGTCACATCCGCCTAGCATCCGTCCTCACCCCCCGAAATGGTCGGTTAAAGGGACACTGAAGTGATATGTACACATTGCGGGATTACTAGCACAAATTGTAGTCCGGAGTCCCCAGGCCATGTTTCGACCACTCTGGGCGTGTTTACGCGATTTTATTTAGTAGAAAAATTAATTCGAAAATGCTGTCCTCCTCTCTTTACGCTCGCCCATTTTCTGTGGCGTTTTCGTGTGACGTCGGGAGGAGCCGAGCTCGCAATTGGCTCTGTCTGAAGGCTCCCCGGCCTTCAGACAGAGTCAGTCGGCCCAGCGTTTCGTCCGACGGCCGCCGACGGGTCGTCGCAATTCGTTCGCTCAGTTGAAACGAAGCCAGGACACGTTTGTGAATGGAAGAATGTGCCTTTTTTACTTGGTTAGTTTTTACACTGTATCTAGCTCCAAGTCAAGGTCGTACGCAAGCGCTGCACAAGCGCACATGCGACGCTTCGCTGACTGGTACGCAAGTAGGAAAATATAAGGCCTCTTGAAGGCGGGAGAAGAGTCAGCGAAATCAATATAGGTACTAAGGAAATAAAATCAACTGATATTTTTACCGTACAGCGTAAAACTAGGGTGCGGGAAGCACTTTTTTGCGCTGGGCGAACAAGCACAGCGGCCAGCAGCACGACTACGCATCTGCGAACGCTTTTCCGTCTAAGAAATGCAATTGCTAGACGTGAGATATTGTGGAAATTTGGGGGATGCTTACTGCACGAGCGCAAAACAACAAATATTCACCTAAGCTGCTTGGAACGCTAAAACTAAATAAAAGTGTAAACTGGTTATACATTATATACCTTATATTTCCAAGGTCAGGAGAACTCCCTAAGAACAAGTCTCCAGGTCCGGACGGCATCATCGCCGAATTGTATCGGGCGTTTCGAAAAGAATTGGGCCCCATTCCAGTGACCGTTTTTGAAAAATGCAGGCAGGAAGGTCGGCTCCTTCCCTCCATGCGGCAAAGCCACCTCGTTCTGATCCCTAAAGAGACCAGCTCCAAAGCTTTACCGGCCGTAACCGACTTCCGCCCAATCACACTCCTATCGACCGACTATAAGATACTCGCTAGGATCCCAGCTCGACGCCTCCAGATGGCCCTCCGAGGCGTGGTTGGTGAGCATCAAACCTGCGGGTTCAAAGGTCACTCAATCAACACCAATTTACATCGGATGAGGACCGCCTGCGAAGCTGCAGAGATGGGCGTGATGCCTATTGCGGTACTGCAACTAGATCTTCGAAAAGCCGTCGATCTAGTCGATCGCACATTTCTCTTCGCTCTACTTCTGCACTGTGGGGTAGGGGAAACAATGGTGGAATGGCTAGAAACGTGTTACGCAGACATCACAACAAGTGTGATATGTTGGGAGGAGCACTCGGACCACCCATAGAGGTCAGCAGGTCGGTCCACCAGGGATGTCCAATGTCCCCTGTCTTGTTCGCGCTCTATCTGGAACCGCTCTGTCGAATGATCGCTACTTCCAATTCGATCAGGGGGCTGGTCCTCGGGAATGAAGAACTCCGCGTGCTAGCGTACGCGGACGACATCGCCGTCGTCTGCACATCACGAACCCAGGTGAGCGAGGTCGCGGAGCTCGCACGTCGCTTCTGCCGCTTCTCTGGAGCGGAGATAAACCTCTCCAAATCGGAGGGCTATTGGCTGAGTGAATGGGAACTCAAGCCCCCCAGCTTCTGCGGCGCTCGCTGGAAGGATTCAATACACCGCTACCTGGGCGTGAACATGGCCCTATGGGAAGCCAACGCAGCCAGATGGCGACCTAGGCTAACGGCAGCGGAGGCCAAGTTGCAACCATGCAGAACAAGCCACATCGCCTTGGTCGCCAGAGCACACATCTGCAACGTCGTAGCACACATCTGCAACCCGGCTACCCTATACTCGGCGCGAGTCACCTCCATCGACAAGAAATCGGTGCACAAGTTGCACCGACAGTGGGCGGTCTTCGTCTGGCGCTCCTCGTACGAGCCTATGAGACGCACAAATCTCTTTTGGGGACTAGAGGCCGGCGGCCTAAGTCTGGTCCACGTGGAGATTAAGCTGACAGTCCAACGTTTTATATATTTCCGAGACCAGTCCGACCCTTTTCTCCGTGGAGCACTCCAGTCAATCGGCTCTGCCCATAAATCAAAGTGGCAGGTCACAACTGTCCAACTGCACCATGGCGCACGAGCCGCCCCTTTCTATAGAGAAATCGCTGGCGCCATCACCCTACTGGAACAGCAGTTCTCACGGGACTACAGCAGTTAAGCCCCCCCGGCTATACCGCGACCTTCTCGCAAAGCTCCTTCCCCCACCCCTGTACCCACCAGTCGCTCCACACAAGCGCTGCACAAGCGCTCATGCGACGCTTCGCTGACTGGTACGCTAGTAGGAAAATCTAAGGCCACTTGAAGGCGGAAGAAGAGTCAGCGAACTCGGAACTAAAATCAACTGATACTTTTACAGTACAGCGTAAAACTAGGGAGCGCGAAGCACTTTTTTGCGCTGGGAGAACAAGCACAGCGGTCAGAAGCACGACCACACATCTGCGAACGCTTTTCCGTCTAAGAAATACAATTGCTAGACCTGAGATATTGTGGAAATTTGGGGGACGCTAACTGCACAAGCGCTGAACAACAAATAGTCACCTAAGCTGCTTGAAGTGCTAAAACTCAATAAAAGTGAAAACTCATTATACATTATATACCTTATATTTTCAACATATATAGCAGCGCTGGCCCGTGGCCGAGTGGTCTGGAGCGCTAGGTATGTTAAGTCACAAGTTTTAATCCCCGAGTTTGCATGTTTTTGTTTTTGTAAGTTCACTTTTTCGTTTTCGGCCGATGTTTTTAATACTGAGTTCATTATTTTTGCGCCGTAACGTTCACTGCTCTACGAACCAGTTCACAGAACGCGCGCAGGCTGACACTGACCCGCTAGCGAGTTCTCGTTGGCGTGCTTTTGCCATAAGCACCGATTGCTTGCGGGCAGTGGGCACAGGCCAGAATCAATAGACCCTTTGCCTGGTGCGAACACACATTGTACAATACAGGCATGAGTGAGGCAAGCTCCAAATATGGGGGAAAAGCGCATGGCATTTGAGCGTCTGCGGTGAGCGGAGGGCGTTCATCCACTGCGTAGGCCTCGGCTAGTGATTGCTACTATTCCAAGCCGTCCTGGGAGGCTTATCTTAGGCATTTTACAGCCGACAATATGGCTAAAGCGCGATATGACGATTACTGAGATATCGAGAATGGCCATCAGATAACGTCGGTTGTCAAGCATGTTGTTTTACAGAACCGAAACTGAAACTTGTATGCTAGTCGTGGGCATCGTCCAATCACGGTGCACCTCCTCCCGTCGTCACAGCCTTTAGTTGGTGCGGCCGCCGCAGACCACGCATGGTAGTTTTTCTTCTTTCACGCCTAATAAAATAATTACCGACTGATCAAACGGATAAACGATGAAAAGTGTGTTATTTTGAGCCAGTGTACACAGTGCAAGCAAAACGGAGAGCTTGACAAATTCACTTCAGTGTCCCTTTAACAGTGGACCGCACTGTACCTTATAACGAACCCTGTATGGATTCTCTGATCTAGGTTGCTTACTTTTTTTTTGCAAAGTGGTGTCTGACCGTGTTGTTCAAGCACACTAATCATCATACTAGGGAAGTGTCTGAGGCTTTTTTCATATCGAAAAATTGCGAAACTTGTGTTAGCCAACCTTCTGTGTCCTTGCACAAAAGCGAAATCTGTTATCTTGCAGAACGTGTGACTTGACGAGTTGCAGGCTTGCGCAGTGGTTCATTCTTGAATTGAACTGTTTTGACATGCGCGGTTTTTGGTGTATATATGTTTTTTTTTTTGCCTTTTCCAATAAGAATTCAGTTGTGAGTGCCGCGCTGTGTCTGTTACCTTCCTCGTCCTCGTCTTTCTTGCACTGGCTATTTTCTATCACCTTGGGTACATGGTTTACTGTTTCATTTCACTGCCATTTCTCGTGTACTCCGTGTTCAATCCTTTATCACCTTGTCTCTTGTGTTATCTTGCCGCAGTGGTGAGTAGTACCAGGCCAAATATTCGTCTCTCAGGCCTTTCCATAAACGTTTTACCCTCTCGAAAATATCAGTGTCCCCATATTGCCCCTGCAAGATATCTTCCCAGCAATGCATGTGTTTAGTAGCGAAGCCGACTTTACAGCCATACCCCGGGGTTTATGGAAATGTCTAGTACCCTAGAGCCTTCATACTCTCACACAAGATCTCTTATAAGCTTCTTCTGAAGAAATGGCTTCTCAGTAAACCATTTGTGTCAAGTAGTGAATGCACACAACTGTACTCCTCACCCCGGCTTCAACCTAGTGTATCGTCTGCACTGATTAATCCGCTGCTGGCCAAGAGCTTTGAAAAATTCCCCGCATTTCCCCGAGGGGAAGAATGTGAAAGTGCGAATGCACGAGTTGAATTTGCGCGGTTCGGTAATGTTCGCGAAAGAGAGATCACACACACACACACACACACACACACACACACACACACACACACACACACACACACACACACACACACACACACACACACACACACACACACACACACACACACACACACACACACACACACACACACACACACACACACACACACACACACACACACACACACACACACACACACACACACACACACACACACACACACACACACACACACACACACACACACACACACACACACACACACACACACACACACACACACACACACACACACACACACACACACACACACACACACACACACACACACACACACACACACACACACACACACACACACACACACACACACACACACACACACACACACACACACACACACACACACACACACACACACACACACACACACACACACACACACACACACACACACACACACACACACACACACACACACACACACACACACACACACACACACACACACACACACACACACACACACACACACACACACACACACACACACACACACACACACACACACACACACACACACACACACACACACACACACACACACACACACACACACACACACACACACACACACACACACACACACACACACACACACACACACACACACACACACACACACACACACACACACACACACACACACACACACACACACACACACACACACACACACACACACACACACACACACACACACACACACACACACACACACACACACACACACACACACACACACACACACACACACACACACACACACACACACACACACACACACACACACACACACACACACACACACACACACACACACACACACACACACACACACACACACACACACACACACACACACACACACACACACACACACACACACACACACACACACACACACACACACACACACACACACACACACACACACACACACACACACACACACACACACACACACACACACACACACACACA
This sequence comes from Haemaphysalis longicornis, assembly GCF_048455015.1. Lineage (NCBI taxonomy): Eukaryota > Metazoa > Arthropoda > Arachnida > Ixodida > Ixodidae > Haemaphysalis > Haemaphysalis longicornis. The sequence continues at coordinate 114,022,669 of NW_027526204.1, forward strand.
CACACACACACACACACACACACACACACACACACACACACACACACACACACACACACACACACACACACACACACACACACACACACACACACACACACACACACACACACACACACACACACACACACACACACACACACACACACACACACACACACACACACACACACACACACACACACACACACACACACACACACACACACACACACACACACACACACACACACACACACACACACACACACACACACACACACACACACACACACACACACACACACACACACACACACACACACACACACACACACACACACACACACACACACACACACACACACACACACACACACACACACACACACACACACACACACACACACACACACACACACACACACACACACACACACACACACACACACACACACACACACACACACACACACACACACACACACACACACACACACACACACACACACACACACACACACACACACACACACACACACACACACACACACACACACACACACACACACACACACACACACACACACACACACACACACACACACACACACACACACACACACACACACACACACACACACACACACACACACACACACACACACACACACACACACACACACACACACACACACACACACACACACACACACACACACACACACACACACACACACACACACACACACACACACACACACACACACACACACACACACACACACACACACACACACACACACACACACACACACACACACACACACACACACACACACACACACACACACACACACACACACACACACACACACACACACACACACACACACACACACACACACACACACACACACACACACACACACACACACACACACACACACACACACACACACACACACACACACACACACACACACACACACACACACACACACACACACACACACACACACACACACACACACACACACACACACACACACACACACACACACACACACACACACACACACACACACACACACACACACACACACACACACACACACACACACACACACACACACACACACACACACACACACACACACACACACACACACACACACACACACACACACACACACACACACACACACACACACACACACACACACACACACACACACACACACACACACACACACACACACACAACTACAAAGAAAGAAAGATGCATTTATTCATAGACACCTATTTGTGTTGTCGTTGTACTTGATTGCTAGAGCGGATCTCAGCTTTGAAATTTCGTGTCAGTACTCCTTTAAGCGGGTGCATTAGCCCTTCTCACGCCCGATTCCTGGCCAATCCCCCACGTGGGTATGTGCCATGTCAGCGGCCAGGCAGCGCGCGCCCATCTCCCCCCGTTGCCAAGGAAGACGATGAGATTCCTGGCCAATCCCCCACGTGGGTATGCTATGCGGACATCGTCGGTGGACGCAGGTTCAGGGTCGCTTAAGAAATGCATTCGCACTTAAAAACTCTTACGTCCAACGGACATGATATATGTACTTCTCCCCCACACTGTAATGACAAGCTGGCGCTGTGGGTACTGAGATAAATAAATAAATAAATAAACTTGTGTTAGAATGCAAGGACATAGGACACATTTACCCCTGCCGTGTTTGCGTGTCATGGCGTCAACGCAACAGCCTCCCTGGAATGTAGGTTGCAGGTGCTGGTATCCACCTCGTGCGCGTGCAATATCCCGCTCCTCTGGCACCTTCCTCAACGCCTGTTCGCCTCGCCAGTGGAAAAGAACGTCTTCGGTGCACCGCGCGCGCACTCGCACCCCCGCAGGGTACGGATCTCCCAGCCGGGTTGTACCGCTGAGATGAGGTACTGCCCCGACGACTTCGCTTGAGGCTGGTCCGCACGCCAGCTGTGACGAGGACCTGGCCACCTCAGTACCATGCCCCGTTTGACTCGACATGCCCCTTCTGCCCCACTCCTGTTGAGCAGGCTACAGCAAAGCATTTGGTGTGGAGCTGCCCTACCATGCAAAGACTACTTGTGCTCCTCCCCTCCTGCGGCCCGCACCCTAGCCGTCACCCGGACTTCGCCTCGTGAAGACAGGGTCCACATCACGGCCCTGTTCCTCGATTCCTTATTTATTTATTTATTTATTTATTTATTTATTTATTTATTTATTTATTTATTTATTTATTTATATATTTATTTATTTATTTATACAATACTGCAGGCCACAAATGAGCCCAAGCGGGAGTGGGGGTGTTACAGAGCCGTATGATCAATTATACAATCTTTCGCGAGGTAAAAACAATAAACAGGACAATACAAAATTATTTTGAAAAACACTGTGACTTAATAATACAAAATTTACAAGTCAAACATTTGATCAATAGATTTCAACACATTATCGGATGAAAGAATTTCATGCGGGAGGTTAGAGTTAGAGTGCGAGGAAAAAAAGAATATTTAAAATTATTAGTGCGCGCTGTGATAGGCGTGAACTTTGCAGAATGGTAATTCCTGGTGGGACGCGATGATAACGGAGTCAGGAAGGCCGATGTTTCGAGTCTGATATTCCCGTGTGATAATTGGAAAAGAAATTTTAGCTATTCATTTTGCGTCGAGATTCCAAAGTTGGGATTTCGGGAATCCGGAGTGTATATGTATAAATACTTTCTTTTATGCTGATTAGCGAACTTCCGCAATAAAGGCAGTAGTGAAGCCCAGTTAAAGGGTGCGCGCGCGTACGTAGCGCCTTATTTATAACGGTGCACGTGGTCGTACGGAGGTAGTATTTAATAAAAGGTCCTAGGGCCTCCCGACTTTATTTCAGGCTGCTCATACGGTGGCTGAAAAAAAGGCCGCCTCAGCAATGCGTGAGAGTGTTATTGTGAAGCAGGGTGCTTGGGAAGCTTAAGCATTTATTCGGCATAAAGGCCAACAGGTAAACCATCCGTTTAACGGACTGTAGACCGTAAACCCAATAGGGGTTGAAAAAGGGCACAATGGAGGAATGAGCTGCGAAATTTTGAGGTTAAAGGGTGGACTCAATCGAGTCCAATCGAATCAAGTCAATCGAATCGAGTGCTATACTCGGTGACAACTTAAGAACGGCACCGAAAGTTGCTGCTGTGCCTTATCACCGTAGCCAGATGTTTCTCCGCGCGGCGCAAGTAGGGCGTTACTGGGAATATTTTGAACATGGCGTGAGCCGTTCCCGTGATTTTTTGGACTTAATATGCTTGTAAACGACTCCAGATGACGACAAACAAACTGCGTGAGACAAGGCAGACGATATCATGCACTCATAGCAAACCCCTTTCAAAACGCGCGCGCACTGACGTCACGGGCCCGGCGCTTTGGCGGAGTGATACACTACATGAGGTGCTGCCGTTCTTAAGTTGTAGCCGAGTATAGCTGCAGACGCAGCTGGATATTTCTGGGAGAGGCATTCGTTCGGCAGTGGACACAACCAGGGTGATGATGATGATGATGATGACACTTTTGGAAGGTTCTGCTTACCCTTCCCACTCTTTGGAGCACATACCACTGTTAACATTTGGGACGCGAACCTATCACGGGGAGCCAGATTGCTGATTTTTGAAAAGTGAGATAAGCCTTGTTGCCTTCCTGCACTGAAACAACCATGCCCTTTCGGTCCCTCTCCCTTCTCCCCTTAAAAATGTATGCATTCGTTCTACTCTCGGTCGTGCGTCACCGTTTACGTTTGAACCACTGCCCCTGCGTCACGTTACGGAGCTCCAGGCCACGTCCGATGGTGACACACGTGGCATCGGGTCAGCATAATACGCTTCGCCAGGAAGGCCTAGGGCCAATAAACTAGCATCGCATAAGGGCCTATGGATGTCCAGCACCACGTGTGTCACTTACAAAATACCCAATTCCTCACCTACACACAAAAATCGGAATGTTTTAATGGCTGCAGAAGGCTGCTGCCCACGTAGAAATGAATATCTCCACTTTCCGAATCCGATTTCACAGCCGTGAGCATCGCTCAAGCGTTGACCAGGGATGTGTTACCGCCGGCTACTTGATAACAGTTGCATACACAAAGCTTCCCCTGTCTGGCGGCGGTCATCAACTGCAGTTTCATCGTCGTGGTAATCTTTTCTTGTCTACACTGCATGGGAAGACTTTGCACCGAATTGCGGCGCGCCAGCAACCCGGAATTCATTCGTAAGCACAATCCGACACGCTCGCCCTCATTAATCGTCCTCGTAGTAGGCATCGTCGACCAGCCGACTCGCAGCCACCGTGGTGTTATCCTGCATGGCCCTTCGGAGGTCCTGCGCAACCCTGCACATGTTGTCCGTCAGCCGATTGATGCAGTAGCGGAGGTCCTCCTCTTCCGAAATGGTCATGGATTCCTTCTCCGCCTTGGGCACCGGCCTGGCGCCCATGGCCCGGCGGAACATGTCTTGTACCTCGGTCATGTGCTCCGTTAGCCGGTTGACGCTGGCCACCAAGGGCGAGGAATTCTGCGACTGAATGGTGTAGCCGCCGCCCGCAGACGACAACTGCTGCGAGGTCGGCTTGTCCCGCCGGAAGCTCACGTTGGCCCGGTTCGCCATGGAGATGAGTCCCTCGTCGTCCATCTGCGCCTCCGTGCGGACTTGCAGCTGTCGCGGGCCCGCCATTCCCGAAGGACCCGAGACCGAGCCGCTCCTAGAGGACATCAGGACATCGAGTGGGTCAACCGGCCTCGCGATGGCCCTCGAGACGCCCGCGAGATTGTGCGCGAGCCGGCCCAGATTTTCCTCAAGCGGGATCAGCCTACGAGCAATGGAGGGGGGGTGTGCGCGTGAGAGAAGATGCCCCGTTAAACTCGGCGCGTCACTCGAGCGTTAGCAGCAAGGTGGAATTGGTCGCTAACTGCTTTTGCAAGGCGGTATCCAGCGCCACGCACAAAAATGTACCTGATTTGTATACGATAGAAGGGGGTGGTGGTTGGAGTGTTGATATGAAGAAGACATAAGGGACCGGACCATTGCTATAGAATATGGGCTCGTTGCACCATTGGGAAAAGGGGGAATAGGGTGTTTGTATCCATCTCATAGAGGGATACGAAACTACGTACGGCAAACGCACAGGTGTACATGGTTTTGGCACGTGTTAGAGAATCCTATGCTTGTTGTCGCAACCACCTAATCAGCAACCACCCACGGCACGTCTAATAGGCGAGGTGTACTCAACCTCAGCGCTTAAAAACCTGAACTTGGAATTTTTTTCTAGCGTAAAATCGCGCACAATACGCTGGACTTAGGTAGTGTCTATTATCCCGGCAACCGGGAGAATTACCGCCAGGAATTTCTCACGGCAGTCGCTTGTTATTGGCTAAGCACGCTACGCGGAGATTCAATCTGATAAATATTCCCCTAAAAAGCCCTGTCTGTAGCTGCCCCTGTAGTGCTATGGCATAGCGCTCGGTTTTAAACGAGAAGGCCAAAGTTCGAGTCCGACGTTCGGATGTTTTTTTTTTTTTTTTTTTTTTTGTAGCTTTCGGAATTTTGTGGCCATCGTAATATTGTTAGTGCTTTTTTTACTCTGGTTTTTACTATATCGAGAGAATAACGCACAGGACTTCTAGAATTGGTTGAATTACGTTTAATACAGGTTGTGTTCTGTGTCGTTGGGCTGGGTTAGATTGGATTTGTCGCAGTTTGGCAGGATTTGGGTAGGTTATGACGCGTTGGGTTAGGTTAGGTAAGGTTCGGTCAGGTTATGTTACGTTAGGTTACGTTGGGACGTAATATTATTCAGCAAATGTTCCGCCAGCCAGCTTTTATGGAAACTGCCGTGAGAATTTCCCGGAGGTAATTCTCACGGCTGCCGTGAGATTAGACGCAGGCCTGGACTCACCTGTCCGCCATGGGAGCGCCCGCATGAGGCGGGAAAGGATTCGGTCTGAGTGCCTGCGTCAGGGCGTCCATCTGCGTGGCCAGTTTGCGGAAGTAGACGCTCAGGTCGGTTCGCTCCTTGGGGCCGGTGGAAGCCGTGGTGGACGAAAAGGGGTCGAGCGACTCGACCGTCTGCGGCGGCGGATACAGCTGCTGGAAGGGCGGCGGGTTGTTGAGCGCGTTGGACACGTTCTCCCGGTTGTGCAGGCCCCCGATGATGGTACTCGCGGCCAACTTGGTCGCCAGCACGTCCGAGTTCAACACCTCGGGCGTGAGCAGGGGCCCTTCGCCGATCATACCACGGCTGCCTCCACGCGCCATGAGGTCCTGCGGGTTGATTTTGGTGTACTCCGACACGTTGCGCAGTTCGTTGAGCAGCATCTTGAGCAGCTGGATGAGCTTCAGCATGTTGCTCTCCCACACCTCCCAGATGGGATCGTCCTCGTAGGGCCTCGGGTGGTCGGGTTCAGGCTCTTCCACAACACGAGCAGCCTTCGGCGGCTTCGGGGGCTTGGGCCGCCGAGAGATGTGCGAAGTGCTGGGCACCTTGGGCCCTTCGGAGTCGAGCGACCCGGACAGGGATTGGTGCGCACTCAGGTCACCGGTGTCCGCGTTCTGCTCGACCTTGAACTGAGTCGCCATCGAAGGCGGAAGCTGCAGCCTCAGCGTCTGCTTCGCTTCGCCGCCCTTGCCTCCCACGCCGCCACCACTGGACGAGACCTTGGTGAGCATGGAGAAGTCCTGCGGCTTCTTCCGGCTTCTGCCGCTAGTCGCCGACCTCTGGGCCGAGACGCCGGCCGGATTGGAGGGCAGCGGCGGAGCGCAGCTGTCGCGGCAGCCGCTGCGGCTGTAAATTGCATCCACGATGTCCTTCAGCTGCAACGAATGTGAGCTGATCTGCCGCGCCAGGCGGCAGATCTCTTCGCGCCGGGCCGGGCTGAACGACATGATTGCGCTTGGGGCGTGGGCGGCGGCTATCGAGGCGTTGTCGACACTCCGCCGAGGGCTCACCTGGGCGCGAACTAGACGGCGAATTTCGGCTGGGCAGCAGGAATTTTGGGCGGGGCCCTATCGGCGCCCCTGTTTCCAGGAATAATTTCGCACGGGAGGCCGCAAGCGCTGCTGCCGAATTTTTCTTCTTTCTTCACATCCTTGGCATCTACTATAGCTCGCCTTTTCGCCTGCACTGCGTAGTACATGGCCACGAGTAACTAAATGCGCAAGAAATGCTGGCCTCCCACTTGCGATAGCAAGTAGGAAGAGCCAGCTAGCATAAAATTTCTCGTGCACCTAAATTACCACAACTTCCGTCACGTACTTTTGACGCTGTTATTAGCAGGGTGTCTGATAATGATGAACAACCTTCATCGGCAGAAGTACCGTTTCTAGGCTGTTTGGGGGCAAAGAAAGGGGGTCGGTACGAGAAAGAAAGATCTAAATTTGGTACTACGCACTGCCTAGAGTTCCGTCCGACGGCGCTCTAGCTGATCGCTGCAGGCATGGCTAGAGTGACGTCCGACGGCATTCGAATAATTAGGACTTTCTTTCCGCGCGGTTTTTCGTGGAATATCTGTTCAGCATGTCAAGGAAGACTATGACGAGCACTCTGATATATTGAAAGTCTATTCCCGGTGCCTATTTATCTCCAGTCTTACTTAGGCCAGCAGAAAAGCAATGTTTTAAAACGCGTAATGAGTACGTGTATTCCGCCAAATGCAAAAACGTTTTTCTTCTAGCTTCATTCTTCCACACTCCCAGTTAAGACATGGCTGCGCGATAAGGGAATGTCTATTCCTTGGTCGGACAATTGTCGCCTCTGTAATCAACGGGAGACGATAGATAATTGTTTTGTGTTGTGCCGGAACGCTGTGTTCTTCTGGGACGATTTGCAGCGGACACTAAAAAAGGACATTGGCATCACCCCGTACACCATTCGCTTCTTGCCATTTGAAGATGTTAATCGGGTGCCATATGACGTTTTTGTTCTCCTAGGATTGTTTAGCTTGTGGAAGTGCCGCATGACTGATCGGCATGCGGAACCCCCTAGGCCGACCAAGTGCATTTTTCCGGAAGAGGCGGCGTTGGTGCGGAGCGTTTATGCTGCGCACAGTGATCCACCGGAGTGGCTGCCTCTTTTGGATGCGTGCTTTTGCTTCCCTGATTTTTTATCTTTGTTCGACTGATGTCCTTGCCCTTTGCTGTCCGTTAGTGTTTCTATTGAGTGCTAAGTGTCTTGTCTTTTACAGTTTTCCCAAATTTCCATGCACTAAAGAAAAAAAGTTGTAGTGTAGAGGATCCGTCTTAGTTTCTTGATCCCAAGGACGGTGGTTCATGACCGGCTTTTGCCTTGGATGTTTTTTTTTTTTTCAATATAGTTAGTTTCGGTGTTTTAAATGATTTCTTTGTGTGCGTTAGGTCATGTTATGTTTATGCTAGGTTGTCTAGCTTTACGTTGTCTAGAGCAAGATAGTGCCAGACGCAGCAATTTTATTACAAAACGCCGGTGGACGTCGACATAGTGGAGTGCTTATAATACCGTCGGACGGCACTCTAGGCACGGCCTTGTTACAATAAGTTCGGGTCGTAGAGGCGTAGAGGGACATGTTCGTTCCGTCGTGTACGTTGTTACCGGGTTCACCGGGACCCGTCTGCGCCTGCGCGCGCGGAATGGCGAGGAGGCGCGGACATAGCGAAGGCAGGCCCGCGGAACTAATCCCCCTACCGCGACGAATGCCCAAGTGCCGAGACGGGTCCCGGTCAACCCGGTAACAACGTAACCAACGGAACAGACGGACCGATAAAACTCTCTATGCGTGCGGAGGAATGAGACAGCAGAGTGAGCCGGCGGCAACGTTGGCTGTGGTGGGGTCAGTTCCCGTCTTAGGGGGCTTCGTTGCTTGGGGTCGGGGTAACGTCAGGTCCGGATGTGTTCAGCGGCGGTGCTCAGGCATGCTTCGCGTTTCGGCGCCGTTTGTCAGCGTTGGTGAGTGGTGCGCGATGGCGGGTGGAGCGACTACAGGGTCGACTAGGCGGGAAAATACGGAATGTGGTCGACGGCGACAGAATGTCGGAACTGGTGGACAACGGAAGAGGCTGCCGCTAGACGTGCAAGGTGACCAGCGGACTGCGTAACGGAGCAAAGCACGCTTGGCATGGTGCGCGGGTTCTGCTCGCATGGAAGCGGCGGGTTTCTGAAGCGAGAGCTAGGTGTCTCGTCGGGCCGTTCCTCCTTACGTCCCAACTGTGAAAGAAAACGAACTTCGACCGTGTCGGAATGAGAGGGGGGGGGGGGGGGCGCTTGATGTGCCTTCGCTTATCATCATCGTCATTTTGTGAAAGCCGTTTTGTAAAGTTGGCTTGCGTCTTGGCTGCCGATGGTCGCCTTCAGTGAGGAATGGAAAGTTTCGCTTTAATAGAACTTCACGAAAACCCCCATAGGCCAACTGCACTCAGAATTTCGACCTCTTGAAAACACCACTTCCGTATAGTCTGCTGAAAAAGAAAACGAGATGCAAAATACGACAGCTGGAATACACGCGTGTACGCCGCGAGCAGTCGGCAAAAATCGGCGATTTTGAAACCGAAATCGAGGAGAGCGCGGTCATTAAAATGACGTTGCTGACCGTCCAGCGAGCGGCCGGACGGTCAGCAGCTCGGGAGCAAGCCTGCGCGCAAGCTCTAAGCGCGCACGGGGCAGCAAATGGGCGAAGCGTTCGCAGCAGAGCTCGACCGGTTCTCCAGCTGCGTGGCTGGCCAGAGGAAGAAGCCCCCGTCGGCTGGAGCGTCACAGGAGCGTTATGGCTGTTAATTTGCGCGATCCACCGGCAGGTGCCGCGTGGTCTGCGGCGGAGCTTTTTTAAACGCTTCTGACGGATTAACGAGGCGTTTCACGGGGCTACCATCCGTGTCCCAGCTGATTTGGTGGTACTCACTACACATTGAAAATAAACTTGGTCGAGGCTAAATTTGAGTGCAGTTGGCCTTTAAGAGACGCAATACCAACGCAGTACCGATGATCCACCGAAAGATGTACGACTTTTTTTTCTGAAGAAGTGCGAATTATTATTCCAAAACCTAATAAATAACACGAACCTTGGGTCGGACTCTTCTACGCCTTCGCTTATGAAATTGATAACGCATCTGGTTTTGGAAGCATTCGCCAACGTAAACTCGTATCTTTAGGACGTGTGCATTCCAGAACGTTCTGAAAACCGCGAATACTTCCTTCTAAGAAAGGCAATCGACTGCCGTTCCATGTCAACTAACACCCGATAGCCACATTGGCTTTTTTTGGCAAAATTATACAAAACTGTTTGTACCGCGGCTCACAAGCTGTACAACGAAATTTTATCAGCTCATACGGGTTAGAGTTGGGTATTCCTCTGAACAACTGATTTTTATAATTCTAACCGATGATGTTATTGATGCTGGTCAGTTGGTTGTGGCGCCGTTTACTGACTTCCGTAAAGCTCTTGAGTCGATAAAACAATATTTAGATTTAAAAATTAAAGGCAACTGGGGTGCTTTCCTTGCCCTAACACTGATCGAAAACTATTTATAATACAGGACTCTATTCATTCATGGCACTTATCCCGACCGGGCGTACCGCGTGGAGGTTGTACTGGTCCCTTTTTGTTTTTAATTTGCATCAATCTGCCACCGTGCTTTCACTTACAACTATGTGTACTTTATGGCATACTTTATACTGACGATACCACTATTGCAACTGTTTATTGCAACTGTTGGAACGAATTTGGGATCGCTATTATTGAAGCTTGATGCTGATGTCGATACTTTAGTCATCTGCTATTGTGACACGTTAAGCCGCTTTATGTAATGTACTTTACTTTATACCACTATCTTAATTGCTGATACTCAATTAAAATTGCAATTAATGAAGCCTAATGTGGATGTAGCCGCAAACTAAGCACTTCCTTTGGGATCGTGAGCAAGGCATCACTCGTCGGGACATCGTCTCCAAGCGCGCAGCAGAGAGTGCAGATAGACTAGAAATTAACTTGGACAGTCGAAATCGCGTCATGGAGAAGGCTCTTGTTATCTATGGTGCGTGGTCTCCAGCCTGAAACTTGCCTAACTGCATAACTTTCCCGCACAAACGAAAGCAGTTTGATCTTATTTAGACGTACATCTACGACGCTGTATTCACAAAGTTGTTTTTCTTTTTTCAATCCGCACGAGAAAATTTAATTGCACGAGGAAAAATTAGCAATGGCTTAGCAAGGCTATGTCAGGATATTCGTAGCGTGAGCTAAGGTTCAGCAATCCAATCCAGTCAAGTCCAGTCCAGTCACTGCTCCTCGCGCATGCGCAGCACGGCTCTCCAGGAGCCACGTGAAACGGCTATCAAGCGGCTCCGGCGCAGCGTCAGACTTGGCTACTGCGCAACGGAGGCGCACAGCTGGGCACACGCCAGCGCCAGTGTGTCTGTCGTGGTTATGACGTCACTCCTCTGGAATGCGCAGACCGGCGAATGTGCAGATCCAATTCTCTGCAATACAAGATTGTATTGGTTTGGATTTCCAATCCAAACCAATACAATCTAATTTCATCCAACCCAATCCAATCTAATCCAATCCAATGCTCCTCGCGCTTGCGCAGCACGGCTAGGGTGGCTAGAATAGCACAGCCCTCCAGGGTCCACGCGAAACTGCTCAACCTCGTCCAGTGTGGCTTACGCTACAAAATTATTGAGGAACCATCCTGTGTCGAACTGCTTGCACTAAAACCTACGTCTTCCGTTTCCTCTTCGGGCTACATCTTTTGCGCCGTGCCAGCCGGTGACGCTCACGTGATCGGCGGCTGGTGGTGCACGCGTATTCGTGGCATGGCCTTGAAGCTTTTGCCTTTCAGATGTTCACGTGCTCTTCTGATTTGATTGATTGTGCGACGTGGTGGGCACCTTGGGCCCTTCGGAGTCGAGAGAACCGGACAGCTTTTTATACGTTTATGATGTATTATGTAATTTTATAACTCTGGAATGAATGAATGAATTAATTAATTAATTAATGACCTTTATTTAGGAAGAGGCCTGAGGCCCTGGTTACATAACTCTGGAAGAAATAAAATTTCCTTGCCTTTTTTTATTCTAATGCCGAACGTATCATATAAGATACGCCATCTTTCGGATTTTTTTACTCGCACCTGGGCCTTTCCACCACCAAGAAATGCCCACTGTAATATTTCTGATACCTTCTAAGCGTTTTTCAAAAAAAAAAAACTATAGCTCGATTACTGGGGGCATGGAGTCCCAAATACAGTTTAAAAGATGGATTCCTCCATCGTAAGCGTGCACGGCGGGTCTACGCCTGCTTTCAATGGGTGTATGATACACTTTTTTACGGGGTTCATGATACATTATATACCTACCTTATATGTAGGTATACATATATACCTACATGTAAATGGGAAGATGCTACATTATATACCGACATTATATATGTACGTAGATATACATATACTTACTTTTTATGCGTTTATGATATATTATGTAATTTTATAACCCTTGAAGAAAACAAATTTTCCTTCCGTTTTTTTATTGTTTGAGTCACAAACTATAGTGCACTACAGCATTAAAAATTTTATCTATTTTTTTTTATTGTTTGGGAATTACAAGGTTAATGCGGCGAACCTATTAAAGGAGCCATGAAGAGAAAACACAAGTTTGGTTCATTCGAAAGATTGCCTCGTTAGAACCATAACGACACCACTCATAACGCAAACTTCGCTCAAATAAGCTACATAATTAGGAAAAAAGGAAATGACCATGCGACTCACCAGCTCATTTTCCGCAACAGAACCTATGATGTCACTTGGGAATGCTCTGCGATTGGCGGAGGCCGGCAAAAACAAACGCATGTTAGGCAGGGCTTACAGTTTGCATAGCGAGCTAAATGCCCGTGAAACATACTGCACATTCTTTTTATGACAAAGAACGTTGGAGTAAACGGTTGAAGTTCCGAACGAACACGCAAGCGTGTGCGCCAATTCGTACGAAACTACCGTCTGGCCGAGCTCGACATCTCGCCGTCGCGCAGACGAATTTTCGGGTTCGAGGCGCTCTGACCTTGGGGGAAAAAATGCCGTCAACACGGCGCATTGACGCTCGTATCTTTCTGGTCGAAGCAGAGAGCTCGCGCGAACGGCTTTCCATACACGACACCGGCCAACTGGCATAAGCGATACTGCTACTGAAGTTGAACTATTATTAACCGTAATAAAAATACGGCACATACGTACCAGTCTGTATTCGTCCGTCGCGACGGGGCTGACGAGGCAGCGGTGCCGACGGCAGGGCGTTCGTCTGTTGTGGCTATCGCGGAATGGTCGCTTTCCCGTCCACCGCGTATCCCACAACTCTTGCCGCTCGTGCACTTAGAAGCATTGAGCGTTCAAGTGGTGTGAGGTTGTTAAATGCAAGCCCGAGCTCCTCGGCGAGAGTTTTGTTCTCCGGATCAGGCGATTCCATGACTAGGGCTGCGGGTGCACTAGGTTTTACTAGTATTTTTAAAATGGCCGCCGTCTCGGTCGACTCCCGCGTGTGGGTGCTATATGGAGTCGACATACTAAGTACCTGTTTCATGGACCGGCCCGTGTGACGCCATTGCTCACGTCACCAAATGTGCAATTTTAGCGGGAGATTTAAAATTTTGGCTTAAATTGCCTTATTTCTCAGTGAATAAAGCATCATTTGCTTCCGGGAAAGCGCTTGGGGTACTATGAAACACCTAATCTTTCGAATAAAACAAACTTTTGTTTTCTCTTCATGGCTCCTTTAAGCTAAGATGCACGCCGAACTCCGGATTAATTTTGACGAACAGGGTATCTTTAACGTGCCCCGAAATCACGGCACACGGGCGTTTTCGCTTTTCTTCATCAGAAAAGCAGCCACCACGGCCGGGATCGAACCCACGACGTTGGCCCCAGCAGCCCATCGCCTTAGCCACTCAGCCACCGCCGCGGGTTCACGGGGTCATCTGCCGGTAGGCCAGTGGAGAGGCGTCCCCTTTGACCACATGGTTCGGAGCTGCAATCTCAAACCCCGGCTAATTACCGACCAGGCACCAATAATTAAGAGCAGTGGGAGGCGGCGCTGGTCCCTATGCCTGAAGAACAACTTGCCGTCGTCAAGCTGGCAGAGGGCACCGCCAAGACCCGCAGGTCGATCCCTAAAGCGGGATTCACACGACGGAGAAACCCTCTCTTTTTGGCCCGCGGGACCCGCTCATGTGACCGGTTTTAGGCTCCGCCCCTCGGTGGGGATAGCCCGCGGTGGCTCCGCGAAAGAAAATGCCTCCGCATGTTTTCGCTCGACGGCGGTGGCCCTCGGCGGGGAATGGAACCTGTTCCTCGGCGCTGTCGTCTGCTAGTCACTCCACATAGCTCCGCACGTGTGAATGCGCCGCCAGGCCGGATAATCCGGTCACGTGCTGTTGACGTCACATATCCGTCCGCCTCCGTGAGAGGGTTTCTCCGTCGTGTGAATCCCGCTTAACCTTCGCCTGACGAAGCGTCCACCCGAAACCCTCCGTTTCTGGATCGTGCTCCGCAAAGCGGACCAATAAAGTCCTCTGTCTGTTGAGAGTCTTGTAGGCGGCAGATGAGAGGGTGCGGCAGGACCTACATTTATTTACAGTTGCGTTGTGGCGACAACATGGGCCCGAGAATCCGAAAGCGCCCGTGGAGTGCGGCCGAGCAGCGCGGAGGCCATGATGTTCTGTATGCCTCATTGTCTGCATTACTGATGATTATGGGGCGCGGGCGCTGACGATGATGATGTCGCTACTGGGCTCCCCCCCCCCCTTTAGCGCGCAATGCGTGATGAATATAACGGCTGTTTGAAAGCGCTCGAAAAATGGATGAAAGAGCGGCAGAAGGAGCTATGTACACGTAAACAGGAAAAAATGAAATATACGAAGCAAAGAGGCGGATGCGGTGTAGCACTATGTACAAATGTGTCTCCATGGTCACAAAAAGTTCGGTGGGCAGTCCAAGGTCAAACTGTAGTGAGCGAAAGAGGGACAGTCCAGGTCGGCGTTGAGGGAGCGTCTGGGGCAGCTAGTAGCTTCGGGTGGCCTGCACTGGGAGTTCCTTTGTGGTTGCTGGCGGAAACAAGCTGACAGAAGTGCAGGAGCAATTAAACATGCTGTCAAGCGAGGTAGAGCGCTTGCGAAGCACGGCAGACTCATTGTGGCGCGTAAATTGCATAGGCGGCTGGGGTGCGGCCGGTCCACAGACCGAAATGGCGCAGCTAGTGAAGGCGTTGTGAGCCCGCGATACCCCAGCCTGTGACAGACGCCGCCAGAGGGGTTGTTGGTGCGTGCTGTCGACGCTCCAGGAGCTTTTCTTGGGCGAGCATTTTTTGCACCTGGTCCAGCGCGAAACGCCCGCGGATGCGCTCGCGATGTAAAGTTGACGCGTCGCGTTTGCCGTCTGATGGGGCGAGCCGTGATCAGCCCCCGCAGTGCACGCGCCAGCCCATCAGCTGCGGCGGTTCGCTCGTAATGGCGAGCACAGGTCAGCCGAACGCGTGGCGCTTGTTTTCCAGACCGAACGGTTATCTGCGCTACCGCAGGATGGTGACTGTTGGGTGCCATGATGAGCGTCTGACCGGCGGCATTCTGCAATCGCTGCGGTGCGCTGCACTTGGCCTCTAACTGAGGGGCGATGACAGGAGACGAAGGTATATCGCGTGACGACTTCAATGAAGTGGTCGCTGCAGCTACCTCGCAGCTGGAGGAAATGCGTGAGACAACAGCGTCTTGGACTGGTACCTCAAGACATGTGTCCGAGCATATGGTGTGCTAGGTGCCAAAGTGGCGCCCATGTCCCCGGGAGACGTTTGCCCGAAAGGTGGCAAATGTGGCTGCCTGAAACGCCACCCTGATGGTTCAGTAGGGCGTGGAGGCAGCGCAGCTGCGGTGGTAGACAGACTGCTGCAGGGGCGGGGGCCAAGTCTCCTCTACATGCTACCGCATCGCTGTGGTCCGTGAGGCATGATGGGGTCATCGTTGGCATGGCATCGTTGCTGCACAGCAACGCTGTCGCTGTAAGCGGGCTGGTGCGAGGCAGCAGGGCCGGAACATCCGTGGAGCAAGGCTCAGTGGCTGGCGCGGATGCCTTTGGGAACCGACCGGTCCACGCCAGGAGAAAGGCCCTAAGCTCGTCGTAAGGGCGGGCTCCAGATTCCTGCAAGATGGAGGCCAGGCTGGAGGGAAGCAGCTCGTGGATCAGAAAGTAACGGTCCTGCTGCGTCGTGACACCGTAGAGGTCAAAAAAGCACTCCATCTGGCCAAGCCACACCTTGGGGTTATCATGGTAGAACGGGGGGCGAGATGGCAAGGCCGCCGTACTGAGCGATAGTGTCAACGTGCCGGTAGTCTAGTCGTTGGTCGCAGAGAACGTGGATGGAGTCGAGGCGGAGGTCGGATGTTCAGCGAAGCCGGGTGGTGATGTTACATGACACCCTGCTCCGGCCGCAGGCTCGTCACCAGGACACAGGCGACACTGTAAGCCGTTCGGACGCACTTCCCGTTTTAACGCTTGGCGTGTCGTGCGAGGAGGCAACGACGTGGAGCGATGCCGTATCATTACGGCAAGCAGGGCTCGTGCCGACGCGTGCCATCACAAGGACCTCGAGATCGTCGCTCACTGAATTCTATGATGTCGATGCGCAGGTCATGCGGAAGCAAGGCTGTGGCAATGTGGACCGCTTAGCCTGCGAGTCGACGCGCCGTAGCTGGAAATGCGCCGCCATTTCACGAAACCAGGCTCCGGGATGGCGGTGCTCGAAGGCCGGGTAGGGGGGCAGATTGAAGGTGAAGCGGGGCTCCATTCTGCCGACGTCCGGGCCACCAATTATGTATGCGGCCGATGAGACGATGTATTTACAGTTGCGTTGTGGCGACAACATGGGCCCGAGATTCAGGGAGCACCCGTGGAGTGCGGCCGAGCAGCGCGGAGGCCATGATGTTTTGTATGCCTCATCATCTGCATTACTGATGATGATGGGGCGCGGGCGCTGACGATGATGATGCCGCCGCTACAGTCTCATTAGAAGCTGTGTCGCGCCCATCCTCTTTTGGTTTTTTTTTTTTTTGCTCTCCGGGGACACATGAGCGGCTGTGTCGCGTTCATAGTATTCTTGGGTGTTTTCTTGTTTTTCGCGCTCTCCCAGTTGCGGCTTCCAGCTGCTTTCTTCTTTCACCGTCTTCGTCCACACGCAGACCACGAAAAATACCGGCTAACGAGATGCTAACAGGTGCGCAGTAAGCAGGGGTGAGGCAGCTGAATCAGATTTGGGAGCAGCTTTCGGAGCAGCGAAATGTCGATTTTGAAGCAGAAGAACCTTGATTTGGAGCAGAAGAACGACATTTATTATGTCACCTTCGGAGCATAAAAAATCCAATTTTTGAAACTTGGGGGGGGGGGAGGGGAGTGAACTTTTTAATCGGTTTTCAATGTGCATAACACTGAAACAGCCTTTCAATAAAGTTTTTTTTTTTTCTACCAGAGTATCACAAGGTACGAACTGCACTCTTTAAACCATTTTTAAAGGCTCTATGCATAGATAGCGTGGAGTGCCGTTGAAAATATGGAATTGAAAAACCAAGCAATCGAAGGTATTTTTATTATCATGTGAATTCCGAAATTGTTATTTTTGTCATCGCAGACAAGTCTTTACGCACAAGTGTAAAGCTACGGCAAAAGTTTTACGCAAGGTGACAGTCGTCGCACCCTACCAGCCCTCCCATTTCAATCCCCAAAGTGCACGTTTTTTAGCCACTTTCCTTTTGGCATTAAATTTCACTCCAGATACATGAACCATTATTACTAGCGTGCAATAACAACCCGTCCCGCTATCGGACAGTACTTGAACATTTTGCGGCGATGTAGCCGGCGCCGCGCCGCCACTTCTGGAGTGTCGATCGTCCCATTCCCACCGCTCACAAGCTTGCTGTCAAAAGCAGCAATAACTCAGCATTTTATAACACCGCAACGAGCCCGAAATTTCACTTCAAGCATGCACCGCGCCTCACACACACGACGATATCGCAGGCACCCCGTTGTTTTTGATGAACTCCCGTCTTTCGAGTCACGCAACTTCCCGCAACAGATCAAATGACTAAATGTAAACCCAGCCACCCCCATAACCAAAACCACGGTAGAAATCGGCGAAGAGCACTCTGCCTGAACCACGAGAAACTGCTTCGCCCGACGGCCATACTTTCCAATCTTCACCACGCCACGATGGCGGCGCCCAGTAGTGTCATTCCTGAGATACGGCGGTCCGAAAGCTATTGTTTTTTCAAATTGCACAAGTAGTTTGTCGTTTGCGCCAATCGTCCAGTGTCGTGTAAGACAACTCCGAAGCAGCAGACTGCTGTGCAGACAAAACAAGCATAGTGCGCCCAGTACCAACAGCAGTGCGCATCGGTACTTCTATGTTTACGTGTATTTTCATAACTTTCATTGTTTACCCCACCATTCTTACTGGCGCAAAATTAATAGGCATTACATTTAAGCGCATATAGCTCGTTCGGCAAGCTTATAAGCCGTGCTTAATTTGCGTTTGCTTTTGCCGACCTCAGCCAATCGCAGAGCTGCCACATAATAGGTCCTGTTGCGGGAAATGAGCTAGTGGGTCGCATGGCCATTCCCTTTTTTCCACATTATATGGCTTATTTGAGCAAAGTGTGCGTTAAAAGTGGTCTCAGTGTGATTCTAACGAGGCAATCTTTCAAATAAACCAAACTTGTGTTTTGTCTGCACAGCCCCTTTAAAGATGACAGTCTGTCTTGGACTACCTAAACGAGGAAATGTTGGTCTGTCTGTATGTCGGCCTGTCTCCCTCGATTCAGCCGTCCGGCAAAAGTTAACGTAACTGTTGAAAGAGATGCTTATTAGGCAAAGCATTTCTAAACTTCTTACTCTGGTGCCAATGTTCATACTTGTGAACATTGTTGGACTTGTGAACATTGTTGGGAAAAAGCAAGACATTACGCATATGTGAAGCAGAACATCAACACACAAGTGATGTTTGCAGTGTTCTTTAAATTAAAAATGCGTGGCTGCTTGATTAAATGGGAAAAAAATGTCCACAAAAATACAAAAAGTGCCGCCAGCGAAACTAGCCGCCCTGGTGACATTCCAAGGAGTCAAACGGCAACTAACAAAAAGCTCCAGTAGATGGCGCATGGAATGCACATGAAGTAAGGCAGGCCTTAGCGTGAAGCAGTGAAACGCAGTAAATTTGAATTGACTTGAACAAACCTCTAGCGTGTTTTTCATGGGAGGCACAAGACCGGAGAGGAACAGCATGAGAGCTGAGCGGGAAAGAGAAGGGAGACATTTACTTGGCAGGGGCGGCAGACGACGAGCTTCTTTCGAAAGTTGCAACAAAGTGAGCCAATACGCGGCCAATTTGTTTTGCCCACCGGAAGTTTCACTGCGGCCTCCAGAAGCAGATATTTATCAAAGAGGCAAAGGGGCAGCCGGAAAGTTAGAGAGCACGAACCATAAGACATAAACAACACACTTCTGTTAGCCACTCGCAACTGACGGTACACAGCATACCGAATTAAGACACTAATAAGCTATAAATATCAGCCCAATGAAACTGAAGTGTCTTCCATGGATTGCAAAGGCAAAGGAAGTCAGATTATTGCCTCGGTAATATGGAGGCACATCTAGGCCTTAGTGCTGTGGATGAACCGAGACCAGGAATCAACTTGTGCCGGAATTAAATTGACGCTGGCATCCTTCTTTTTCTTCTGTCTATCATAACTTTCACATTTCCCACATTTTTTTGAGCACATCAGTTGTAGGCAACTTTGGAAAGCTTCGCAAAAAGTTTACAGAAACGATTCATCAACGAGGCAATTGCATGTGGGCACCTCTATTTTTCCTTTCTATTGGGACTTTTAGGCTTTGCACTACTCTTTTTAATTACACCAGTTTTTAGGGAAGCAGTCAAGCAGAGTTTGTGATAACTATAAACCATTTTAGACAGCAGGTTAAGAGTTCATAACAATTGCTCACCGCCTGGGGTAGCAAGCAATAATCGTGCAATACTCAATGACTTCGAAAGCTGTGTTTGTGGGCATTGCTTCCAGCAAGTATGGCGGTTGAGAACGGCGGACCGTCAGCCCACAATTGTGCATATCGCTGCTTTGAACAAGTCCATTCGGGAAGAAATCGGGTTTAACCCGATTCTCTAGAAACATGTTCTGGGCGTAAAAATCGGGTTTTACCCTAAAACGAACAACCCTACATATATGAAGCTTATTAGCACATCTCACAAAAGCAGAGATAAAACTAGGACAAGTGCTCAAATTAGGCCATCAGTCGTCACTGCAAAGCTTTTACCTATAAGCCACTAGAAAAACACTCCAGGTGCTTCGCATGTCACAAAACAAAACAATTCCCTTTAAACTTTTTATTATACTCCGTGAAAAATACAAATCAACCAAAAACAGCGCAACGCACATTGTCACAGAACGAAACAAGGATGACCAAGCTGACACGCAAAGACTGCTCAAGATTAACGGAGTGCACATAAGAAAACAAAAATATCACCTCTCTCAACTAGCATGTCAAGCGGCATCCTTCGTACAAGTACACAAACTTGACCCGAAACAAATGTAACTTTCTCTTAACACAGCACTTGGCAATAACAGTGGCCAAACCAAAAGGCCCTCTGCAGCATCACAAGCCTTCCATAAAACTTGTACCTCACAAATGCAAAACGGTGAACGACTCCATCAGCGAGATGAGACTGAAGCAACGCAAACATAGAAAAGACTTGAACCAAACATTTTCCACTGTACCGGAGATCTTGAAAAAAGAAATGCACACAAAAGTGTTGGTTTAAAAACAGCTAAGAGATAAGTACCAGGTAGTTAAGGCCAAATCCTCACTTGCAAATCAAGCAAGATTTGCCCCTGAATAAGTGCAGGTGTTCTTTCGCTACACTAACCGACATAATAGCAGGATTGCTCTTTCCTTGAATGGCAAGCTAGAACAAGTGCCACGCACTTACTTTACTCCTCACAAAACAAAGAAAACAAAGAAAAGTTTAGCAAAAAAACAAGACGCACACACTTGCAAAGAAGCATGTTACAAGTTAAGGCTCTATGTACACTATGTACAATGATAACGATATAAACACGAAGACTTCTGGGCTAAGCGCTGGAAAGCTTGATGACGAGGCTCTTGGTAAAAAGGGCTCAGAAGGAAAGAGCCTCAGACTAGGACAGCTTACCTAAGACTGCCAAAATAAGTGAAGTTACAGAATGCGTTGGTAGTGCCCCAAAAACGAGTGCTAAATACTACTGATAAGTCAAAAAAAAATATCAGCAAAACGTGGTGTGTCCCTCGCAGAAGATTTGATTGCCACCTAATCTTCTCTAAATGCAGTCTCCTACCGCCAAAGAAATTGAAGAGAAAAGCTGATTAAAACACTGTCCCCTTGAGTTATCAGTAGTTTGATGTGTACCACACATTTGTCCCCACTAAGCAAAAAATAAAAAAAGAGCAAACCGACTTGTGATAGTGTAAGATGTGCATAGTGCATATGTATATAGGACAGAGTGCGGAATCACTATGTTTTTGCCAGAAAGAAAAACAAACAGTTGCAAGGAAAAGTAACTGGACAAAAAAACAACACAAATTTAACCCTACCCCATTTCAAAACTCTTGAACCCCTTTGAAAACTACCTTCTGGGAGACTTTATCAGCTAATCTTATCTGTAACTTACTATTCTCCAATGAATGGAGCCACAACTTAAATTTTTAGACCCAAGCAAAAAACTGTTACGCCACTGGCCAACTTCATAACTTAGCAATAAGATTGCTGTCAATATCAGCTTAGAAGCAAGTTTAAACAGCCAACAAGAACCCAGAATAAGCGAATTCACATAAACAATTAGGCACTGGTATTGAAATGCAGAGGGGCCAACGCAATGCCTTGTGGTACACCACGGTGCTTAGGAAGGCTAAGATCGTTATGGCACCAACAGAAACATTTTAGTCCCAATCACACTTCGTGCCCAAACTTACCCATGATACTGCCAAATTTGTTCATTTTTTTGAGAGGGTATTCACAAGCTTTCATTTCTATGTCAATACCAACTGAGCTTGGAGAATATTGCAGAAAATTACCAAGCTCCTCTGTGCGTGTGTTTGTGTTAAAGGAGCACTGACACGAAAATTTTATGTTGCACTTTTATTGCTTTTATCGATGCTTAATGGCCTGGCGAACCTGAAACAGCACTTCAAATACTTCAGCGCGCGATAGTTAATTACATTGAACGGCCTGAAAATCGTTTCGTTTCAAATTCCCGCACTTTCATCCCGAACGGCGCATATGACAGACTCCCTGCTTGACCTCACCGCTTTGTGCGGACGTCACCGGCACCCGCTTGAGAGGGTGTTGCGCCCGCTCGCCGCTCGTGGGGCCGCGCGCGTGAAGTGACGTCATGAGTTTTTGACGAGCGCTGTCGCATCACTTCTTTTTCCTCTCCTGTAGTGATGTCACGCTGATGTCCATTTGCTGAGTGCCGCTCCGCGCGCTGCTCCGTCAGCGCGATAAATGAGATCCAATTGAACTATGTTCTTCGCGTCGCAGGCCGCTCATATTTTAGTCAGGGTATTCCGTTGAGTGAAGGAAGCGAACTGTGCAATAATATTAACGCCGAAAATTGGTGTCAGTGCTCCTTTAAGGCATAGCTCAAAGCATAGCTGTTGCATGTAACCACATTTAACCACTTCACTAACACCAGTGTTGTACCAGGCACCAATGTAGGACAACCAGCCTACTTAAGCCAATAAATTTTAGGTATTTAGAAACAATTTTTTTATCTGGAACTGACGAAACTCATCAGCGTTAGGCTATTTTAGTGCTGAAAATCAAAGGCCGTCATTTCTTGCTTTACATTAAGAATTTCACACAAGAACCTGAATTCACGAGTAGGAAGTTTCAACCTTTCCTCTCTCTCTAACCTCAAATAGGCCACACTGCCATCAAGTCAGAAATGATTAGTTTTTTTTTTTGCTCACATCGTTGCGATTAATTTTTGGAAACAATTGAAAAAGATGAATGCCATTTCTCTGCAATTCCTCATGTTCCTTTGAAATTTACACAAAGATGCTCATTGCTACTAAGTTATTGGCATAAAAACAGTAACAGTTACTCCAGAGATCCAACTGAGTTCAGAAGTGAGACAGTTTCAATTTACAATAAAAGGCCAACTTTCAAACAAAAAGACCAGTGCTGACCTAAGCTTAAAATTTTAACCAATGCCACGGTATGCTACAAGACAAACAATACGATGTAATGAATACTGAAATGCCGAGTGAAAAGCTGCCATCCTTCTCTTTTCTCCCACAACATTGCTGCCTTTTGTTTTTTCTTGGCTTCCACAAGCCTCAAACAACAATCACCCATCACGCTATACAAATCCTAAGCTTTGGTTATCGAGGGGAGATTGTTTTTACGCGCACACGTCAACTGCAAAGCCTTCAGGCTTTACAGCTGCTTGCCAACATTTCCTTGAACTGCTCCGAATCGACAGCCTACTTCACATCCTCCCTGCATAAGCCTGACAACTCAAGCTACAAGAAGCCTTGCTAGTCAGTTCCGAAACAGCTCATTTTCTTGATCAGCAGCGCAGTAGCAAAGTGCCCTTTTTACGCTCTGCAGCTGCTTTCTGTTTGCAATACATTGTTTATAAGTTAACACCAGTTCAGCCAGTGTTAATTTGAGAATCAGCAATGGCTCGTACGGGCTATACGGAGCCATCCATACGGAGTTGCATCTCCGTACAAAGCGGTACAGAAGTGCTCCTGTACGTAGTTCCCCCATGGGAACTACGTACCATAACAAAGCACCATAACAAAGGTCCTATTCGCCAGACTGGCAGCACGCCCGCGATAAGCACTGCAAGTTTTGGCAGCCATTGGCCGAGTCCTGGTACGGGCCGTTGTCGACGTAGTCGCAGTAGAAAAGGTTTGTCGGCTGCAAGCGTGGAGTCCCCATCATCAGTTCCCGCAGCCCATCACCAGTAAGCTGGAAACAGCCGGAGACATCAAGGTACTCCAGGTGGCTAAGCAAGTCCAAGTTAGTCAGGAACCTGAAAAATGGTGTAATCATTGTAAGTTTCTGTGACACCACGGCCTGGTCTCTTGCAACATATTTTTTTGTGGCGTCATAAACATACCATATACGTGAAGCCCCCCGCTACTAAAAATTAAAGCCGTTCCACTCAATGTGAAAGCTGCCAGAACTGCAGAGCAGTGATTCGCCATAATAAGCTGTAGCGCCGTTATCCGCTCACTGCTACCACCCTATGCAATTCAAATTCCCCGCCTTTGCAGTGCTTGCACGCCCCCTGCCTGAAACTGCGCCAGCAGGAGTTCTGTTCTTTTTGTGCTCGCTTTTCCTCCCACACGTGCCGACGTTGCACCGCCACTTTTTTTCGCTTACTATCGCAAAAACCAACCCAACGAGCGTTCCTAACTAAATGAACGCAAGTGCTGGCAGTTAATTATGAATATTTTGCCTCAAATGTACTAGCAGTTTTCTTTGCGCTAAACGGGGAGATTTATGACATGCAGCAGCGGTTAACGAGTTTCAAACGCTTGTGCCTATATAAACCGCTTGGTTTCCGAAGCCTCTGCGGGACACCCCACGACAGTACGCCATGCTCTAATTCGGTCCATTATCTCGCTGCGCTGCCTGATTCAAACAGTCGCTTGACATCGAGCGTTACCGCGAGCGACAACAACGCGAGCCTTTGAAGTGTTCTGCACTTAAAAATCCAAAACTATGCAGAAAACTCACAGTAGCCCACTGTCGGTGACGTTGAAGCATCCGGAAAGGTTCAAGTGCCTCAGCCCCTGACTGTCGCTCGCGACGGTCCTCTCCCTCGACGCCAGATCGCTGACAGACGAAGATGATGACTTCCGCACTTGGGTAATGTCCGTTGAATCTAACAGCTCCAGCTCCGACAGCATGCTGACTACGCCGCCGCATCGGTCGCGGAAGGGGCACCCATCACAGAAACGGCCCATGTTGCGCACCACGACTGGAGCGGAAGTCGAGTGGTTCACGTCCATTGCAGGATCATCCCACGAGTCCAGAGAATTCCAGGACAGAGCCGTTGTAACAGCAGCGGGATCAGTGCTGCGCCCTGCGCAACACCGGCCAGCAAAGGCGTCTTCCCACGAGACTAAAGTTGCAGGGCAGCGGCCACGTGTGCTCGCCGGTCTTTTGCGCTGCTGCAGGCACCGCGCTAGCCGAGAGAGACCGACGTCGGTTAGCAGCGAACAGCCTGACATGTCGACGTGCTCAAGTAAGGAGCAAGCACCATGCTCTTCGAGCCTGCAAAGAAAAATGCATAAGGAGAGACGATTCAAGACCTTCACTGCATGAGCGGAAAAGAAAATGATAAGGATAAGAGTGAACCAACAACTGACACTTGTGACAGTCAATTATAGCTTTCTAGCCACAACTACACAAGAGCCATGTCAAGCTGGTAAGCTCCATGTACGAATACATATTTAAAAGGGCCATGCAGACAAAACCAAGTTTGGTTCATTCAAAAGAAACCTTCGTCAGAATCATACTGACACCACTTTTAACATAAACTTTCCTCAAATAAGCTATATAAATAGGAAAAAAAGGGAATGGCCCCGCGACCCAATAGCTCGTTTCCCGCAACAGAACCTATGATGTCATATGTGCACCGCTGTGCGATTTGCTGAGGCCGGCAAGAGCAATCGCAAGTTAGGCACGGCTCATAAGCTTGCCGAACGAGCTATTTTTAAACGTAGGGAACATTATTTTTACAGCAGTAGGAATGATGGGGTAAACAGTAAAAGTTATGAAAGCACACGTACACATAGAAGTACCAATGCGTACTGCTGTGCTTGTGCGCACACTATGCTTGTTTTAGCTGCACAACACTGCGTCTCTTTGAAGTTATCTCGGACGACACTGGCCGATTGGCATAAGCGACGGAGTCTTTCGTGGCCACATTTGTCAAGCGAGCACCATGTTTCACGAAACGATTACTTTCTACCTCAACAAAAACAAGCCAGGTACAAATACAGACAAAAACAAACCAAAGGCAGAAAACGACCCTTCGGGGTATGGTGGCGCCATCTATGTTGACTAATGGTAAACAAGGCTCTGCAATCGGCTGCACAGCGGTTCTTGTGATTTCACTGCAGACGTCACGAAAAGGCGCGATTTGGCGGGACTTAAATTGATCAAAGCATCGTTTGCTTCAGGACAAGCGCTAAGGGCACTATAAAATGCGAAATCTTTCGAATAAAACAAACTGGTATTTTGTCTGCATGGCCCCTTTAAGTACCGCTGCATTTTACTTCGCATTAAAGAAACAAAAGTTTATTGACATTTCCAAAAAATGATACGGTTCTTTAGCTAGTCCACCTAATCAGAATTATACACCAGGCGAACCTTTCGGCATGTTGAGTGACTTAGAAGTGTGGAAAGAACAGAAGAACAAACATTTCATTCCAAGTGAGTGGGTATATACCGTAATTACCCGATTCTAACGCGCACACGATTTTCCTGGCAAAAAAAAAAAAAAAAAAAAAAACGAAAAAACTTGCACCTCCGATTGTAACACGCACGGAACTTTGTGAGCAAGAAAAACGAATGTGAGAGAAACGGACGATCTATTTCCTGAAGTAATCTCACTCATCTCACTCCTCGTCGCTCTCCGCTGACCACATCTCATCCTTGGTGCCGTCAAGCGCGTCGACGCCACACTTCTGAACGAACGTTCAACCATGGTCAATGGGATCGTGGCCCACGCCTCGCACACCCATCCTGCGAGCTTCTCCAGAGGCGCACGCTTCAGCCGACCGCTCGTTTTGAATGCGAGAGAGCCGCTGCTGCCATTGCTGTTATCAAGCGCGCAAGCGGAACGATTTGGCGATTTGTGTGAATGCCGATAGAAAAGCCTAGGCATCTATTCTTCCTGCATCCGAAAAATTGTTGCTAAAAGCTTCGGCGCCATCTTGAAATGGCGATGGCGATGGGTGGGACGAAATTTCTACTGTTTCGGCAGTTTCGGTTTCGTATCCGATTCTAACGTGCATGCGATTTTTCGACCCATTTTTCAGGAAAAAAAGTGCGCATTAGAATTGGGTACGGTATTCGTATACCGTAAAATACCGATCAAGCGCCCCCACCCATGCAAGTGCCCCCCAAGCATTTTCCCGGAATTTAGAATTTCTGTACACGACCAAGCAAGCGCCCCCTCCGACTTCCTGCCATTCCGAAAGCGTTTTTTTTTTCAGGCTTTTGGATGCCACAGTGTTCAAAGCCGATACCGAATCCAATACAATCCAAGTCGTTGCTGCTACGAGAACGCGTTACCAGTCATCGCCGCCATTTTTTCGGGAGCGGTTGTCTTTGTTCACTATGCATTCGTACACAATAAAAAGGAAGCTCGAAGTAGTGGACTGGCATCGGAAAAATGGCAGAACCGTGCACCTCACTTCTCACGTGTTCAAATAGGATGGTTAAAGGATACGTGAGTGGGATAAGAACTGCGAAGTTTTGCTGCAACAAAACTTCATTGTCCCCTAGGACCCTGATGAGCTGCAGACCGAGGGCCTGAACCTTATTTTGTGATCGAATTCTGAAGAATCGTTTTGCGGATTTAACAGTGATTGAGGTGAATGTGAAAATTTACGTTTTTAGCATTGCCTAGAAGTGTCATGACTCATCAATAAACATTTTTCATAATGAAGGCTACAGTGCCTTTCTCGCGATCGCCGCCATTTTGTGCCACCATCTTCAATTTGGGACCCAATCCGAATAAGGGCCCCCTCCCTATCTCTAAGCCAATTATCTACAAGTTTTGGGGGAGCGCTTGCTCGGTATTTTACGGTATTTCTTTTCTATGTATGCTTCCATACAACATCTCCCAGCGAGCCTTACTATTTAGGCCTCATTTGTTTCCCTTTCATTACTGCACAATCAACATCCTCTCCACCTATGCTCCCCATCTACGGAAAAAAAAAATGCAGAACTTGACAATTTCAGTTTCCATTTTCTTTTCATCTTGTTGCTCCCAGAATGGCCAGCACGATCGCTGGCCTAACTCTGCGTAATCATATTATTCAACTGTTGCTTTTGCGATTAGATCGAACTTGACTAGCCTGTCATGTTTGTGCCAACCTTTAGGCTATTCTACTGGATAACACCAAGTAGTAAACCTACGCAATAAAAACCGAAAGTCGCACACCTCATTACCAAACAAGAGACATACAAAAAACTATCACTGAAACTATATAAATTAGGAGTGAAATATTTTTTTCCATACCTTACCGCATTTTCGTGCGTATAACCCGCATTAAAAATGTGGAAATTTCAGTAGCAAAGTGGGAGTGCGGATAATACGCAGGGTTTTTTCTTTAGTGCAGCTTCATGGCAATGCACGTTGCGCCGTGAAGCTCCTATGCAGTAACAATTACTAAGCCTTCCATGGCAGCGATTGTACAAAACATGAAAGGACAAGAAAGAAAAAACAAGGACAAAAACAAGAAATAAAACAAACACAAACAACAAAGATGGAACCGAATATGACCTCATATACAACAGTGAGGAGCTGCGGCTCCAGTGATAGCTCTAGCGAGAAAAGTTACACTGAGTGAATTGCGACGTTCACCTCGCAGCAAGTGTAACCTACTTGTTAAAGAAGCCATGAAGACAAAATACAAGTTGGGTTTATTGGAAAGACTGCTTAGTCCCGATAACAATGATACCAATATCATCACAATCTTCGAACAAATGACGGAGATATTAAAGAAATCATGTGAAGCAGTCGCGCCCCCCTAGCAAATTTCCTGCAACTTTTCTACGACGTCACGGAACCTTGTTTGTGCGATTGGCGGCCACCTAATTCAATCTGTTGCGACGACACATGACTGGACGTCTGTAATGGGGCCTCTAGTTCCATTTGACCGCATCACTTGAATGCTAACGTGCAGTTAACGCACTGAAAATTATGTTTTATTGTTGGCCCGTATGACGTCATTCTTGCTCATAACAAGTCACTGTGGTGCAAAATTTGAAAGTTTTTAAATACTTCTTGCTTTTTTTTTCGTTAAAAAAACAACTTTTGTGGCTGTAATGGAGCTGAGTGAGATACTGAATCCTAGTTCTTTCAAATTAAACGAAGTTGTCTTTTCTCTTCATGGCTCCTTTAAACATACGCTTTTTCTGTCTACATAGTATGTGATGTGTTGCTTGAGCAGTAGCTTTGGTGCAGCCTTTCCTGTATGAAATGTGCAGGCAATGTGCGAGGAGTTTTTTTTTCTTTTCTGGCGGGCTGAAAGTGGGAGTGCGGATTATATGCAGGGGCGGGTTATACGTGCGAAAATACGGTATCTGTGAGCTGACAACGCTCGTACGTGACAACAGCAGTGTCAACAGCACTCACCCTTTGAAGGAGGTATCCCCCACATGGGTGTAAGAGATGTCCAAGTGGCACACCTTGGGGCACAGCTTCAGAATGGACCTCAGCTGCAATGGCAACCACATTGTGCGATAAATGTACGCTAGAGAACACGTGTTAACGACAGCCCAAGAAACTAAGAGTGTATAAATTTTCAACTGCAGAAGCGAGCCAAAAGCATGAACTGGAAAGAAAAAAAATTCACGCATCTCCACGAAGTGAACCATGACGAGTGGCCAAAGCATTGGGGATCGCTCTTACCATAAACCACCCGTGGCATTGCCCACTCGCGCATGTAAATGAGTGAAAACGCGTGTGTACAGTATATACAATTCCAATCCAATCCAATCCAATACAATTCAATTTAATCCAATGCAATCCAATCCAATCTCCAATCCAATCCAATGCTCCTCACGCATGTGCAACACTGTACACGGACGCCAAGCCTCAGACAAAGCGAGGTTCTAAGGTGCTTCACCCCTAAACATGAGCCAACCAAAGGCCTTTCAGCGACACAACTTATACAGGGAAACCATGGTTTTGCAGTTGATATTACACTGTTTGGTATGGGCAATTATTTTCCCGAATTCAATTTCATCTCAACACAAACAGAAACCCACCTGTCTTATACCCACACATAAAGAGCATATTGCCAAAAAGAAGTGTAGCCAAAAACAGTATTTCAGTACAGCGATGCACATCTATCGAGCTGATTACTGGCAGATAGCTGCTCCGTTGTTAGGATCTCCCTTCTCGCTTGTGCCAGGGCAGCACCTATTATCTAGCACCTGACCTTGGAGAGGCAGGTGCACCCACAAGTTCAAGACTGAACAGTAAAACTTCTCTATTTTCCCCTCTGATAATAGGCTGGCTTTAATTGAGCACGAGCTTGATTGCAATGACAGCTGGTGCCGACGCAAGCATCACGGCATGACTCGCACTGCAGTGAAGCTGCTTTTCACGACAAAGTGCACCGCCTACACCCCTATTTTGTTATTAAGATTTGTCAATCATTGGTGTGGGTTATACTCGGGAAAATATGGTACCCTTGCCAAATAAGAGCACAGTGCATCAAGAGGGCGCACTATCAGGACTACCGTTTAACTGTTACACAACCTCATGAGGAGAAAAGGCATACCGTATTTACTCACGTAATCCTCATGCTTTTTTTTTTTTTTTGGAGAAATTGATGTGAAGTTAGGGGTGCGAGAATTATGCGGGTGGAAAAAAACAATTTCAGCTTCAATGTTGCCAACCTGCTACCTGCCAATTCCGCCAAATGTAGCTGTCTTTCTTTGCATTTATAATACCTATAAGCTCAGTGTTGCCAACAGCAACTACTCGTTTAGTTTTTTTTTTGTTTTTTTTTTACGACAAAATGGTTTGCAACAGCAAATCTGTGCAACGCTACAGTACTCGCTCGCCGACGCGCACCAACAGCATAAACCGTCTCACGTAGATCAGCCATCATAATCACCGGTGCACATCCCATCCAGTCTCGCGAATCAAGTACAAGCGTCATCATATGCGTGCCGTACGCCTGAAGCTCAACAAAATCAAGCGTCACGAAATTTCCGTACTCACACACGTATCTTTTTCCGTGCACTGAAACTACAAAAGTCCTTCCTAAACTAGAATCGTTCATTACAGGGGACTTTGGTATCCAGAATATTGGGTACGGCGGAAGGGGTATCGTGAGACTTGTTAAGATGCCGTTATTTTCGTTGTTTTCGAAGGGGCAATTTTATTCCCCGTTTTTGAGCTTGAAGTTTGAGAGGATACAGGGGTGGAACACTGTGCGCAGTGCGTTACCCGCGAATGCATCATGTCGCTGGCCCTGAAAAGGGCCTTTTGGAAGGGAAAAAGATGCAGCAGATTTGCTTGGCCGATGGTCGGGAGAAGGTGGAAAGAAAGCGGGAAGAATCCTGGTCCGAGACAGTGCTAACATCATTGCTGGTCGTTGCCTTGTCGGCTTCAGATGCCTCGTCGTGATTCCTTCAGTGGCATCCAGGGCATTCGATACGGCTGTCTGCTTGAAGCTCCTGATGACGACGTCTGCGCCGATCATCACCCAGGCTTCAACTATCCAGCTGCACAGCAACTCCATCGACGTTCTCCTGACCTTAACGGCCGGCGTCAGAGTGTGTTGGCCTTCGGCTATCTACTCAGCATACAGCCTTCGAATGTTATCCTTGGACGGCTTGTTCAAAGACACGTCCAAAGGCTGCAGCACTGACGTCAGACCACCTGGAATGACGGCCAGGTCTGTGCGCAGCTCCTTCAACTTTGCACGAACTGGCTCCACAAGACGGCCCCGAAAGCTGTTGACAATGAGGAGCGACAGAAAAAGAAGTGCTCCCGGCCGCCGCCGCCGCCACACAGTCTTGATCCAGCCGACCTTCGAGGTAAGCACTCATCCAACCTTTTTCTTGCACCTTTCATTTGAGAAGCGTCTTTCATTTGAAGATGACGTACGGTGGTAGCTTCCACCCGTTCGCCGTCACAGCCAGCATCACCACGCATTGCTGTTTCTCCACGCCAGTCGTGCATACGTGCACAGCGCGCGCCTTTCTGCTCCGCAGTAGTGTTGCTTGGCATGTCGAAACTGAGAGGGGTTTGGTCCGTGTTCCCAATATGCGACAGTAAGAAGTTCTGTCGCCACCGAATCCTGATGACAAGACTGTGGAAGTCCCCGACTTTGTCTTCGTAGGCTTTGGGAAGGCGTTGGCACAGCATTGCGCGCCTCCGCAAAGAAGGGCCATTGCGCCGCATGAAAGGTGTGGCCCACCCGTTACTGGCACGAAAATCTTGAGCCTTCCCGTCGGGCAATTACACGTGCCCCGTTGCGTAAAAGCTCCATGGATACAGCGCACCCATTTGCATGTAGCGCCATCACATAGTCAAAGAGGAGCATCTCAACTCATGGAAACTTGCCCGTCTTTGGACGTGCCTTGTTGTTCGCCTTCAACTCCTCGTGCTGCCGCCTCCAGTAACGCACATTGTACTCCTTGCGGCTGAAGTGTCTGCTTGTGGCGCGGTTGCCGTGCTCTACGGCGTATTCAAGCATGTATTGCCCCACGGCGAAGAGGCAAGCAGCCGCAAACAAAGCGATGAAAGACTTCTCAAAATGGCTGAATGGGAGCTTTCGACCACTGATGACACGAGGCTGACTGCTTGCTGCTGAACGACAGCGACATGACGACCGTGGGCTGCGCGAACGCCGTGTAGTTGCGCGCACATGAAACCGGCTCAACAACAGTGTAAGTAGCGTCCAAGAGGTGGCGCTAGGCTGACATGTGGGTAATGCGAGCTAAGGCGCGTGGATACACAGCGCTCTGCGCCGAATGGAGCGGTGGCAGTGAGGGCAAGCGGTGAAGAGCGCGTGAATTGTGCAGATTTTGCGAGCAGGCGACTTTCGCCGCTGCACTTTGAGGGGTGCGAGGATTACGCGAGGAAACAAATAAATGTAAGTTTTGGTGGCTCACGTTAGAGGTACGAGGATTACGCGAGTCAATACGGTATGCGAACAGTGAGATTGTCACCAAAATTTGGAGCTTTTGTTTTTGTGCTTTGCTTTAAAATTACGTGCAAAGAGTTGTTGCCAGAGAGAAGATACCAAAAGCTGTGTTTTCATTCGAACATTATGCAGAAAGGTCCTGTTGTTGTAAGGGAGGAAACATCAAAACTACACTTTGCAGTAACTGTGACATGCGGAACATTGTGACGGTGCATTTTTCATGCATTGCAGCGCAAGAGACTGCACAGCACACCCAAATTTGAACATTTGGGACTTTTATCACCCCCGAAGCTGCACCTGGCCTATGCGGTGCACTGTAGTGAAGCGCTCCGGATTAATTTTTACCCCGTGGGGATGTTTAATGTGCACCAAAATCTCAACATGGGCAGTTTTGCTTTTGGCTTCCATCAGAGAAACAGCCACCATGGCCGATATGGCCCACCCACGACTTCATCCACTGCACGTTGCATAAAGCCACAAATCTGAACAAAATTGCACCATGGCTAAAGTAGCACAAGCTCCCGTATAGCATTCGCATGCACAGAGACCACTTACGAGACGGCTCGTGAGAGCCCGCGATGTGCTGAGAACAATCTTCCGGACTCCGGCCCCGACCACTGGCAGCAGGTGCTTGACAAGGCTG
The DNA here is from genome assembly GCF_048455015.1 of Haemaphysalis longicornis. NCBI lineage: Eukaryota > Metazoa > Arthropoda > Arachnida > Ixodida > Ixodidae > Haemaphysalis > Haemaphysalis longicornis. Next base: position 114,056,320 of record NW_027526204.1, read on the forward strand.
TTCAGCACTGCTGCCTCAGATTCGAGGCTGTCCGCATTTGAAGCTGAGGCCGAATCTTCATCCGAGGAGCTTCCGCCGGACTCGTCAAAATCCGCATCCTCATCAGCGCTGCCCTTCCTCAGCCTGTCCTCGTGGTACGGAGTTGGCCACAGCGGTATCTCCTCGTACAAGCCTGCAGAAAGCAGGAGAAGGCTGTAGCTAGAGAGCAATCATTCTCCTCCTCCTCCTCCTCCTCCTCATCATCATCCCGTTTGCGTCCACTGCAGGACGGAAGCCTCTCCAGTGTTTCTCCACCCGTTTCCTTGTTCCGATGCCAGGGTCCACACCCCCGTCAAGTTAACCCTTGGAGGGTTTTTGCCGTATATGTACGGAGGCGGTTTTCCGTCTTGCAAGGTCTTTGCCGTACGTGTACAGTTTTGAGCCTCCGTTTCAAATTTCGCACAATAATGGCAAAGCATGCTCACTGGGAGGTGCTGCCGCCTCCTAGGATTTACAAGAAGCGTTTGAAATTTGATAGCGCTACCTTCTTGTGGAGGTAAAGAGAACTGTCTAGCTTCAGCGCTTCGTGCAATTTGTGGCAACGCCCTTTCATGGCTTCAGTTTCGCAGCACGATCGCAACGGAGGCGCGCGAAACTTTATTTTTATCTTTACCGGCACTGCCTTGCAGGGGCGGCGCAAGTTGATTTCTATCTATACTGGTGCTGCTCTTAGCTGGTTTATCACCATAATTTATCACCGTAAAGTAATTTGACCATCCGGGAAAGTTTTTTTTTTTTTTTTTTTTTTTTTAATATCAACCCTCAAAGGGTTAATGGTGTACCTCTACTTCTACTCTAGTCTCTCAGCAGTCACTCTGTCAACCCCATGCTCCACCAGTTGTCAGTTCCAAACCGCACTATATGTCTAGCACAAGAGTCCTGTTCTTATGCTCAACTCCCGGCACTGAAATAGCCACAGGAAAAGCTGCACATCCCCAGGTATTGATTGATTGTAGGGTTCAACGTGCCGACGCAATGCAGGCGATGAGGCGTGCCGTAGTGGAGGGCTCCGGATTTATTTTGACCACCTGGGGGTCTTTAGCGTGCGCCGAAATCTCATACACACGGGCGCTTTTGCTTTTTGCCTCGATCAGAACCCATCCCCAGGTAGTTAAAAGTAGCTGTGATAGTAAGTACAGTGTGGCTCGCATTGATTTACTGAATGTATAGAAGGACCTTGAATTAATCCTCAAAGCTGCTGGCTGAAAAGTAACAGAAACCAAAAGGCATGCCTTCAATGCAAACTTTTTTAGAACATAAATTTAATTTTCACGATTTCTTTTTCTGGGAAGCAAATGTATTGGTAATATACAGTGGGACCAGGATGACACGCCAGCCGTTCTTACGACGGATCACCACAGTTCCCGCAAACTCCCCATAGAAACAATGTATTAAAAACCCCAATTATACAACGCTCGGGTGCATGTAGTCCGCTTTATACCGTATTTATTCGCATAATGATCGCACTCGCGTAATTATCGCACCTCTGAAGTTTGTCTTGAAAATTTGATTTTTTTTTATTTCCCGCACAATGAACGTACCCTGAACTTGCCGCACCAGTATGTCATATGTGTGCCAAATCAAGCGAATGATGGTCGTGCTTACCTGTTTCCTTTCCTTTCAAAGCGCACATGTATACATTATTGCCGCACACTTGCCGACATTAGCGATATCGGCAAGCATACGTTCAGTATTGATGAGGAAGAGCTTTCTCTCACAAAATGCACACAATGTACTCGCAAGACAAAGAAAATAATGCGCTCAGCTTGCTGCGTCGGCCCCCATGTCTGCTTTGATGTCCCGCAATGTGACAGCGGCAACACTTATTGGTCGCCCTGTTGCAACTTCGAAGCAAACTCGTTCCGGTGCGTTCCGTAATTCATGAAAACACTGCATTTTGCGTCTCTTTGCAAAGCAGCAGGAGGTGGTGTGCGGAGCTTTTCTTGTGTTTTTTATTTATTATTTTTATTATGTTCGTGAGACCCATCGTAAAATTTTTGAACCGCAATTTGCTTTTTCTTTTTGTGGTGGAAAGTTTTTTGCGAAAAATTTACCCTGCGTTATGAACGCTCCCCTAAATTTGCATAAAACGTTTTGGAAAAAAGTGCGATCATTACGCGAGTAAATACGGTACAACGAGCCCTGGTGGGGATGAACCGGCGTTTTTCTCATCTTTTACGCCACTTCGCCGCCTTGTCCCGACCTTTATTATTCACCACCGTTTAACGCTGCTTGATGTGCAAAGGTCCACAGGTGGGCCAGACCACTTGCTGAACAGACGCAAGCAAGCAGGCAGGTACTGGTGGGCGGGAGTTAACCTTTGACAGCCAGACGCGGCAGCAGAACGCCAACACGCCAACCGTGAGAAGTCAGTCCAGATGACCAGTGGACCACCAATTCAAAGCTCCCATCGAGCCGATGAACGTGAACACACATACAATGTAACCCCATGATGATGACCGAACACCCGCTTCCCTCGCCCGCTCGATCCAAGTCTCTTCCTTTCACGACGCCCTCTCTCCCCATCTCTCTGCTTATCAGTGTCTGTCAAAGCCGCATTGTCGTTCCGTTTCTTTCTTTCCTGCCTTTTACCATCGCCACCTCGTACAATCGTTTGTTTCGCTTAGCCCTGGTAGTTTCACACTCTCGCCTTTTCCCCTCTCAATTTGCTCAGCCACGTCGGCCCTCCCAGCTTATTTCATGCATGTGAGGCACAGGGCTGGCAGGCTAGCGCCGACCGGCACGAGGGTCGCGCGGCGCAAGGCTGGTGGACTAGCGCAGATGCCATAGAGGGAAGGGGGACTGGTTCAAAATAGGTGCTTTTTTTTGCTTTGTTTTAGAAACTGGATTTTAGTTAAAGGGACAGACCACCGATTTTTGTCGCGTATATGTTCTCTAGCTCATATGACAGCCAGCGTTTTATATAGCCCGGTAACCACAAGCAATTTATAAACAAACTGGCGGAAATAATTTTAATTTGGCAGCAAACTTCCTGAAAACGGAAGGGTGGCGGTTCGTAGTGTCGAAACTTGGCACTAAAATATGTGTCCCTGTCCCATGACCTGCAAACATAGCAGCTACTGTAACTGCCTAAATGTTTATTTACGTATTGGAAACCTTTTAACACAAGTATTTAAACAAGGTTAAATTGTATATGTATTTCTTAACATCATTTTGAAAATTTTAAATACACACCGCCCGCCGCCGCTGGGTTGCTCTCAGTGTGGCTAACCGAGCCTCCATGCCTAGAATCAGCGGCAGCGTTCAGTAAACAGACCCAGTGAAGGAGCTTTGACGATTCTGACTGAGGCAGAGGCGTTTGTTCTGCCAAAATATTTGATTTCAGTTTCCAAATACGCCAACGGCAGCTTAAAAAAGAAAAAAATGTCACGCCCGGGGAGAATCGAACTTCCCGCCTCCACAACATGAAGCCAGATTCTACCTATCGTCTATCCCAACAGGTGGCGCATTCGTGCAAAATAGACTGTTGCATTGAAAAAAACACATAAAGGAACAGGAAAGCCTGCGATTCAAACTTTTTTAGCTGGGAACAAGTATTTAAATATCGTTTTTTATTTCGCATACAGACAAAAGTATGTTGCCGAGCTACTCTATATCATGGTTGCCAGAATTAGTTTTGGGAGGGACACATACGGCTCGTAGATAAAAAAAATTCGATTTAAAAAGTTCTAGGGCGTTATCAGCAAAACCGTTTCTCGTCAAGGTGCTTTAAAAGTGATGCCCTTTCATTTGGGATAGAGAACATATACTCGACAAAAATCGGTTGTCTGTCCCTTTAAAGGTCCACAAATTACACAAGAACGTGCTAAATATAGTAGTTTAAATAAGTTCTTAGCCCGCCTGTCGCGTGAGACTGTCTACTCGGCCGGCATTTCTCCATACCCCAATCATACAACACCCCAATCATACGACACCCCGGTCGTACGACACTTTCGCACTCCCTTGAAAGTAGCGTTATCGGGGTTCCACTGTAAAATATATTCACCATCCTACACTCATAATCTTACGTGCAGAGAAGCATTGTACCTTTGTGAGGTGAACGAGTCAACCAGTGAAAGTTCCATGATGGGTCCGTGCTCATCAAGTATAAAGTTCGAGAATGGGTGCCTAACTAGTTTTTTATTGGCATATTCGGGTGGGCGTTTACGAGCGCTCTGGAATGCTCTGAAAAGCGGCCGCGCCTTCGGTTGGTAGAATTCGAGCGCTCGAACTACCTTCGGTTGGTTCTTTTGGAGTGTCAGACTTCGACTCGGAGCGCTCCTGACCGGTCTGACTTCGAAGTGAGAGCGTGGCGCGATTTGGCCAGGAGGACGGGTCACATGACACAAAACGCCGCGGTGTACCCGGCGGCTTCCGGCGCTGGCTGCACGGGGCGCTACAGGCGCGCTGCTCCGAGATCGCCGGTGCATTCGGCTGGTACCCTGCCTCTCGCGCTCTGATGGAGAGCCACCTTGGCATCTGGCGACTCCGAGCCAGAGGACGGGAGCAGCCAACCGAATACGCCATATGATTACCTTTGCTTAACTCTTGCACTACCACAAGGAAACTGCGACGCAAGTGTGCGAGAAGACATTTGTTTTTCCACACTTGTGTCCCACATTTGTGTTCTACACAAATTGTGGGACAGTGGAACATTTATAATTGAATTACCTTTCTAACGATATCAGTCCTAAGACTGCAACTCATGCAGCAGGAAAGTTCTTAAGGACCTGAATGCGGACATTTAAAAGTACCGTATTTACTCGATTCTAAGCACGCCCTTTTTTCCATGACCGCGATGTCCAAAGTTAGGGCGGGGTGCTTAAATTCAAAAAACGTCAATTACCCTTCCCCCACTTGATTTTTTGCGGCGGTTTCTCGATGAGACAGGCACAGGAAATAATGTTTTAGTTGGCTGATATTCGAAAGAAAAATACATGCTGACAGTGCATCCACTGTTTACATCTGATAGTGCCACTCTCATTACCATTCAGCCATCATCAATCATCAATCAAGCAATCAATTTATTAACCCTTTGAGGGTCACGGCCGTACATGTACGGCACCGGCAAACACTTTCAAAATGGTCACTGACGTACATGTACGGCATTGCTTGTATTTTTAAAAAGGGCGCCTCTTTCGCCAACTTCTCTTGCTTGGCATGTGCTGCCACACTTTGGAAATACGTCAAATTTTTTTCTTGCGCCGATGGCTCTTCTTTTTATTTTTTTATGATTTACTTCAGCACCGCGCCGGCTATCGCTTGCGCATCTGCTAACGAGGGGGCGTGCTGAGTATCACCCACCTGGCGCCCGGGCACCTCTCGCTTCTTGCGCTTGCCACAGACAGGTCGCCTGCGAAACTGATGAGGCTCTTTTCTCCTTTTTTTGTATTGTATGCGCGGTGCGCCATCTATTGCTCCCGCATCCGGGTGCGCCTGACCACACGCGCCCGCGTGAGCGCAGCAGTTGGCTTCGGTATCGTCCTCCGGGCGCGTCCCGCTTTTTGCGCCCGCGAAACTGATGTCTGTCTGATTTCGATTCGAAGCGTTCGAGCAATGCAAGTTCCCATATCTGGGCCATGATCTCAAGCATTCACGTTGCGATAACGTCCGTGTTGAATAGCGCAGCAGATAAAATGACCAAACAGAATTTCAACCGAGCGAATCAGCGAAAATGAACTCAGAAACGTGCACTACAAAGTACAGGTGGCCGCCATTTTGCGTTGCCGCAGCAATGCCCAATCAGGAGGGCCGTTTCGGCACGGCTTGACCGGAGGGCCAATTTGTGGCGTCATTTGTGCATCTTTCTTTTTCTGCCGTTCCTGCGTTTGTGAATGAACTAAGATAAAAGAGACGACCGAACTGAAAAGAGGATCACTCAGCTGATCTAACGATGCCAAAATGGCCGCTGCCGGTGGCACTATTGTGGAGATACAACGCTCCAAAAATTGACGTTTTTTTTTTCTTTTTTTTCCCCCCCTTTTGCACTGATATTTCACCACCGTGGCTGGCGGAAGTATTTTTCATGCCCCTATGCAGCGGTTTTCGTCAGAAAAACTTTGCAAATGCATAGAATAGAAAACATAGAAGCCAAATATGTGGCTTTCAAAAAAAAAAAATGTTTTGGTCATTTTTCCAAAGTTGAAAGCGTCCCTCCCCACTTACGAATAAGAAGGGGGGAGGGGGGCAAGAGCACATGTTTTTGCACTGCGAACTTCTCACTCACTCCACATTCTCACATCCCTTCTACGAACAGCCCATATCACGAGCAAACATTGGGGATGCATACAATGTGCAGAAGCAGCAGCCTACCTAGGCTCCAGTGGATGGGCATGAAGTCCTTCCAGAGGGTGGGCTCCCGGGACACCCCGTACCAGCTCCGGCAAACAGCCCCCGAGACAGAGAGGTCTCGCGCGTTGAGGTGCGAGAAGATGTCCAGCAAGATCTCCTCAGGCAGGTCGGCCCACGACGGCGAGTCCTCCGCCTCATCACCTTCCGCACTGTCGGCCTCTGCGCACATCATCAACACCCTAGTCAGGCCCATAATCATCATCATCATTATCATCGTGACAGCCAGCAGTACCCCAATCATCATCTCCTTTGACAAAGGCCTCTCCCAGTGATTTTAAACTTTGTGTTCAGCATCAGCAGAATGTACTTTTCAGCTCCCAGACACCAAGCTCTCTGCCTTCCTGCACTTTTCGCATCACTTGCCCCGCATGCCAAGGCCAGGGGTGGGTCAGCTGAATCAGATTTGGGAGCAGTTTTTGGAGCAGCGAAATCTCAATTTTGGAGCAGAACAACCTTGACTTGGAGCAGAAGAACGACATTTATTGTGTCACCTTCGGAGCATAAACAATCAAATTTCTGAAACATGGGGGGGAGGGGGGAGTGCACTTCTTAATCGGTTTTTAACGTACATAACACTGAAACAGCCTTTCAATAAAGTTTTTTCTACCAGAGTATCACAAGGTACGAACTGCACTACCTTTTTACAAAGCATTTTTAAATTCTCAGGCTCCATGCATAGATAGCGTGGTGTGCCATTGAAAATATCGAATTGAAAAACTAAGCAATTTTAAGGCATATTTATCATCATGTGAATACCGACATTATTATTTTTTTAATCCCAGTCTCGGCTTTACGCACAAGTGTAGAGCCACGGCAAAAGTTGCGCCAAGCGAGGTGACAGTCGTCGCACCCCTCTTGGCATTAAATTTCGCTTCAGATAGATGAACCATTATTGCTAGCGTTCAATAATAGCCCGTCCCGCTATCGGACACTGCTTGAACATTTTGCAGCGATGTAGCCTGCGCCGCCACTTCTGCAGCGCCTATCGTTTAAAATTAAGATTAACATTAATTGGCAGGGGGCTGGCAAAGCAGCCTCTGACCGCCCCCTGCCAATTAATTTTAATCTGTTTATCTACTATATCAGGCGCTCTGTCCTACACTAGAACCTACTCCGAACCAGGAACACAGTTCTTGTTTTATAACTGTACATTTATATCACGTGGAGTTATAACCTTCGGCCCCAGCATGTGCACCGCGTTATCATCGTTAACTCGATTCAAAAGGTAAATCTCACGCGCAGAGTTGAAGAGGATCAGATAACAGGCCTCGCTATGGGTCCAGTAGATGGAAGTGTTAAGCGAACCCTCGGAGGCATTGGTGGCATTCTGTAAGACATGGCGTTTGCTTTCTATCCAACAGTGGTTTCAGTGCGCGTGAACCAGAACATAGCTTTGTATTCGCCCATCACAGGGTAGCGGCAGTCGACAAACAGATGCCGTAGACTACATAACTAGAGCAGGTTAGAAGGCATAGTTAATGCTGGACAATCCTCCACATACGCAAAGCTAACCTCTAAGTTCACAGCTGAAAGGGAGTAATTACTTTGCAACAAAGGCGAACTGAATTAACAAGTGAGGGCGAAGCATCCAAGGCCCTGTTTGTTCAACACAAGCAGCTATGCTCGACAAAAGTGGTCACCTAAATTCAAGTTCACTTCCCATAAACTACAACCTTTCACGGAAATATTCTCTCTGTTTTCTATCTGTTTACGGGGTGACACAAAAACATTTCACTTACCTTTGGTCATTGATTGCGGCGCAGCAACCGGCACCAGCAAACAAAACCATGCAAGTGCGAAAGGTGGAGAACGTGTGCAGTGCCTGTGGCTTTACAGCTAAGCAAAAGCCAACTTCCACGACTGCCTATAGCAGGGGTTCTCAAGCATGTTGGTCCCAGGGAACCCTGCTAAGTTCCGTTAAGTGCCAAGGAACCCCCTCCCCTCCTCCCGCCATTTTTCATTCCGTTCATGCTACATTAACGTGCAATAAATTCAAAAGCAAGCAAGGGTATCGTTTTTTCCCCGTCGACTTTACGCGAATGCGTACGCTAGCGGCACCTATCTCCAAACAGGAGAAATGCGCATGGGGGTAACATAAGGCCGAGGTTCAAGTGCAAGAGTTTAACCACGTGGCCCGTTTTCGGAGTCTCGCTGGCTACAAGCTGCTGGCGCGATTTATTGCGCAGCTCGCACGTTTCTGTTATGCGCCGAGATGTGCTTACTGACACTCGGGCGTGAGTAATGGAGGTTCCTTAGATCGATCGCACCTCAAGTTCACCATATAAGACTTTGCGACTGCGGAACCAGGGAAAATTTATCAGTGGCTCGCGGAACCCTCAGGAGGGGCCTGAGGAACCCTAAGGTTCCGCGGAACCCACTTTGAGAAACCATGGCCTATAGCCTTGATGAAACCAAAACCATAACCGCCTTGAAACCAAAAGCCCAATGTTTCAGCCATGCTTTCAGGCGGGTGGCATCATGGCAATCGTATCTCATGGGTCAATTCGGGAGACGCGGCGCAGGACGACGCTAACAAACGAGTCTGGCACAATAGAGGTGGTTCGGCGCAGAATGGCGCAGGTAAGCAAGTTTGGCACTCAATGGCGCAAATGGTGCAACTGTTTCGCTCGAATATGCCCTGTTCAAACGCATAAAATCTTCACACTTCACAAGTGACTACTCATTCACGCTAAGGTGTCAGTGAACAGGAGCGATTCGGGCTCCAGCACTCACTCTGGTCGATGTTCTCGAGTTCCACGTAGCACTTCTCGAGGGAGCACTGTTCCTGCCATTTGGTGTGCTCCCGAATCACTTTCTCCTTGAGCAGCTTGAGCTCCTCGTAGCCGAAGTACTGAATCAGCATTGGCTGGAACACCTGTGGAACAAGGTATGTACGAGGAAAAGTTTTTGCATTGCTTTGCACCCCACGTGTCCACAATTCAAAAGTTTCCCCAGCTACAAGCAATGTAAGAAAAAGATAAAATGAATGCCCACAATCATAAATTCCCCTAATAGCAAATCGTTGAGGGAAGACAGCCAGGCACAACCATTTTTTCTTTCACTTGCTGAAATCCCTGGACACGATGATTAAGAGGGTTGCTGACATCAAATTTAGAGGTCTAAAAAATGATATACTTGGCTTCAGTAGTTTGTACAGGTGCCTCACAAATTTTTGCAGCGATCCGAGGCTGGAATCACATCGAAAATTGATTTTAATTGTACCGGCCGCGAGCTACTACAAATCGGCAGCACTAGCGAAATCGCTATCGGCGTTACGAAACGCCTTCCAGTGTTTCTGGCCGGTTTAGGGCGACGTCATATAGTCCTTTTCGGAACCGGAAGCGATAGCCTGCACTGCTGTTATAGGTGGTCTCGCTTCGGCAGGAGGCATGGGTGTAATACCCATGATACCTCTGAGAGCAAGGCTTGTACACTTAGAGCACTTTGTGCATTTTTGACGTCTTTGCTCTTCAGTTTGTGGCTGGCGCATGGTGTTCCCTTGCACTGGTGCCAAAAACTGTGTGGTGTCTTGGCTTAGCGGCCTGTGCACGTCGCCGAGCTCACCAAAGTTCTGCCATGGCAAGCTCATGGAATGCGACGTACTGCTCAGTGGAAGCCTGTCCGAGCAAATCGATGGACGGCGCCAAGATGCATTTTCCACGTGACGACGCACAGCACAAAATGTGGGCTGAGTTCGTGCATGGTGGCAACTACAAGAACTGGTCGCCGAAGCCGGCAAGCAGAATTAGCTTGTTGCACTTTTCGGATGACTGCTACCTGCAGAGCCCGAAGTTGACGGAGGTGCTGCAGTACAAGTGGAGTGGAAACGATTAGGCAGTTTTAGATAGCGGAACCTGGCAGTGGGGGCCCCCCAAGAAGTTAGGGGAACCTAAATGTAATGCACTCGCATGCGGGGAGTTTTAGAAGAGGTGCGTGCGTCCCCGACAGCCCACAACCGGCTTGCGTTGCTCGGGTCAGCTCAGGTGATGGGAACTTTAGGCTTAGCATCGTGGCGGATGTTTGATTGCCGCTATCTGTGCAACTGCGAATGACTTTCCTAACACAACTTTTCACCACGCTATCATCCCCTTTCTTGCCCGTGGAACTTTATTTTAGCTATAATTGCCATTTGAGCAATCGGTGACCAAGACATCTGCCATGGCCTTTTTTGATTCTTCCATGCAGGTAGCGCCATCCTTTGGCCACTCGCCGCACCGCGGTCCGGTCAAACCATCGTACCTTTGCGGCCAGTCAGCGTAGGCTTAGCATTGCGGCAGATATTTGATCCCCGCTTTTAAAATCAGTGCTGATAACAATCCCTAGCACAATTTTTCACCGCACTAACACCTACTTTCTCACACGTAGAACTTCTTTTTTAGCGATCAGATTGAGTCGGAAGAGCGGCGACAAATTGTTGCTACCAGTGTCTGCACCGGTTCGAGCCGCAGCAATATTAAAAAAAAACTCGGGTGGCAGCGACTAATCCGAGTCCGACGGTTATGAAGACATGTCGACTGTGAGGGCGAGTGCGGAACATGTGCAATCGTAGCAGACGATACGGAAAACGTCCCTGACGTCACAGGTTTTTGATTGACGTTAGCCCCAGCAGTTTTTGCGGCCACAAAACCGTGACGTAACACTGTCCGGCCTGCATTTGAATGGCCATTTGGCGCACGACGATCGAATTTGGCACTGATTGGAATAAAAATACACTATAATTAATTCTATACTGGTGGCTGACAGCTCTTAGTTTAAGTTTTGTAATTACTGGGCCAACAGGTATCCTTTACAGCATAAAAACCGAAAGCAAGAAATTTAGTGTCAGTACTCCTTCAAGAGAAGATGACTGAGCAGCACATGAGATGGACATTACAAATGCTTTACCTTAGTAACAAAGCTGAATTCAGCCTGGGTTATACTACCTTCTATCCTGTGCTATCCTGGAATCACATACCTGATGGCAACCACACAATATGCTGCCTTAAAAAGAATTTTTTTGTTTTGGAATAATATGGTCACTTTTTTTTTTTTTTTTGACAACACATTATCTCAAGCTTTCCTATCAATCGTGGTACCGGACAAAAGTGAGAGAGACTTAAAGGTCACGAGGTGGTTTAGTCACAGTGTATCTTTCTCCCTCTGTGCAATTGACAAAGCCAGCTTTTTTTTTTTCTGTAAATGCGGGGCAGAACTGCTCCTAACGAAATTAAAAACAAAAACCTTAAACATTCAGTCATGAAATAGACAATATAGCGAAAATGTTTCTCTCCTTTATCTCTTGCCCTCAGCTTAAACTGTCTCAATATTCCAAAATTCTAGCTGCGCCCCTTTAATTCACATACATAAAGAAACGAAACGTGCACTGCAAAGCCAAATGCCTCATCCACAACACATCCAAATTCCTCATTTCTAACTTGGTTTGACACTGTTGATCCTCGACAAGAACTAGGGACAAATTTTGAGCCATCGATGAACAAATCAAAGTTTATCCGATGGCAGCGTGGCATCATAGAGCAGCGGCAACCCGCGTTGAAATTTCTTACACAGAGTCCACTGCCTTAAACTCTGATAGTACAGTTTATCCCATTAGTGTAGAATAACTTGCAGCAGAAGAAAAAATGGCTGTACATAACTGCAACACAATGGAAACAACAAACATTAAAAACAGACAAGGCTAATGAAAATGATCGCGACAATTTTTTTTCTCTTTCTCTAAAATATCTAACATCTTTCTAATATCTTTCTAATATCTTCTAATATCTTTCTCTAACCCAATCTGCATGGTCAGCTGGTTGCAAACTAGTTCTTCTGACCTAGCTAAACAGGCAAGGTGAAATACCCCTAAACGGTAGGGCATTTAAATCGTCATTCGCTCAACAAAATGTAAAAATACCCATGCACCAAGGGTACAAGATCCGTAGCTAAAGGCCGATACATACCGTATTTACTCGCATAATGATCACACTTTTTTTTCCAAAAAAATTCGATGCAAACTTAGGGGTGCGTTCATTACGCGGGGTAGATTTTTCGCGAAACATGTTTGAGCACCGAAGATGCAAGCAAGTTGTGGGTCAAAATTTTTACGATGGGTCTCATGAACATAAAAAAAAAATAATAAACAAAACATAATAAAATCTCTGCACACCACCGCCAGCAGCTTTGCAAAGTGACCCGAAATGCAGTGTTGCCGCGAATTATGGAACGTGCCGGAACGCGTTTGCCGAGAGGTGACAAGAGTTCGACAAATAAGTGGCTGCCACTGTCACAGTGCGGGACATCAAAACAGGCATGGCTGCCGATGCAGCAACCAGAGCGCGTTTTTTTCTTTGTCTTGCGAGTACATTATGTGCATTTAGTGAGAGTTTCTTCCTCATCAATATTGAACACATGCTAGCCGATATTGCTAATATCGGCGAGTATGTCGCAATGATGTAGCCATATCCTGTTTGGAAGGGAAGGAGAGAGACGTACACACGACCATCATCAGCTAAACTTGGCACTAATACGACATATTGTTGCGGCTAGTTCATGGTGTGTTCATTGCGTGGGAAATAACAAAAATCGAACTTTGACGGCAAACTGCAGGAGTGCTATGTGAGTAAATACGGTATGCTTTCCAAGAAAAGCAGAGGAGGAGACAACTATGCAACCGAGCACAATATTACCGCTGCTAATTTGATATCACCCCAGAGTTTAGAATTTGAGATGGGTCAACATTGGTGCTGCAAAAATGTCTGCAAATGAGAACTTGGTGAAACCCCCAATTTTCCTTCATTCGAGGTACTTTTGCTTCAACGCCGCTAAAACTGGGGAAATAAAAAAATTGACTGAAACTCCCTAATGCAAAATTTGAGCACAGCATGAACTGCAGTCTTCGCAGTGACGGCGCATCGCTGCTGTGTCTCAGGAAGCAATTGCATCATCAGCGAACGCACGACTGCGTGCGCTACTCTGGTGTTATCTCGCAGCGTGTCGCTGCCGCCGAGCATGTTCGGCGCAGCCTTGGCACACTCACCTTTTCCTTACGCTTTCACCACTTTCCGCCTACGCTTTGATTTGACTGATTGTTGGGTTTTAACGCGCCGACGCTTCACAGGCATGAGGCGCATCGCAGTGGGGGCGCTCGGGATTAATTTTGATCACCTGGAGATCTTTCACGTGCGCCGAAATCTCGAAAATGCGGGCATTTTTGCTTTTCACCTTCCTCCTCTGCTTCGTGCTTGCTCTATCTTGTCCATTTTCGGTGCCCTCTTCGTTCACTCTGTTACAACAAGGCCAACGGCAAAGCGAAGACACAGGAGCGAGCACTTAAGGGGACAGACAACCGATTTTTGCCATGTATATATGTTCTCTATCCCAAATGAAAGGGCATCCCCATCCCTTAAAACACCTTAATGAGAAACGGTTTTGCTGATAATGCCCTAGAACTTCTTAAATCGAAATTTTTAGATCTACAAGCTGTGTGTGCCCTCCCAAAAAATAATGCTGGCAACCATGACATATGGCAGCGCGGCAACACACTTTTTCCTGTATGCGAAATGAAAAGCGATATTTAAAAACTTGAGTCCAGCTAAAAAAATTTGAATCACAAGCTTTCCTGTTCCTTTATGTGTTTTTTTTTTTAATTCACTAGTCTATTTTGCATGAAGGCGCCATCTGTTGGGATGGACGATAGGTAGAATCTGGCTTGACGTTGTGGAGGTCAGCAGTTCAATATTAATCCGGCTGCTTACTTCATTTTTTTTTAAGGCTGCCATTCGCGTATTTGAAACTGAAATCGAACATTCCAGCAGAAGAAACACCTCTCACTCAGGCAGAATCGTCAAGGCTCCTTTACTGGGTCTGTTTACAGAACACTGCCGTTGATTCTGGGCATGGAGGCTCAGTTAGCCACACTGAGAGCAACCGGCGGCCGTGGGCGGGGGTGTCTTAAAATTTTTCAAGGGAATGTTTAAAAATACATATACAATTTCAATTTATACAAATACTTGTGTTAAAAGGTTTTCAATAAGTGCATAAAAGTTTCAGCAGTTACAGTAGCCACTAGGTTTGCTGGTCACGTGACCAGGACACATATTGAAGCTTCAGGAAGTTTGGTGCCGATTTCTGCCAATTTGTTTATAAACTGCTTGGGGTTACCGAGCAATACAAAACGCTGGCTATCATATGAGCTAGAGAACATATACGCGACAAAAATCGGTGGTCCGTCCCTTCAAGAGCTGTGCTCTAACAACAGTTGTTGTATCAAAAATCACAAATTTTTGAAGGTGTGAAACCACGCTAAGACAGGACACAGTAAAGTTTGACAGACATGGGCACTGTATCCCGCCAATTCTAACTGCGTCCCGTCTTCATGCTGTTCCACCCTGACAAGTAGCAACTCGCCCAGCTACAAAGCCTCCGCTCTCCACAAGCATCCTACCTCTTCCTCTTCCTTCATGTGTGGCAAGAACTTCTCGGTGAACTCCACAAGCGCATGCTGCAGCCTCAGGCCGTAGTTAAGCCGCTCCGTTTCAGACTTGTTGGTGCAGGAGTAGCCGTCCCGGACCAGGGCCAGCATGTCTGACAACCGGTTGTCGCTGTGGCAGTTGCAGACCGCCGAGTCATGAATCGAGAGTGCCTGTGAAAAAAAATTAATAAATTCAATACTTCATTGATTGCGGCACTTAACGCGCCGACGCTTCACGGGCGATGAGGCACGCCGTAGTGGCGGGCTCTGGATCAATTTTGACTACCTAGGGATGTTTAACGTGCGCCGAAATCTCATACACACGGGTGTTTTTGCTTTTCGCCTCCATCAGAAAAGCTGCCGCCGCGGCCGGGAATCAAACCCGCATCCTCGTGCTCAATAATTTCACAAGTTACCCCAGAACTAACTAGCGCCCGTTTTGCTGATAACTCAACAAAGGACTGCTTCTCAATAATGAACTGAGGCACTCACTAACCAACATCACACACTCGGCAAAAAGGAAATAACAGATTGTTCCTTTGAGTTTCCAGCATTGATTCGTTTTTTGTTCCCTTGTTTTTTTTTTTTTTTTTTTTGTTTCTTTTCCCAAGACGGCCCACTCCTAAGCTGCTCTTAGAAAAGTTGAAAAGAACAATACGCGGTTTTAATGCATCGAAGATACACCTGGACTGTAAGGCGTGCCACCGTGGAGAGCTAGGATTGATTTTTATCATCTTAAGATGTTTAACATCCGCCAAAATATCAACACACAGGCGTTTCCGTTCTTTGCTTCCATCATAAAAGCAGCCAATGCCCCTGGATAGAACCTGCGCCCTTAAGCTCAGCAGCACGTTTTTGCCAGTGAGCCACCGTGGCGGGTGGCTTAGGGTTGATACTGCCACAATTGTTTTTGTTTTTTTCTGCATGGAATATCACAATAGCTTAATGGCAGTGAGCACAAACTTTATCTCATTCAAGTATTCGCAACTGTGGTGCAGGTTTCCCAGTTAGAAAGTTCTGCAAGTTTTGGAAGGCAAAGCAAAGGAACTCTCACTGCACTAATTCATTACGATTACAATCTTTGGGGAAGGCAACCACTAAAATGACACTGAAAGCAACTTGTTCACATCTGATTGGTCATGAAGTTTGCCTTTTTGGTTAGGAGCTTTCCCTTTCTCATTTCCCTCATATTTTCTTTTATGTACATAAAAAAATGTGGGGAATAACTGCGAATTCAATTGGAATTTCTCTGTGCGAATCCCGTAAAAAGCAGGGCCCGTGACTGCAGCAGCAGTTGCGCTAGCTTGTTAACTAATACCCGTGCCACACATTCACGAAAAATGACATTAAGTGTTTAAGGCCTTAAGTACCGCATGACATTATTTGGGCGGGCCGTGCTACATGCGAAAACGCAAAGGCATTAAATGTGTTAGGCATGAGGGTGATAATGACCAAAATGAGAAATTCACTTCTATTTTAGAAGCTTTTCACGTAGAGACAAACGTCTTACAAGTGTTTTTTGTGATAGAAAACATTACGAGGAATAGTGTTTTCTAAAAAATAGTGTGAGCCGTTTCTAAAAGTGGCTTCGGCAGCTGCCATCGCCTGCCAGCAGTAGCCAAATTTGAAAAAATTAGTACGACGAGTAACACAATGTTTTGCCTTTTGCCGCTGTTTTATTAAACTTTCAAAACATCGCCACCAAGAGTGCGCAACAAAAAATCGTCTCATTCTGAAGTTCAGCTACGTTTCCGCCTCAACACTCTGGTGCTAAGAGTTTCGTTGGTATCATTTGGTGTCCATCGCGTTCGAGGGTAGACAGAGTTAAGGCGTTCATGAAGGTGAATGAGTTGTGCGGAACTCCTTTAACCAAAAATGGCATTAGAGCGAATGTCATTCGATTTTTGCGTGTAGCAGCGAGTTAACGGCATTAAATTTTATTCCTTGGCTATGGTGATGTCTTAAAATGTTCAGTAACAAAACATCAACAGCAGTCGCAGAACTTCAAGCATTAACTAGCGCTTGAAGACACTTAACAGAGGCACAGCACACAAAAGCTGACTGCCTCAGGAAAATACTTGTTTTTGCAAATAAACTATGCTGTCTTGCTTCCATTACAATGAAGCGCTCAACATGCATGTGACTATGAAAACAAGGTTTAGCACAGTTAGAACAACGTCCGTCATTGCCGTAACTGCATTAAACCCTGTTTTCCAAATTATGAACCAATTCGCCGAACAACACGTTCTATCGACGTGCATACAACTGTAACACAAAATAAAATATGCAGCCTAAGTGGGAGCACTGTTTACTTCACCATTTTCGTTCATAGCAGCTGCAGTTACAAGAGCGAGCATCAGATGGCAGCTGTGTACACCCATTCCACAAAAAACACCAAAATTTGGGAGCCCAATTTCAATTTAGCGCTCAAATTGAAAATAAAAACATCTGTTTAAATAGAACATCTGTATGTATAATTTGAAAATAACATGCATATTATGTGCTAGGTTCTAGAATTTCTAGAGAGCATGTTGTTTCGTGCGCGTTCCACAACAACGAATAAACTCTTTTCGCCAAAAAACTGCGTCACCTTCAGTTTTTTCTTCAGCTTGGTCATGATAAGTTGGTTCTCGATCTGCTCGTGACACCGGAACTCGCTGAACGTCTGGTACAACTCGTGCAAGAGCGACTCCAGTGCACTGTAGTCGGCAAAGTCAGTGCACCCCAGCTGCAAGCAACGTCACAACATGTCAAACCTCACTCCAAAGTTAAAGAGAAAAAAAAAACGAGTCCGTTTGAGTACGTGCCTCGAAGCATGTAGGCGCGCAGTCCCCATACAATCAGCAGCAAAGCAAGCTTCGCGAGCGCGCTTGTACCGGCGCCAAGCCAAAACGCCCACGCGTCGGCTTTTCCTAGAAACAGCTGGGTATTCCAGGCGCTTGCAAAGCAGTGCTCTGGCTAATCATCGGAGAGGCAGCGGACGCCAGTGCCAGAAATAATAAAAACACAATAAAGTAACCTCCTCGCATACGTTGGTTGTTGTTTAACACAGCAAGAAACGCCGTAATTTGTCCATGCCATCAAGAAATCTGGGGTCAGTGCCGGGGTTAGTTTCAACTTTCAGTTAGCAACCGTTACCGGTACGCGCGGAAGCGGCTATATAAAGCCCGCCCTTGCAAAGCAACCCACTTCCAATCAATCAGAATTGGTTCATGGTCAACATAAGCGCCGATTCAGCACGTAATGCAATCTTTACAAACTGGACACTGGCCTTTTCGCCTTTTATTCGGCGTCAAAGATGAAGACGTTACGAACTATGTTAGTCCCGGATACCATGCGGCGCGTTTGAGGAAGCACGTCAAAGGATCCGTGTCTCGCTACAAAATGCGACACGGCAGTGAAGGCCGCCTTTCATTCAACGTCCTCGAACATATAAACGAGCTACACACAGAACACGGAGCAAAGCCGACAACATTCAAGTGCCATGCGTGTTTATCGCTCGGCATCCACTAGCAACTAGGCGACAGCGCAAAGCGCTACCGATAGAAGAATCGGCGCCCGCTGCCACGGCCGGCTGGGCGCCGTAAACACGCAGCGTATGAAAGCATTCCGTACCTTTTCGTTGTACACCTCAACAAGCCGCTTCATTCTCGAATGTGGCACCGAAAACACATCCACTTCTTCGGGGAACGGCGCCATTTTGGACGACTACGGAAGTCGAGGATACGGGGAGAGAAGCGGGCCAAACACGACAACCTTGACGCGAAATCGGCTCTCGACAGGTTGTCTCGGGGCCGCCGAGAGGCTCGTCGGATACCTCGGAGAGGTCACAACCCTTGACTTGGACGACTAGCAAACTGCTCTCCTTATTGTAACAGCGCCGGACGTTGGACAAACCCAAACAGCTGCATGCGAGGGAGCTCTTTCATTGCAGTCGCGCTCACGCACTTTCGATTTGCCACGGATCGTCGAGGGATGGCGGCACAGGCGCAAGCTGTCGCCATGGCAACAGGAGACGAGTTTCTGTTTCGAATAGGCGCGTTTGTTGCGGCCGCCTCGTGGTTTGTTGTGCCGTTGCCAAATGGCCTGAGGTTAAAAGTGCCCGAACGAGGCTGTCATATGATTCGATGAGGCCGCTCCGTCTCTCATCGATCAGGTTGTAATATTCAACGGGCTATTCTTGGTCAAGGTCCAAGCGATTATCGCTGAAGACATCGATGACTGAAACCACGCTCTGTAAACTGACCTGAGTTGGGAGCGGACGGGAGAAGACATGAATCAGGTAAGGACCGCATAAACTGTGTTTAAATGTGCCCGCTTCCATTTAAAAGAGTTATTTGATCGAATTAGATAAATCGAATCAGATTCATGCTTAAGGGACAGTTGCATTTGCGAAAATGAGGCCTTAAATGGATTTGACGAACCCCGGTCGATCCAAAGTAATCTAGAGCATCCATGTGGTGGGGCTCTGCAGCGTACCTCATCGCCCAGAATTTAATTTGGCTACATAAGGCCACGATGAAATCCTAGGGCATTTCCTTTTTTACCTGCTTGAAACCACATATCGCTATAAGAGATGCCGTGATAATACCGATTGAACATTTGTGTACGTGGTACGCAAGCACAGTTTCAGCTTCTAAGCATTTTTTTGTTCGTCTAATGTGCACGTTAACGTCTTGGCAAAAACGTTTTTCACTGTATACGCTGAACGATTACTTTAGCTGATATGCTATCTATCTTGAACGGATGAAAGCCACGCTGCCGTAATTTGGTATAAAGCAGTACCCATGAAGAAACAGGCAAAAGCACAAAGAAAAAAGATTTATGGTAGGGGTTATGAGTGTTACACGACTTTTTGATGTTGCGCACATCGCATTTAGGTATCTGCCCATTTCAAAACCTTGCCCTTACAGCAAAAACCTAGTCACCCATGCAAACACAACCTTTTTCCAATGATTTTTCGATGGTTAACTTGCCAGTTCTGTGCGGAAAACTGCCCAGTGAGTCGTTTTTCTGTCCACCAATGGTACATTCAAACCGTCTCAGTCAGATCTAACCTCATTATGATCTTTTTTCTAATATATAAGCTAGCTCCAGGAAAAACTTCCACCCTCTTGAACTTTAATAAATCTTTTGAAAGGGCCATGAAGATAGAATAGAAGTTTGGTTTATTAAAAAGACTGATTTTCCCTGATAACAGCGATACCAATATGTTATCGCAAACTTAAAAAAAATACCGTGATATTAAGGAAAACGTATGAACTAATGGCGACTCCCTAGCCACTTTCCGGCAACTTCTCTATGACGTCACAAAACCTTGTTTGTGGGATTGGTGGACGCCGGTCTAAGCCACAGCCAAGAAACACGATAGGGCGATTGTACCTTTAGTTCCGTTTCGTCATATCTTTCTAATGTTTAAAAATCCGGGGCCATCTCCACTAACGCGAAACATGGGGAGGGGCTAAGCATGCAGCGTACAAGTGTATTCTTGGCGCCTTGGCGTTTCTGCCAACGGAGATGAAACCGTTGGGGAGTAAACAGCTTTGCTGTAAAAGTCACGTGTCTTTCAAGCACGAAGCGCTCTAGCGCGAGGGGTAAACGAATGTCCCGGTGTTTTAGTACCGTGACTTCATGGAAAGACGATTACGACGACGACAGGAGACGCCAACAGCCCGAGCCCCTTAAGGGCTTAGCCCTTAAAAAATGAATGCTAACACGCAGTTGCAGACTGATAACAATGTTTTTGGTGCTGGCCCATATCACGACACTCCTGCCCATAATAAATCGCTGCAGCGCGAAATTTGAAAGATTTTAAATATTTCTTGCATTTTTTGCTTAAAAAATGTCTTTCGTGGCTGGAATGGAGATGAGTGAGTTACCAAAGTCTATTTCTTTCAAACTTAGCAAAGTTGTATTGTATCTTAAATGCCCTTTTAATTAAGCGTATACAAGTACTTCAATCATGGATCCCCCAGCCGCATTTTATAAACATGTGTACAGTCAAATCTCGTTACTACGAACCCCACATTAACGAATTTCTCACATTTACAAACATTTTCGAAATCCCCGCCAGGCTGCGTATATTTTTAGTCTTGAAATATTTCAGAACTACGAATTTCAGTAAAACGCATATTTCAGAATAACGCACGTAATTGATTTTCTTCTTTATAGTAGAGAAGCATTAATTCGAGTAAACTAACAGCGCCGCAACTCTCGCGTTAAATAGAAATCGCAGTTTCTCATCATCACCATGTTAATTAAGTGCCAATTGCTAGCGCCACCGCAAGGCTGTAGTTTAATGCGTAGTAGTACAGCCAGCCAAGCCGCATTTGCTCCTTTTTCTTTCTCGTTGCTTTAGGTGTCAGTCAATGGCTGGTCGGTGGGTCGGTGGTTTTTCACGCTATTCACGCGTGCGGGCAGGTGTTCCTTTGTTGTGAGGGATCTTGCTGCGAAGTTTGTGCGATATCCAACGATGAATACAGCTAGCGACACAGCCAAGAAGAAGCGACAGTAGTCATCGTCCCGACGCGAATACGACTGTGGGTCACAGAATACAGAAGGAGAGGAGATAGTGTCGAAAATTGATGTTTTACTGCCCATGAACAAAGTCTACACTTTCATTACTCGTTGTGAGGATGTACCCGATGAGGTATTGCGCAGAATAGAATCCGTCGTGCGTGCAGCACTCGCGAGAAAAAAATAAGAGATTTCTTCAAATAAAGCTACTTTTGAAGTGGTTGCAACGCTTTGATTTGAGAGTTTGCTTGACTGCACACGCGTATACTGCCAAAGTACATCATTTTCACTCCTATAGGTATTAGCACTACCTTGTAACCGCAAGTTTTTAATTACAACGATATTACAAAATGAACAATTCTGGGATGTACCGTGCGAGATTCGTTACATCGAGATTTCACTCGCTTGTGTTCGCACCATGCATGACAGCCTGTAAAAATTGCCTATCCCGAGTGCGTTAGATGCCAGCACTAGCAGTAAGACGGCGGTATCAAGAAACAAGCGTTTGCTTCTCTGCATCAAGTCACGACCCCTATAGGAACTAAACATATGCAGTAAACCAAGCTCTCGGAACAGAAAAATGCCTTCGTTGCAAGCGATACTTTGTTAAGAGCGGAAATGGTACGCGCTATGTACACTGCAGTGCGGATCATGAAACACGTCGAATGAAGCGAGATTTCTAATAAAGCGACATTTCGTTGTACCCAGGGTTTCCCGTATAAAAAATTTCATACGGGTGGCTGTAATGAAAGCTTTTGGACTCAAGAAAAAGAAAGATCAGGTCTCGTTACTCGATTGATTGATTGATTGATTGATTGATTGATTGATTGATTGATTGATTGATTGATTGATTGATTGATTGATTGATTGATTGATTGATTGATTGATTGATTGATTGATTGATTGATTGATTGAACGTTTAATTAAATCAGTTATTTCAGTTCTGGTCAGCTTCCTCAGTCCAAGATGCCGTAAAGAAAGCGGATAAGAGCATGGAATGGGAGGACAAGTTGGATTGGATTGAATTGAATTGGATTTTATTCTTACGCAATATAGGTACATCAGGTAAAGATACAGTTATGGTTTAGCTCAGCTTCGGAGACAGTATACTGCCGCCTCCCGTTTCTCCTTCCTCAGCACATGCACAAAAAACTGCTGCGCTCCCGTCGCCACCTCCTCTTCGTCATCCTCTTCCTTATCATCATCTACATCATCTTAATCACCATCATTACAGCCACTATCGGAATGAGGAGCTGAAACTGGTAAGATGATGGGTGGCCAGGCGTACTTTAAATTTCAGCGTGATAAACAATTAGAGAAAACGGACTTACTATAGGCTGCTTTTTTTTCTCTCAACGATATTGCGGATACAAAGATATAACATACAGAATGATAGTTGTTTGTCTGAATTTTTGCATTATTACCATTAAAAGCACATCTAACGATTTTCACTTTTATATAATAAAGTTGCGTTCCCAATTTAGCACGCTCGACCTTTTCGAGAAGTTCCTGCATCAACGCACAGCTAAAGCGGACATGGCGGGACGGGGAGGACAATGTATAGCAGCCCGTCGTCTCCTCTGGCGCCGCGTCTTATTATGCTGGCCCAGCCGACGATAACATCCGGTGTTGCCATAGCGAAGTTTGTTGCCTTTAAGGTTCGTGGAACCCCGTGCAACGCGATACACCAGGCCGTTTCGTGGATCTTGTTACGCCTGCGCAAAGACCGGGGGTTCGCGATTGCATGCGCTCATGCCGGCGCGTTTCCAAAGACGCTCTCTGTTCGGAAATCTATTTCCAGCTTATTCATGCCGGCAGCTAGCGTTCCTATAGCATGTGAAGTCAGTAATGAAGTGCACGTATCGGTTAGCAGCAGTGAAGTTAGTCTAGAAATTGCATTTACCTTTTTTCCTTGAGGGCGAAGGGAAAAATGAACAACAGGTTGAAATAAGGGTCGATGGAAAGGGAGATGAAAGCAAACAGTAAAACTAAAGATGCCAGTTCGAGCTGCCCCAAGCAGAACAAAAGCAAAACAGAAAGAAAAGTACTCGCGCTGTCTCAACAGACGACGCGCCAGCAGTGCGAAGGCGGGAAATTTGAATTGCCTTGAGCAAACCCCACTTGCATTCATCATGGGGGAAGTTAGAGTGGAGGGAAAGAACGTGAGGGGTGGGAGGGGAAGGAAGGAGAGGGCGTTGTGTAGCAGAGGCGTCAGAAGACGACATTTTCTTGTAAAAAACAGGGGGTATTTTTTATGCGTAGTGTGGTATTTAGTAATGCCAAGCCCTTGAGGCGCGAGCCGCGCCTCACGCGATCGCTTGTATTTTAATTTCAAATAAAAAAAAATGGCTGCGTATCTGCTCCTTTCGTTGCAAATGTCGACGAAAGACGATATTCGACTGACGCCGCTGCCAAGTAAATGCCTCACTTCTCTTTCCCGCTCACCTCTCATGCTGTTCCACCCGCCGCGGTGGCTCAGTGGCTAAGGCGTTGCGCTGCTGAGCACAAGGTCGCGGGTTCGATTCCCGGCCGCGGCGGCCGCTTTTCTGATGGAGGCGAAAAGCAAAAAACGCCCGTGTGTACGAGATTTCGGCGCACGATAAAGATCCCCAGGTGGTCAAAATTAACCCAGAGCCCTCCACTACGGCGCGCCTCATCGCCTGCGTTGCGTCGGCGCGTTAAACCCCGCAATCAATCAATCTCATGCTGTTCCTCTCCCGCCTCGTTCCTGCCAAAATAACACGCTAGACGTTTGTTCAAGTCAATTCAAATTTACCGTGTTCCACTGCTCCAAGTCGGCTGCCTCGATGCCAGCGCTGCCGTGCGGCGGAGACGAACGTGGATCGAGGCAGCCTACTCCAACTGTTATAGAACCACGTTCAACAGTCGTTGAGTACGGCAAGTTGCCGTACTCAACGAGCGTTCCAAGCGGAACGCAGAACCTATCTAGTGGAACCTTTCGTTATTGTTGCCGTTTGATTTCTAAAAATGCCGCCAGGAGCTATAGCAGCGCGGGCAACAGCAGGCGACAGAGGGATTTTTTTCTGCAGTTGATGTAGTATTTGCGCAAAAACCAAGCGTTCATGAATTTTTTAATAAACGAACATTTCAAATATCACTTATGTAATAAAATTCCCGGGGTCGCAGTCGAACCCATCGGTCGAAGCAGTTTGAATTTTGGACTTTGGCTCTGACTTTGACTCAGGCTACATGGGAGAAAGCTTCGCGTTTTAACCTTCTATCTCTTAAGAAATCGTCTGTGATCTTTTTGCTGAAGATCAAAAACGAAAATGGCCGTGTGTCGAGTTAAAGATCCCCGGCTGGCAGAAATTAATCCCCAGCCCTTCACTACCCTTACAACCCAGTTACAGCACCCCCTCCCCCATTATTTAACTGCGAAGCTGTTTAGCCAATTGTAATTTTTCGTGTCCGCATTTGAAAGTACCTAGAAATTGAACCTAGAAAGTACCTAGAAAGTACCTAGAAAGTACCTAGAACGTGAGCGCGGGCCTCGCGGTGACCGCCCAGCAGTTAACAAAACCAAGAAATTGCCCAACGCTTCTCTGTGCGTGCCTCGCGACGACCTCATAGCGTCCCCTGCCAAGCATACCCACTTAGGGAGATTGGCCAAAATTGCGGTGATCACCCGGCAGTTAAAAAATAAAAACAAGGAAATGCCTAGCGCTCGTGTGTGCGTGACTCGCGACGACCGCCCAGCGTCCCCGGCGCACGCTTGTCAAGCCAAGCATACCCCCTTAGGGAGGGGTGCCAAGATTGGCCAAAAAATAACTCAAGTGGTCGCCGCAATCGTGGCAACACTTGCTCGGAACGAGAAAGACACGTCACAGCGTACGCCCCTCCAAGGTGGTGTCCAATGATTAACAATTTCAAAAAAAAAAAAAAATGAAAGGCGCTCACATTACAACAACAATTATGGAGTAAAGGTCGTTGCGGCAGCGAAGAAGAAGCAAATCGGCTGCAATCGGGGACTTAAACCTCCGTGATGTTCATGAATGTTGCGTACAGCTTCGCTATCTAATTCAAGTCTTATGCGTTAGTGTGAGCTTCCACCAGTTTTTTTTTTTTTTTTTTTTACAGCGAAGCTGTTAACCTCTCGTCGGTCGGAAAATTTTGTGTCGTAAACAAGAAACCCAGGCAGGATCCAGCAGCTCTCGTCCAAGATACCGAGCGCATGCGTCATGCTAGGCAGCGCTCAGCATTCGCCGCCAGATAAGCTTAGCGCAATCTTTGCATTCAGGCACACAGCGTATAGAGTCCAGTTACTGTAACAAAACCACAAAAGAAGCGTCGAAACCGCACGATAGTAGAGAAGGCGCCTGTGCACAATGGAACCCCAATGTGTTCTAGGTTTGCAGCTTCTCGAGAAAAGGGGGGTTCACGTCATTTTAGGGCGAGCGCATGCGTCAGGCTCTGCCGCCAGAGAAGCCGAGCGCTATGGTTGGTTGGTTGGAACCAAAAAATCAGTGGCGCGTACCCACTCTGGGGGATTGGCCAAGTCAGATTGGGGAAAATGGTCAAGAATTCAAACTAAGGGTAAAATAGAGCTGTGGAGTGTGAGTGAAGTGATGTTGGCAATTTTGAGGGGAAAAAAAACTATGACAAGCCTGCCGAGATGACGAGCATTTTATACCCTCCTACATCGGCATGTGTCGTCGTCGTCGTCGTCGTCGTCATCATCATCATCCTGTCCACGCCCACTGCAGGGCAAAGGCCTCTCCCATGGATCTCCAATTATCCCGGTCCTGTGCTAACTGCGACCAATTTATCCCCGCAAACTTCTTGATCTCATCTGCCCATCTAACTTTCTGCCGCCCCCTGCCACGCTTGCCTTTTCTAGGGATCCACTCTGCCACTCTTAATGACCAACGGCTATCTTGCCTTCGCATTACATGCCCTGCGCACGCCCATTTCTTCTTAATTATAATATGCCCTTAACACGCGTTTGGTCCCTGACCCACACCGCTCTCTTCTTCAGCATGTGTATACTGGTTTACAAAAGCTTCGCTGAACATCCACTTTCGCAGTGCCGGATGGCGGCCTTTTTTTTTTCATTATGAGTACGCGCTCACCAGCTATGTGGTCTATGCCCGCCTAGGACAGGTTCTCCATATTGAGGCCATCACATCTTGTACGACGCGCGGGCTATCGCCGTTTACACGTCGTGTTGTTCCCCTTTTTAGAACCACTCGGACGCTGCAAATCGGCGATAACTGGGGTATGTCTTTCGCTAGCCATAAACTGCGTTATCTGTAAGCGCCCTATCCCTATCTTCTCCCGGAGCTGTTCTCTCGTTTTGTTTTATTACAATGTGATGTTTGCCGGACACCTTGCGCAAATGCGTTCGCAAACTATACGTCAAGGCGCGTCATCATCGTCGCAATCATGACCGGTGGTTTCTCAGGAATGTTAGCTTTCTTGAATGAACTTTCGCTCAGGTCGTTATCTTGCTTGAAGGCGGCCGGTCGAATAATAGCTTTTGTACGATTTATAGGAGAAAGCAAAAACAAACTCTTTAATTATTGTCTTGGGTTCGTATACAAAACTGACAGATGCGCCTGGGCGGCGCCGTTCTATTCGCTCACATGCGTTTTCTCGCGATCCGCTCAGGTCTCTCACCACACACGCACACGACTCCTGGCAACACCACCTAGACTCTAGGTGGTGTTGCTCCTGGCTGCCGCCTAAAAGGGGGAAGAGGACCGAGGAGGTTCTCCAACCTCTTCCTTTTCCCACCGGGCACACAATAAAGTTGTTCTCTCTCTCTCTCTCGCTCTCTCTCTGACGCTCAAACGCTCGACTGCCTGGGCACAGTCCGTCTCGCGCCCCGGAGCCGCCAGACCACTTGAGTTGCCGGTGTAGGATGTCTTGGCGCCGCTCGCTTGGTCATAAACACGATGCACACGGGACGGCGAGCAACGAGACGACCGTGGGAGCACGTTCGCCAGCTCGACGTAAGGAGAAACAGGAGTCCGAAATATAAACAGAGCACTGACACTAAAATAAAATACGCAAGGAAACGCAAGTCATGGGAGGGGGACGAATCGTTCGCCTACAGGAAAGCATACGGGAACGCATAGTCTGATCGAAAGTCAAGGAGTGTAGAATCGCGGTCACTAACCGAGTCAAGAATGAAACAGGTTGACGTTGAGGGAACGGGTTCTTTGTTCGCAAGAATGCGTGCAAGGGGTCACCGCCAAATTGTGTGTACAATTTTGGACAATATGGAGTAGTGATCGCAATTAGATCGCAGTCAGCTTGCCAGCTGACATGTGTGACGCAGCTTCGATTATTAGTGACTCGAAAAAAAGTCGAAAAGCGTTTTTTTTTTGTTTTTTTTTAGCAGCGCGTTCCCAGTGATGCGGTGGTTATGCTGGCGGGCACGTTGCCGCAGTGCACCCCTTGCTTGATCGCTCTATGTATACATCACTGTGGCGTTCGGTCAGCCATCATGGACTTTCCAATTTTGACCCAACGCGGTGGCTCAGTGGTTAAAACATTGTGCTGCTGAGCCCAAGGACGCGGGTTCGAACCCCGGCAGCGGCGGCCGCTTTTCTGATGTAGGCGAAAAGCGAAAACGACCGTGTGTTCGAGATTTCGGCGCAAGTTAAAGATCCACTGGGTATCAAAATTAATCCGGAGCCCTCTACTACGGCGCGTCTCGTTGCCTCCGTAGCATCGGCACAGTAAACCTCACAATCAATCAATCAATCAATCAATCAATCAATCAATCAATCAATCAATCAATCAATCAATCAATCAATCAATCAGTTTCCCATTTTGCCGGAACAGACGCATTTGCAATCTGCTCAAGGGAACTCGTAAACAGACTTGTAATTCCCCAGCCTCGTGGCTCCGTAACACGTACAGCAGGTTGATGCCAATATAGCCTAAGCCCGGATAGCCCAGACGCCAGGTAGCCTAAGGCGCGTAATTTAAAACTGGGACATAGAAATGCACCGTACGATATGAGGGGCACCAGTGCCAGGGGTTTCCCCAGGCATCGAATCAAGGGGGGGTGTCTCAATGGCTCTGGGGGGGTCATAAACTAGAAAAGCTGTTTCTTTATCCCACTAGTTAAATAATAGACGTCTGTTAACCAAACGCTCATCCCCGTGAGGTACGTTTTTCATTTTCTATATATATATATATATATATATATATATATATATATATATATATATATATATATATATATTGATTGCGAGAAGGGCTGTCTTTGGTTGCCGTAGCAAATAGTAAAAAATGGGTATAGCTTCTAACAAAACTGTTTATTGGTCGACGTTTCGATCGGATGCCGATCTTTCTCAAGACCAGAAAGTCTTGAGAAAGATCGGCATCCGATCGAAACGTCGACCAATAAACAGTTTTGTTAGAAGCTATACCCATTTTTTACTATATATATATATATATACATATATATATATATATATATATATATATATATATATATATATATATATATATATATATATATATATATATATATATATATATATATATATATATATATAGGGTTTGTAAATGAGGGGCTCGTTAGAAATACAGGAAGAAACGCCGGCAGTCTACAACGCCAAAGAAGGCATAGGGGAATGGTTGGAATATTTTTTACCGTTAGTGACGTTCCATTATTATTTATTATTATTAATTACGTGAGAAAGAAAGAAAGGAAAACATGCGCCCAGAGTGGGGACCGAACCCAAAGGCGTGGGTTCGGTCCCCACTCTGGGCGCATGTTTTCCTTTCTTTCTTTCTCACGTAATTAATAATAATAAATAATAATGGAACGTCACTAACGGTAAAAAATATTCCAACCATTCCCCTATGCCTTCTTTGGCGTTGTAGACTGCCGGCGTTTCTTCCTATATATATATATATATATATATATATATATATATATATATATATATATATATATATATATATATATATATATATATATATATATATATATATATATATATATATATATATATATATATATATATATATTTCACCACTTTCTTTTCGACTCAAAAAAATTCTTCATCTCTTTCTATGACCCACCACAACCTCCCCTTTGCTTTTCCGAGGTTTTCTTGACTGCCAACCCTTATTTTCTGTCTTATTTCACGGAGCCCCTCATTTCCCATTTTCTGATTCGCTACATGCTTAGCGAGGGCCTTTGTTCTGGCAGTCTTGGTGCCAAAGGGAGCTTAAGAGGGTTCAACGCTGGTCGACCACTCTCGACATGTCGTAGACACTCGAGTCACGGCCCGGGGGTTAAAAAAGAAGGTCCCCTTCACCCCGAGAAGTCCGAGTGGCGCTGGCTACCACCCCCAAGTGCAGGAAACAAAAATTACTTAACATAAATACCCGAGAAAGTGCTGGGGAAAGAGCCCCGCCGGTAGCGTAGTGGTTATCGCACCAGACCGGTATTCTGGAGGTCGTGGGTTCGGATCCCACCCGGCGGGCATTTTTTCACCACTTTCTTTTCGACTAAAAAAAATCTTCATCTCTTTCTATGACCCACCACAACCTCCCCTTTGCTTTCCGAGGTTTTCTTGACTGCCGACCCTTATTTTCTATATATATATATATATATATATATATATATATATATATATATATATATATATATATATATATATATATATATCTATATATATATATGTACAGTCAAACCCGTTTATAGCGAACTGCAATATGCACCGCGAGTACTTCGATATATCCAATAGTTCGATATAGCCGAACCCGCCTATAACGAGCTTATTGTTACGAGTTCGCAATCCGCGAGAGCCTCCCGCCCCTCCCCAACTCCGCCATCCGCGTATGCAGAAACCAACACACTACAGTAGCCATTACCAGACCAAAATAATCAATTTATTGCAAGTATCAAAGCTACTTTCCGCCTTAACTGCCCACGTTGCAAAAAAAAAGGGGGGGGGGGGGTATTTTTGTTTTCACTTTCATTTTGAAGGCTTCAACTAGCATAGCATTCTCTACACGAAACATTGTTTGCACCAGTTCCGAGTCCGTGTCCTCAAAAATCTAAGAAGCATTGGCGGAGCACATCGACGGCCGAAAGCGCTTCATTATAAGCGTCGGACGGATTTCACTGGCGACATCATCGGGAACGTTGGCGAGCTCTTCCCACAGTTCACCGATGCTACATGCTGTCTTGGTTCGCACTCACTGACTGGGCGGGTTCCGTCGCGAGTCCCGCGCATCGGAAACAGTTCCGGAAAGTATTGGGCGTCACGTCGCTCCGTGCGAGGCGCAATGCCTCAGTCGCGGCTCTTGCTCCGTGGTCGCAGCCAATCCACATCTCAATCGCCGCTCCGAGATCATGCATTTCGGCGGCCATTCTAGGCGCCCAGAGTTCGATATATCGGATGTGAACTTCGTTATACGGAATATGTTTCCCATGTATTTCCGTAACTGAAATATTTCTGTTCGATATATAGTATATTTCGCTCTATCCAGGTTCGTTATAGCCGGGTTTGACTGTATATACCTGAGAGGCGGTGCTTTCTATTCAATCTAAGAAAAAAACAAATTTAGAGAAATTCATTTTTTACCATGAAAGGTCCGTATTCAGTTTTTTTTTTAATTTCTCGCCATTTTTCAACGTATAAGGACATTTTCGAACTTGTTACCAGATCCAGTGGCGAAATTTGAGTTCTTGAAATAATGTTTAGGTAGTACACGAATTATGCAGCACTTATAAATCAGGCACCGATTGTACGCTCCCGATTTATTAAAACGCCAGGATTAGCTTCCGTAGCGCTTTTCGCTACTCCCTGGCTGGTAGCAATGTGCTCGCAGCGTGGTCAGCCTCAAACCACATTGCCCCTTTCCTTTGAAAGCCTTTTTTGTGTGCACATACGAACTTGCCACGAGCTGTCGAAAAAAAGGAAATAAATACGTGCAACGCTAACAGCAAGCTCGGGGGGCGCACTTTTGTTTATTTTGCCCGAGGCTACTGGCAAGAATAGCCGACGGGCAGCCCGCGCATGCGCAGATCGATACTGAAAAAGGTCCATACAAGGACTGACAAGAGTGAACTTTGGGGATTCAAGGGGGGGTGTCCAGAAAAATTAGGGGGGTCTACACACCCCCTAGGGGGGGTGTAGGGAAATCACTGGGCACCACTGTTTCCGCTTTGGATAAAGTGACCAGACGTTCCGCTTTTGCCGGGACAGTCCCGTTTTTGAGGCATGTTTCTGCTGTCCCGTTTTCGCAGGACTGCACAACTATGCTGTTAGGCACTTCGAGATATTTATCAAGGGAGCAAACTTTAGATCTTTTTTTACCGGAGAACTCGTCGAAGTTCTTTGCGGAAGATGGCTTCAAAGAGGCATTATTTCACTGTTGGACGATTGTCAACAAAGTATTCAAATGAAACTAGAAGATTTGAACTCTTCAGGTATTTCGATCACAAGTCTTTACAGAGCCATGACCCCAAGGGATGTAGGCTGCGCCGATATTTCTCGCGTCGCGGAGCGGGCCCCGTGTTTTCCTGGAATCACGGCTTTAGTGGAGGGCGTTTTTTCGACGTGAGCATCAGCCTGCTGCCAACGATTTAGAAGCGAGTCTTGCTAGACAAAAAAAAAAAAAAA
Source organism: Haemaphysalis longicornis (assembly GCF_048455015.1). Classification (NCBI taxonomy): domain Eukaryota; kingdom Metazoa; phylum Arthropoda; class Arachnida; order Ixodida; family Ixodidae; genus Haemaphysalis; species Haemaphysalis longicornis. The sequence goes on from NW_027526204.1 coordinate 114,088,294, forward strand.
AAAAGAGTCGTCGGAAAACTAGAGCTTCAAAATAAACGCACGCAATTGAGCTGTGACTATAGGATTGTTCCCTCGGCCTGTGTGAGTACTGGCGTAAAATAGTATATCGTTTTAAATAAGACATTTTCTCGCATTTAAATATTTTCTTCCAGTCTCAACCTTTTGTCTTTTGTGCACTCCCCCCCCCCCCCCCCTCCTCCCCTTCCACTGGTGTGTCGCATTTTGATTGATTGTAGGGTTTAACGCGCCGACGCAACGCAGGCGATGAGGCGCGCCGTAGTGGAGGGCTCCGGATTAATTTTGACCACCTGGGGATCTTTAACGTGCGCCGAAATCTCGTACACACGGGCGTTTTTGCTTTTCGCCTTGTGTCGCATTTTCAACACCCTGGAATATGGTCACCCTAGCTATGGAGCCTTCACCATCCTGAATTGAATCGCTCTCTCGCGTGTTCCTCACGTGAAAAGAGTATGGTTTGGGACCCTTAGCACCTACTTTTTTCCCCCTCGATGACATTTCGTTGTCTAATTAAACTGCGGATCGTTCCGCCCACACGCCAACTTTGTATACGGTCCTGAAAGCGCAGCAAAAACCATATCCTGCAGAGATTAATACGAAGCGCTTTCACTTAAACTAAAAATTTGTCGCGTGCGGCACTATTGCTTCGTAAAACACTGCCACTTGTACTTTCTGCAAGTCTTACGTCGTACGAGGGGCAGAGCAACCGGATACGATCGACCGGCATCGCAGAAGCCTGTCTCTGCGAAATTGGAGGCGGAAACGAAACGATGGAATTGGCGACAGACACTCGAGACGTGAACCGCACACCAAATTGGATGGAGGATAGAGTCACCGCCGTGTTCTGCACTTTTATTGGCTTCTTTTAGGCCGAGAGGAAAGAAAGGGGTAGTGGGTTCGGGCAAGGTATGTGAAACTCAACGTATGGGGAAATTTGCGTAGAACAATGATGTACAGCGACAAAGTGAGACGATACTGTCTCCAGTGTCCGCGAGTTTGACGTGCGCGAAGCCTCATAATGGACGGTCGATATGTGTAAACTCTACGCGGCCGTATCCCTACTCGATCGGCTAGCGCAGAAACACGACTCTTTTTTTAACCGCATTGAGCAGCCGACAACGTTTCTTTTTTTTTTTTTTTTTTTCTGTGTTGAACGAGGGCGACGTACTACGTCGATCGTTTCTTTTTTTGTTTGTTTGTTTCCTTCCTTTTACACTACTTCGAATAATAGAAATTATTCTGTGTGGGATTGTGGCTGAAGGCAACATACTTTGCGACATTAGTAAGGAAGGATAAAGTAACAGAAATGAAACATCAGTTCTTAGTATCCTTCCAATATATAAATAAAACACTAAATACGTGAATAGTGTTTTTTTTTGTGTGTGTGTGGGTGTGTGAGTGTATTATTCTAATTTTCCATTTGTTAAAACGGGGAAATAAAACACTTTTGAAACATTATTTGACCGCTTCAAGTGTTTCCCGCCAAAAGTGATGATTTTGAGTCATTTCTTTATTTATTTTTTTTTTCGCATACGTGCACTGACAGTTTCGTCATCTCGGTCTACCTTGGGATCCTGGAATAACGATGCGGTTCCCGCTTTTCTGCCCTGCGAAAGACGGCCACAACGTAAGCATGCAACAGTTTTTCCATCAATCTGCGATGAAGTTTGAAGTCATTTCTGTCAAGCGTGCATGCTCTAAAGCGACAAACTGAACGCGAACAAACACCCGGCCTAATTATTAGACCACAAATACAGAGCATTTGCAGCGCTGTTCGAGTCACTAATGCCGTTAAAATATATTTGCCTCCAATCCAAGATAACGTTGCGAGTGGTCTCGTTGTAAAACTATGAGCAAATTCGTAGTTTTGCAGAGTTTTGATGAATGCGGAAGGCAGAAGAGCAAACGAGGACAAACGAAATGAAGAGAAGAGGTAAAAAGAAGTAGGGAAGTTCTACTGGGGTAGGTAAGTTTAGTTTTTTAAACTTCGCCGAAGGCAGGAGGAGCGGCCCGATTACGCCGCACAACAAAACGTCCACGCACAAAGCATATTTAATCTCAGGATCGCATACTTGCCAGTGGACATATACTTGCGTCACCGACTCATGTATGTGCGTCTGTGTGCTTGACATCGTTTTGTTAAAGCAGACATTACACTATCAGGGTAGCGCACTTTGCGAGCTTAAAATGCCTTCAGTAGTGCCCATCACCATCACCATCAGCAGCAGCAGCATTATCAGTGCCAAACTCATCACCCGACATTTGAGTGCGATTGCTTGCGTGTGCGCTGGCGTGGAGCCTTTCAGAACAAATTTGACAGTACGCACATGTCAGTACAGGATATCTAACCCAGGATACGAGTTCCGAGTCTGTAATCACAAACCCCCGGTCACGACCCCTCGCCGATAAGTCATTTTTTTTTTTTTAGTTTTAGACGCACATTTTATGCCATTATGAAGTCGTGGGGGCGGAAGAAAGGGACGCTATTCGTACAAATGCTCTCAACTGGGACCGGACACAGAAAAAAAAAGTTCCAGCCAGTGTAAAATCTGCTGAAGCAGCAGCGCTGTGGTTTTGTTATTAAGAACGGCACCGGAAGTTGCCGCTGTGCCTTATCACCGTAGCCGGATGTTTCTCCGCGCGGCGCAAGTAGGGCGTTACTGGGAATATTTTGAGCATGGCGTGAGCCGTTCCCGTGATTTTTTGGACTTAATATGCTTATAAACGACTCCAGTGACGACAAACAAACTGCGTGAGACGAGGCAGACGATATCGCGCATTCATAGCAAACCCATTTCAAAACGCGCGCGCACTGACGTCACGGGTCCGGCGCTTTGGCGGAGTGATACACTACATGAGGTGGTGCCGTTCTTGAGTTGTAACCGAGTATAGTAAACTTTATTTTGTGAAAAGGGGTGAAGGAAAAGGGGGAGATCAAGGGCGGGATCCAAGTTCCAGGACCCCAGAAGCTATTTGGCCATCCCTGGCCCTACTAAGCAGCGCAAGCTACCGTGCAGGGTCCGAGCTGGACAGGGCTTCCTCCCAGCACTCTAATGAGGTTTAGTGGCTATTTTTGTCCCAAGCAATTGGGCAATTCCAGACTGTATGGAATAAATGGGCCTTCTGGTGACATTGCTTGCAGTCGTCATTACAGTTTTCTGCGAACATAAGTGATAGTATGGACCTATGTAAGTAGGTGTTCGTCTGTATTTTTCTAAGATTTCTCGCTTCTTCAGCAGTTAGGCTGGGGTGTGGCGTAGGCATTGGTCTTCCACCCCACGAATTCTCGCGCAAGGGAATCGGCAGCTAAAACTGAGCGGCGGGAGGGGGAACCCTCCGATGATGATTGATGATGATGATTGCTATTGGTTTCCCCTTTGTAGCGGAGTGATGACGTGTCACCTTACCAAAAAGGACTAAATACCTGTGTTTTATGCTCTTGGTTTAATACTATAGTGTTGCTTAGGGCAGGCAAAAAAGCTATTAGGCACAAAATACTTTTTTTTCCTGTTACAGGTGGTAGCTGTCCTAGGCAATATTCTCTCTGCTTTTCGTCCACCAGCAATGTAACCTTTTTTTCGTCGCCTCGACAGCCTTGAAGTCAACTTCCTCTGTGCTACACTTAAATCCTAGGGTTTAAGGAAGCCGAATACTTCTCTCATGTAGATTTGGATGGATACCCTCGCATTCTAGCACTGTGCGCCGCATAGTTTCTGTTTCTTTTCCGCAGACCACGCATACCCCATCATTTTTTGTATATACTTCCCCACAAAGCTCTTAGTTCGCAAGCAACCTGCTCTAGCCTCAAAAAGGAAAGCACTGCCCTGGGAATTATCATAGAAATTTTCCTTTCTGATGTCCATTTCCTCAGCCCTGTACATCTCGACGTTTTAGCCTCCATTTTTTCTCTCCATATATCCGTCTCTATCTGCCTTGCCTCTTTTTTGGTTACCTTGGCTGTTTTGGATCCTCCACAGTTCTTTCCGTATTTCGTCGTTCGCCTTGTAGTCTTCCTTAAGCACTGCGTGTCCGCGCTTTTCAAGTATATATGTGTACCCTACGACACCACTGCGCCCTCTATCGGTGGGTGTGGCAACCGCTTTCAGCTTGGCCGCTGGCTGGTGTAAGAACCAGCTTCTGCCCTCACGTGACGCACGACCTTCACCAGGCTTACGCAAGTGCTCGACCTAGCTGGACCTACACAAACACTTCCAAGCAACGGCGGCAGTCGTAATACCGGCGTATCCGTTCGCCAATCGGTAAGATTTCCTAAGAAGTGCTCAGGGGCCCTCGAGGCCTTTCCTCTCTCTAAATGTAAGCGTCGGTGCACGCTTCGCACCGCACTTATCAAGTTCTGAGAGGTCAATGGACAACAATTGTGGCACGCCCACTACGGCGTTCTGGCAAGAGCCCAATACGTTTTTCCAAAGCAACAATAACGCACACCATTGTTTGTCAAATGTTTTCGCGTAAGCCCTAGGCGGGCGCTTATACGACAATAACCGCCATGTACATACACACCCAACACGCACCCTGCAAACGCGAGCAGATCCTTCGTAAGGACCCCTGCCTCTACACGCCCGTCGCAGGGTTTGTCTTCAAATAGACCCTGCGCCACTGCGAAAGGTTACGTATGTACCTTGCATACCGCGGGACCCTACTGCGCCTGCGCGCGCGTACACGGCGAAAAGGGCCGCACACCACCGGAACGAATGCACACGTGCCCAGTCGAGCACCGATACATACGGAACACACGGAACGTACGGAACACACGGTATGTGCCTGGATAGAGCGGCACAACGTGATTCGCTCGCCACAGCAGATGCGCTTTCCAGTGTCTGCGTTGCTTTTGTGGCATTTTAAAAAAAAGTGTCTAGCGAATGTGCTTATTGCTGCGGAAGGGAAGGCGGCCAGTAGCCGCGATATAGCTTGAGTAACGTCACTGGAGCGCGCAAACAATGACCAGATCGAGAACGAAGGGAAAATCTTCTGAGCAAGTTTCTAAGTTATGGGACGGGCCTACAGCCATAATATTTGACTGGAGTACTTTGTGACCCCCGTATTTACTCGATGCGCTTGTTGGCTACGCTCTAACAGCATCGCAGATTTTGAAAAAGAAAGTTGCAGAAAGCGCTGCAGGGTAATGTCGCGCCAACAGCGCATCTGCAAGGGTGTAAAAGTGTCTCGGAAGTGTTTCAGCTCTGGAAGTAGTTCCTGTCAAAAGATGCAGACGGGAATGTGAAGAAAAAGGCGCCAACGCAATGTAGCAGTGTAGAATTCCCTAATAAGTATCTTCAGCGGAAGCCACAATGCAAGTTCACGTGCGTTCATGGGAGCACAGACTTCCATCGCGAATCCGGTAGCCGCGGGTTTTAGCGCGTGCAAACTATATGCCACCTCTCCGCGACAAAAAAAAAAAAAACTGGCCCTTAGGGGGCGGCGCGGGGGGGGGGGGGGGGGGGGGGGGGGGCGAGGTATATAGAATGTTTAATTTGTGTTGAAAAAAAGACACCATGGTTTTGACATACAGTGCCATTTATTGTAGCGTTTTCTTTGAGAGAAATCAACATAACGTCTGTACTGAAAGTGATTGAGAGCTTGGTTATTGCTCTGTATGTCCTTCACTGCAAAGTAATCGCAATTGCTGACCGCGGCGGAAGCATTTCGTTCTTTTCTTCCTTCCTTAGGTCCCCCTCTATCTCAGGCAGCGCACTCGCCCGCGTATTTTCTCTTCTCGCGTGTTTTTGCGCGGCTTGTAGACACATGTCGTCTTGGTTGTTGAATTGACGCTTATAAAACGCCAGAACTGACATAATCATGGCACGAGAGCCAAAAAACCGGCCAATGACAGCAGCCGGTTTCAAGTATGGACCGGCAACCGGCCCGCTGTTTAAAAAAACCGGTCTAGCCGGTCCAAAACCGGGCAGGTGGCAACCCTAGCCAGTGCTAACGCGGTCCACTTTGGGAGAGATATAGTGACTAGAATATACTAGGTATATTCTAGGCACTATAGTGTCTAGTATATACTAGGTATATTCTAGGCACTGTAGTGCCTAGTATATTTTAGGCACTATAGGAGAGGTGTGAAAGGCTGCGGGCAAAACGATCCGCGCCTGCCTGTCGTGGAGGACTTTCAGCGGGAATTTTCAAAATCCATATGAGGTGCAACATCCGGGTCTCCGACGAAGAGAGAGCTAGGCGCAGCCACCTCTACTGTTTCTCCAGCCTTGCACCACTAATGCAAGCTGCGCCAATTTTTCGCGTTATTAAACGAGTGCTGCTGGGGTGAGTGGCATAACATAACGTAATCCCAGGCAAAGAAGAATGAATTCGTAATAAGTGATGCCTCGGTAAAAAAGGGTATGATTTGCTCTCTATGCACTTCCCTGGCGACGTTGGAACACTTCAAATAAAGCGAGATTGGGAACAAAGCGATTTCGTTATAATGATCGTTTAGTGTATTTCTATTCATGGCACTGAAACGTATACTTTTATAGGTTTCCAAACTTAAAGGGGCACTGACACAAAAATTTTGCATCTTGTTTTTTTTGTTGCGATAAGTAGCTAGTGACCTACTTATAACCTGTAGAAACCTCATTTGCTTCAGCGTGCGACGGTTGTTTAATTAGAGGCATTTTCAATGCGGCCAGTCGCAGTTTCGGTTTCAGCGAGTGCCGCGAAACGATGGATTTTGTGGATTTTGTGTGAACAAAGTTGACCACGTGACCGTCGAAGGGATATCACAGAGCAGAGCCGCTGTAGCACTGTCGAATCCGCATCGACGGCAGTTTCTGCGAATGCCCCCACGTACTGATCTCGTGAGGCGCTTAATTAAAAAGCGACCGTGGATGTGACGCAGGCGCTGCGAGTGCAAATGCTACCGCGGCTAAAGAACGACGCGCGACGCTCGAGACGGTGGGTGCAAGATGCGCGCTGGGAGCTGCCGGCCGGTCTGCCTACAGGTCCGCCTACAGATGTGTTCGGCTCAGCACTGCGGCGGATATTCGAGTGCCGCTCTCGCAAGCGGTGCAGATGACAATTTTTAATGCGACCCGCCATCGCATCATTAACTCCTTTCTCATGTAAGCCACCATGGTCGGGACTTGGGGACAATTTCGTGCAGCGGTAACAAGCTATCACTCGAGCTACCTGCGCCGGCCTGGGCCACTTCGCGGCCGTGGCCGCCGCCTGCACAGCGACCGTGCGGCTAGCTCAGTGAGCTTTTCGTGCCTCCGGCGCGTTTTCGCATCTAATGGTAATAAACAGTAATAGAAACAGAGTGCCTGGAATCGCTGTAGAACTTTGGTCGCGGCCAGCCAGCTGCCCGATTAGCTGACGAAATCACGGCGCCTCCGCCGCCAACGATCGGGTCGTTCGTTCTCGAGAGCAGAAGCTCCGCCCTCCGGCCCTCCGAATGGAGCGGCGAGCCGGGCGAACCGGCAAAAAACGCCGGTAGTGCGGAAGCGGCAAACACAAACTCGTGACGTGTTTGGATGTTGTTTATTTACAATTGCGCGTGGTCCTCTGCTGGCTGCTCGGTTGCGTTTCGCACACTTCAAAATTGATTTTAAATATGTTCTAGGCTGTATTCGCCGCTGATATTTTGCAGACGATGTATATGTGTTCCCACCAATCTATCTCCAAAGTTATCTCGCCTTCAAAATTTTGTGTCAGTGCCCCTTTAAAGGTACGCTCAAGGAAACCAGCAAGTTGATTTCAACACTAATCAAACTGCAACCGCTGTTTGCGTCATGATAAACCGGAAGCCAGCGAGGCGGCGGGGATGCATAGCGATGTAGGAGCATCCGAATACAACGATACCACGTACCGAGCGGTTTCGCCAGTAGCTTTCCCGAACGCACTTCCACTGTCCCTGCAGCTCCGGACCACTAAGCGAAATCTTGCATCATGGGACCCGTGGTCAGTATTGACGCTTTGTTGAAGAAAAACATATTGTTCTTTTGAGGGTCCGCGAATGTTGGCGTCGAACGAACCGCTCGTGCGTCGCTCGTCCCCTTCCTGGAAAAGCGATACCACCGCCGCAATTATGCGCCTGTAGCGCCATCCAGCGGCAGCTAGGGATGACGTTCCGCACGCCAAACGATTTAACCACTTCCGGTGCAACTTTGTGCGGCCTAGCCAGTGGCGGCGGCACCCACCTTCACGTTTTCGCTATTTGCTACCTAATTAAAAAAAAAAAAAAGGCTACGCTTAAGAGTTGCATATTCGTGTTATCGGTGAGTTAATCTACCGACCTAGAGGAACTTGCATTTCGGCTTCAGTGTATCTTTAAATACGCCATGAACGTTGCGGCCGCTGCTGGCGCTAGACTGCTGGTGAGGGGATTAATAAGCCGAGGAGTGCTGACACGAAATTTCAAAGCTCAGATAACTATCGAAAAAGTTTCCTTCGTATATGGAGATACCCCCTCGGGAGTTTAAATCATAACCGTTCAGTAGAACATATTTTTGCAGGCGCCTCGTAAGCATTGTAAAATCCCCCTCCCCCCCTACCCCGAGACGGCCGCCGCGAGAGCAGTCTGTCTTGATTTTACCTAACCGGCCAAACCGCTTCCGCTCACTGACTAGCCAGCGTCACTATGCTGCAGCTGCAATGGCTAGTCAGTGAGCGGAAGCGGTTTGGCCGGTTAGGTAAAATCAAGACAGACTGCTCTCGCGGCGGCCATTATGCGACACTAATTACGCTGTCGGGGCACGTTGGCGAGCGACAATTTCACGACGCCTGACGTTGTTGGCGAGCTTCACGAGTACAGCACGCATATCAATGCATATCGCGGCCAATGCATATAGCGCAATATTAGCTACGAAGCGCACTGCACGGAATTACCAGTCTCCGGTAGGGGGGAGATTTCACAACGCCTTCGAGGCGCCAGCCCATATTTCGAATAAATTCTAATCCTTGCGCGCACGAGAAAGCTCACCCGCGCCATCGAGCTTTGACATCATCAGCGCTTCGACCCGAATTGTCCACGTCATGGCTCCCGTGACGTATCGAGGCGGCCGCAGTGCTGTTGGCGCGCGCTTTTCCGCTTTGTGCATCCCGTCACAGTTCTGGGCACTGTCGTCACATGCCACTACGGCCGATCTGGCCGTTCTGGCGCGTGCGCGCGCCCTCAGACCAGCGTTGGCTGAGGTGCGACGAGAGCAGTGACGTCAAGTACGCCTTCCCGTCAAGGCGGCCGTCTAGGTATTCGCTTCACCTAAACCGAAACTGACACAAATAAACGGAGCTTTAAGTAATTATTTGTGTTGCGTTCGGCAACCTAATATGCCATTGTATGATTAGTGGGCTCGTAAGCACCAATAGCCGCGACAAAAACGTAACCCGAAAATTTCTTGTCAGTACTCCTTTCAGCTCACTGTTCATTGCAGTCTCGAACAGGGGAGTGTATTTGTTGCATCAGACGCGACTTTAACAGTGGTTATACCGTTCATTTATCTATCACCTCGCATTTGCTTTCTTTGCAGACGCGACCACGGCCACTGAACACACGCCCAGGACTATCCACAGACCATGGTACATCTTACGTCGTTGCCGCTACAGCCCGGGGATCGACGCCGGTATCTAAACCTCGCCGAATGTGACAGCCTTGACCAAGAGGCTCACGCACGCCAGCCTGCGATAAGCCAGACAACGAGCGGATAAGGTGTTTTCTTCTGTGTGTCAACGTTGTTAAGCTTGAAGCCGCTGTATGGGAGCAGAAAGACAAAGTTGACAAACTGGACAAAGTGCGGGCTGTTGGCGCGGCTGCTTTCCGATTTGGCGAGCTTTGCGATGCCATTGCATAGATGGAGTCTAATCCGTGTGCTGTTGTAAAAAAGATAAGAGGGGAAGGGGGGATAAGGGGTAACCACGTTCCCGTTTCGCCAGTTCAATTTGAGCGCGGGAATTCCAATTTTGTGTACTAATTAAGGCAGGGCATCCTGAACCGAGGTCAACAAAAGTACAAAAAAGAGGAAAGATAGCGTGGGCTTTATTTTGGAAGCAGGCCAGGCTTGCTGGAAGTGTTTTGACCTATTATGACAAAAAAACCCGGAAAAACATGTCAGTGAATATTAAGTGTCCCTTATTAATTAGCCTCAAGCTCACTGTGGTTACAACACCTCCAATATCCTCGATAGTGTGTCACTACTCACTACAATGACACGGGGAGCAGATTGGTTATAAGGGGGCAGGCGAATAGTTCGCGTCTCTATTCGGAAATATTCGGCTTACAGAAGCCCTAGAATTTAAGGGTAGTACAGATAAAGTTAACATCAAGGCTGTAGAGGCGACTAAAAAAGATTAGAATGCTGGTGTACTGAAGGCAGAGAGGGGAATATTGCCTAGGACAGCTACCAGGGTTGTAACAGAAAAAATAAGCATTTTGTGCCTAATAAGTTTTTGTGCCTACCCTAAGAGCAGCGCTAGTATTAAACGAAGAGTATAAAACATAGGCATATTATTTTTTAGGGGGAAGATGACTCATCATCACTCCGCTACAAAGGGGATACCATTACCAATCATCACCATCATCCTCAGGCTGTGTAGCGACTGCTGCCCTAGTACGGGAAAAAATTCAGCTCTTCCGGGCTAGTCACTTCTTCAAAATAGAAAAGGTAAAAAAAGTGAAAAACATTTTGTTTCGTTTCTACATTTGTACATATTCATATTCCTATTTGGCGGTGGTACTTCCCATGCGTGTACTTGTGCGAATTTCCTGCTCGGCGTTTCAAAAACGTATATACATGCCTTCTTCCTGTTCGCGAGTTTCTGTGTTGGCGACCTTCGCTATTTTTACACACTATGTCGCTGAGTTCTGCGCAGTGCTGAAAACGCTGAAGTCCTCCCAAACCAACCAGAAAAGAAAGGACGTATCACCTCTTCTTTCTATGGCACCACATTTAAATTCCGCACTCCTCAAGTTTCAACTTTCAAGTTTATTTTCCAACATTAGAGCGTTGGGGGTCCACCAGGCGAAAAAGTGGTCAGCGACCACTTGAAGGGTGCCTGGCAGCCCGTAAGCTTGTAGTTCGGCAAGCACGAACGAATCTGTTCGCATGCAAGAATCAACCTCCTAGGACCTCATTCCCCATAAAGGCCTGCATTGCGCAGGCTAAACCCGTACCGTCCTAAACATACTCAGGGAATTCCCACAAATTGGGGCGCACATAACCGGCCCCTTAAACACGTCCCTGTGTTAAAGGGCCTCATATAACCGGCCCCTTTTACACGCTCAGCGAAATTTCGCTGTCCCAGGCAATGTCGGCATGGACATTGTTAAAGGGCCTCATATAACCGGCCCTTTTAACACGTTCAGCGAAATTTCGCTCTCCCAGGCAATGTCGGCATGGACATTGTTAAAGGGCCTCATATAACCGGCCCCTTTAACACGTTCAGCGAAATTTCGCTGACCCAGGCATTGTCGGCTGTGGACATTGACTTCGCTCTGGAGGGTAGAAAGAAGCCGTTTGCTGTTAGCATGTTGATGTAAATATAGTTCCCTCCTTCACTTACTCTACACTTCTACGACTGCGGTAGCTATAAAGCAGCAGTGCACAAACCTATACGGTATAGCCAAGAGTTCTCCGACCGAATAGACTTTAGAACACTATTCACACAAGTTTAATAGACTGTATACACTTGAGCCGTGCAGAGTGAAGCAAACTTGACTCTCACGCGTTTAGTATGCTGTATTCGCTCTGTATACACTTCAGCAGTGCATAGTAAAGTTAACTTTACTCTCACACGTTTAGTATACTGTTCACACACTTGAGTCCTGCAGAGTTAAGTCAACTTTTCCCCTTCTATAGTCATTGCTGTCTGCTCTTCGATGGTTGTCTCACGCGCACATACACGCACGAGACAAACGTGAATTCTCAGGAATCTGCCATATCCCAAGGGGTGCGTCGGTGCCTTAATTTTCCCGCGTGCGGGATTAGGCGACGACCTCGAATAGTAGCGTTGAGCCGGTAGAAACAAACATTGCACGGTCACTTGTGCGGACTTTACTCCACTCTTATTGTACACTTCGTATGTGTGTCTGTGTGTTATAGCGCAAGTATGAACGGCTCTTAAATGTCTTGTAAAGCACTGAAAGATGTCCTGAAACAGTTTCTTTCTGTTCACGTTAAGGTCGAAAGAAGCTTGTGGCGGTTTAGTAGGGAAGTGCGTATGTGTGTCACGCTGATGCGCGTTTACTTTCTGTATTTCTTTCCGCCACAATTTGAAGCAGTTACGGATGCAGGGAGCAGGGAAACAGATATACATGCAGAATTTGCATGCTGGAACAAAATACCATAGAAACCGTCGGTTATCTCTTTAAAGCGAAACAATAGGTCAAATTACCCTATGTGCAAAGAAAAAGAGTGATTGTATGGACATGGTATGACCCATAGTTGAAGAAACTGGTTATCGCCGACCAAAGGTTTAGTTAAAAAGTCTAAAAAGACGTTTTGGCTTCCATACGGAAGCCTTGTTCACTGTTCACTGTGAGGCAGTCTTCCGTATTGAAGCCGAAACGTCTTTTTAGCCTTTTTACCTAAACTTTTGGTCGGTGACAACCAGTTTCTTCAACTATGAATCTTTCACTCGACCAGACGAGATTTCGTCAAATCTTATGTTTCATGGTATGATCGTTACCCACATTGGCTGATGCTTGTGGTATGTTCAAGCGAAGTGCATGGTGTCGCTTTTATTGTACCATCTATCTGAGCACCTGCATCACAAAGCCTTGTGGGAGAAGAGGGGAGAGAGCATCTCGTGAATTTGACCCAATCAACTCACGAGTTGAACGGCTCACAAGGGGCGCCTCATGACCTGCCATACCAAAAAGTGGTTTGAACAATTTTTTGGGCAAATTCTAGTACTTTCCTTCCCTTTGTTCCGATTTCAGAAGCTGTTTGCGACCTCGATGCCGACGTTTTCGTCGTTGGTCTATGCTGTACGCACGCTGAAGTGACACCCAGCACACGCATGTCCCATCCTCTGAGTGAAAGGTTTGTCAACAGCGGACTGTGATAAGTCTATAGCGCGTGTGTCCTTGCATATCGCCTTCTTGGTGGTTGTCTGTAGCTCGCGCAGTTTGCACCTTTGTTGTGATAAGCGCTTGGCACCGCTCAGCCTTTCGAAGGGGAAGAGGGAACGGAGAAATATCGAGCCCCTGTTCCGATATCGCTGTTCCGATATGTGCGCGCGGCTAACTGTGATAATGCACTGCCAGTCACACCGGTTTTGCACGGGACTCCTCCCCCCAAATACTCTTGATTGACTGTAGGGTTTAACGCGCCGACGCAACGCAGGCGATGAGGCGCGCCGTAGTGGAGGGCTCCGGGTTAATTTTGACCACCTGGGCATCTTTAACGTGCGCCGAAATCTCGTACACACGGGCGTTTTTGCTTTTCGTCGCCTCCATCAATCAGAAAAGCGGTCGCCGCGGCCGCCTCCAAATACTCACATATATATATATATATATATATATATATATATATATATATATATATATATATATATATATATATATAGCCGAATTGGTAAGGCATTCGAGATCTAATCGAAAGGCGTGGGTTCGGTCCCCACTCTGGGCGCGTGTTTTTCTTTCTTTCTTTCTTACGTAATTATTATATAAAAAAAATAATAATAATGTAACGTCAATAACGGTAAAAAAATCTAACCACTCCCCTATGCCTTCTTTGGCGTTGTAGACTGCCGGCATTTCTTTCTGTATTTCCTAACGAGCCCCTCATTTCCAAACCCTATTATCGTGCGAAAGCTTAGCGAGGGCCTCGGTTCTGGCAGCCTTGATGCCAAGGTAGCATAAGAGGGTTTCCCGCCAGTTAACCGCTCATGACAGGCTGTAGACGTTCGCGTCACGCCCCGGGGGTTGAAAAAGAAGGTCCCCTTCTCCCCGTGTAGTCTGAGTGGCGCTGGCTACCACCCTCAAGCGTCAGATACAGTTGCAGTAAATACAAATACCCCAGAAAGTGAAGCAGAACACAGTCGCCCAGATAGCCGAATTGGTAAGGCATTCGAGATCTAATCGAAAGGCGTGGGTTCGGTCCCCACTCTGGGCGCGTGTTTTTCTTTCTTTCTTTCTTACGTAATTATTATATAAAAAAATAATAATAATGTAACGTCAATAACGGTAAAAAAATCTAACCACTCCCCTATGCCTTCTTTGGCGTTGTAGACTGCCGGCATTTCTTTCTGTATTTCCTAACGAGCCCCTCATTTCCAAACCCTATTATCGTGCGAAAGCTTAGCGAGGGCCTCGGTTCTGGCAGCCTTGATGCCAAGGTAGCATAAGAGGGTTTCCCGCCAGTTAACCGCTCATGACAGGCTGTAGACGTTCGCGTCACGCCCCGGGGGTTGAAAAAGAAGGTCCCCTTCTCCCCGTGTAGTCTGAGTGGCGCTGGCTACCACCCTCAAGCGTCAGATACAGTTGCAGTAAATACAAATACCCCAGAAAGTGAAGCAGAACACAGTCGCCCAGATAGCCGAATTGGTAAGGCATTCGAGATCTAATCGAAAGGCGTGGGTTCGGTCCCCACTCTGGGCGCGTGTTTTTCTTTCTTTCTTTCTTACGTAATTATTATATAAAAAAAATAATAATAATGTAACGTCAATAACGGTAAAAAAATCTAACCACTCCCCTATGCCTTCTTTGGCGTTGTAGACTGCCGGCATTTCTTTCTGTATTTCCTAACGAGCCCCTCATTTCCAAACCCTATTATCGTGCGAAAGCTTAGCGAGGGCCTCGGTTCTGGCAGCCTTGATGCCAAGGTAGCATAAGAGGGTTTCCCGCCAGTTAACCGCTCATGACAGGCTGTAGACGTTCGCGTCACGCCCCGGGGGTTGAAAAAGAAGGTCCCCTTCTCCCCGTGTAGTCTGAGTGGCGCTGGCTACCACCCTCAAGCGTCAGATACAGTTGCAGTAAATACAAATACCCCAGAAAGTGAAGCAGAACACAGTCGCCCAGATAGCCGAATTGGTAAGGCATTCGAGATCTAATCGAAAGGCGTGGGTTCGGTCCCCACTCTGGGCGCGTGTTTTTCTTTCTTTCTTTCTTACGTAATTATTATATAAAAAAAATAATAATAATGTAACGTCAATAACGGTAAAAAAATCTAACCACTCCCCTATGCCTTCTTTGGCGTTGTAGACTGCCGGCATTTCTTTCTGTATTTCCTAACGAGCCCCTCATTTCCAAACCCTATTATCGTGCGAAAGCTTAGCGAGGGCCTCGGTTCTGGCAGCCTTGATGCCAAGGTAGCATAAGAGGGTTTCCCGCCAGTTAACCGCTCATGACAGGCTGTAGACGTTCGCGTCACGCCCCGGGGGTTGAAAAAGAAGGTCCCCTTCTCCCCGTGTAGTCTGAGTGGCGCTGGCTACCACCCTCAAGCGTCAGATACAGTTGCAGTAAATACAAATACCCCAGAAAGTGAAGCAGAACACAGTCGCCCAGATAGCCGAATTGGTAAGGCATTCGAGATCTAATCGAAAGGCGTGGGTTCGGTCCCCACTCTGGGCGCGTGTTTTTCTTTCTTTCTTTCTTACGTAATTATTATATAAAAAAAATAATAATAATGTAACGCCAATAACGGTAAAAAAATCTAACCACTCCCCTATGCCTTCTTTGGCGTTGTAGACTGCCGGCATTTCTTTCTGTATTTCCTAACGAGCCCCTCATTTCCAAACCCTATTATCGTGCGAAAGCTTAGCGAGGGCCTCGGTTCTGGCAGCCTTGATGCCAAGGTAGCATAAGAGGGTTTCCCGCCAGTTAACCGCTCATGACAGGCTGTAGACGTTCGCGTCACGCCCCGGGGGTTGAAAAAGAAGGTCCCCTTCTCCCCGTGTAGTCTGAGTGGCGCTGGCTACCACCCTCAAGCGTCAGATACAGTTGCAGTAAATACAAATACCCCAGAAAGTGAAGCAGAACACAGTCGCCCAGATAGCCGAATTGGTAAGGCATTCGAGATCTAATCGAAAGGCGTGGGTTCGGTCCCCACTCTGGGCGCGTGTTTTTCTTTCTTTCTTTCTTACGTAATTATTATATAAAAAAAATAATAATAATGTAACGTCAATAACGGGAAAAAAATCTAACCACTCCCCTATGCCTTCTTTGGCGTTGTAGACTGCCGGCATTTCTTTCTGTATTTCCTAACGAGCCCCTCATTTCCAAACCCTATTATCGTGCGAAAGCTTAGCGAGGGCCTCGGTTCTGGCAGCCTTGATGCCAAGGTAGCATAAGAGGGTTTCCCGCCAGTTAACCGCTCATGACAGGCTGTAGACGTTCGCGTCACGCCCCGGGGGTTGAAAAAGAAGGTCCCCTTCTCCCCGTGTAGTCTGAGTGGCGCTGGCTACCACCCTCAAGCGTCAGATACAGTTGCAGTAAATACAAATACCCCAGAAAGTGAAGCAGAACACAGTCGCCCAGATAGCCGAATTGGTAAGGCATTCGAGATCTAATCGAAAGGCGTGGGTTCGGTCCCCACTCTGGGCGCGTGTTTTTCTTTCTTTCTTTCTTACGTAATTATTATATAAAAAAAATAATAATAATGTAACGTCAATAACGGTAAAAAAATCTAACCACTCCCCTATGCCTTCTTTGGCGTTGTAGACTGCCGGCATTTCTTTCTGTATTTCCTAACGAGCCCCTCATTTCCAAACCCTATTATCGTGCGAAAGCTTAGCGAGGGCCTCGGTTCTGGCAGCCTTGATGCCAAGGTAGCATAAGAGGGTTTCCCGCCAGTTAACCGCTCATGACAGGCTGTAGACGTTCGCGTCACGCCCCGGGGGTTGAAAAAGAAGGTCCCCTTCTCCCCGTGTAGTCTGAGTGGCGCTGGCTACCACCCTCAAGCGTCAGATACAGTTGCAGTAAATACAAATACCCCAGAAAGTGAAGCAGAACACAGTCGCCCAGATAGCCGAATTGGTAAGGCATTCGAGATCTAATCGAAAGGCGTGGGTTCGGTCCCCACTCTGGGCGCGTGTTTTTCTTTCTTTCTTTCTTACGTAATTATTATATAAAAAAAATAATAATAATGTAACGTCAATAACGGTAAAAAAATCTAACCACTCCCCTATGCCTTCTTTGGCGTTGTAGACTGCCGGCATTTCTTTCTGTATTTCCTAACGAGCCCCTCATTTCCAAACCCTATTATCGTGCGAAAGCTTAGCGAGGGCCTCGGTTCTGGCAGCCTTGATGCCAAGGTAGCATAAGAGGGTTTCCCGCCAGTTAACCGCTCATGACAGGCTGTAGACGTTCGCGTCACGCCCCGGGGGTTGAAAAAGAAGGTCCCCTTCTCCCCGTGTAGTCTGAGTGGCGCTGGCTACCACCCTCAAGCGTCAGATACAGTTGCAGTAAATACAAATACCCCAGAAAGTGAAGCAGAACACAGTCGCCCAGATAGCCGAATTGGTAAGGCATTCGAGATCTAATCGAAAGGCGTGGGTTCGGTCCCCACTCTGGGCGCGTGTTTTTCTTTCTTTCTTTCTTACGTAATTATTATATAAAAAAAATAATAATAATGTAACGTCAATAACGGTAAAAAAATCTAACCACTCCCCTATGCCTTCTTTGGCGTTGTAGACTGCCGGCATTTCTTTCTGTATTTCCTAACGAGCCCCTCATTTCCAAACCCTATTATCGTGCGAAAGCTTAGCGAGGGCCTCGGTTCTGGCAGCCTTGATGCCAAGGTAGCATAAGAGGGTTTCCCGCCAGTTAACCGCTCATGACAGGCTGTAGACGTTCGCGTCACGCCCCGGGGGTTGAAAAAGAAGGTCCCCTTCTCCCCGTGTAGTCTGAGTGGCGCTGGCTACCACCCTCAAGCGTCAGATACAGTTGCAGTAAATACAAATACCCCAGAAAGTGAAGCAGAACACAGTCGCCCAGATAGCCGAATTGGTAAGGCATTCGAGATCTAATCGAAAGGCGTGGGTTCGGTCCCCACTCTGGGCGCGTGTTTTTCTTTCTTTCTTTCTTACGTAATTATTATATAAAAAAAATAATAATAATGTAACGTCAATAACGGTAAAAAAATCTAACCACTCCCCTATGCCTTCTTTGGCGTTGTAGACTGCCGGCATTTCTTTCTGTATTTCCTAACGAGCCCCTCATTTCCAAACCCTATTATCGTGCGAAAGCTTAGCGAGGGCCTCGGTTCTGGCAGCCTTGATGCCAAGGTAGCATAAGAGGGTTTCCCGCCAGTTAACCGCTCATGACAGGCTGTAGACGTTCGCGTCACGCCCCGGGGGTTGAAAAAGAAGGTCCCCTTCTCCCCGTGTAGTCTGAGTGGCGCTGGCTACCACCCTCAAGCGTCAGATACAGTTGCAGTAAATACAAATACCCCAGAAAGTGAAGCAGAACACAGTCGCCCAGATAGCCGAATTGGTAAGGCATTCGAGATCTAATCGAAAGGCGTGGGTTCGGTCCCCACTCTGGGCGCGTGTTTTTCTTTCTTTCTTTCTTACGTAATTATTATATAAAAAAAATAATAATAATGTAACGCCAATAACGGTAAAAAAATCTAACCACTCCCCTATGCCTTCTTTGGCGTTGTAGACTGCCGGCATTTCTTTCTGTATTTCCTAACGAGCCCCTCATTTCCAAACCCTATATATATATATATATATATATATATATATATATATATATATATATATATATAGACAGAATAATGGTAAGCAGTCAAGAAAACCTCGGAAAGCAAAGGGGGGAATTCGGTAGGTCATAGAAACAGATGACGAATTTTTTGAGTCAGAAAGAAAGTGGTGAAAAAATGCCCGCCGGGTGGGATCCGAACCCACGACCTCCAGAATACCGGTCTGGTGCGATGACCACTACGCTACCGGCGGGGCTGTTTTCCCACCACTTTCTCGGGTATTTATGTTAAGGTATTTTTTGTTTCCTGCACTTGGGGGTGGTAGCCAGCGATATATATAGCCGAATTGGTAAGGCATTCGAGATCTAATCGAAAGGCGTGGGTTCGGTACCCACTCTGGGCGCGTGTTTTTCTTTCTTTCTTTCTCCCGTAATGATTAAAAAAAATAATAATGTAACGTCACTAACGGTAAAAAATAGTCTAACCATTCACGCCTTCTTTGGCGTTGTAGACTGCCGGCATTTCTTTCTGTATATATATATATATATATATATATATATATATATATATATATATATATATATATATATATATATATATATATATATATATATATATAGGGGAGAAGGACCAACCGCTGATCCCTCCTGGGTCACGCGACGCCGGGTATAGCGCACTAATAATATCGGTAGAATGTATGTTGGAATAAGGAAAAGAGAAGATTAAATTCTCACGTTTGAACCCCTGCGGGAACTTACGGACAGAATGAAGGGAACCCCATTTTCACCACCCGTCTCCTAGTTGATGAATTTATTCTGTACTCAGCTTTCGAATCTGCTGACCTGTGGTTGCACAAGCGTCACCTAATGCCCTTGTCAGATACAGTATCCGTCCATGGAACACTTAAGGCACAGCGCAGTGTAGAAGCGGGTCACCGCAGGATTTTTCGCTTATCTGTACAGACATGCACAAAATGCACGAGTTCGAGATGTTGGCACGCACCCGCACGTCGTGACTTCAAGCGACGCCAAGCACAGGCGGAATATGTATAAGTGCACACAGACACAAAATGAAAGGAGAGACAGAGCGAGAGAGTGACCACCCGTGTTTGGTTCTAGGTGGTAATAATTCTAAGCCATTGTAACGCAGAACGTCTACTACTGGTATACCCACAGCAGCGTCGTCACCGCGTCCCTCTTTACTTCCCTTCTGTAACAGGTAGGTTATCTTTCGTATCAGCCAGTGAAGCCTGCAGGATATGCTTCGCATGTTTACAGGAGTGCGTGCACCACGGCTTCCGGGAAATACTGTACAGCCCAGCCGCCAACACATACTAAGATAAGAACAAATGCAAAGTAGGACAACTTACTGCAATCGGTAGGTAACCTAACTCTTCGGTCGTAAATATTAGCCCACGAGACGAGGCGCGTGTAGATATATGCCAACCGCATGTGCAATGCTTCCGGCAGTAAATAAAGAATGATATGTGTACTTTAGTTCCCCCCTGTAGATTTGGAACTCGCTGCTGATGTGGGCTGCGAAGCCACTCCTGATATGCGTCGAAGATAGCGAGAAGTCCTCAAGATCCAAGGCCGAAGTAACGCTGGAAGTCTTGATAGACGATTTTAAAGACTACGTTAACTTTTCGCCACTCGGTGGTTAGCTATAGATGTAATGTCTTTACATCTAGAGAATTACTGTGTGTACATGAAAGGCATGTAGGGGATGAACTTGCATTCACACAGCTGGCAATGTTCGCGATTGACAGTGTTCTTGAGCAGTGTTACCCACAAGACTAGAATTTGAGTGCGTTCCCCTGGATAACCCGGTAGGGAGAGGGTTGTTCTTGGGTAAGTCCGAGTCGATCATGCACTATGAATGACTTGTGGAGTAGTGTGGGTTGTGATTTCAGTTCTTTTGATGACTTGTTCCGTAGCACGCCGTCACCCAATAGGACGTGGCTTCATTCACAACCCTTTCACAGCCGTTTTATTCGTCGTCGCTTCGTTGGAGTGCGAACGGGAGCTGCGATAAAAGCAGCATATCCTGGCATCCCGCTGGTGTTAGTTGTCGTGACATACATATGTGTACCGCTTGTAATAATGTTATGCTGCAATTGTGTTGCTTCTGTTACCGCTTGACGAATCTGGCGGGAGCCTTATGATGCCAGTGTGCAGTGTTGTGTGTAACTAAAATAAAAACGAAACCATGCAACGAAACACGAAGAACTGAATTTCCACATTCCTCACGGCGTCAGCCTGTTCACCTGATTCACTGAGCCACTACAGTCGAGCCCACTTATAACGGCGTTATAACGAACGCTCGGTTACAACGAACGAACGCGGCGTGACCGTTTTGGAATTTTGTTTCAGTGGCGATGGCATTTTGTTTCAGGTATGACGAACTGGTGCGAGGGTACAACTCGGGTACAGAGTTACCGATCGACCATCGCGCGTCAGTGCCTGGCGTTCGCACTCGCCACTTTGATGGGCTAGATTGATTGATTGTGGGGTTTAACGCGCCGACGCAACGCAGGCGATGAGGCGCGCCGTAGTGGATGGCTCCGGATTAATTTTGACCACATGGGGATCTTTAACGTGCGCCGAAATCTCGAACACACGGGCGTTTTTGCTTCTCGCTTCCATCAGAAAAGTGGCCGCCGCGGCCGGGAATCGAACCCGCGACTTCGTGCTCAGCAGCGCAACGCCTTAGCCTCTGAGGTACCGCGGCGGGTTTTTGATGGGCTTTCCCCGAACGCTACGCGCCAAATGAACTGCGTGGGGATCACTCTTTGCCAACAGAACTTATTGCAGCCTGTAAAAAAAAAAAAAAAAAAACAGGGAAAGAAAATGCAAACAAGAAAGTACGTCAGCGTAGGTAGCATGCTAGTGCGCAAATAGTTCGTCGCTGAAAATACCGCAGTTAGATGGCTCTCGTGCGTACCTACAAGTGCCTCATGGACACTTTAATGGTTGGGAGAGCACTTCTCGGGTTAGAAAATAATTGCAATTAAAGAAATTGCAATTAATTAACGAAATTAACGAAATTTCAATCGTTCATTGCAATTTAGGAAAAATTACTGTCCGCTACTCCACGGCACTGGAAAAATTATGCACCTGGTCTTCTTCGAGTATTAACATTATTGCTCTTTTTAAAAATCTTGGTGCATGATAGCTGGGACACCCTGTATAGAGACGCACGCGGAAATGTTTCGACAATGCATTGCAATGTGGATTTTGTGCGGGGTTGGTACGGCACTGAGCAGCTCACCGTTTTTAGAGCAAGGCCTCCAGGCAGGGCCAAAAGTTTCCAGGCCCCAAACAGTTCGAAGTGGAGCTTTATACTTTCGAAGCCAAACGAAATTCTTTATAACGTAAAGAGTCCGAAAGCGCCATTCGGTGTAATTATAGCAAACATACTCTGATTACTCTAGAGAGATCAGGATATGCTTAAATATTTGTGGCCTATAGGGACATTTGATCGAGGCTATTGCTTTTAAACATTAGGCGGTGGCGCAACATTAGGGGGGAGGCGCAAGAGAGGCGTAATGAATTCCTATGGTCGGCCTGATGTATACCTTTTGGGACAAGCGTAGTTAATGAGATATTTTGTGATTATTTGCCCATCAGTTCTTCAGTAACGTTTGAGGCTAATTTGACTCCATGCATGAAGTTTAGAGCACGGTAAGAGCGCCAAAACAGCACCGTAAGGGAAAATGAAGGAAGCTCACACTAACGCGTAAGGCTCGAAGGTAGCGATGCTTCGCGCAACCTTCACGACCATCACTACTGTTCAACAGAACAAAATACAAGAATCGATTATCTACACAGACTCCTTAAAGGGACCCAGAAAAGCCTCTTGTAAAAGTTACAAAAGGTCTTTATTGTCGCGTATACGTACCAATATAGCGATGCAATGCCGTTGGAATTATTGATCTACATTCACTATTAGCTGCGCCAGAAGCAATTAAGTGCACCTCTCTCCCCTTACCGATAGATTCCTCCTCCCTCTCTGCTTCTTTCAAAGCAGCTGGAAGCACTGGGAATAGCCATGTGACATCGCGACGCTCGACTTCCGTTGTCCGCTAGCTACATTCCTGCGCCTAGGCACGCGTCAATCGCTGCAGATCCGCCTTTGCCTCGGGATTGCGCAGGAAGGAGGAAGAGCAACCGGAAGCCAATGGCAGTGACGTTGCCGGCGACCGACGATCGGCCGAATCAGGGGGGCGCCCCGCTGTTGCGTCAGCCGCGGTCGGCGTTGCGTCAGCCGCGGTCGGCTCGCTGCGGCGGCGCGCTCATCGGCTGAAAAAGGCGATCTTCAAAAATTGTTTACAAATTATCCGTACAACGTATGGGGCTCACACTTGGCTAAAAAATCCCCCGTTATGTGTTCTACCACCTGAATGCATTTGATTGCCACCTTCACAAAGCTTTTCTGGGTCCCTTTAAGTGTGGTTACAGCATTAGATTACTTTAAACCTACCAAAAATGTTGTCCTTAGTCACCTTTTTAAAGCTCTTTTGACTGCTTATAAGTCAAAAATAAAAATACTTGATTGCTGGATCCCTGGACACAGTGGCATTCTGGGCAATGAAATTTCCGACCGGAATGCCACTTTGGCGGCCCTCCATAGGGGTGTTGACATACAGCAGGTCCCTTACCTCGATTTCAAGCCAGTGATCCGAAGGGGAACCATTAAATGCTGGCAGCACACGTGGGAAACACACACAGACAACAAGCTCCACTTAATAAAACCACACCTGGTAAGATACACAACAGAAAAACAAAACAGATCCACTGAAGTATGGATTTGCAGACTGCGCATAGGTCACACGTACGCTACACATGCATACCTTTTGAATGGCACACTCCCAGCAGTTTGTGACTAGTGTGGGGACCGGCTCTCAGTCCTCCATGTGCTAATTGAGTGCGCATCCTACAATGAGGCTAGGCGACGACACTTTCCTAAAATCTGTAACTGTAACATTCCGCTACAACCTTCACTGTTTTTAGGAGATGAACCTGTGTTCACAAACAAATGCCTTTTAAGCTACCTTGCAGACATCGAGTTTTTAAAGCTCATTTTGTACAGTGCATGACCTCGGAGCCTACGAGCATCTAGCAAGGCCATGATGCTTCCTCTGTTAACATGGGAAGGGGAGGGGGGCGCGCTCACGTAGCATGCTCTTCGGCTTGAGCTGCAGCCACGTTCCATCCATACTTCCCTTCATCTGCCATTGTATCCTCATGTTTTAGTCTACGGGCCCTCTACACCCATATATACAGTATTTTAGAATATATCATACTCGTGCCATAGATATTTTATGATCAAACATGACTATTGAAGGTCCACGTAACGTAGTTGTGGCGCTCTTTGGTCTTAGCTACCCTTGCGCCAATAAGCACAGACATACAATACAATACAACTCCACGATTGCAGCCGATTTGCTTCTTCTTCGCTGCCGCAACGACCTTCACTCCATCATTGTTGCTGTAAGTGTGAGCTTCTCTCTCTTTTTTTTTTTGTAAGTAATAATCATTTGACATAACCTTAGAGGGGCGTACGCTATGGCTTGAGTTTCTCGTTCCGAGCAAGTGTTGCCACGAGTACGGCGAACGCTCGAGTTTTATTTATTTTTTCCCCAATCTTGGCCAATCTGTTTAATTGGGTATGTCTGGCTTGACAAACGTGCGCAGGGGACGTTGGGCGGTAGTCCCGAGGCACGCACACACGAGCGCTAGGCATTTTCTTGGTTTTGTTAACTGCCGCCGCGAGGCCCGCGCTCACGTGCGCGCCCTCGGCAATTTCTGCGCATTTTAAACTGCGGGCATGAAAAATCACGATTTGCTAAACAGCTTCGCTGTTAAACTATTTACCCTGAATGAAACATTCTTGTTGGAGCTCAGTCCAAAGTTAAGGCCGAAAGTTCTGTGCTCACGGCCTCTGAACAATCGGGAGATGGTCACATCGGTGAAATGGCTGGAGGCCACGGTGCAACTGCGTATTAAGCTGGATAAGACATTTTGTTGCTCAGCGTTGACAAGAAATGCCTGACATTCGACGTATGTACAACATTGTTGTTTGGTAACTTTTGTAACGTTGCTTTCATCGGTCCGGTAGAAATAAACAACTGGTTTGCGGATGCGTTCGAGTGATAGTTTGGACTGGACATCGTGAGCCAAGGACTAATCGAGCTCAACGCCACCGAGCCTGTTCTGAGACGCGCCGATTCGGCTGGACTGCTGACACGCACCTGTCCTCGTGTTATGGAGGCAGAGAAAGGTAGCCGTTGGTTTTGTTGTGTGATTTGTGTGATACCAGGGATGCTCACACGCCAATGTGCAAAAAAAGACAAATACACGCGGAGGAAAAAAATACACCCTGAAATAAACTGCTGTCAGTTATCGTATTATTAAATAAAATAATCGAAGTAGAATAAGGCGTTCACACACTTTCCACTGCGTCAAATCTACCGCAATTAAAAACAAAATGTCGGCAATGACGGAGTATAATTAGCTGACGACGCCTACTTGATTCAGTTGCGCCACATTTTGCACTCGCGCGCCTTAAATTTCTAAGAGTGGTCAACGAAAACAAATGAAAATTTACAGGTTCGCATCTAATGCCAAACGAGGGGCAAAAAATTTGTTAGAACATTTCTGTCTACTTTGCGATGCAATAAGGAGGGGACGAGTATGGTTCAAAAGCCGCGCGCTTCGGAGAGACTTTTCACGTTGCCACAACAGGTGGCAGCACCGACCCGGAAATGCCGAGTGCCATTGGCGGGAACAGCGGCATTGTTTGTGTGTGATCGTCTGTTTCCCTGTGTGTTCGGTTTTCTCGGAAAACTGTTCGGTTTTCGTGGTTTTACTGTGATTTTCGAAGAAGTCTACTGAAAGACGAAGCAAGTTTTTCAAGCCACCGGCGTTGCCACTGCGAGAAGTTGACCGGCAAGAGCTGCTTGGCGGTGAGTAGCGTTTGGACTGCGGTCTCGAAGCGCGCGAAAAGTAACGTTCATGTCAAAATACGGGCGGCCGTGGTCAAAGTAGCGTTGATGTGCTCAGACAGCACGTTTCTGACAGCACATTTCGTGTCAGCATTCCAAGGTACTTTCGCGAGGCGTCACTGACTGCAACGAAGTCGGGTGAATGTAGCTAGACATCGCTTAGTTTGACCCGACGAGCGAAGTCGGTTGCTAGTTTTGCTCCCGCCGAAAACGTGTGCGTTCATCTATTATGCAGCATGTCAAAAGTTGTGACAGTCCTTGTATTCGGTGGTCGTAACTTTTGTTTTTGTTGACGTCTTTGTTGTCTAGCAAAGGCAACAAGTGTGTGTCTTTGCTGTTCCAGCGTCCTGCCTGCGGCTGTTTTCGTTTTTTTTTTTTATTACGCCAGCCTTTTCGGCTGTTTTGGTCGAATATTGTTAGTATGATGCTATTTATTTGCTGTAACAGTTTTCCCTTCGGCGTTCACGCTGCATCACTCGCATGTTACTAGTTATTTGCTCTAGCTGTTTTTTTTTAAGCGTTGATGCTGCATTGGGTGCATCAACGCTCAATGCACGGCATTTGTGAGCGTGTTGTTTCTTCTCGCGGCATTTGAACCGTTCCTTTGTGACAACGAACTGGACGGCAAAAGAAATGTCTTACTCACTGCAGAGTTAGGATTGTGGTTGAATGCGAGTGAAACATTTTCTCTCTCCTTTGTTCTTTATTTCGTCTTCTGGTAAAAACGGGGCAGAAGTCGTTACACAGATTTCTATGGTCCGTCGGGCCCCAAATGCGCGCGCATTCAATATTTAAAGAATACAATGAGTCAACAAAAATAGATGATAACTAAAAAAACAAAAATCCTAACGTAAAAACACACAAAAAATTAAAAAGAAAACGTCACGTTAACGAACAGAATCGTAAAAAAATGTATCTAGTGCAGTGCCCACACTGGAATAATTACTGTCTTTAGTGCCGGCGGAGTAAGGTGCATGAAATGCTGCCGGCACTGCGTCATCACCGTCTCGTCGCGAGCATGCGACTACCTGGCCTTTGTTTTTTTTGTTTTTTTTCTGTTTTGCCAGCAGTCGGTATTTTACTGTTGGCAGCGTCTCGTACCCGTGAAGGATACGAGACACGCCCCACCCAGTTCCAGTGGACGAAATTGTGGCTTAATATTTGTTTTACACTCACGATACGTTTTGTGAGCAGAAAGTCTTGCGAGCATGCGCCACAAGCATATCTGGCACTTGAAAAAGCTGTAGTGGCAGTAAATAAATTTACTACAATAAAATGTGGCTAAAATACATCTTCGACACAAAGGATGCCGAAGGAGCCAGACTGTTATATGCCATGGCCCAGAACGTGGCTGGGCAGTTTCCATCATGCATTCAGCTCTTCGCATTGGCACGTACATGATTCTATGACAAACTAGGACCTGGGTCCTTGAAAAAGTACGCTAGCTAGGCACTTCATGTCATAACTGCTGCGCTGGCATAACTCGCTGTATATCCTGCTGTATATGCTATGCTGGCCAGACTGTACTGAGTCCCTTCATGCAAAGGGACTTCAGGACACCCAGATTATAGGGTTAGAGAAGAGGCTGTACCAGGGAGGTAACGGGAAGGGTATAGGCTCCGTGCGCTGGTATGGTGGCGACACAAGCGCCTGAACAACCAGCGCCATCTACGGCCACTGGAGGCATTTATCGGATGTTGTGGTCGTCGCTTGCTGCCTTCCCCGTACGCCCGTGCTACGCTCCGATGAGTGATTGCTCAAACCAGCGCGCTCGTTTTAACGGTTTTAGAGAGGTGGGAGATATTGGCTCGTTTTCTTTATTGTCTAAGAAAACCTCAAAACGCGGTAGCCAGCTACACGCCGCAAACGATGTTTACTGCGTCCGGGAGGAGCTAGCGAACGCAACGGACCCGTCCGATGTTTCCAGCAATGGCGTTGGGCACATAACTGGCGTGACCCTGGGCTGCGACTTTTAGTTAAAGGCGGGTACAGTGAATGGTTATGAGTTCTGTTGAAAACACGCGGCTCACGCATCTCTGCACTTTATAACGAGTTCAGTGAGTCTAAGCGAGATAGGCGGGGGGAGCTGCACGCGCAAGGGCGGGTGCCACGGCTCGCGTAAACATGCTGGTGCAGTTGCTATGTTCGTCAACTCATAACGGTGAGCACCGGGCAGCTATTGCCAAATTTTAGCGCCGGTATCAACGCCGGTGTTCCACCTCTGTCCGAATCAGCGAAATGTTAGTCGTATGGAGTGTGCCGCGATAGCTGCGTCAAAGCAGCGGCCGAGGCCGCACGGGCAGAAGCTCCGCGCGTACACCTAGGAAAGGGTAAGCAGCGATGAGCACCATAATACAGAAGAGAAATAAACGATACCGATTGCTAAAGCATAAGCAACACGTAATGCTAAAATGCCGGGGAGGCATAAGCTCAGCGACAAAAAAAAAAAAAAAAGGAAACGACCGACACCATCACTGCTTCCAAGATGATCGACGCGCATATTAATGACCCATTCGTTTCGCTGCGGTGGTTGCCTGTGGGATCACTGCAGTTTCGTGTCAACCGTTAGCTGCGTCATTAAGATTGCTGGGGTGTACGCTGGCGCGCTGAATTGTTCCCGATGAAGTTCGCGTTGCCTATGCGGATTTCGCCGGGCACCGGCTGTCGCAAGTCCCCCCCGAAGTTGATACCAGGTGTGCCCAGAAACAAGATAAACCACATAAACCACATTTACACAAAACAGCAAAACGAACGCTTATGGCCAGAAGTCGATCGGCGTTGTTTACATTGCTCGTCGCACTGCGCGGGCTCACCGCTGTCGCCTTTCCGCTTGGTTTCAAGGGAACCGAGATAAACTATTTTTCGTCAGCCTCCTCGCAACCTTTTTAAAATGTTGCGGGAGCTGTAGACCCAGCAATACATACAGAAATACGTACTACTAGCTCGACTTTTTCACAACGAGTGCGGAATCTCCGCCCGCTACAGCCGCTCCTTCGGGCTGACCAACATCCGTTTTCTGACGGCGCCGCTGCTCGGCGGCGCTGCGGTCGCGCTCGAAACACCAGCGCACGGAGCCTATACACTTGGCTGACTATCGTTTCTAGTACAGATACATGCACTCCAGCATATGAAAACCCATGGGTTCTGCGCAGGCCCAATAATCAACGTCAAAGAGAATCTTAAGATGTGCCTGGAACCTAGAAGCATCTACGGATTGTTTGTGCACACAGGTATAAGCAGCGAGCACGCTGCAAATGTAATTGATAGGCAAACATCAAGGCTGTCATGGGGCGAGTGTAATGAAGAGAAATGGTGAAAAACATCCCAATTTGGAAGTACATTGATGTAATATGGCCAGGAGTGACGTCATATAGACACGCACTATAAACACACTTATAAGTGTGTTAACTGTACATTAGCACCGAAGTGATATGATCAAACGGAGCTAGAGGCCCGACAGCAGTCGCGCAGTTGTGTTTCTTGGCGGTGGATTAGGTTGGTGGCTGTCAGTCGCACCAACAAGGTTCTGTGATGTCATAGAGAAATAGCCGGAAAAAGGCTATGGAGCTCCCACTGCTTTACACATTTTCGGTAATATCAATTATTTGTTTGAAGTTTGCAATGAAATCGATGTCATTTGTTGAAGTCTTTTTTAAGAATGAAATTTTTATTTTTTTCTTTGTGGTGGCCCCTTTAACAGCCTGCCTACTGTAGATTGGCCACTAAACACTGCTCTCAAACAAATGCTCACTTGCCAACCAGCTTCGGTGGCTTGTAACAATTCACTAGGATTTACCATGGCCAAACCAAGGAATCCACAATACACTGCAGGGCAGTGCAAGCCTCTAAAAAAGTCTCACAGCAGGACTGGACACTTTTAACGCAACCAACAGGCTCCGTAGGTAGAAACCAGTAGCCCACCCACACAATCCAATGAACTAGCCAATGCAGTGAGTCTTTGCTAAGTATTAAGCAGGTTCAAACAGTAGGTTTTCATTGATTGATTTTTTATGCGTGGCATTCAACGTGCATGGATTGACTAGTTAGGGCACACAATACTCATTTTTTGTGATTTTGGACAGTTCTCAAAAGCTTATCTATGTGTTTTTTTGGAAGCTCACTGTTGGGGATCTGAAAAACAGTGTTTAGCCTCTCCAGCAATTGTCCGGGCCTGAGGGAACTCAACTGATAGTTGGTGCCGACTGCGTTATGTTTGTTGGCTCCCTCAGCAAGCGCGTGAATGCAGTGACTAAGAAAGGTAGTGGCCAAAGCGAGAAGAGAAGGTGGATTCAGAACAAACAGCCCTTGATCATTAAAACAGCAGAAAAGATGCTGATGTCTCACAGTCCTCTGCTGGGGTGTCAAAATACCTTATGACATACAGGTACAGTGTATTTACAAACTTTGCTCTAAAAAATCTTATGATCACACACTCCCTCTATAGAACGGGTTTGTTTTCGACGAGGTGGTTGAAATTTGTTATTAGTAACAACATCAACTTGCCATTTGTCCCTTTCATTCAGCATGTTTACGAGCTCAGTTTTAAAAACCCTGCTGTTTCTAATTTACGCATAAACGAAGTGCTCATGCAATATCCTCTTATTTACCTCTGTTTGAAGTAAACTGTGTTATACCGTAAAAGCTGCTGTGCCGAGTCCATGCGGGCGTAACATTCTTCGATGGTGCTATGTGTGGAACATAAAGCTCAGTACTAATAAACTTCAAACTTGGCCAACAGTTTCCCATATTGTTTCAGGGCATCCAAATATTTTAAAATTATTTTTGTAACTATTCTGTCTAGCAAATACCTGGGTGGTAACTCAACTAAGCTCACCTTAGATTTTTTTTCCCATGCCTTTATTGTTGTGCTCTGCTAACATACGTTCCCGGATGGGGCTTGCCTGCTGAATTTAGGGCCCAAACCATTCTTTGCTATTTCACACTATTGCAGCTGTATGAAATGTTGCTGCTTAGCTTTCGCCAATGAATTCCAACAGGCCACCTGGTGTCAAAACCCTTTTAAACCTTTAATTGTTATTTATAGCAAACCGTGTTCTATCATTTTTCATAACACATTTTGTTGTACCTCGCTCAAGGTTTTTGTTACCCAGCCAGCCTGGTCCCTATATCTTGGTGCGAAACATCTACGAAACAAATGCCTTATTGCAATACATTCGCATGCCCGTCTTACACATTTTGGCATTCCAGCCAAAGCCACATGTTTTGGCTTTCCAGCAGAGCTTTGGTGTCAGCAGAAAAGGGATCTTTTGCTTGGCTTCTCTTCAACGCTTTGTAGTCAAGCGAAAATATCACTTGGTCGATTGGCTTTCCTGCAGGACTTTGGTGTAGTGCAAGGCGGTATCTCTTGCTTATTTTTTTTTCCCAATGCTGTGTATCTTTCGGAAAAACCCTGGCATTATGTTTGGAAAAGGAACTTCACATCACAGACTGTGCAGAGAAAGTAAAACTACTCACTAACTTTTTGCATAGCCACGGAAGTTTGGCAGAATCACTTGTCATTGACAAACACCACCGTGTTTGCTTTCTGGCTTAAGGTGCGAAGCTGGGATAGTTGATTACTAGTTGGGGGAAATAAACACAGCACTAATAAGCGGCACTGCACTACAAGGAAAGGCGCCATGATGAATACAGTGTCCATGCGTTGGCAGCTTTCTTGTCAGGTTACTTTCCAATGATTTTCATGAAGATTTTCCAGGGTGCCTGGACATGGCCTGTTTTTGTGTAACAAAAATGTAATCAGCAAAGCCCTTATCAATGCTCACATGCGGCTCATTGATACCAGAGCAAAAGTACGTTCAGTAGAGTCATTTTATTGTTTATTTAAGCCATCCATGATACATACACCTTGCAGCTGTGTCGCAACTTTCACAGACACCAACAGACATTCACATCTGCACAGGTGGCTTTGGCTCCAGTTCCTGCACAAGGTATAAACTACTCTCGGGAGCGGGCAATGTCAAGCTCGACAAGAACCAATCCCCTGTAGTTGTACTCCATAAACTATTTTTTAAGCCGGTTGGCTTTAAAGATTGTTTACATGCGTGTTTTGTGGAAGAGAAAAAAAAAAACAGCTAATGGGCGCACAACACACAACCCGTGAATGTGCTTTCTAGCAGCTGGCCTCTGCCCAGACTTGCACCGTTGCGAACGAAATGTGGGACATTTTATTGTGACCCTTACCACTGAGCGGATTCACTATTTGCGCCGTGCGCAGTAACTTTCGGCTGCGCTGATGAGGCACAGCAGCAACTTCTGTTGTCGTTAAGTTTCAAGTTTCACAAGTAGCTTCGACGCCTTTGAAGGCGTGGGGAGGTTCCTCCGTGAAAACGTCCCGCGACCGCGAACACCTCCGATGCCTCGATTTTGAGCAAATGGCTGACTTGACTGGCATCAGGAGGAAGGGGTGGTTGACGAGAAGAATAATGGAAGAGTGGGGAGATGAGTAGGCAGCTGACATCCGGGTACCAGAGAGAGGGAGAGAGAGAAACAGCAAACCACTCTTGCAAGTTTTTTTTTGTGTCTGACGATACCACCTTGGCATCGTTTAAGCGGTGCGGCGTCTAGACAAGCCTTGACGATTCTGAAGGCGGCAAATTCGACCTGCGCTTGGCCTCTCCGGGCACTCAACCGGCGAGCGGACCCAAAGCTTGGGCGAGCGTGGTGGATGGAGCGCTGCAGCTCGTGTTCGACTCTGACAGTGACGCATCGTTCGACGGCTTTAGCTGCGATGAGTGAACAAAATAAACGTCACTTATTTGTGCCTTCCGCAGTCGGGCCGGAAGATCGCCCATTTCGTATCTTTTACTCGATATTTCTGCAGTTTTGGTTGGAGAGAGAGAGAGAGAGAGAGAGAGAGAGAGAGAGAGAGAGAGAGAGAGAGAGAGAGAGAGAGAGAGAGAGAGAGAGAGAGAGAGAGAGAGAGAGAGAGATTTTGTTGAAACAGCAGGGACGGGGTAGGGGAAAAAAAGAGTTCGGTTGGAAGTGCGCTTATTTCCTTTTGTAGTTTTTCGCACCTGACCCGAAAGTTCGCCCATTCCACATTTTTCATTGATATCCTATAGCTTGGGTGGACGTTCTTTCGGAACTTTGCGGAAGTCGTTTGTAGTGGTCTTGTGTATATATTGTTCTTGCCCAAGCACTCCTTCACTTTCCTTTTGGTTAGACAGATGGAAAGACGGAAGTTCCGCATTTCGGTAGCCCAAGAAAGACTGCTGTCTTAAAAAAAAACGCCTTCTAAGCGCCCTTGAATGTTCTAGAATGCAGACTACCTTCCTGTGTGTACTACCGTAAAATTTAAGGTGCAGTTGGGAGGTTTCTCGAGTGTTCCACTCGCCCCATCGTTTCCATGCTGTGAATGACCTTCCTGTGTGTACTACCATAAAATTTTAGGTGCAGTTGGGAGGTTTCTCGAGTGTTCCACTGGCCCCATCCATCGTTTCCATGCTGTGAATGACGCGTGATCGGTTCAGGAGTGTTGGGTGGCAATTCTGTGGTAACACTTATTTTTCGTGTCAACATTTGTG
Source organism: Haemaphysalis longicornis (assembly GCF_048455015.1). Taxonomy (NCBI): domain Eukaryota; kingdom Metazoa; phylum Arthropoda; class Arachnida; order Ixodida; family Ixodidae; genus Haemaphysalis; species Haemaphysalis longicornis. Next base: position 114,121,464 of record NW_027526204.1, read on the forward strand.
TGCCTGATTTCTAATGTGCACGCAGCTCTTGGTGAATCCAAACGGGTAGATTGTGTTTGTTTTCATTAGTGGTTAACCGAAGCCAAGGAACCTATAATGGTTTGTACAGAAAGACGGCCGACGTGGTGGCGACGTATTCAAGAAAGCGCTTGTAAGTTACACAACTAAAAGTGGTTGAATTTCCCCTCTAGACCATTTAAAACGTTAGAGCTGCCCTTGAACTTCGGTCTCATATGTTGCCAGGAGCCCAATAATGCCGGCTATTATTGAAATAGTAGTTGAGCGGTTACTAAACAGGAACAACCAATACGTTACTTCAGAAGAACTATACTCGGGAACAAGTTAAGAACGGCAATAGGTCATGTACGGTATTACTCCGCCTAAGCGATGGTCAGGGGTGTCAGCGGGCGCCCGCGTTTTGAAAGGAGATTGCTATGAATGTGTGAGATCGCCCACTTTTCTCATGTAGTTTGTTTGTCGTCGCTGCAGTAATTTAGAACCATATTAAGGCCGAAAAACCACGGAAACGGCTCGTGCCATGTTGAAGATATTTCCAGTAACGCACTACTTGCGCCGCGCGGAGTAACATCCGGCTGCGATGATAAAGCACAGAGGCAACTTCCGTTGCCGTTCTTGAGTTGTTTCCGAGTATAGCATTTTTGTTTTGTTTGGAGTACAGGTTTATTTTTGTTTTATTTCAGCCAACATCTGAAGAATGTGTTTACTGACGTATCAGTGTGGTGTTCAGCCTGGGTAGTAATGACATCCTGCTTCTTAACGACGGCCTGCAAGCAGTCTAAATAGTTTTCTTCGTTGGCTTGTCTTATTGGTTATTAGGTAGAAGATGGATTCACCACCCTATGACTCGCAGGAATGCGCATTTTCGGCGTTATGCGGGCATAGATTCCGCAAAATAACGTTCTTCGCATTGTTTCAGTTTTTTTTATTTATGGTAAAAACACAGTTCACACAAACAAAACAAACAGCATTTATGAAAGCGACACAATATGTGCAGCATGCACTGAAGTCCAAACCCCGGACCCTTATCGCGTTGTAGACGTGAACCTGCTCAGTCCTGAGCTCAGTGAATTGCGTATGGCATTTTGTCCCGGGCGGAATGGAGGCTCCGAAAATTTTTTCTGCGGTGTGGCGGAACCCGCAACAATGATGTCACAAGTTGACACCTCCGATGCTCCGGCAAGACAAATGTTCTCCGTTCTTGCTTCTCCCATCGGTCTGTAGTGCATGACAGCATCGCCGTGGCACAAATCGCCCCGTGTGAAGGCGTCGAGTGCTGCGGGGTGAGCCGTCGTTCACGTTCAAGGACCTGGGCTGAATGCTGTGAGCTGTTAGTTGGATATAAGATGGGACTAAAGATCGAGGCTGGCTGCACTGCTGACGATCCACCCCCCCCTTTCCCTTCTTTTCTTCTCTGTCACTGCGTATAGGCGATCTTAGCTTCTTTGTTTTGTGGAATCATTGGACTGGACTAGCTGCACTATAATAGGCCCAGTCGACAGGATGGTATAACTGTGCATGTGCCGCACAGCTTGAAGCGTGTGGGGTTTTCTTAAGGCTGACGTAACAACAAAGGTGTTCTCGTACCGCCTAGTTCAGTATTCACATCACCTAGTTTGAAAACAAAAGCTGTAACATTCTGCAATGACAACGGGTTTATTTTTAGGCGCGCCTTTAGTGGAAAGCAGTGTAGTGGATTTGCCGCTTTTGTTGCGTCGACGGGCAAAGTCAGCTTGATGTAAGATGTGTTGTGTTGCAGATACCTGTAACCTGTCGCGCTGACCTCTTAATAGTTCTACCTGCTGTCAGTCAGCCTTCGGAGACGACTGAGGCTAAAAGTTACAGTAGGATTCCCAGAACACAGTAACTAAGCAAGCCCATTTCTGCCATAATGTCTTCTGCCTTTCGAGAAGCCTTAGTCCTTGAACGTGAACGGAGCGTGGAGTGCGGTCTCTTCGAAGAATGCCCCGAAGCCTGTGGACACGTGACTGCACGATCACTGCAAGAAAAGAACGACGACCACAATGCACCGAACGATCGGGCGGGCGTCGTCAGCGTCTCTGCTTAAAGAAACCTCCGCAACTTGTAGTCACCGACCTTCTTGGGGAACTTGTTCTTCACTTTCGTGATCTCGAACGCATCGGCTCGAAGCTGTTCGCGTGCGTCTTCCAGGGGCGTCTGCTTTTGGTTCTCCAGGAACCGCGTCAGGCTGTTGACGTAGTACTTCGGCGAGTCTTCGCACCGCACTTCGGCCTCGTTCTTGCAGACGAGCGCCTTCTGGTCGAACACTGTGCCGTTCGTGCACAGGAACCTCATGTCCGTCTGCGCGCAGATGTGGAACATGCGGCATCCGGCCTCGACGTCAGCGTAGTAGCCGCCCGTGGTCTTTCCCTCGCACGTGAACGACGTGACGGGAAGCTCGACGGCGGCGACTAGAAGACCTTCTTCCTCTCCCCGCTCCCTGACCTCTCCGGATTGGCCCTCTTCCTCCAACCGCGCGCTGACGTCACGGACTACTCGCCTGAACGTAGACGACTTCGGGTGTGCCCAGGGCTTCTTGTCGGCCAGGAACTTCTTGGTCTTGTCGATCCTGGTGAACTGGATGCTGCGGGCACACGAGAAGGTGTCCCTCTCATCACACGTGCCACTCTCCTGGTTGAAGGCGGTGCCCTCGTCGCAGAGGAGGCCGTAGTCGAGCAGCTTTCCCTTGCCGATGGGAACGCAGATGTGGAAGAGCTGGCAGTCGGTCTCGAGATCGGCGTACACTCCTCCGGCGACCTTGTCCTGGCAGGTGAACCCGGTCTGGGGCACGGCGTGCTTGTTGGGCGGCAGGACGAGCTTCACGGGAACGGCCCGCTTAGAACGAGGCGCCGACTTGGAGTCTTCTTCGTAGTCGTAGTACTCGTACTCGGCCGTCGACGGCGGGAGCGTCGTGGTCGTCTGTGCGGCGCCTGCGCCGACGGGTCTCCTGAGTGCCGGCCGCTGGGGAAGCCTGAAGACGGGACCCGGAGCGTTCTGCTGCGGCGGCAGCGTCGTCTGCACCGCCTGGGGAGACGCTCCACCAGCGGCGAGGGCGTTGAGTGGAATCGGAGGTGGGCCCACGGGAGGGGTGCCTCCTCCGGACACGGGGTTGGCGGGCACCGCTGCGGGAACGAAGGGGGACCTCACGGGAGGCTGCGAGAACTGGCTGGGCGGCGAGAACTGGCTCTGCTGGACGACGGCCGGGGCCGTGGTGCCGAACGTGGGGCTCGTCTGGGCCGCCGGCGACGGGGTGAATCCCTGCGGGGGTCCCCTGATCACGGGCGTCCTGAACGGGGACGGCCGGAACCCTGGAGCCGCGGGCCTCTGCGTCGTCGTCGTGGTCGTGGTCGTCGTGGTCGTCTGAGCCGTCCGGCCGGGCCCGCGGCTGAGTTGGCTTCGCTGCGTGGGCTGGAACCTCCGGGAGTTGGTCGGCTGCTGCGGTGGCTGCGCCGGCTCCGGCGAGGTCTGCTGCTGCGGCTGCTGCGGCTGGCGCCTCGACTGCTGCTGGGTGCGGCGCCTCTGCGAGGGCGGGGGCGGCGCCGGGGCGGCCGTGGTTGCGTCGTAGTCGTCGTACTCGTCGGCCACCACGGGCCTCACGGGGCGCCTGCGCTTGTCGTGGTGGTCGTCCTGCGGCGCGATGGCGTTGAAGACGGGCGCGTCGGCGTGCTGGCTGTGGTAGTAGTCCTTGTCCGTGTCGATGGCGCCCATGACGTTCTCGTAGAAGCGCTCGGCGAGCGCGCAGTAGACGCGGTCGTAGGGCGAGCACACGCGCGACGACTGGCTGAAGATGGTGCCGTTGGGGCAGGTGAAGGACATCTTGGACAGCTTGTTGAAGGCGCCCGGCACGCAGATGTGGTACACCTGGCACTGGGTCTCCGGGTCCGCGTAGTACTCGCCCGCCTGCTTGTCCAGGCAGCTGAACGTCGTCTTGGGGATCTCGTGCACGTTGTACGTGGGCGACTGCCGCCGGATCCGGTGCTGCTGCCCGGGCTGCGCGTAGAAAGGGGAAGTCGGATGAGGATGGGAATAGCCATGCAACGTGAAGAATTCGGAGACTTCGTGATGCACGTTGAACCGCAGCGCAGTAATCAATACAATTAAAGACGAAAGGTGAGACGAACAGCGCTTTGTTCGTTCCTCTATCTTTCGCAGCTCTTCTGTCTTTCATCTTTTGTCTTGATCTCTGCGCTGCGGTTCAACATAACTAGTCCAGGGGCGGTATTCTCGAATTTTGTCCCTTTTGCGTCCCTTTCAAAAATGTCCCTTTTGGCGAACCCTGATTGGCTAAAAGCAAACAACCGGAAGTGACGTAACGCGAGCGCAACAAACCTATTGCCAACGCCCATTGCTTAACCGGAAGTACGTCACGATGAAAGGGACTCAAAAGGGGCGTTTTCAAAAGGGACATTTACGATAATACCGCCCCAGATGTAAACATACGACAGTTACCGCGCGCCATTATGGTCAGTCTGGGTGCAAATTCTAAGGAAGCATACTTTTGCTGTGAACTTTGCCCCAACAAACCGAGCTTCGCTAAGTTGATGAAATCATTTGCGGAAATAAACGCACTCCTCTGACGCGGATGGACATGCATTAGTAGGAAATCTTCTCTTGTCTACAGCTGAACGAATCACTTCAAATTGTGAATCGAGGTCCCAATGTGTTATCGTGAGGTCTACGCGTTCCAGTCAATTTAAGAACAAACGGCAGCAGTAACGGCAGCGCGTTTCAAAGTCGCGCATCGAACTGCGCAGGTAGCAGCGTGCATGTTGAAAGTACCACTTCAAACTCATCCGTCTATTCTTTTGATATGCTGTGTGAAAAGCTTTAAATTCGTATTACTGTGGGAGCCTTACCGAACACTGAAATCTTACTAACCGCATCACAAGTCGGCCGCGTTTACCCACTAATGTGCAGCTGGTGTGGAATTCTCGATTTTGCCCACTTCATGTCCGTTTCGAGTGAGCTCTGATTGGCTAAAAGCAGACGACCCGGATGTGACGCCGAACAACCAAGGCGAAGCGTCGGTGTCTCCGCATGCGTTGTGTGCCAGAGATCTCGCAAGTGCAAATTCGTCATGATTAAAATGGACGCGAAAAGGACATTTTTGAAACGGACACTACTATTCCGCCCCTGGCTGTACGAGCTAGATCGTCGCCCTTATAACCCACTGGCTTATAATTTCGGGTTCGCAGAGATAGCGGTCATGACGTAGAGATAGCGCAGTCTTTACGTCAAGTGTACGCGTTCTTTCTAGTCCTTTTTTTTTTTGTGTAGTACCCAGCGCAATCCCACAAACGAGGTCTTGACGATGTCATTTGTCAGCGAGCTTGATCTGGATCGGGCTTGTGGTTTGATTGCAAAGACCCCCCGACGACTTTCGATTTTTGCTTTGCTTCGTATTCGGGTTCGCGTTTTCTCCGATGGTCACGGGTGATACGGATTGCGTCGCGGATGGAGAAGTGGCTTGTATTTTACGCCGCGCGACAGGGAACACGCGCTGGGAAGCCCGCAGCGACGGACTGATTTTCGCCGTCGGGCCATTTCGCGCCTGGTGGTCCGGCGGCCGACGCGTGTCGAGCACGCGTGCTCTAAGTGCTGTTATTAAAACGGTTTGGCGGCGCTATCAGATATGGATGTGGCTGGTGCGTGTCACGTGTGCTAGAGAAACCCGGAAGTTCGATCGTTACACAACGTATGGTTTGTTTTTTAGGACTCGAGGTATTACTTGGAGTTGCGCCGTCGGCGTTCTGATGTGCTGGAAGCACATCTTAAAAGATTGCACGCGCGGAGTATTTAAACGCCGTTTATTTTGCGCGCCCGTTTTTTTTTTTTTTTTTTTTACGCAGGGTTATTAATAGACCAGAAATTTTGCTGCATTCTTGAAACCTTTAGAGATAATGTGGGAACTGGCTCAGTTAAACTCCTCATTACGAAGTTCGCTTGTACGAATGCCCTTCTATAACAAATTTCTGTTGGCTTATTTTTTGTTTTTGTTTTAAAAACCAGTCACACATAGAGTCGTCTCCTCTCGCGGTTTTAGGCAGTTGTTTTTGTTTCCCAATAGCAATGTTCTATCGGGAACACCACTCGTCGCGGGCATGCGCCGCAGAATCTTTAAGCACGTTGCACGTGGCAGGAAGCCCGTAACAGAGAAATCAGCAAGAGCTACTTTACAAGCACCGGGGAGTACCTAAGAGCGAACATCAGTCTGCAACTGAATGTACATGCATCGCGTGTTTCGCACGCGTTTGTGATGCACTACGCTTGTCGAGACGTTGCGGAAGAATAATTAAGCCGTCAGGAGGCTCATGACCCGCGCTCCGAGTTAAAAGAAAATGGAGGAAAAAGTGACGGATGATGATAGCGCTTGATAGGGTGCGAACCTAACGGTATGTGCGCCTGGTGAATTACTGCCTCGCGTGTAGTTTGACGACAGAGCCGAGATTGAGGGGAGCGGAGGTCGACCTTTTTAAATTTTGTAAGTAGGCCGAAAGGGTGTGATGTGGCGCCCTCCTTGGTCGCGGTTGCGAAACAGCTGCAAAGGCAAATGAACCGGGCGCCTCGAAATGCGTCGGTTGAAAAGCCCCTGTATTTTAGGGGTGAAGCCCCTCAGGGGCTGGGGCTGACGGCGTCCCATGTCGTCGTCGTAAGTGTCGTGTCATGTAGTCACGGCACTAAAACACCGGGAAACTCGTTTACGCATCGCGCTGGGGCGCTTCGTAGCGCGTACTAAAATTTTTAACACTGGGACACTCGTTTACGCCTCGCGCTAGAGAGATTCGTGCTTTTACAGCAAAGCTCTACCTCTACCTCTAGCCCGCCCAACGGTTTCATCTCCGTGGGCAAAAACGCCGAGGCGCCGAGAATGCACTTATAAACTGCATGCTTCGCCACTCCCAAGGTTTCATATTAGTGGAGTCGGCCCAGGATTTTTTGTTTATTTCTGCTTTATTTTCGCATTCGAATAGGCCTGCTGTTGGAGCACGCGGAGCTCGGAGGAGCTGTGGTTTTGATGCAGACTAAACAGGTCGGGTATACTCTACTGCGAGGTGCACGTGCAACTGGCGAGATTGTGAAACCGCTACGGGACGCATTAAAAATCATCACACGGTTCTGTGCGAGGGAATGAATTATAATGTGTGTAAGTCGGATGTCTTCTGTAAAAAAAAGACTCAGCCCTTAAGACGGTGGCCGAGGTTTCAACGAAGACTAGTATTGTAGAAGCTGATGAAAATCGACGAATGATCTACAACGCGTCGTATCACTGGTAGCTGACGCATAAAAATAGCAGAAACCCAATGATTAGAGGAACAAGGTAAACGTTTTTTTCAATGAAATTTGTTAACCAGAATTTCAACTGTTACTTTCTGGCAGCGAGTTTACTGTTTCTCAAATCGGTGACAGTCGTGTTTCAAAAAAAAAAAAAAAACATTAACTGATAAGTCTAGAAACCCTGTCTTGCTGCGATGGTCCCTCCGTTCAATTGGATAAAAGGCGCTGAACTGCGTGTCGTGGATTTCAGCGCGCAGGATGAACACGTTTCCCTACGAATGCATTCTGTTTATTTTAATGATCTGCGAGCTCACACAGGGAGAGTGTTGCCTTACCCGATTAAGAACGAAGTCAGAGGCAGCCAGAGCCAGCAGGGAAGCCAAGACCAGCAGCCCTGGAAAACAAAGATAAAGATTAATTTCTCCTGAAAAGGAATTTGTAACAGCGCAGAATGCGGTGGAAGATATATATCCGTAAACGCCCAAACACGCACACGCTTATTCTCCTCAATTAGCTTCTAATGTTAGCGGGGAACGGGTAGCACACGTTGATCCCTCTTGAAGAGGATCTCAATCCCGTTTCCCACTGCATTGGCCAGCACGTCACTGCTCGTCCTAGCCGGCCCAATAACAGTTTTTCTAATCCAATCCAAGCCAATCAAGACGTATACGTGCCATTCTAACCCACTACAGCTAAACTCTTGCTATAACGAAGCCGCTTTATTTGTAGTTCTATGCCCCCCACTCCGTTGCGTGTAGAGCAAATTATACACATTTTAACGAAAGTGTGCTTATAACGAAGTCACTTCGTTGTCCCGGAGACTTCGTTGTAACGAGGGTTTATTGTGTCTTGCACTCATCCGTCACTCGCGCATCAACAGCAAGGGACGTCGGCATGCGGAGGCTTAGACAGCGGCTCCAGGCACGGAGTTTTCTTAGGTGGTGGCGTTTTCGAACACCTGTTAGCGAATAGCTGTCTGGACGTAGTAACGAATGTCATATGCAAGTGCAGGCGAATCGGGCAGTGCGTATCGCAGATTGGGACATCTTTATACGCTGCATGCAAGCGGTTTTGCTTGCACTGCGTACGTGTAGTAAGCGTGCCTCACCTGTGGCTAGCTTTGAGGTAGCCATGTTTCGGAGCCCGCTTTCACGTCAGCCGGTGTCCAGGAGGTGGACCTCTGACTCTGGGTCCTGCGAGGTCGGGCCGAGAGAAAAACGAGACAAGAAGAACGCGCGCAGTTAGGATGGCGCATTGTTGAACGCATACACAATGCACTACTGTCTGCGGGGAGGTAGCGCGCATGCGCCGTCGTTTAACAGGACGCAGCGTAGCTTCCCGAACAAGTTTATGCGCCTGCGAAGCTTGAGGTCGCGTATTCGACTGGAAGACCGCTGGCGCTGAAGTCGCCGCGGAAACTCTCTAATAAAACCGATGAAGGGTCAAGCCATCGTGCAACTGCGAAGGACATTCAGCGCGGCGGCGCGTCTGCATTAGAAACGACCTTGCTTTGCAATGCAGCCCTGTGGACGATGCAAGAGCGACAAGAGGTCCTTCTTTGTGGGTAGGGTGCAGTCAACGGTGCACCGCACGAGCGAGCGAGCGGGGTGCAACACGTCTGCTCGTCTGCATGCACTCAATGCTGGCTGTCTGACCTAGAGCCCCCGGCCTGACCCCTGGCGGGGAACACGTGCGGCGAGTCATTAACGGTGGGCGTAAGACACCTCTTTGGCGGCGGAGGGCGTTTTCACCCGCGCGGCCGACGAAAGCGAAAGGCTTCCAGAGGCGGGGGCGCGTACGGGTAGAGTTGTCTGTGCTATACGGGTCACCGCCGGCTATGGGGGTTCGGTGGGCGGTTCGGGGCGAGCTGCGGCAGGCAGACGTTGTCACGGGCGCCGCAGGGAGCCACAGCTTATGCAAGAGTGCTGATCCGTTGATAGCGTCGGATCTGAATGGTGCGCGCACAGCATTCGACCCGCCGGGAGAAAGGCAATGGCTGAGGGTCAACCATACTTTCGACACCCATCTGCCTTGTTCCTGTACCGCTCTGGTTTCCTTGCACTTGCGAGTCGTTTGCGAAAGTACGGCGAGGGAGTCGGGTGTCTGGCGGGCGTTGCTGCGGTCTGGAGTACGGAGACCTCTAATAAGATAAGCGCGCATTGCGTGAGATATATTGTTCCGCGCGGTCTTGTGTGTGCGTGCCGGGTCGTCACCTCCAGGCGGCTGTTCGGCGGGTGGTGTGCAATATGCGATTTCGTGTGCTCGCGGGACGCTCACGATATTGTCGCAGATCGACCGCCTTGTTGCGGTTTGTGTCGTTGTCAAGATAAGACACAAGCGTTGGCGGCTTAACGCTGTATGCAGTAACTGTTAAGATCGGTCTCAGTGGTCTAGTTATAAAGACGCCCCGAGCCCCGTGGATCGCGACACGAGCTGGGGTCGTCACTGGGACTCGCGCGCAATTTTACGCAAAAACGGGTCCTTGTCCGAACGAGGAATCTTGCATTCGTTCGGGTGTCCTGTCTAGAGCGGAGAAAGGCGCTCGGCGTGCCACCAGGGCACTGCTTCCAGTCAGGCGGCAGTTGTGCCATCAGTATTCATTGATTCAGCGTCACATGAGCGTGGCTGCTGGCCCGTCCCGATCGAGTTTTGCTCTTTCCTTTTAGGTTTCTCATCGGCGACTGGCGTTCAGGAGGAAATAGCGCGGAAAGCGCATCGCAGAAGCGGTGGCGCGAAAGACGTATCGCGAGGAAGTAGCTTCCGACAGCTGTTTTTCCCCTTCCCCTCCCCCCGCGCTGTTAAATTAATAACCGGAAAGGAAGAGCTGTATCAAGGCGTTCGTGGTGTGTCGGAGTGCAAGAGAGGGGGGCCGCGTGACCTCTCCTCCCCCTCTGCTTCCCGCTTCCTTGCTGGAGACGTATGCGAGCGTTGCGTCGGCGCGTGTCTAGCGGGGCGCGACCTCGCGCCGGTTCTTGACTGCCTCGCGGAATGCCGGGGGTCGTCGTGGCGGACGCCGAGCAGCCGCCACCGTACTGGAAACTCCTGCGGGCCTTGGCAGAGTTGGTGCTCGTGGCATATGCGCACGCACCCCTGCTGTTGTTGCTGCGCCCGGTACCCTACGCAGATTGAGTAACTGTCGCGGGGAACAATTTTAAATGCAGAGCATTTCAGTAACTCACGATGTCACCCGCGTTGACGTCCGTAGTCGTAGTCCGCACCCCTCCCTCTACACTATATAAAAAAAATACTATCCGGCGCCTGGTTTCGATCCCTCGACCCTGCGGGCGGAACGCAATGTACATGGTGTTCTACCCACTGCGCCACAAAGCCGACACAGAATGGGAGGCTACGAACGCGCCTTATATCCTTGACTCATTCAAACTACGTCAAGAAGCTGCTGATACAACGCATTCACTACCACCAACTCCCCAAACACTAAACGTTAACGCAATACACCCACCCCCTATGCGACGCATTTACTTTTTTTAAGTGCAGGGTACTTTAGGGGCTCGCCTTGTCGTAGCTCGCGCGCTGGACCCAAGTAGAGCCACACGGCGTTCCGCCGTAGCGGCTGTCGTCGCGGCGTAACACAGAGGCTTGGAAAGCCAAGCGGTCTATATAGTCATAAGCGTTCGAAACTCGTGAACCGCTGCCGCTTGTCATACATCTCCCCGTTGTTTAGCGCAAAGAAGACTGCAGGTACATTTGAGGCAAAATGTACGCAATTAACCGGCAGCGCCCGCGTTCATTTAGGTAGGAACGCTCGTTGGGTTGGTTTTTACGACAGTAAGCGAAGAAAAAGTGGCAGTGCAACGCCGGCGCGTGCGGAAGGAAAAGCAAGCACAAGCAGAGCAGAACTCCCGCTGTAGCAGTTTGAATGCAAAGAAATGACATTAAACGTTTAAGGCCCGAAGATACCGAATCACGCTTTGAGTGGGCCGTGCTATACACGCGAAAACGCAAATGCATTAAATGTGTTAGGCATGATGGGTATAATGACCAAAAAGAGAAATGCACTCACATTTTAAAAGTTTCTAACGTAGAGAAAAACGTCTTACAAGGTTTAAAAAGGTTTTTGTTAAAAAGTGTTATAAAAAATTGTTTTTTCAAAAATATAGTGTGAGCCGTTTCCAAAAGTGGCTTCAGCAGCTGCCATCGCCTGCCAGCGGTAGCCAAATCCGAAAAAATTCAAGAGGACTAGTTACACGACGTTCTGCCTTTTGCCGCTGTTTTAGTGAACTACCTCTTCTGCGGAACTTCGACACCAAGAGTGCACAAAAAATCGTCTAATTTCGCAGCTCAGCTACGTTTCCAAGTCAACTCTCTGGTCCCGAGAGTTTCGTTGTTTTCATTCGGGGCTCATCGCGTTCGAGAGTAGGCAGATTTAAGGCGTTCGTGAAGGCGAAAGAGTTGTGCGGAACTCCTTAAACCAAAAAAATGACAGAGCAAATGACATTAGATTTTTGCGTGTAGCGGCGAATCAATGGCATTAAAACTTAAGGCATTATGCACTTAATGCCATTTTTCGTGTACGTGTGGCGCGGGTACAAGACTCACGTAGAAGCCCTTTGCTTTCTGAGCGTGCGCCCTGGTCACCCGCGAAATTTCCACGTACGCGGAGCGTTTACATACACGATACTAAAACTGTCGATACCCGCCGCGGTGGCTCAGTGGCTAAGGCGTTGCGCTGCTGAGCACGAGGTCGCGGGTTCGATTCCCGGCCGCGGCGGCCGCTTTTCTGATGGAGGCGAAAAGCAAAAACGCCCGTGTGTACGAGATTTCGGCGCACGATAAAGATCCCCAGGTGGTCAAAATTGACCCGGAGCCCTCCACTACGGCGCGCCTCATCGCCTGCGTTGCGTCGGCGCGTTAAACCCCAGAATCAATCAAATCAATCAACTAAAACTGTCGATAGCGAGAGAATGTCTGCTCCCAGGACGGAGCAGTTGAAGAGAGGCGACGGCGGCGCAGCTGCGATGCTCGCGTCTCGAGGCCGCGAACACGCGAGGACTGGCCGATGAGAAGATGGCCGCTCTTAGATAAGTTCAAGGGAAACCGGTGTTCCCGTCTGTCGGAGTGGACCGCTATAGCGAGCGACGAGGCGCGTGGCGCTCTCGAGAGCAGCGTGGCTGGCGTGCTATCATGTAACTTGGAGAATAAGAAAGGGAGAAAAGAGCTCTTTCGCGACGGTGGGTCGACGTAATCTGCCGTGCATTAAAGGGGGGAGGGAAGGAATTCCGGCCGGGGTACGCTCGTGGCCGGGTGTGCGAAGTGATGTATCGATGCCGCTCCTGGTATGAGCGAGCGCCGCCACGAGACTTCTCGCTCCGTAGACGAGGCAGAACGCAGCGCTCGAGCGTTGAATCGAACGAGTTTAGGGCGACAGTTTGTGAATAGAATTCGTCAGGGGGTTTGAAGGTCGCCGAAATTGTGAGGCTTGGACTAGATGGAGCTGAGCTCTGGTACTGGCAGTGCTTGGCAGTTGTGCTTTTGAGTATGGTAGAGGCGTGCTGCGATTGGCAGTCGTGGTTCATCAGGGAACGGTTTCATCGTGTCTACCGAATACACGGGGGAGACCGGGCAGGGGTAGGAAAGACATCGACTGGGCTCCGGTTCTCTGGTGGTGGTTGTTGTTGTTGGTTTCATTCATTCCGGGCAGGTACACGCGTGGGGGATTGGCCAAGGAACGGAATCTTTAGGGTAAATATAGACAATAGAAGAGCAGCTAACAGGAACGATTTTGCATTCCCAGATATAGGTACAAGCCCGGCACCTCCAGTGCGGAGCAGAACGTTAATTAAGCGTGTTGATATGCTGCGCGACGCATCTAAATATAGCTTAAAGTGCTTGGCTTGTACCTAACGTGGGAGCGGAATGTCGCTTAACAGAAGAGGCGCCTGGTCTCCAAGCAAAGGGATCGGCCACCGCAGAGCAACGTTGGCTTGCGTAGAATCGTTCGGTCCCTAAATCATGTATCGCGCGCAGTCTCACCACAGCTTTGGCTTCAGAACTCAGAACTGCTGTTTTTTTTTTTTTTTTTTTTTCAAAGCAGGTATAGAGTGATTAACGAGACCCATGCGAAATGGTTTCTTAGAATCTCTTTAGCGAACGAGGCTAAAAATCATCAACCCTCTTCGTAGGCGCCGCAGAGCCCGCAACGCGCAATTATACACCAGACCGAGGATCCACGGCTAGAGAGCGCGTCGTCTGCATACTAAATTGTGCAGGGCCCCGTGATCTTGTTTCTGAAATCCGGGACTGCCGCTTTCGCGGCCTGGATAGTCCGCCAAAGTGGAATTACGATCACGTCCTTGTCGCTTCCCGCCGCCCCGACCCTTGAGGTCTTCCTAGACTTCTTACTCGTTCGCCTATCCCTCCTAATGCATGCCGCAGACTGACGCGCTTCTCCGGCCTCCGCGCCCCGCTATCTTCGAGCGAAACACCTTCGCTGGCTTTCTAAATGGAGAGGCGAGGCGCTTTACCGTTGGGCTGGGCTTTAAATGAAGCCACGCGGGTGTACGGAATGAATTATGGCGGGACCTGTGTTAGACGCACTGCCTGGTGACCAAGTGGCCTGCCTTCTTGCAGGCGTGTAGTTGCAACCGTGCATAACGGAGCTTTGTGTGGGTGGTCTCGACTCAGTGCCGGAATGTAACCTTGACCAAGAGACGTGTCCGGTGTACGTAAGAGCGTGTGTCTTTGTATGTGGCTTCGAATCCAGCCTGTTGCTTTTCGTGGTCGGGGTGGGGGGGAAAAAAGAATAACAATTAGAGGCGGTGCCTCGGTTGTGGTTCTAGTGATTGCGTGCGGGAAGTGTGACTCTCCGCGTACCGTTGTGGTGAAGTAGAAAATAAAATGAGTTGCGGTTTCCCGTGACTTCCGGAGGGAGGCCTAACTTAGCTTAGAGCAGGTTTTTTTTTTCTGGTGCGAACTCCGAAGCCCAGACCGGGAGTAATTTTGTTTCATCGCCGAGAAGGAGAATATATATGGCTTTCCTCCGTGGCCTCCAGGCTGCATATTGGGGACGGGTAATGTTTTCTTCGCGTGTAGTTTATTGCATCTTGAGATTTCTTTTCCGGCGTAATCTCTTACTGGTTCAAATACACATTTAAGCACACAAGATCCGAGCTATCTGCTATCACTGAAGCCTTTTGCAAAAATTACGGGGGATGCTGAGAACCGTATAAGAATGAAGAAGCGAGAGCTTGGTTGGGCCTCCTGTTAATCTTGCTGTTGAGCTTCCCGTTGAAGTTGCGGCCGCGCCCGTCACCACGTGACCAGCCCCCTGCAATCTTCTTTACTTCTCGCGTTGCACGAAACAGAGATCTGAGGCTTTCGCGTTAGAATTGAACATTCCGTCGTTTACGTTTGTTCGGTACGGTACCGCAGCAGTGACCACAAAGCAGAACGAAGCAATGTCTGGCCTGATGCTTGCCAGGCATTGTGGATCCGAAGACGCGCATTCGATCACGCCCCCAAAAACCTGAAGTATAATCGTCTTTGCAGTGTTCAAATACGCTGCCCTCGTTAATTTTTTCCTTCAACACCATTTCTGGCCACTCAATGGATCAAAATTATGCGCCCGGAATGTTGATGGCGCGGCACCGTCAAGTGCGTATAGGCGTTAAAATATTCCCAAGCATCAGTTTTATCTCACCGACGAACCTACGCGTCGTTAAATCGCGCATGTGCGCTCCGGGTGCATCCTTCGACGCCCTCAAGGTACGCGCAGTCGATAACTATTCATGAACTCGAGGATGCGCGCAGGGACAGGTACTGTGTGCGACTCCTACGACTTCTCGGACGGGGGCGACCGGTAACGGAAGTCGTGCGTGCGGCGACCATGCGGGCAAGGTCGCCCCTTCGCTCACTTCAACCGGAGGTGTATACGTCCTCCAGACCGAGTTACACTGTTACGTAACTACCGAACGCGGTCTGAGCGTAATCTTAATGTCCTTGGTGGCTGGTTGAGCGACGAGCAAGGCTGCTGGGTTGTGTACTAAAGCAGCTACGCGGAGTATAGAAAAAGAAAACAGCATTGGAGGCACAATGCAACCGTTGCGTGGTGGCTGGCATTGTTCTTGGAGCGTATGTGTGCTCTATCGTACAGGTCACCGCGGTGGTTATCGCGTTGGGAGGCTAAGAGATGTAGATGGCAGGTTCGGGATGCGAAACCTCTTCAGTTGTGCGTGGGGGACGCCGTTGCGGTACGTTAAGGCAAGGGCGTCCTTTAGCGTCTATGTAGGCGTCCTTTTAATTGTTCGCACAGTCGTGCAATAGCGGATCATGCTGTTCAGCTTACTCACGCATTGATGATATGGGCATTCATTACAGGAAACATTTCTTCTAGTGGAACGTCGAACGTCCGGTCGCTCACGTGACAATTTCGCTTGACTCCACTGCCGAGATAAAGGTACGGCCAAATGGGAAGCACCTTTGGATAGCTCGGCAGTTCGGAGTGAATGGTCGCCACTCGGACGACGTTTAGCTTGGCGTCGATGTATAAGTCCAGTTGGGGCATTGCGCATCTTTTGATCGCAGTCACATCGATTTCCACGCTAACGCCTCGTAAGCTGCGGATTAGAAATGTTAAGGAATGTCGCTTTTGTGCGGAGCAGGATTAAAAGCGGTCGGATGCGGGGACATAGGACAAAGATCGGTTATAAGATCGAGTCGGTAGTACTCACGAGAATTTAAGAAAAAAAAGAAAAAAGAAATCGTTGTTTTGAAACAGTGGTCGGGGTCACTTATCGCGTCCTGATCTCTTCGATTTGAACTGCAGAGGTTAACTCTTCTCAGCCGGGTATCGAACGCACAAGGTCGTCTCAAACGTTCTAGAAAGGGGGAATAATAAAAGATAATAAAAGATAAAAAGAGCTAGCAGTAATCACAAAGAGAAAGCACAGAGAGACGGGGAAATTAGAAAGGAAAGCCGGATACGCTCGATTCTCGTATAGGCGGCATCTTAACCGGCCCTGTGTGACCCCAACGCCGCATCCGGCCATCTCGGTCTTGATCCCCATGGCCTGCTCCTCTTCTTCGCTGCGGTATTCATTACCCGCACTTTCCTTCGTCTTTTCCGAACACCGCGTCCGTGCGCTAGCGCGCACGCGCCGTACGACCCCCTCGGCCTTGTTTCAATTATCCCAGACAGGATCGTGCGTGCGGCGCGGGTCTGCCACCCGCCGCCTCACTCCCCGCCTACTCTGTATGCAGCGCTTATCGTCGCATCCGTTAAGTCTGTTCCGTTAGGTCTGCCCGGCTGGCTGCCGGGACGCCGTGATCGAACACCGGGCGCCGGTGAGAGGATCTGTGCAAATAGACGCTGTCTTCATTGTTAAAACAGATCTGTACAGATCTCCCTGTCTGTCTTTGCTTTTTTTATTGCTGTGCAGTTGTTTTTTAGTTGCCTTACTAGAACAGACGGACGTTACTCGCCGGCTTGGGTGTAGCTATCAGACGAATACTTTGTAATCGCAGTGCCGGTTTACGATGCGTGTTTGGATTTCCAAATTGGCGGGTACTGCTTAACGGTACAATGCTATAACAAACATCAGAAAGTCCGTGGGGCGGTATGAGTTATCGCCGTGGCAAAGTGGCAGTCAAACACGTTATACAGCGCCAGTGTACAATTTAGTCCAGATACACACATTTACAACGCATTAGGTTCAAGTTGCAAAAGAGGTGTACCCGGATGATAGGCGCTGACGCCGTGGGAAAGCCTACGAGCGTTTTCTTTTTTTTTTTTTAACGCGCCCTAGTTTATTTTCGTTTTTTAGAAGGTATACTCTCGAACCTGCGCTTCTGACAGTGTCTTTTCTGCCCGACATACTGCGAGAAGAGCGCGTTTCTGGTCGGTCATTTTTACATAAGGTGACGAGTGACGACGCAGTTCGGAAGCTTTGATGTCTTGTAGACGTCGCCTGGGCCTGCACGTATACAGTCGGGATCAATTTGAAGGTGATCGCTCAGGTGGCAAATAAACAAGCAGCAGCGCCATGTTACTGGCTGTTTTAGGGTTGTATCATGCAAGAAACAACGAGGGAGTGAAGGCACTGCTACCTGTATCTCCTAAGTTCTGAAAACGGCCGCATTGTAGGTTGGAAGGCCCGCTAATCGATGCTCCTGTGATCACCTTCAAATTGATCCCGAATGTGCATGCGCACCCGCGTGTCTCTCGCGGAAATTTCGCGAAGGAACGTGCGTGTGGGTGCTTTGCTGAAGCGATGGCTCGGCGTTATGTAAAACACGCTTCGTGCAAATAGCTGGCGCGCCTCTCACGCGTAGCGGTGTGTCTGTCATCTCTTCGGCCTCAGCGTGGGCGGCTGGAGCGGAGCGGACCGATGTTTGTGCGAGGGGGTCGAAGGTTGTGGGTAGAAGGCCTTATACACACGTCTGCGGCTGTCAGGCTGTTGAGATGACCTCTCCGGCACGTCTTTTTGCGAGGCGTGGCCGCGGCTTCTCTATAGCTTTCGTCAAACCAGGGGCGCGAAGAGTGCGATTTCATTGCGCTGTCGGTAAACAGGCACGCGTGGCCGAATAGAAACATTGAAATATGAAACGCAAATACGGCCGGTCGTGTTGCATAACTTGCCGCCGCAGCACAGAACGTGTGTGCGCGATGAAGAAGATCTCCGCGGGGTCACGTGGCGGCCTCGCGCAATACTTCCGTCGTTTAAAAAGCCCGAGGACGCCTGAGCTCTTCTTATGGGTAGTCCGTGTGGATGCACAAATGTCCAGTTCAACGCACGAGACGCCTTGCTTCCACGTCGCCTTCTGAAGGTCTTTGTGATTTTGCCGCTTGAGACGCTTTGGTTTGCGATCCACCTTAACGCTTTCGAGTGGCTTCTATCTGTCTCCTACGCGTTGCGCCGCTGCTGTTTAATGCCGCCGTGCGCTGGGAGAGTTGGCGACGATGGTTGATTTGGCTGCTTATTCTTCAGCTCCCTTCCTTCATCTACGGGTGGACTGCCACGCCTCGCCACTGCCGAGTCGAACTAAGCTTGTGCTGTGGAACGCCGCGTGCTATGGAACGCCTTGTAGAAGTCCTCCGAAGGCGTTGTTTTTCTGTTACGGACGCCGACGTCGGACGCTGGCATTTTTGATTGGTTGATTGTAGCGTTTAACGCGCCGACGCAACGCAGGCGATGGGGCGCGTCGTAGTGTAGGGCTTCGGATTAATTTTGACCACCTGGGGATCTTTAACCTGCGCCGAAATCTCGTACACATGGGCGTTTTTGCTTTTTGCCTCCATCAGAAAAGCGGCCGCCGCGGCCGGGAATCGAGCCCGCGACCTCGTGCTCAGCAGCACAACGCCTTAGCCACTGAGCCACCGCGGCGGGTGCGTTGGCACTTCTGCTGAATGGATCATTTATTTGGCTTTCGCTTTGAAACATTTCTGTGCTTACATGTGACTGACTGTAAACCGAGTTATTTGTCGTCACTCATCTATTTTTTAAATAAATGTTCAAGAGTAATTGGCTTTACGAGGGAGCGCGTTTATTCCACTGTTTGGAAGGACACGTTTATACGCTACCAAGACGCGTCCCTTGCTGCCCTGTTCACACTGAAGCGTCTCGGCTTGCGCGGCGCACGCGCGGGCAAGCACGTTTAGTCGTTGCGCCACGGCCGCGCGTCGACCATATATTTACACGGGCATCGGACCAGGAAATCACGAACGCACGCGATCGGAGCGTGGCGGCGCATATCTCATATTTTCTTGCTCCTTCTTTCCGGACGTTCTGTTCAGTTCTGTGAGGCGGAAATACGTACAGCTTAGCGCGGCGACTTACATAACCTCGTTCCCTACACGGCGCAGCAGGTATCGGCTGTCCTATATCAACAAACTGGCCGGCTTTTCTGCGCGCAAGGAATACCGTAAAACTAGCATTCGCATAAATCTGAATATGCGTGTCGAAGGAGGCTAAGGTAGTCACGGAACCTGCGCTGTACGACAAGTGTCGTGCACTGATTGCTGGTTGTACATGCGAAGCTCGAACCAACTGATGAATAAAATGACGGGATGCCCTCCGCGCTGGTAATTCTGCGTACATAAACAGGAATACAAAAGATAATAAATGTATGAAACTTTTACGCTTGAATGGTCGATCACATTTAGAGACCGTGCTCATATTCAATATTGTGCCGAAAGAACGCGCGTTTACAAAGGAAAACGTGCACGCGACCCTGTGTTTATTTCTAGGGGCTAAGCCCCTTACGGGCTGGGGCTGACGGCGTCTCCTGTCGTCGTCGTAATCGTCGTCTCATGTACTCACGGAGCTAAAACACCGGGACATTCGTTTACGCCTCGCGCTAGAGAACTTCGTGCTTCAAGGACAAGATACTTTTACAGCAAAACTGTACATCCCTACCCCCCAACGGTTTCATCTCCGTGGGCAAAAACGCCAAAACGCCAAGAATAAACTTATAGACTGCATGCTTCGTCCCTCCACAGGTTTTACGTTACTGAAGATGGTCCGGGATTTTTTGTTCGTCGCGGAATGCGTTCTAGGCTGTGTAACACCGCTGACATCTCGCCTGCGTTGCGTCGGCGCGATAAACCCCACAATCGATCAACACCACTGACATCATCCTGCGCAGATATGGCCATGTAAAAGGAATACATCACGGTTGGAGCAGACGTGGAATTGGTCGGGTTTGGCTCATCATTATATGCGACCCGCCATTTCTGTGTAGCGTTCATAATACGCGGATATTTCGTTCCCCGAGGTTGAGGTCGTTCATTTGGGTGCGGCCGTGACCGCGGCGTACCCTGGGACGAGACACAAACGCTCTTGTGCGTGTGCGCTAGTAATTTGGCGGACTCCGAAGGCATCTGCAAGTTATCCGAAACAACTATGCACAATGTATATATCCTAGGCCAGGTTTTTCGGGTGGGACGTCAAATTTTGTTACACAGCGTAGGCGTCTTGCCTGAACGCAGCCTTCGAGTTTTCTTGAACGCGTGAAGCTCGCACGAATGGCCCCATCTATTGCGGAAGCGGTCCCGCAGACAGGTCGAGCCCTCCTTTCGGACAAAAGCCGGCTTGCACGTGGACCGTTCTGACAACTTTACCCTCGACGCTCATCGCGTAAACAACGAAGATGAGCGGCTCAAAAGAGTTGAGGAGTTTCCGGACGAGGTTTATGAATAATCACGGGAGGGGCGTCGCTGCCTTACAAAAGAGCGGATATGCACTTCCGCTAACTCGGAACACGCGGGGCGGACGTGGAAGACCGCCGCCGCAGCCCTTTCGCTCGCATGGGAACGCCGGAGTGTGTACACGTGTACATACGGCAAGCGGACGTCCGAGTTTTGTGGGACCGCCGGACGTTCGTTTCCGCGTAGCTTCTTGCTTCCTATTCCTTGCTCGCTGTGTATTCGGAACATTTGTTTTGAATATCATTACCTCCTTCCCAGTTCACTCTCTTCCTCGGTTGTTTGTTTTGTTTCTCTGGTTCCTTGTTTGGCGCGTTTCTCCCACATTTGGTTTGACCTCATTTTGGCCCGAGGGTGCACAGAGAGCTGACCTTCGCTTTGTATACGAGGTCCCGCTTTTGTTGCGTGCGTCTATACGGTGCTGTTTGTTTCACTTTGTGCCTCGGATGCACGGCACCTCGTAATTCCAAGCAGAGCGGGTTCTGTCGTGACGCCGTACTTCGGAGCACTTGGAATTCTCGAGTATACTATATGCTGCTGTGTGGGAGTTTCCTTGTCAATTCATTCAAGACTGATAAAATCTATGGCCTCTATGGCGGTACAAATGTTTGGACTGCCCGAGAAATGAAGGAAAAACAGGTCGAGGGCAGTCGGAAAATTGATCATGTCGTATGGGGATCAGAGATGGCTAGGCTAAGGAAGGCACGGATTACAGTTGATTTTAAGCAAACAAAGATTTATGTAACTCTCCCAGGGGGTTTTTACTGCTTCCTCCAACATCTGTTAATAACAGACGCTCTATATTACACATTGTAGTAAGTTCACTCCATTTTGAACTGCATTTACTCTCTCAGAGGTAAACAGAGTAAATATACTCTATGGTGTGCAAGGTAAGGTGTAGCGAGTTTAGTCCAGGCATATTTCATTTGCTCGCTGAAACTCTAAGGTTGTTGCAAGCGAGTTCTTATTGCGATAGTGTTCGTGTTAAGGTTGCTTGCGTCGTTTCGTCGTTCGAAAGCCCCCAAACAAGACAAAAAAAATTGTTACACATTCCGATTCGTAGTTAAGATAAGTTTGCGTGCTCGCAGCGATCTTACGTAAGGATTTCGAAAGGCCTTTCTGTCCTCCTCAAAATACATTTGGGGTTGCAACAAAAAAGAGCCGTTACGTGTGCGTATACAATTGAGTAATCCGACCGATTTAGCGATATTTCGTCTCGGGGGGGGGGGGGTATGTATGCTCTTTCCCCGGCCGCGCTATCTAATCCATCTTGTGTATACTGGGGCCGCCGCCGGCGTGAATACACTGGAAACATCTTCATCTGATAACACCCGTTGCCTGGCGGGACGCATCGCGCAATTCAGCGCTTATCGATATCCTCACCGCCTGCGCCGTCCCCCCAAGTCCTGCCCGCCGCGCATTCCCGAAGACGTAATCATCGACCTAGCCACATAATCCCGTGCTTTGCGTCACAGTTACGGGGACCCCAACGCGCGCGCGCACGATCTGCAGCGATATAAGCGCCGGCTACCCAAAGCCTGGTGCGCGAACCTTGGCGTACATACCCTGTCCTGCGTCCCGTCTTTCCTGCGTTCGGAAATCCTCTTTCGCCATGCATTTTTTTTCCTCGCTTTGCTGTTCAGGGGTCGCACTTGCTCCCTGTTTTTTTTTTTTTTTTTCTGGCCTCTTTCTGTGCGGTTGCGCTTCCACAAATGTCGGGTGCTCAAGTTTGACTCCCCCTTTGATACACACTGAACCCTCGTTGTAACGAATTTTCGTCTTTCGAAATGTCGCTTTAATCGAAGTGTTTCTCGCACTACCCTCTATACACTGTTATACGTTTACTCTCTTATATATATTTATATAACATTTATATAAAAAATGTGTAATGTTAGCCCTCTGTACTCTGCAGTGCATAGAGGGCAAGTCATGGCATCTTTTAACGAAAGATCGCTTATAACGAAGCTAGTTTCCTTTCCGGAAGACGTCTTTATAAACACTGTTCAGTGCACTTGGTATATAACACGAGGTTACGCACTCACGTTACGGGGGAGCTAGCTGAATGCCTGAGCCGGGAGCGCATCGCCTCGGGAGAGATGGAGCGTTGCAAAAATTATCGCTTCGGCAAGTACACCAGCCTTCGAAGAAGGAAGAACGTGTCCGCGTGTGTCCGTGATATATCTCGTAACAGCTTCGTAACAGCTCGTAACAGTGTCTCGTAACAGCTTCGCCTATGTAGAAACAATATCCTCCACCCGTTTCATTCACCCCTTATTGCCTGCCTTGGTCAGTAGCATGCAGGTCCTGTTTAGGTTCGTCTAAAGCCCGTTCTACATGGGGCGAATTTCGCTTGCGAATTCGCTGCTGCGGCGCCGCTCGTGCACCAAAACGATCTATTCTCGTTGCTGTGGCGAATTTCCAAATGTTTGGAAGAGTCGAACTTCTCTTGTGAACGCCGCTTAGCATTTGACAATATGTCGCAGCAGTGAAAATAGGAAAATAAATCGTTTTGCCGCACGGGCGGCGCCGCAACTGCGAATTCGCAGGCGAAATTCGCCCCATGTAGAACGGGCTTAACGCGAAGTTTTAATACATGAAATTGTTCGTGCGGTGCTTGATTGCGGTACACGTGTGGGGGCAACGCCGTTCGTTGTTCGCTTCGTAAGTTGCCGGAATATTGGCGAGCGCGGGCAGAATTCTGGAGGCGCGCATTTCGAAAACGGTTTTGTCGTGGGCCCGGCAGTTATGAATGAGTGACTCCTGCTCTCGACTAATCGCCGCAATTATATACTGCCGTCCTTAAACGCCCAACAATTCACTTCGGGGAAATTTCTTCGTCCTCGGCAGCGCCGCATTGTCGTGGTTCCCCGCCATTCGTCCTGCAAGTCCCAAGCTGCTCCAAACTGATCTCCGGGCTGTTCTCCGTGCGGCGTAAGCGTCCATTATTCTAATCTGCGCCTAATCGCGTCCCGCCCCAAACCGAGGCACGCTTTCACGCGCGGTCGCGCTCCGCTGTGGTGTGGTGGCACCGCCCTAGCTGTTTGTTCCCGAGTCCACCCGTAGAAAGCGAACACCCTGCTGGCCTCTATATACATTCGAATCTCCAAAGGGTCGCTTGCTTGTTTGCCTTCACGCCGTCTTGCCTTTCCGAGAATAATTAGACCGCGGGAATCGCTTTGTCGGGCGGCCTTCCCACTGTTTGGCGGTTTTTTACTTTTCTTTGTTTTCCTTTAATGTGAAGGCGTATATTATACGTCTCACAAGGCGAAAAAAGCGGCCCTTTTCTGTCCTCACCGAATGGGTGGAAAAAATATCCCCTTGCTGTGTTCCCCTCCCTTACCAAAAAAAAAAAAAAACCATAGCAGAGAAGGAAATCGAACGTTGAAACTCCACGCCGATGCCGATATTAGGCGGCTTTTTGTGTATACTTAAAGTGTGAACTAAATAGCGCCAAATGAAAAATAAAATCCCGGGTCATCTCCACTAACGTAAAACCTGGGGAGGGGCGAAGCATGCAGTGTTTTTAGTGTATCCTTGGCGCTTTGGCGTTTTTTTTTCCCCCAACGGAGGTGAAACCGTTGGGGGGGTAGAGATATACAGCTTGGCTGTCAAAGTCTCTTGTCTTTGAAGCACGAAACTCTCTAGCACCAGGTGTGTAAGCGAGTTTCCCGGTGTTTTTTTTTTTTGTACCGTGACTACATGAGACGAACGAGGATTACGACGACGACGACAGGAGGCGCCAACAGCCCCAGTCCCTAAAACAAAACGAACACTCTCGCAGCAAGGGCAGCAAGGGCGGAGTGCGAAACGTGCGGCACATCGGAGACGATTTATGCGAGTGCCCACGCTACTCGGCTGAAAGAAAAAAGCTGTCGTCAGCGCTGAGGAACCTGGACTCTCGGCGGCCATTTTCGGAGGGAAAGATTCTGTGCCACTGGCCTTCTCAGTCATCCGCTCAGAAGGCGACTAAGGAACTATTACGTTTTCTACGGGCGACGAACTTGAACACTGTCAGTGCCTCAGTGCTGGGCATACGTGTCTGGTCCAACTTTTCCTCTTTTTTTTTCCTCTCTCTTTTTTGCCCATTTCCCCTTTCCCATGTGCAGGATAGCAAACTAGGCTCTAGCCAGGTTAACTTTCCTGCCTTTCTTCTACATTCTTCCTTCCTTCCTCGTTGCGCCATAGCGTTCCAGGAGGGCATAAGCCATACGCTTTCGCATTCAAAGCACGTAAGCATACTTAAGTTCCCTAAGAATTTTTTAAAGCGAAGCTTTCTATGCCTTACTGGTGCCGTCGTTCGTCGCGCAAAACGCACTACGGGAAAGCCAACTTTACACGAGCGTGTGTTCGGAATCGATCTTTACACGAGCCCGTGGTCGGAATCGAACTTGGGTATACCTCGCGTTAAGAAGCCGACGTCTGTGCGGTTTGGACTTTGACTGATGATGAATGGGAGAAAGGTTCGCTTTTTAACCATTCTTATCGTTAGATGAAAAAAGGGCTTTGGATTTTTTTCTGACGTTCTGAGCTTTTTAGCCTTTTTATTGTGTGTTGTGTTCTTAGATAAATGAAAACATTTTCTTGATTGAGCGTAGGGTTTAACGTGCCGACGCAGCGCAGGCGATGAGTCGCGCCGTAGTGGAGGGCTCCGGATTAATTTTGACCACCCGGGTATCTTTAACGTGCGCCGAAATCTCGTACACACGGGCGGTTCTGCTTTTCGCCTCCATCAGAAAAGCGGCCGCCGCGGCCGGGAATCGAACCCGCGACCTCGTGCTCAGCAGCGGAAAAGATTTTCTTTATTTTGCAACTGCTTGTTTTTCACGAGGCTGCGGACGTATTTCTCGAATGCAAAGAGAAATACGTTAAAGGCATGCGTACATGGTATTCATATATCAAAGTGCACCAAGACCACAAGCATGTAATAAGGAGCACAGTGCAATGAGATCTGATCACCGGAGTGAGCTGGAAACATTTTCGGTCACGTGTTCTAAAAAAAATGAAAGTCCTCCCTTGCGTGTTCGCTTCCCTTATCTGAAGGATTCACTGCACAAATTTTCAATCTCCATGCCCCAGCGGATTGGGCTGCGCGGTGATGAATCAGTCGGATTCAGTCGCGCCCACTTTTCCCCATAGGTATCGAAGATAATCGACCTTTTCGTTGCTGCTGTTCCACACGCGAGGGGAGCTCTACTTTTACTTTCGGCCGACACGGCGACTCACCCGACAACCTTGGCGGCTCGGCTTTCCCTGACTGGCAGCAGCGGGCCATAGCGCGTACGGTCACCCCCTCTAGGCGCTCGATCCTGTGCGTCCAACCCGGCCCGCAATTAACCTAGAAATGTCGCTCTCGGTAACGCCACCCCGCTGGCGCCGTTTTTTTTTTTTCTTTCCCTTCTCTTATCTCTCTCTCCATCTTGTTTTGTTTTTATTGACTTCTTGCTTTTTGGTGTGTGTGTGTGTGTGTGTGTGTGTGTGCATTTCGTCTATCGCCTCGCGAGGGTTTCGCTTTCGCCTGTTTTGACTTCGCGGGGACGGGAAAACTGGAATGCGAGCGGTGCCGTACCGGCTGAGTAGCTCTGGTATTTAACGCGAGACTACGTGCTCTGGAGAAAGCGGAGAGAAAACACTTTCGCCGGGGAGAAAAAAAAAAAAAAAAAAAAAAAACAGCCACCGAAAAACAACAACAGGCGATAGCGTATTCGAAGCGGCGTTCCGCAGCATTGAAGGCTATACTCCGCGCATGCGCCGCTTGCACGCGAAGTAGCAGTGAGATGTCGTAGTTTGATCTAGTCTAAAACTTTGGGCTGCACAAGGTCGCGTATTTTGGCAGTGACGCGTATATGTCTGACGGAAGGGACGGTTTGACTGAAGTCGGGCAAGTCTGAGGGTTTCATTTGAAGAAACGGCACGGCGCCGGCTCCCCACGCCCCCCTCCCCCCCCCATTTCCGAGAAAGTTGAAGAACTAAAACTAAGACGACGCTCCAGAAGCTGTAGCGCGGAAGAAGCATTATTGTTTGCTGCGAGGATTTGTTCGCAATGACGTGATGTCAGCAAGGCAGCCGTTGCGGGATTAGCACGCCGCCGTTTTGTATCTAAGCGCTCGATGGTTGCGCAATAAGGGAGAACGAATAATAATAATACAAAAGAAACGCAAAGAAAACTGAGCCTTATGAGAAATACCAGGCAGCTTGAGAGTGGAATGTCGGTGCCGTAAGGCTGACCGGCCACTCTATTCAGTGATAAGAACGAAAGCATTAGGTCGGAAGGGGGGGGGGGGGGGGAGGGGGGGGATGCTCCAGATATGTGAGATTGAAGATGGTGCGTCGCAAAACAGGTTTTTGCGAAAGTGTGCTGGCGACTCCAGTAAAAATGAAATTCTGACCCGCCGCGGTGGCTCAGTGGCTAAGGCGCCGCGCTGCTGAGCACGAGGTCGCGGGTTCGATTCCCGGCCGTGGCGGCCGCTTTTCTGATGGAGGCGGAAAGCAAAAACGCCCGTGTGTACGAGATTTTGGTGCATGTTAAAGATCCCCCAGGTGGTCAAAATTAATCCGGAACCCTCCACTACGGCAAGCCTCATCGCCTGCGTTGCGTCGGCGCGTTAAACCCTACAATATATCAATCAAAAATGAAATTCTGGCTCGTTCCCGAAGCTGTCTCTAATCCCACCTTTCGCCGCAGTTTTCTTCTTCTTTTTTTTTTTTTTTTGCTGAAAGCGAATAAACGCAAGAAGTATATCGGTAGAACAGAAAAAAAAAAAAACGAGGCTTGACTACATTGTGTCGCCTTCTTCCACTGTGGTGTGATTCGTGACGTCTAAGACGTGAAAGTGGTGAAACTTGCAAGAAAGCTTGGCGCTGCGAACAGTAGGCTTAGACGTTCATGTGAACGTGAGAGCTAGACTCGTACGTTAATGCCTGACTGCTACTGGCCGCTTGGACTGCAATGGATTTGTGGCGTAATATTAAACCAGAGCACTCGGAAGGAGGCGCGAAAATCGATTATGGACGTAAAGGAAAAAAACAAAAAAGCGGCAGCAAAGAAAAAGAAAGGCAGTTTTGTTTGTTATCATTTTAAAAGAAGAGCACAATTTGTATCTGAACGGAGAATTCGTTTCTAAGCGACGAAGTGTGGAAACTATCTTTCGTTTCTAAACGAACAAAAGCATCTTTTGTTAAGGAACGGCGAGCTGTACAAAGCGCAGGACTCCAGTGTTTTCGTTAAAAAACTGAAGCGGAAGGTCCAGACCGTTCTTTGGTAGCCCCAAGCACGCAATTCTTTGTTACTCTATATCTTTTGCGCTTTGTACGTCGACAAGTTTCTAGAAATCACTCTTTCGACCAAACCGAGGTAGTTACTCCTTTTGTTCGCTAAAACAATGCTGATGCTGGCGGCGAAATTCCAGACGCTCTAAGTGAACCGCTAGGTGAGTGCGTTGCATTCAAATGACCGCCAAGGAACGACGGGGAACGTCTTTGCTTGACGCTAACTCCGTATACGCGCGATGGCGCCGGGCGATCCGATAGCGCACTGTTTCCCACAAATAGCCTTTTGTTTGGACCATCCCCAACCTTACGTGACCGTTTTAAAAGTAAAGTTAAAATCTGCGCCAAGTATTCGGGGACGTGGCGAGCACGTAAATGCTGCGCATTGTCCGTGTCCCTGTATACCGTTACGAACGCTGTTGAGGCTTTAAAAACGCAACGAGCCAAGTGCCTAGTGGTGCGCCTCTGTCCGTGACTGTTTTGAAACCCGAAATACCGCATTTACTTCATCTCGAAGGCCGCGGTATGTGACCTGCATTCAACTGACTCCTCTTTAAACAAAAAGACACTCCGTAACCGGTGCCTTATCTGTATGTAGAGAAGAGAGTCATTAAGATCTTCGTATACGCGCGGCGAAGACAAAGGGGTGAAAAGAATAAGTTGCAGGACGCAACCTTGGCGTGACGAACGGTTTTCCGCGCAGCTTTGTACGCGTGTTCGTGACTTGAACGCTCGGAAAGTGAAATCCCGTTGGTGATTCGAGCGTAATTACGGGGCAGCGCAATTGTCTCAACTAACGGGACTTGGTTGCTGTGGGGATGAATGTAAGCGTTGTGAACGTGTAGTCGGCCGTTTAACGGTAGGTTGTGGGGTGGTTTGCGTGCGTCGCGTGATGCACCAGCGGCTGTCGTCATATTCTCTTACCTTCCTAGTTCTCCCTGCAGAAGAAGGATTCCCATTACCGTATTTATTCGAATATAAGGCGAGGTGCTTTTATTCCGAAATCAGTAGTCTCAAAGTCGTACACCGCCTTAAATTTGAAGCTCAGAAACATACTTTTCTTCTGTTTTGACCCTCCGAACTGCACCGTCGCCTAATAATCGGGGCCGCCTTATAATCGAAGAAATACGGTATATTTTTTGTGAAGGATATTTTTTTTTGTGTATAACATTATATTTTTTAATCATCACAAACGGGAAGAATGAATCTGTCGTTTAAGCTACATTCCGCGGCTTTCTTTGTAGGCGTATTCCCGAGTATCAGAAATAAAATAAAAAGTGTGCATGATGAAGGAAGGCGTCAAAAGTGCAGGGAAAAAAAAAAGTTTCCATGACTGACATTGCGACAGGTTATGCAACGTCGGAATCGATAATGATTGTTTTCGAACGCCGTGATATAAGCGCAAAACGTGTTAACGCCGCGCGGGCCATGAAAAGGGAGGTGTCGATCAAACCAAAGGCTGGCTTTACGCTCATAGCGACCTCATTTTTTCAATAAGCTAAGGCAGTTTTCGTCAGCTTATCGGCCTCGGAGGCGCTAAAACCCGACACCTGTCAATCTGGCGGAATTGGCGGCGCGACGTCACGAAAGCGGCTAACCAAGGTTGCGCTTGACACCGCAAGCGGCAGGCTGTTTATGCACTAGCTTTGTGATTTTTTGACCGGCGAAGTCTGCAGACTAAATGAGTACGTTTGTTTTTCGAACGCTGCAAAAATTGGCCCGAGTGGATGGTGTTCCGTTTTATACAGTTCGTAATGCTGTTGTACGAAACAGAAGCAGAATTAGGTCGCGGAGCGACTTTTTACGAACTCCGATCCGTTGATGCCCGTTTGTTGCTGCGCCGATGGCCAAAAAAAGAAACGGTCAAAATGAGGGAGATAACGATCGTGTGAACAGTCGTCTGTTTAAAAAAAAAGTATCACTGCCTTGCAGCTACCCAAGTTCATTTATGGGCGTTCTCGCCAGTAGAATAATTATTCCCTGCCGCACGGAACGACATGCAGACGGGGCTGTTATCCAAGTCTGTAAGATAGAAAGAAGCCCGAACGAGGAAAATGCGGCGCAAAAAAAAAAAAAAAAAAAAAACCGGATGGAATGGAAAGGGGTAGAGCAAATGCTAAATAACAAGTTACGTACTTTTTCAGCAAAATTGTGAGGACTCTAGCTCTACAGGAAAGCACTGCAATAGACGTGCGGAATACTTATACACACGAAATAGGGGAAAATCGACCGACAAAAACTGTTCGAGAAAGTGTGACGGATTAGGTAAAGAAATGAGGCGTATAACAGCGCGTTGCAACGCCTCACGCCCTTCTCGATTTGAATCAAGGCGGACACTCGGCGAAGGGCGCGAAAAAAAAAAAAGGAAAGCAAGAAAATTTTGTGAGCGAACGAATTGCTGGCAGTAGGGTGCATTGCACGAGATTGGAAACAGCTATAATAGCCAGTCGCCTTCCTTTTGTGTACGCTTCCGTCATAAGTGTGTCGCCGGGAGCCCGCGTGTCTGTCGCGAACGGCAATACCGTAAAACGAAACAAGACGCCACAGGAAAGCAAAAAAAAAAAAAAAAAAGAAAACGGAAGCAGAGAAAGCACAGTTCGACTCTGATAGCGAGCTGGCAAATTTGCTTGGCCGCTTCGCGCGTACGCGCGCGCGATCTCCCCGTCCCCCCAGCGGCGGTCGGTCGACGACTTGACTGTGGTCTACTTTTACTTTCGCCTGCTTCGCTTTCGTCGGCGTTGTCGGCACGTGTTTTCGTTTCTCGGGGCGTGCCCTTGCAGTCTGTTCCTCGCCGACACCACCGCCCTGCCGCCGTGCTTGTCCACGCTGTGTGTGATAGTCTCGCGTGCGTGTGTGCATGCGGCGATACCGGCCAGAAGCGGTTCTTTTCGGCGGCTCGACGCGAGCGCGCCCGTATTGAAGCGCGCCGCGCCGCGCTGACTGAAGGCGGGTGTACACGCGCGTCTATTACTTAACGACTGGGCGGGTGACCGCCGTGGCGTTCGTCGGTGGTGTTGTGAATGGAGGTGCGGCTGCGGGGTGATTTGTGGTGAATTTCGGTGATTCTATTGCCGTGGTTGACCCTGTTGTCCTTGTGGTTGTAGAAGTGGTCGTTGGCCTCTGAAGCAAACTTGTCTGGGGCCGCTGTGTCCTTACGAGAAGAATTGCGAGGAGGGACAACGCGGAAAGGACATTTTCGCGAGCGAAAGGGCTATTCCGTACGCCTGTCGTACACGCCGGCGGAAGCTGTATGTCCTTGACTACTAGTGGAGTAACCCTTCCGTGACTGAAAAAAATAATAATATCCTTGGCTGAAACAATCAGTTCTACGGGAGAACGAGAATTTACAAGATAAACGCGGCAAAACAGAGCTAGGTATAAGAGAAAAGAAGGGAAAGTAGCGCGCATACATCGCAGGTTTCCTTTAAAAAAATCCCGCGCCATCTCCACTAACCTGAAACCCGGGGAGGGGTGAAGCATGCAGTGTATAAGTGTATTCTTGGCGCCTTGGCGTTTTGAACGACGGATACGAAATCGTTGGGGGGTAGAGGTACACAGCTTTGCTGTAAAAGTCTCTTGCCTTTGAAGCGCGAGAAGCTCCCTAGCGCGAGGCGTAAACGAGTTTGCCGGTGTTTTAGTACCGAGACTACATGAGACGACGATTACGATGACGACAGGAGACGCCAGCAACGGCCCCAGGCACTTAGGGGCTTCGCTCCTAATAAACGGATACACCCCTCTCATGGCTTTATCGGCTTACCTCGAAGGAACAAGGCTGTCGCCGTTTGGCGTGAAATTTGTCGAGCACTGCTTATTTTGATTGCTGCATATATAGTTTTGCGAACTAATTTGCATTAGCTGCGATAATTTTATAAAATGCTCGTGAACTTGGTTGTCGTCTCTTTATAAACTACAGCAGTTCTTTCACATCCGCGTTTCCACCAGGTCGGAATAAAGGTATTGGTTAGTGTGCTCGCATTATTTTTGATTTGCTGTTTACAGACAATATTTGTGGCATTCCGTGTTCTTTTACCGAAAATAAAAGGCTGCACGAGCGTATTCGCGCCTTTCGGGACACCGCCGCAGGCTGTATAGAAGCCTAGCTCTTTCGCCAAACGGAGAAGCGAGCGGCCGGGCAATCCGTATATACGCGGAAGTAACCCGACGAGGTTTACGCATGCCCTTGACACCTGCTCAGGTATAATTATAGACGCTTGCGCGCAGAAATAGCCACCGAAGAGCACTCTGTCAGTTCACCGCATGCCTTAGAAATATGCAGCTTCCTTCTCTCTCTTTTTTTTATTTCGTGAAATTCTTTGCTGCGGAGATTGCCAGGTGTTCGGCTGTTTGAAGCGAAGCTAGGTGAGAGCGACCACGTGTAAAGTCGAGCGGTAAAGTCTAGACGAGGCAAGGGATAAACAGCCGAAATGTTTGTCCCATTTTCACGTTCGATTCCTCGCAGCAGCAGCATCAGAACATTTCCAAGTCTGAGAGCTGCGTCAGTCTCCTTGATGTGTATACGTATAGCTTGAATGCCTGTTTTGTACTACATTGTTCGCACTTTAATTCCGTTGAGAACTTTGGATGTAAGAATGTTCCTGACGCTGATGAATATGCATAGTCGCCGGACCCTCCACGTATACGCGTAAAAACGAAACATACAATACCGCGTGCTTTCACTGCACTTGAACCTTTAAGTGTCGCTTTTTTTCATCGCACTTCGGGCTTTAAGCGTTCGCGCTGTCAATTGTCTGCGTCGGCTGTTCTTCTAATGGAGGCGAAAAACAACAGCGTCCTTGTGTTGTAATTTTGGCGCGCGTTAACGATCCCCAGGTAGTCTACTAAATTTATCTTGGAGCCCTCCACCACGGCGGGCGTCGTAGCCCATAGTTTAGCTTAGATGTACACCCGATTTTGAACTTGTTTGAACTCTTTGGGTCGTCATGCAGACCAGTTAAATAAGCTTTCATTGACCGCGCGAGAAATAAAATCGCTTAGTGAACAACCTCGTTCCCTCACGGCATTCGCTTTGACCACGAAAAAAATTCACGCGTCTCCACGATGTGAAAAATGACGCGCGGGTGAAGCTCTGGGGATCGTTCTTACCGTAAATCACCCGTGGCATTCCCCACTCGCGCATGTAAACGAGTGACAACGCGTGTGTACAGTGTATACAATTCCAATCTATAGTCCGATACGATCCAATCCATTTCAATCCAATAAATGCAATGTTCTTCGCGCATGCGCAACACTGTGTGCATGGACGCCAAGGGACAAGCCACGGACAAAGCGAGGTCTTAAGGTGCTTCGCACCTAAAATGAGCCGAGAAATGACGTTACTTTAGTGTGTCAGCCAGGTTTGTTAGTTATGTTTCCATCCCGGAACGCGAACGAACGTCCTTTCTCCATCTGCCTCCGCGCACAAATCCGGTCGTGCCGGTATCCTCTACGCCCCCCGCGACTCCTCCCGGCAGAGGGAACCGGCGAGATGCGCTTGTAACTCGCCTCATATCTCGGCATTCCTCGGCTGAAAACAAGAGGCCCCCAAGTGGGTCACCGTCTGCCGCAACGGCGGCTCCTCTTCTTTCGCACTGCTATGCGGCCTCCCCGGGCGGACTCGTCACGCATAGCAGTTGCGCGTCACGGATATCTTTCCTCTTTTTGCGCGTATATCTTTCGGCGTTCTCCTCAGGTAGGCAAAATATCGTGCGAGGAGGAGGAAAATACGGAACAAAACGAGATATAACCTCGAGAAATAGCATTTACTGCTACGCCGCCTATAGACAGGCTCGTCACGGATACTGGCGCGTCACGGATAAATTTTCTTCTCGCGGATATCCCTCTGCATTCTCCTCAGGAAGGTAAAACGTCAAACTAGTAGCAATTGATTGATTGATTGATTGATTGATTGATTGATTGATTGATTTTAGGGTTTAACGCGCCGATGCAGCGCAGGCGATGAGGCGCGCCGTAGTGGAGGGCTCCGGATTAATTTTGACCACCTGGGGATCTTTAACGTGCGCCGAAATCTCGTGCACACGGGCGCTTTTGCTTTTCGCCTCCATCAGAAAAGCGGCCGCCGCGACCGGGAATTCAACCGCGTCCTCAAACTAGTAGCGAAACATTGAACAAAATATAATCGATTTTGCGAGCCGAGATACAGGGGACCGGTAAAACACGTTTTTAATGTGAAATGAAACGGCTGGCAAAGAGGGCAGGCACGCCCCGCCGGCGGAGTCTTGAACGTAGCAACGGTAAGCAACGGGTGTTCGAAACGCTGTCAAGCGGCGAGCCATTCGAGGGTGGGGACGCGTGGTCTCCCGCTGAGCCGTACGCATAGTATGCATATGATGCGGTTCGGCTCTCCTAATGAAGTTATCTATAAACTACCGGGCCGTTCGATGGGGGCGGCATTCTTCAGGGGAGCGTTGTGTGTCCCTCGCTGTTGCCGGCGTCACGCCTCACGGCCGGGCAGTTGGCGACGAAGGGCGTTGTCGGCCATTGATTGCCGGCCTGTCGCGAGCGGGCGCTTTGCCTGTTTTGCTTACTCTTTCGCCGGCCAGGCATGCCCGGAACGCGTGGCGCCTGTTGTCTCCTAGCGGCTGCGCCGATCAGCCTCGAAAAGGAGGCATGCTGGTCCCGTTTAAACAAGCCCACTGCCCTCGAGGGCTGCTTGAAATGCGATGGCCCATATGCAATGGCGGTAGACATTTTTTTTTTTCCACCAGGCTGTGTAAGGGGCGGCGATAACTGGCGCACTCGACACGACTCGCATAACTGCGCATGCGCAACGCAGTTCAGAACATGCTCAAATCTCGTCAAGCGTATGCTTATGAGTGTAGGAAAATTGTCGTGTACACCTAGTTGCTCTTTCCCTTCCCATCCGCTACCCCTATCGGTCCAATAATCTGTGATGAGCGAAATTTCCTATTGCGTCATTTATCAAAGAGGAGCGCTTCAATTTGTAGGGGCCCTGCGAGATACTCCAACGCGCCAAAGCGTCGTGTATGACATTGCGGACGAGACAGGCGGACAGCCCTTTGTCCTGACGTAATACTGAATAATAAGCGGTTTTTAATAATAAGCAGTACTTACTAATAGAGGGTTAGCCTCGTCCGCAGCTCTCCTGTCTTTCGGCTATGACGCCCCAAGTTATCTCTCCTTGTGGCGGGTGTGCAGCGTATAACTCTTGTAGTATAGAAACTGCTTTAGCCGTGGCGGTCTCTCTCGCGTTGTCGGTTTGCGCATTTTCGGAGTGTACTACCCGTATGGCACGCCGGTTTAAACACAATCGCAGTGACGACGTTTCTCGTAATGTTGCGTCACTTAATTACGCTGCCACATATTCCACCTGTCATTCAACGGGCGTCAAATCCTGAAGGGGGTGCCTGCAGTCGTGGCAAGCACTAAACTGTTCAGACAGCCAAGTTTTATCGTTGGTGACCAAGTGTTATCTGTCGCGCAACTCGGAAGCGTACAGTGCTGCTGGGGGTAAACCTTCTGGCGGCCCCAACGGCATGTCTGTGGAGAGGCGACTGCACGTGTTAACTTCGTAATTCAATACCGATATACTGCGTCGGCAAAACGATCCTTCAGCGTCCATTATGCGTTCATTGATGTTATTGAAACCTTGGGGATCCTCGTCTTGAGGCTCCTGAAAACTCGTTAACCTTTCGGCGGCATCAAGGTTTTCTCCGACGGTGCTTACCGGTGCGTTCGAAGGCTAGAGGACAGCGATCGCCTATCATGCACGTCTAGTATAGGGATGTGCGGCCATTCCCCCAATGCGACCCGAAGGACTTTGCTGCTGGAGTCAATCGCCTCGGTAGCGAGGCGATGGCTTCCGACGGGACATTCTGCGGGTCGTTAAGCGTGTCTCCCGCGCTGCGGCAGGTCTTCTCCAGAGGTCAAGTGTCCGTCCGGCGGCGTCCCGACACAGTGTAACGGCATAATAGAGACAAGCGGTCATTCGGCCACGCACACACAGATGCTTTCTTCAAGGTCTTCCGTAATGGTGCTGTGGTGAGCCGCCACGCTCCTTAACGGGAAGTCGTTGCGCGAGGTAACGGTATGTTCTGGCGGCGAAGCGACTGATCGGCTCGTCGGATAGGAGTGGCGGAGCGTTGACTTCCGCGTAATAAGCGGGCGTAGCATCTTTTCGTTGTGTTTTTGTTCGCTAAGCCAAGGTCGGCCTAATCTTGTTTACACATCCATTGCCGTGGGAATTCCTTGACGCGCGAAGGCTGGCGAGTGCGCTGTTTGGTATGTGTGGTGACTTAAAAAGTAAGCTAGTTAAAAGGGTAGGAAAAGACACGGCAGTTGATGGACGCTGCTCAAGGCGCAATAATTATCTACAATCCTGCCGAGAAGATAGTTTCATATGGCCTCGGTGATCGCAAAAGTGGTTTTGCGTATTTGTGATACCTCTCAATAAGTAGGGCTTGATATACGTGGGTGTCTCGTATTGCTTAGAGTAATAGAATGTCAGCTGAGGCTTCTAACGAGCTGATCGAGTGTCGACGTTTTTTTTTTTAAATGTGTGTTTATGCTTTGGAAGGAAGCGTTCGAAGCAATGTATTACCCTAAAAATAAACACACTTCTTAAAAGGTAAAAATAAAGCAGGAACAAAGGTAGCATTGTTAAAATTGAAAGAAAAGTCTCGAAGGAAAAAAAAATCATCAAGACCGATAAGCCTCCGTTCGGGTAGCGCGACGAAAAAGAGAAAAGCGGGTGAATAACTGATCAGGAAGGTTCCGCCACGACGACGTCACTCGTAGTGCTCAAGGTGTTCTTGCCACGTGAAATTTCCAGCTAGCTATATTTCCTAATAAAACCGAGCTTAAGCTTGTAGAGACTAACACTTGAAACGGACAAATTTACAAAAAAAATACGGTGCATTTCGGGTGAACAATATTCGCCGTTTGACGTTAACATCTGGCGCGTCGGTGCAGGCGTCAATCACTCCCGACCTCTTGAAATCAAAAAGGTGAAAACTGGAAGTAAAATAACAAAAAGAGCGGAAGTGGGGACGCAGAACTTACCGATGATGCCGGAACAACAGGTCCTCCCGAACCGGAACTCGGCGACAGCTATAGGCTCCCCGGTAAAAAGTGCCTGGTGCGCGTTGACGGAGGAACGGTACTCTCCGGACGGCGCTCGGTGGACGACAGGGCCGACGTCTCTGGCGGTCGCGTGTCCCGGGACCAAGTGGGTCAGAGCTCGTGGCAGCGGTCCGCTAAACTGGCTTTCTCCTCCGGCGCGCCGCAAGCACAGCTCTCTCCGACGGCGTCCCTTTCAGCCGAGCCGAAAGCCGGTTTTCGCTCTCAGACGCCGGAGGAACAACCCTGGCAAGCCGGCAAGAAGTGTGGGTGGCAGCAACGAAGGCACGCGCCAGCGACCACGCGAACTTGTCACCCTTGCTCTCCTCCTCCTCTCCTGTCCCTCCTCTTCGGCAAAGTCCAGGACAGGGGCTTCTCAATGGTCCCAAGTACCGTTGGAGAACAGCGGCGATTGAGTTGCTTCGCCTACCTTCTTCGGTACGAGCGTATTCCAGCGGCCAGCAGACGAGTTACTGGTTTCGTCTGCGAGTGGATGTCGTCTGCTTCGAACCACTTCGCCTACTTTCTTGTCACCGCCCTTCTGCGCCTGGTGGAGGAATCTTCGCCCTCGAACTCTTCGTCGTAGTCCTCGAGGGAGACTCCGGTGTGCGTGGTCCTCGCGGACGTGCGCTGCTGTCCCGCTATCCCACGGACAGAGCGCCTTCTCGGTGTGCTCGGTGCCGGCGAAGTCTTCTCGTAGTCGTGGTCGGCTTCTCGCGGTGGCTGCTGCGTGGAGCACCTTCCGAAGCTGACTTGACTAGGCCCGCTATGTCTTGCGGACAGGATTATAAAGGGGGGACAACGCAGGAAGATGGGAAAGGGCCCGTCCTCTTCTGTTTGGCTGGGGTGTTGTTTTTTTACACCGCTCTGTGCGGTGGTCCGAATGCGGACGGCGAGAGCTTCGGCCCGGACACGATATGAATGGACGCGTGTAGGAGAGAGGGAGAGAGAGAGAGAGAGCCGGCGTTATGCGGACCTGCTGCTGCGACGGCGTAACGAACAAGCAAAACTCGCACCTCTAAATGGCACAAACATGTAGGGACAACAAAGCGAGAAAGTGGAAAACGCGCACGACTCGTCGCGGCCACGAAATTCTCGCCGTGTAGATGGAAGAGTTGTCTCTGTACTAGAACGCTTGAGTAGAGCCGTGTCCTAGTGGTCGCAAAATAAGTTGCCCTTCGGACACTTTACGGGTACTTTAGCAAGGACCGAAGCGAAGTGCGCGGCTGTGACAAATCTTTGGGGCGGAAAATTTGATGAGGTTTGGGCAGCGGTGTCGGTTGTTTGTCTTTCTCTTGGCGGGCAATGGTAGAGGTACGGGAACAGCGCAATTTTCTAATAGAATCGTTCCGAATGTCCAACAGAACATTGAACACTTGTTTGTTGCTAAAAATTCGAGTGAGTGGTGTTGGTGTAAACGTTTTATTTGGACCGAAACGGAGATGGTTGAGCCGTTCCTCCCTTGCGGGGGGAATCCTCAGTCCAGGAGGCCGTGGGCACGTGCGGTCAGTTGCTCCGGGATGTCCGCTAGATCTCGTCACGTAGGTCGCCTATAGCCAGCTGACCCTCTAACTGCCCAGAGGTTGTGTTGGGTTGGAAATTAGGGGTAGAGTTGGGGTGAGGTGGCGCTCCTCTACCACGTGGTGCAGGGATGCACGGGGATGGGCAGGGTTTGCCGTTGGGGTAGTGCAGTGTAGGGTAGACTGCATGAAGGCGGGTGCCCGTGGAAAAAGGTGTTGGTCTGGAGCACCGTAAGATTTCAGGATTCGGATGGAGTGGATAGAAGGGTTGGCGTTGTCCACTTTATTCATGTGGGCTTATGTTTATTGAGCGAGTTGTGAGTCGTTTTCAACTCGTGAGACTGTTTGCGGTCAACTCCGACCCGACTACAGCTCCGAAGCGGACAAAACAGTGTCGCAAACAGATAGATGGCACTTGCAAGTTGAACAAAGGTAGGAGTGGTTTCCCAGTTCGGGAATCCAAGTCGCTCGGTCATCACTTGGATTCCCGGACTATAAAACCACTCGTACCTTATGGCTCATTAGTTTCATACTATACTACTGAAGTTCTACAAAGGAACTCCAGTGATCTTCAAGTGCAGTGCAAGCTCGCCCGGAGGTTATCTAGATCGTTTAGATTTTGTGTATCGCTTTACAGGCAGTTTTCGGCTGCGTTATTACGGCAAGTGAGTGCTTGCGTTACGATAAAATATAGTGCTCAGGTATGCACGAAATAGAGTGCCAGTCCCGTCCGGGCTGAGACCGGAAGTTCCTATAATCGACAGTGTCGTTTGCTTGGAAGGAAATTGTGGGTGAGTATTTGGAGACGCTTTATTTTTCGAACGACTTCTGGGCTGAACTAAATAAATAGCTATACAAATCCCAACTTTCTGCCTTTGGTGCACGTCTTGATAATCCCGATCCTCCACATAGGGCGGACTTTGATATACAGCTGGAGTATAAGGAATAAGATAGGCAATATAGGACTACAATGTAGGGTATAGCACTGGTATAGAGGACTGTGATTGTAGTCTGTTTGGGTCATATGTAGCATGGCTTCACCATATACTTTAGGATGTGAAATAGGATGTGGAATATATAGGACTGAGATGCAAGGTACAGGGCTGGCACATAGGATCGAGACCGTAGCATAGTTTTACCATATATACGCATGAGGGACAAAACGTGGGCCATCCGTTTAACGGAGTGGCGGCCGCAAACGCCGCAGGGGTCGGCCAAGGGCTCGATGGAGGGATGTACAACGGAAATTCCGGAGCAAGGGGTGGACTCAGCGAGCACTCCGTATACACGTGGAACTTCGCGAGAGGCATTCGTCCTGCAGTGGGTGCTACCAGGCTGCTGGTGATGATGATGACAGTTTCAATCTTGTACACCAGTCATATTCGCCCCGAGCGCGAACACAGTCGGCCCCTGGCGGCGGCGGGACGAACCGCTCCTAGTGTGGATGGCGCTCTCGCGTCGTCTGCTTTTTCACGTTGCGTGAGGCGCAAGACGCGTGCTGTACACGACAAAACAACCAATATGTGTGCTCGTTTGGCAGTAAGCAATGACATAGTTACCTCTGCTTGCGCGTTTCTTCTAGAAACGCAATAATCAGAGGCCGTTGCGGGTTAATGCGCTGGTTTAATTCCACGAAACATCTTCGCTGTCGTCACCGCTGGTGTGTGAAACGTGTTATAAACATTGCTTCCACACATTGCACTTTTATTATTGTTGAGTGCAGTCGTCTGCCTTTTCGGGAACGTCGAAGGGTGCTTTTTGAAGGTGGCGTGGTGATTATTCAAAGGATAAAAGTTTAGTGCGCGAAACTGGTAAGAAGCGACAGGACCTGTGCATACGCGTGCAAATTCCACACCCTTGTAAAATTGCGCTGTGTCCTTATAGAAAGAAGAAAGAAACAAAAACATTTACACTGCACACGACCCGTGCGCTATCGCCCATA
Source organism: Haemaphysalis longicornis (assembly GCF_048455015.1). Classification (NCBI taxonomy): domain Eukaryota; kingdom Metazoa; phylum Arthropoda; class Arachnida; order Ixodida; family Ixodidae; genus Haemaphysalis; species Haemaphysalis longicornis. Next base: position 114,161,764 of record NW_027526204.1, read on the forward strand.
CATGACCGGACACGTATTTTACCCCGCAAGCGCCTGTGTGATCGTGTCATTCCCGTATCTTTTCTAAAATAAATATCATTTTTGGGCAGTCGTTGTTTATACTGAGGAGAAGGAATAAACATTTATTCAACTGTATCGAGTTGCTAATTTTACGTATTATTTACAACACGTTTCCATGGATACGCAAGAGTATTTAGGGGGGATTTTTTTTTGTAAAATTAAGCAGTTGTGAGTTCGCGTCTGTCATGTGGCATTTCGTGTGTCATTTTCATATATATCATTTTCAAATCCGACATGAATCACCTTGTCCAGAAACGTGTTTCACTCAGCATAACCAAATGCCTAATATGGTCACGTCTTAACCTCTTAAGGCGGACCTAAGTTTAAAGAAAGAGGAGAAAACGCGTAATATAATGCACGTTGTTGCCCACATGTGTGAGGGGTGTGTGCCATGACTCGCTGGTTTCTTTTTTTAATTTTTTCCCACAATGCTTGCTTTCAATACAATTTTGAAAAAGGCGTCCCGCAATTCCTGGACAATCTCGGACCAAAGGGGGGTTAATCATTTTGGAAAATACGTGTACTGCTTTTTCACCGCTACAGAACACGACGCCTAGTGTAGTTTCGATTGTAAGTAAACCATATATAGTTTGGCTTTTCGCGTTACGTTTTCTTCTCGCTGCTCTTGCAACGTTGGCAGGACCCCCCCCCCTCCCCCTTCCCGAAAAAAAAAAAAACGAAATGTTTATTTTTTAACCAATCCTCAAGAATTACATGCCAAGACAAAGGCGATAGTCAGTTTACAAAACAAAGTAGTTGCCGGGAACCCGTTGCGCTGATTCGCAACGAGAAATAAAAAGGAAATGTTTTGCTACATCTGCAACAGCGCAACTTCATTTATTGCCATCTTTAGGGTTCGTAAGCGACCTTATACGTAACACACCTCGCTTTTGCAGGCACCTGTTAGATTTTAAAAGGAACGCAAAGGGTCAACAGAGCCGCCGTAACAGAAAATCGCTGCTCACTGTGAGGTCCCAGAAGCTTGGTTTGCACACTGTAAACCTGCTTGTCACTTTGCGAAAACCTAGCTAAACATGAGATGCTGATTGTACTGCGTGCGTTGACAATTCAATTCGCAAGTTCACTTGCGACGAAAGCCGTAAATAAGTGATCCGAAACCGATATTCATCAAACCTTCCTTCAGAGTCGTTAAAATTTCATTTAAAAGACCCGTTAGAGCGGTTACATTTATATCTCTGCGCTGATCAAAATTCAGTAATTTTATGTTGCCTTTTGAACACACAAAAAATATCGTAAGCTCTTAGAAAGAATTTCGGGGCATTTAAGTGGTGTTACCATTTCAGGGCATCCCAGAAATGCAAGAATGCGTCATGCTACCAGTGAAAGCGATTGAGATTACCGTTGTAAACTGAATTTCAGAGATCGAGGCTTCCTGATTTGTTTCTATTTATATTTTTATTGAAGGCTGAAAGCCATAGTCTGGAAAAATCGAGCTTGCTACGAGCCACAGCGTACAAGTTCATTGTCACAACCACGGCCATTCTGAGATTCCCGATGAGTCGTCGCTTTTTTTGGCGTAGTAATTAAAACTTACTGCCGCTTCCATGCTATACATTGAACGTTGAGGAACCGAACTACAGCATACCACTCTTGTTTGCACCTTTCGTGCGCACATACGGCGGGAAAAAGGCCCGACGCGCGCCCACAGTGTGCATTCTCAGCAGAGCATCCACACTAGCAGCGCGACGCTGTCGCCACCTATATGTCGAGCTCGCGGCGAATAGGACCGGTATAGAGGACTGTGGTTGTAGTCTGTTTGGGTCATATGTAAGATGGCTTCACCATACACTTTAGGATGGGAAATAGGATGTGGAATATACAGGACTGAGATGCAAAGTACAGGGCTGGCACATAGGATCTAGACTGTAGCATAGTTTTATCATATATGCGCGGAACAACAGGTAACCCATCCGTTTAACGGAGTGGCTGCCGTAAACGCCGCAGGGGTCGGTCGGCCAAGGGCTCGATGGAGGGATGTATTAGGGAAATTCTCGGGGCAAAGGGTGGACTCCGCGAGCACTCCGTATACACGTGGTTTGAGAACTTCGCGAGAGGCATTCGTCCTGCAGTGGGTGCTACCAGGCTGCTGGTGATAATGATGATGATGACAGTTTCAATCTTGTACACCAGTCATATACCCGATCATTTGCACCAGTAGTATGCACGCTTTTAACGAATTATTTAGCATCCCGGGTGACTTCCGAGATAAGGCTCGTGTTAGCCCTGCTTACAAAATCGGATTTCGGTTTTTCTGAACATTAAAGGAGCCATGAAGACAAAATACAAGTTGGGTTTATTGAAAGACTGCTTAGTCCCGATAACAATGATACCAATACCATCGCAATCTTCGAACAAATAACGGAGATATGAAAGAAAACGTGTGAAGCAGTCGCGACCCCCGAGCCAATTTCCCGCAATTTTTCTATCACGTCACGGAACCTTGTTAGTGCGATTGAAGGCCGCCTAACTGACCTGTCGCGACGACACATGACTGGACGTCTGTAATGAGGCCTCTAGTTCCAATTGACCGCATCACTTGAATGCTAACGTGCAGTTAACACACTGAAAATTGTTTTTTTTTTTGTTGGCCCGTATGACGTCATTCTTGCTCATAACACGTCACTTTGGCGCAAAATTTGAAAGTTTTTAAATACTTCTTGCTTTTTTTTCATTAAAAAACATGTTTTGTGGCTCTAATGGGGCTGAGTGAGGTAGTGAATCCTAGTTCTTTCAAATTAAACGAAGTTGTATTTTCTCTTCATGGCTCTTTAAGCAGATCTCACGCGCATCTGAGACTGTTTTATGAATAAAATTCTTGGGAGACAGGTCTATGCAAAGTGGAGCTGTGGGCCGTAATTTTCGTATTCATTAATACTGCGGTTCCTGCTTCGCTGTCGGAGTGTAGCTATTTTAAATATAGATTCAAGTCTACTCTGTCTTGAAACATTGTCATTAGGATAATATACATTTGTTGTTTAAGCTGCTCGAGCTTAACAGCTGCTCGAGTGACATTTTTGTTTTGTTTATTTGTTTTAGGGCACAGTCCCTTAGGGGTTCGAGCTGTCGGCGTCTCATGTTGTCGTAGTCTCGTGTAGTCGCGGTACCAAAGCGCCGGGGCACCCGTTTTGCAACGCCTCGCACAAGAACGTTTAATCTCCAAGGGCGAAAACGCGTGCCCAAAACACACACCGGGACACTCGTTTTCCAACGCCTCGCGCTGGGACGCTCCGTGCTTCAGAGAAGAGGCTTACAGCAAAGCTGTATACCTCTACCCCCGAATGGTTTCATATCCGTGGGCAAAAACGCCAAAGCGTCAAGAATACACCTATACACTGCATGCTTCGCCCCTCCCCAGGTTTCAAGTCAGTGGAGATGGCCCGGGTTTTTTTTTATGTGATTTTGGTCGGTTCTCTTCCTTTACTTGTACTTTTCTATTGCCGCGAGCTAGGCATTGGGTTTGTTGGTTTGTTTTGTTTTTAGTGCCCGGCCTCGCCCGGTTGCGCTATCTGTGTCCCAAGCGAAGCGCGTGTTCCATTCTTTATTGTTATGCGGCACGGGTTATCTCATTCTGGTACGGAGAGCGTTTCGTCCTAACTTCACTAGCCTCGAATAATCGCCTTTGATGTACAATGTTCTAGATGTAAATCGACGGTTCGACAAACACTCGCGCCGAAAGAGAAAAGCCTGTACAGCAGACGCCGCGGTATTGCGATCGCCGACGCTCACTTGCGTGCGTCATCGGATGACTGCCGCTTCGCCGCCTGTGTATTCTTTGAGATGTTAGGGGAGCACAAGTTCGCTCCAATAAACTTGTTTTCCTTGAAGACAACTGCGTCGTCTTTCGCATCGTGACACTTTATCTGTATAATGCCTTTTCCCGTCCCTTCTGCTTCTTAAACAATACATTACCATAACTTCCCAAATGTAATGTTTCTGTTCGCTAGTTCTCTTTCATATTGCAACCCCCACCCCCCACCTGGCTTGCAATACAAGTTTTATTCCCAGGCCACTGGATGAAAATAATGAAATCATACGCAAACAGCGTTTCTCGTGATTTATTATTGTGAGCTGTTTTGGTGTGTATTTCTTGCGGTATTAAAGCAACCTCAAAAACTGATATTAGTTGCTCCAAATTACTCCAAAACTGGCTTTTGGCTGCTCCCAATTGCTCCATAACAACTTCTTTCGTGCTCGGAATATTTGTTCCGAATTGTTGAACGTGAGTGGCATCACTGTATATTTTGATACCTTTTCCCCATATTCCAATCAAGAAACAGGATACAAAATATAAAATTAGATATAGGGTTTTAGGAGTAGTACATGGGACCGAAACTCTCTGTCCTAACAGAAAATTCTTAACGCCGAATACCGAAATCTTTAGGGGAATACGACTCGGCTAAAAATAGATGTTCCATTCGTACCTGAAATTTCTGACGTTAGCGAAACTCGGCGGTTTCTTTCTTCTTGTCGTGTATTACAGTACTAAGGTAGAGCTGTCGTGCTTCGGGTTAAATGACCGATTAACGACTTCGTCATTCTTCTGGATTAGGTGGCGTATTTGTGGTCTTGGAAAACTAAAAGGCATTCTAACGAGAAAAAAAAAATGTAAAAAACGACGAAACAAATAAAACCGGGCCGTCTCCATTAACTTGAAAACTGGGGAGGGGCGAGGCATGCAGTGTATAAGTGTATTCAAAGATTGTAAGTCTCTCTTTTGCCACGCGGCGTGCGCTGATATCGGCGACATCCCAATTACGAAGACGGAGGGGAAGTGAAATTCGAAACGGAGAACTGCAAAATTAAAGTTAAAGCGAGCACGGAGCGAAATAGAAGCAAGCAAGCAAGCAAGCAAGCAAGCAAGCAAGCAAGCAAGCGAGCGAGCGAGCGAGCAAGCAAGCAAGCAAGCAAGCAAGCAAGCAAGCGAGCGAGCGAGCAAGCAAGCAAGCAAGCAAGCAAGCGCGAACGAAAAAAACGAGTGTCCCGGTGTGCTCTTTTAGTACGCGTTTTTTTTTTGCCCATGGAGATGAAGCGTTCTAGCGCGAGGCGTTCGAAAACGAGTGTCCCGTTGTTTTAGTACCGTGACCACATGAGAATACGACGACGACGACATGAGACGCCGACAGCCCGAGCCCCTAAGGGGCTTCTACCCTAAAAAGAGCGACAAATGAGGAAGGGTACTATTTTTTGTAGATTGTCGTTGACCGAGGGAATAACAATGTTCTGTTCTGCGCCTGGCCCATCCAAAAGAAGCTGCTAGGTGAGCTAAATTTGAAGTAATAGGGGAGGAAAGTAGAAAAACAAAAGGAAGCCGAAGCGCGCGACGTGACGAACGCGTCGACTAAACTGCCACATACAAGCTTCTGCTTTTTCCGGAAAGATGCGGAGGAAGAAACGGTGCCGCGTGACCGGATAATTTTTTCCACTCATTCTTTCTGACGAGCCGCCGCGGGGTATGAGCACTTTACGCACGACCGGAGAGTCGGAACAACAACAGTACAAAGGCATTGCGCTTTCGTGTTAGAGCCGCGTCTTGCGTGCTGCCGAGTTACGAGCGGGGAATTGAGGATATGTCTACCGCCGTGCACTGCGTGGTTGCTTCTTGCGTCTTGTTCCGTTTTGCGGACTGCTCGTTTCCCGTTTTTCCTTTATGTTTCTTCGCTTTTTTCTTTTCTTCTAGTCTTAATATGGACCGACGTTGTTGTTTTTTGTTAGTCCTGGCTTTCCTCGGCGTTTCCAAGAGGGCCCAAAACTGCGCGGAAAGTTTGTTAGGCGCGAAACAACGTGCGCGTTCAAGAGAGCTGTCGTCGTGCCCTCTGTGGCGCTGAGGTGATTCAACACCGGGAAAGGCATTTTCCGCGTTAACTCGGGATTAGCCAGCGCGCAAAAGGTCTCTAATCACTTCGGTGGTCTATCAGCTCGATGGTCGTCAACGTTATCAGGTGCAATCGCGGTGGCCCTATGGCTAAGGCGTCGTGCTGGTGAGCTCAATAAGGACGCGGGTTCGATTTCCGGCCGCGTCGGCCGCTTTTCTGATGGAGGAGAACAGCGAAAACGCCCGTGCGTTCGAGATTTCATTGCACGTTGAAGATCCCCAAGTGGTCAAAATTAATCCGGAGCCCTCCACTACGGCGCGCCTCATCGCCTGAGTAGCGTCGGCGCGTGAAACCCCGCAAGCAATCAAGCAGTCGCGTGCGTGAGTCATTGCCGAGGACATTCCGCAATAGTTTTGCAAGTTCCAGCCGCTAGTATCCTTAAGTCTTTAGCCGAATGTGCTATAAAGGCGATAAGTTTGTTTTGGTGTACCTCAACGCGAAATATTGGTCTGTCTGTCTGTCTGTCTGTCTGTCTGTCTGTCTGTCTGTCTGTCTGTCTGTCTGTCTGTCTGTCTGTCTGTCCGGTCCGGTCCGGTCCGGTCCGGTCCGGTCTGGTCTGGTCTGGTCTGGTCTGGTCTGGTCTGGTCCGGTCTGGTCTGGTCTGGTCCGGTCCGGTGGCGAGGTTTGAGTATACTGCCGGAAGAAGGAGCGTTCCCGCAGTTAGCCTCAAATATGTCCGACGTTTCCTTTGCGCCGTGGGATGCGGACATGTACTACAGTGGCTAGAATTCTAGCCACTGTACATGTACGAGCCGTGGCGGCTTGAAGTGCATAAGCGAGAGTACCGGCGTTCTTTTTTAAAAAAAGTTAAGAATACTCGTTGGATTGGTTTTGTACGATAGCAAATGAAAGAGAAAGACAACGCGTGAAAGAAAATGTGCGGAAGAGAGGCGACGTAGAGGCACACTAGCACAAAGGACCGACCCGGGCTGTTCCAAGCACAGTTTCGTACTAATATACACTAGAGGGAAATCTGGCGCCACTGTCTAGGGGAGCCGCGCTTCAGCGAGCGTTCCGTCATGTACCTGGCAGGCACGTTCCATTTGTCCTGGCATGGCTCCTGAACAGGCTGGAAAGTTGCCTCTGGCTGCAAAAAAAAAGCGACAATATTACTCTAAAATATTATTGAAATTTGTTTCGTTATTACAAAATTGAACTTCCAGAAAGATTTACCTGTCAGTAATTATTTAGAAGCCTTATGCACGATGCAGAAGAAAAAAATGTTACCTTTCTGGCTTCGAGACAAAAAAGAAGCCGTATGGCTAGCTAAGCCAAGTAGGCGAGGAACGTCGCTAGCTGCAATGGCGCCACCCACGGCGGATTGAGATTGCAGCGCCAGATTTCCCTCTAGTATATATTAGTATGAAACTCTATGGTTCCGAGCAGAAAAAGAAAGCGCAGGGAAATAATTACGCCCGAAAAGACCCACCAGACAGCGTGCGATCGTTGCGAACGTGGGAGAATTGAATTGAACAAACCTCAGTTACATTTAATGGACTCTCCAATGCTGCCGATAAACGCTTTCAAACTTTTATTCGCGTCTGGATGCATTGTGAAAGCTAAGATATATCACCAGCCCGGAGTGGAACTGCGGGATTGGCTCGTCGCAGCAGATGCACCTTTCGTTTCTGCTTTGCTTTCGTGGTGGTGGTGAAAAACGTTCTTTACTGAGCTCAAGGGGTAGGGAAAGGGGTGTGGTCAGCCTCCTTCGTCCAGGAGGCCGCGGGTCTGCGCTGCATCCGTGGCTCGTTGCACCAGCGCGAGTTGACGCTCCGGCGCCGAGCTGGTCAGCGCAGACTCCCACTGCTCAGGGGATGGGGATGAGATGGGGTGAGGGTGGTCGGGACAGGAGTATACTAGGTGGTAAGTTGAGAGTGGGATGTCACACTGTGGGCAATCGTAGGGGAACAGAGATGGGGAGATGTGGGACAGGATGGTGTGGTTGTAGTATGTCTCGGTTTGCAGTCGCCGGTAGATATACGCTTGATGGTTGGAAAGAGTGTGATGAGGAGGTGGGTATATCCTTCTTGTGTTTGTGTAATGAGAGAGAATGGAGCTGTATGTGAGGTCGAGTGGGGTCAGTGCCTGTGGGACAGGTGGGGCTTGTCCGGTTCTTCCTGGCCTTGCTGTTGGGAGTGCCCGGTTGAGGAGGTCGCGGGCTACGGCGTGGGCCGCCTCATTCCCTGCAAGGCCGGTGTGGTCTGGTGTCCAGATGATAGAGATGTCGATGTCTTCGGGGAGGTGTTGTAGGATCTGGATGGCTTGAGGTGGTGCGAGGCCGGCTTGGTATAGGCGGCAGGCTTGTTGGGAATCCGATATGATGTTCAAGTAGGGTTTTTGTTGGTGGGTAGTGGTGGCGTGAGCGATGGCTAGCGCTTCGGCCGTTGCTACAGGTAGGTTCCGATAGGAGGCTGCAGTTGCTAATTTACCAGTTGAGTCGAGGACTACCAGGGTTGTGTGCTTGTGGTCTGTAGATCGAGCAATGTCTGTGTACCGTGTGTGAGGGTCTGAGCTGTGTCGTTTTTCAAGGAGCCTCACCGTGGCCTCTCGGCGTCCCCGGTTGTAGGTAGGATGCATGTGTTTTGGAACAGGATGGACCTTGAGGCGTTGACGGATGGTGAGAGGAATACGTTGCGGTGCTTGCTGTGAAGAAGGGGTAGTGCGTCCGATGTCCTGGAGAACTTTTCTTTCTGCTGGTGTCGATATGAGTCTCTGGAGGTGTGATGCGCGCTGTGGTTCCAACAGTTCACTTAAGGTATTATGCAGGCCGAGTTTGAGGAGACGATCGTTAGATGTGTTGGTTGGGAGGCCGAGGGCTGCTTTGTAGGCTTTTCTGATGAGGGTGTCCAGTTTGTTGATTTCCTGCGGTTTCAGGTTGACAAATGGGGTGCCATAGGTGATGCGGCTGACTATCAGCGCTTGGATTAGCTTGCAGGTATCGTGTTCTTTAAGTCCGTATGTAGAGCCTCGTATTCTTCGGATGAGGTGTGTTAGCTGTGTGACTGTTTTTTGGAGTTGTGGTAGAAGGGCCGCTCCGGAGCCATCGTAGTGGAAAGGTACGCCGAGCACGCGGAGCGTGGTAACTTGGGGGATGGGGGATCCTTGAATGACGACTTGGGGATCTGGGGTAGTGGGAGGGGGTCGGCCTCTTGTGCGGGAACGTAGAATCAACAGGGCAGATTTGTTAGGTTCTGCTGTGAGGCCCCTGGGTTGGAGATAAGCAATGGTGGTGTCGATGACTTGCTGGAGTGCGTCTTCTTGTTCTCCGCTCGAGCCATGTGTCGTCCAAATGGTTAAATCGTCCGCGTATAGGGCATGGCGAATGCCGGGGATATTGTCTAGTTTGCTTGGTAATTGGAGGAGTGCGATGTTAAATAGCAGGGGTGAAATTACGGACCCTTGCGGGGTGCCTTTGGCCGGTGTTTCGAAAGTTGGGGATTGTATGGGTCCGAGTCGCAACGTGGCTGTGCGGTTTCCCAGGAACGCCTTGACGAAGTAAAAGATTCGGTGGCCGCATTCGGTATGGTTGAGGTTTTCGATAATGGCTTGGTGTGTTACGTTATCAAAGGCGCCCTTAACATCTAATGTGAGTAGGGCCTTTGGAGCGTCACGGCCGAGGTGGTCTAGTATTTGCTCTTTGATTTGTATAAGGATGTCCTGCGTAGAGAGGTGCTGGCGAAAGCCGAACATTGTTAGGGGGTACAGGTGTTTTTCTTCTAGGTGGGTAGTTAGGCGTTAATGTGCTAAATGTTCGTAGATTTTTCCGAGACATGATGTCAGGGAGATAGGTCGGAGGGTGGTGGGTGATAGAGGCTTGTTAGGTTTCGGGATTAGCGTGATGTCGGAATGCCGCCACTGTTCTGGATAGGTGCCCTGTTGCCAGTGATGATTGTAGTAGTCAAGGAGAACTTGGAGGGTATCTTCGCTTAGGTTTCGGATGGTGCGATAAGTGATGCGGTCCTTACCCGGCGTGGTGTTGCTGGTTAGCCGGGCCAGGATGGCTCGGAGTTCGGCCAGGGTGAAGGGAGTGTCAAGGGCTTCGTTAGTTGGTCCGGTGTATTGAATGTCCGGTGTGGAGGGGTAAGTTGCAGGATCTCCGAAGAGGTGTAGCTTTATGGATTGCAGGAGGTCTCTTGGGGGGAGGGCACTATTTCGTATGAGTTGTTGTATCCGGTGATTCGTTTGTTTGTGAGTCGAGCTACTGTCCAGGAGAGATCGCAGTAAGTGCCACGTTTTCTTAGTGTGTAGGGTTCCTTGCAGTTGGTTACAAAAATCGTGCCAGTTCTGGGTTTGGAGTTGGGCTGCATATGTCTGGGCTTTCTGGGTCAAAATGGCAATGCGCTTTTTTAGGGTTCGATTGTGTTTTTGGCGTTTCCACCGCTTTGTGAGGCTCCGCCGAGCATCCCAAATATGCATAAGGTGGGGGTCTACCGCAGGTATGTCTTCCGTGAGGGCAATGAGTTGGGTGTGTTTCCCGACCCGTTGCTCAAGGGCTTGGGTCCAATCTTCCAGGTTTTCGCCGATGGGTGGGAGGTCTGATTCGTCCTTGCGGAAGGCTGGCCAGTTGCTTTCGTGGCATTTTTTTTAAAGTGGCTATCGAATGCGTGCATTGCAGCAATTGAAAGGAAGCTGGCCAATAGCCGCTACAGTGCTCTAACGACGTCATTCGAGCTCTGGGAGAATGCCAAGACAGGGAAAGAGAGAAAATGCTTTTAACAGTGACTCTAATGAGAAAATTGTGATTTTTTGCGTCCGCATGTTAAAAATGCAAATAAAATTCCGAGCGTACCCACTTAGGGAAGGGAGATTGGGCAAGATTGGCAAAAAAAAAAATCCAGCGTTCGCCGTTATCGTGGCAACACTTGCTCGGAACGAGGAAGACACGTCGTAGAGTACGCCCCTCCAAAGTGATGTCCAGTGATAATCGTTTCCAAATAAATGAAGGAGGCTCACACTTATAGCAACCATGATGGGGTAAAAGGTCGCTGCGGCAGCGAAGAAGAAGCAAATCGGCTGCAATTGTGGGTTTAAAGCTTCTTGATTGTCGCGAAGGTTGCGTACAGCTTCGCTACCTTCAAGTCTTACGCGTTAGTGTAAGCTTTCTTTATTTCTTAAAGCGAGTTTCTAAGTTATCTGATGTGTGTGCAGAGCAGTAATTTTTGGCATAGGTACCCTGTGACCCTTATTTCGAGTTCTGTGCGTGTTTGTTGACTACGTTCTGAAATCATTTAAGATATAAAAACAAGACGAAAAAAACGTTGCAGGGCCCCTTTCGTTGCGGGAGGAACGATGAGGGCCGGCAAGAAAGAGCTGAGCTGTGGGAGATGGAGGGAGGAGAAGTTGTTAGCCGGCAGGGGTGTGGCAGAAGACTGCGGTCTTTCGACGACATTAGCGGCGCAGCAAACAGATACGCGGCCAAGTCTTTACAGCGAAGCTGTCTTGCTCTAGGTTTCGACCGATGTTGCGTGCGTCTATGAGGCCGCGTCGACAAAGAATCGCACGTGTTCCAGAGCTAGTGTGAAGTGATCTGTAGATCTCTGTAGGGCTTCTGACGCCTGTTGTCATGCCGGTGGACAGGAGATCGGGACATTGCCGCCCCCGCTCCTCTTAATGGCCGCCGCCGTAATTGGTTTTTCTTGGGGGGAAAGCGGCTTCCCTTTTTTAGACGCCTCGGAATGACGCGCCCTTGAGTGCTGCGGAGGTCACCGTGTCACTCTCACAGTGCCCATGCCGGGACGACGTCCTTTATAAACGCCACCCCTGCTTCTCTTTGGGGCCGCCGGACTAGTTCTGAAGAGCCTGGCTCCCGTCTTGGTAGCTTCAGATGCGCCGAAAGGGCGCGGCCAATTAGGGCAGTAAAACGCCGTTTTGGGGTTCCGTGCCTCGGGGCTTGGAGTGCGTAAGCCCGGACGGCGGCTTTTGAAAGTGCCGCGCCGCCTAATGGCCACCCTGACCGTGGCAAGGCTGCCCCGTGCACGTGTACGCGTCTTCCTGCGTCCGCTCCGTCTGGGGAGAGGAGAAAAGTGCGCGAAGTTTGGGAAGGCGGCGTTTGGCCCCATGATTGGTGGGGTTCGAGATGTCGCTCTGACTAATCAGATGTGCTGTCCGGCTTACAATGGACACGAGGGATTATACTCCCGGGGATAGCGGCCAGCGGGGAGACTTAGCTGAGACTCATCTCGGGCTGGAGACCAGCGAGCCTCCGTGCTTAGTGCACGTAAACCTTTCCGTCTAGGGCGTAACCCAGATTCGATCGCTAAGGTAATGGTACCTAGGGCGTAACTCGGAGGGTCGATCGCTAAGACGGCCATGCACAACCAACCCTGTAATCAACTTTCTGTAACCAATTCTTGTAATCAACCGTAAATACAGTTTTCGTTTGTCATCATCTCTTCGTCCCATCATCGTCTTCTCATCTCTTCTGCTTCACCGCCGAATTCTTCAAGTGAAGCTTGGTTCCTTCGCCACCGAAAACGAACCTACAAGCCTACCAACAAAGGTTTTAACTATCTCTATCTAATGTAGCTATCTTGGGAAAGATCTAGCGGAATTTAGCCGATAAGACGCGTCTATTATTACGCAAAGTTTTATTTACTTGTAGCAATTAGTTCGCAGGTAAGTTGTAAACGTTACAGAATTGTGTTCTTCTTCTATCAACACATAACTGTCGGCAGTATGGCTACATAAAACGGGTGTAACTCTCGTTTTACTGGAACTCTCCGGAAGCATATTATACGGAAATTAAGCTTGAAATAATTCCGATGAAGTTATTTAACGTGTCATTATTTGATCAGCACAGGAAGTCACCGCACATAAGTCAATATAGTTATCCGCCAATGTAATTACTTCGCTGGTCTTTATCTCCACAGTAATGTAAGGGCTGTATTTTTTTTAGTTATTCTCTCTCTTTTCAGTGCCTATTCGTGGGGCGGGAGACATTGAGTGGCTAACATTTGTCAGAAAAACCCCTTGAAACTCTTAGAAAGCGCCCCATTTTATTACAAATTACGAACGAGGAGCAGTGGGAGGCCGCGCTGCTCAGCGCAGACCCTATGACCCAGGTGAGCCCAGGTGGCCGAAGACGCCGCAGAGATCTACATGAATCCCGCCGTCGCCGGAAGGACACTAAAGTCGACCTGAAAACGGTCCCACCCGTGGCAGCAATAAAGTTTAATCTGATCTGATCTGATCTGATCGCTCGCATGCATCACGGCCAAAATGGACGAGCCGAGTTACAAACCTGACCAGCCCTTCATACAGAAAAGTGAGAGAAGCGCGCGAAAGCTTCCTCGCATCAAAACTGCGTCCAAAGTGCGTCAAAAACCTTCGCTGGAAGTGCGTCCGATCCAACCTTCAAAGACCCAAATCGCGAACGAAGAACAAATCCATGCGACGATTCTTCGCGCGCTAAGTAAGCGCATCTGCGAACGCTCTAAACGCGTACGGATACGTCGTTTATGAGATAAAGGTATACCGTTGTATACTCCTTCTCCACGATCGATGCGTGTACTGTCTTATCTAGAACCGTTCCCTGTTCGCGATTTTCGAACAACTGTTTTTGACACAATGAAAGCCAACTTTTACGCACGCGCCGTGTGTCCAGATATCTGATCAGAACTTTTCGGTCGACCAACCGGTCTATGGGGAAATGTATTATTTTTTTTTGACAGAACGCCATCGGTCCCACCACGAAAGCTTTAGCTTTTGTAAAAAGAAAAATTAGTACTGGCTTAGCTCTGCTATGCCAGGATATACGTAGCCTGAGCTAAGGTTCAGGAATCCAGTCCAATCCAATCCAATCTAGTCCAGTCCAATTCAGTCTAATCCAGTCTAGTCCTGTCCTGTCCAGTCACTGCTCCTCGCGCACGCTCAGCACGGCTCTTCACGAGCCACGCGAAACTTCTTTCAAGCGGCTCCGGTGCAGCGTCAGACTTGGCTACTGCGCAATCCGCCTCTTTCACAACCCCACTGCGCATGCGCAATCCCCTAGCGGCCAAGTCCCTAAGCAGTCCAGTAGGGGCAGCAGACGACATTCCACACAGCTCCCGCACAAGCGGGAAGGGGTCGTGGTTGTATTTACATCGTTTGATTTTTTGTGTGTGCTCGTTGTGCGCGGAACAATGCCCACAACTTGTGCTGCGTTCCGCTGTAACTCGGAGTGCCGAAAAGGGAACAGTGTCGGCTTCCATCGCTTCCCGTCGGCCGCACGCGATCGGCTACGGCGGTTTGCGTCGCTCGCGTCGGCTCGGGTGATGGGAACTGTAGGCTTAGCATCCTGGCGGATATTTGATCGCTGCTATCTGTGCAACTGCGAATGACAATCCGAAACACAACTTTTCACTACACTATCATCCCCTTTCTCGCATGTGGAACTCTATTTAAGTTATAACTGCCGTTTGAGCGATCGGTGACCAAGACATCTGCGTAGCCTGTTTCGATGCTTCCGCGCAGGTATCGCCATCTCTCGGCCGCTCGGCGCACCGCGCGCCGCGGCGACCGGTCAGCGTAGGCTTGCATCGCGGCAGATATATCTGATCGCCGCTTTTAAAGGGACACTGAAGTGAATTTGTCAAGCTCCCGTTTTTGCTTGCACTGTGTAGACTGGCTCAAATTAGCACACTTTTCATCGTTTTTACGATTGACAAATCGGTAATTATTTTACAAAGCGCGAAAGAAGAAAAACTACCGTGCGCGGTTTGCGGCGGCCGCACCAACTAAAGCTGTGACGTTAGGAGGAGCGGGCACCGTGATTGGACGATGCCCAAGGTGAGCAACCAAACAAGTTTCGGTTTCGGTTTCGGTTCTGTAAAACACAACCGGTGGCGTTGTTGGATGGGCATTCTCAATGACTCAGTAATCATCGTACCGCGCTTCTGCCATGTTGTCAGCTGTAAAAATGCATAAAGATAAGCCTCCTAGGACGGCTTGGAATCGTAGCATTCACTAGCCCGTAGACGCCCAAATGTCATGCGCTTTTCCCCCATAATTGGAGCTTGCCTCCCTCATGCCTGTATCGTAAAAAGCGTGTTCGCACCAGGCCAAGAGTCTGTTCATTCTGGCCTGTGCCCACCGCCTGCAAGCAGTCGGTGCTTATGGCAACAGCACGCCCACGAGAACTCGCTAGCGCGCCATGCATGTGCCAGCCTGCGCGCGTTTTGTGAACTAGTTCGTGTAGCCATGAACGTTGCGGCCCAAAAAAAGGTGAACTCAATATAGAAAACATCTGCGGAAAACAAAAAAGTGAACTTACAAAAAAAAAAAGCACGTACCCGCGGGGATTCGAACTCGTGACTTGCAAAACATTTGGAGTGACGTACCCAGCGCCCCAGACTATTGAGCCACGGAGCTTTTTTTTTTTCTTTATTACATGGGAAAATACGCTCGGACGTTGCAGTACGACGAATACAAGCAAACAAAATTATACCCTGAAGTTATGAGAAGCAAATATACATCAAAATTTAGGCAAACACACACAAGCGTTCAAAAGAGGGAACCAGTCAGGTGGTTGATCAAGCGAACTATACACACTATGTACAAATGCCACAGTTTCTCGGAAATAAGACTTAGTTGATCTTGGTGGCTCAGCATGCCTATCACATAAGCGGCATCGCCACAGACTGTACAAACCAATCAACACGAACATGTCATAAGGTGGCTCACCAGGATAGTCGAATGGCAAAAATCGGATAGAGAAAGGCGTAATATCCATGTCTTTTTTGAGCGTTCGCTGTAGAATGTCCCAGAAAAAGACAGCATCTCTGCAGTCTACAAAGCAGTGATCAATTGTCTCTGGTCAAGTACAGAGCCGACAGTCTGTCGACCAAGCTATAAACAGACCCCGATCTTTCATCCAAGTTTTAACAGGGAGCGTGCCAGTGTGTAATTTGAAGAAAAATGTTTTAAAATGTGTGTACTGAGCCACGGAGCGGGACGCGAAGGCCTTGCTAATATAGGGTATATATTGGACAACCGGTTTACACTTTTATTTAGTTTTGGCATTTCAAGCAGCTTAGGTGGCTATTTGTTGTACTGCGATCGTGCAGTAAGCGTCGCCCGAGTTTCCACAGTAGCTCACGTCTAGCAATTGCATTTCGTAGACGGAAAAGCGTTCGCAGATGCGTAGTCGTGCTGCTGACCGCTGTGCTTGTTCGCCCAGCGCAAAAAAGTGCTTCCCGCGCCCTAGTTTTACGCTGTACGGTAAAAATATCAGTTGATTTTATGTCCTTAGTACCTATATTGACTTCGCTGACTCTTCTCCCGCCTTCAAGAGGCCTTATATTTTCCTACTGGCGTACCAGTCAGCGAAGCGTCGCATGTGCGCTTGTGCAGCACTTGTGTGAAGCGAACTTGACTTGGAGCTAGATACAGTGTACAAACAAACCAAGTAAAGAAAGGCACATTCTTCCATTCACAAACGTGTCCTGGCTTCGTTTCAACTAAGCGAACGGATTGCGACCAAGCAATTTTTTTTTAACCTCCTTGATTGCGACGACCTGCCGGCGGCCGGCGGACGAAACGCTGGGCCGACTGACTCTGTCGGCCGGGGAGCCGTGCAGTAGCGCAGCCGTGGCGCAGCCAATTGCCAGCTCATCCCCTCCTGACGTCACACGAAAACGCCACAGAAAATAGGCGAGCGTAAAGAGAGGAAGACAGCATTTTCGAATTAGTTTTTCTACTAAATAAAATCGCGTAAACGCGCCTAGAGTGGTCGAAACATGGCCTGGGGACTCCGGACTACAATTTGCGCTGGTAATCCCGCAATGTTTACATATCACTTCAGTGTCCCTTTAAAATAAGCCCTGACAACAATCCCTAGCACAATTTTTCACTACACTAACATCTACTTTCTCGCATGTGGAACTTTTTAGCGATCAGATTGATTCAGAAGAGCAGCGACAAGCGCGGTTGCTACCGTGGTCTGCGCCGGTTCAAGCCGCTGAGTGTGCCGAGCTGGCAGGCGCGGCCGGCGTGTGCGCGGACTGTTTCCGAAGGCAGAAAACGCTTCACGATTGCTTGCTTTATCCATTTCTTGCGAACAAACGCGCAGAATCTACAAATTCAGCTCAGCGATCATCGTAGTTGACCATGGAGCAAAAACAGTGGGCGGAGCGACGCCGACGACGCATCTCATGCGCGCATCGGGCCGTCTCAAATTCACGCGTACGACTAGTCGTGGCGACAGTCGTAACGATCAGTCGCATGCGAATCGCGTGTACCAATCGTACATGTGTCCAGCGCTTAAAGGCATTTTGCGAACTGCCGGCCTTTGTTGAGCTGGCGATCGCACTTCATGCCAGACGACTCCAAGTACTGCTCGCTCTGCTACTCGGACGGCACACGGATCTGTCCGAGATTTCTCTGCCAGCCCTCATTCAGTGATAAGAAGCCGCCTGGTATTATGTGATGACCAGGGGCTGTCATCTTAAGGCGTTATAACACCAACACAGAAGAAAAAAAAATTCCCCGCATTCCCCCAGGGGAAGAATGTGAAAGTGCGAATGCACGAGTTGAATTTGCGCGGTTCGGTAATGTTCGCGAAATAGAGATCACACACACACACACACAACTACAAAGAAAGAAAGATGCATTTATTCACAGACACCTATTTGTGTTGTCGTTGTACTTGATTGCTAGAGCGGATCTCAGCTTTGAAATTTCGTGTCAGTACTCCTTTAAGCGGGTGCATTAGCCCTTCTCACGCCCGATTCTTGGCCAATCCCCCACGTGGGTATGTGCCATGTCAGCAGGAACAACAACAAGAATGAGCCATGGGGACGCGGTCAGGCAGCGCGCGCCCATCTCCCCCCGTTGCTAGGGAAGACGAGGAGCGCGCGCACCCGCAGCTGTTGCTATGCGGACTACGGCGGCGGACGATTCAGGCTCGCTTAAAGGGACACTGAAGTGATATGTAAACATTGCGGGATTACTAGCGCAAATTGTAGTCCGGAGTCCCCAGGCCATGTTTCGACCACTCTAGGCGCGTTTACGCGATTTTATTTAGTAGAAAAACTAATTCGAAAATGCTGTCCTCCTCTCTTTACGCTCGCCCATTTTCTGCGGCATTTTCGTGTGACGTCAGGAGGGGATGAGCTGGCAATTGGCTGCGCCACGGCTGTGCTACTGCACGGCTCCCCGGCCGACAGAGTCAGTCGGCCCAGCGTTTCGTCCGCCGGCCGCCGGCGGGTCGTCGCAATCAAGGAGGTTAAAAAAAATTGCTTGGTCGCAATTCGTTCGCTAAGTTGAAACGAAGCCAGGACACGTTTGTGAATGGAAGAATGTGCCTTTCTTTACTTGGTTTGTTTGTAAACTGTATCTAGCTCCAAGTCAAGGTCGTTTCACACAAGCGCTGCACAAGCGCACATGCGACGCTTCGCTGACTGGTACGCCAGTAGGAAAATATAAGGCCTCTTGAAGGCGGGAGAAGAGTCAGCGAAGTCAATATAGGTACTAAGGAAATAAAATCAACTGATATTTTTACCGTACAGCGTAAAACTAGGGCGCAGGAAGCACTTTTTTGCGCTGGGCGAACAAGCACAGCGGTCAGCAGCACGACTACGCATCTGCGAACGCTTTTCCGTCTACGAAATGCAATTGCTAGACGTGAGCTACTGTGGAAACTCGGGCGACGCTTACTGCACGATCGCAGTACAACAAATAGTCACCTAAGCTGCTTGAAATGCCAAAACTAAATAAAAGTGTAAACCGGTTGTACAATATATACCCTATATTAGCAAGGCCGTCGCGTCCCGCTCTGTGGCTCCGTGGTCTCGGGCGTTGGGTATGTCTCCCCAAATGTTTTGCAAGTCACGAGTTCGAATCCCCGCGGGTACGTGCTTTTTTTTTTGTAAGTTAACTTTTCTGTTTTCCGCCGATGTTTTCTGTATTGAGTTCACCTTTTTTTGGGCCGCAACGTTCATGGCTACACGAACTAGTTCACAAAACGCGCGCAGGCTGGCACTGGCGCGCTAGCGAGTTCTCGTTGGCGTGCTGTTGCCATAAGCACCGACTGCTTGCAGGCAGTGGGCACAGGCCAGAATGAACAGACCCTTGGCCTGGTGCGAACACGCTTTTTACGATACAGGCATGAGGGAGGGAAGCTCCAAATATGGGGGAAAAGCGCATGACATTTGGGCGTCTGCGGGTACGCGGAGGGCGTTCATGCACTGCGTAGGTCTCGGCTAGTGAATGCTACGACTACAAGCCGTCCTGGGAGGCTATCTTGTGCATTTTACCGCCGACAACATGGCAGAAGCGCGGTACGATGATTACTGAGATATTGAGAATGCCCATCCAACAACGCCATTGGTTATGTTTTACAGAACCGAAACCGAAACCGCAACTTGTGTGATTGCTAACCTTGGGCATCGTCCAATCACGGCGCCCCTCCTCCCAACGTCACAGCCTTAGTTGGTGCGGCCGCCGCAAACCGCGCATGGTAGTTTTTCTTCTTTCGCGCTTTGTAAAATAATTACCGATTTGTCGACCGGATAAACGATGAAAAGTGTGCTAATTTGAGCCAGTCTACGCAGTGCAAGCAAAAACGGCAGCTTGACAAATTCACTTCAGTGTCCCTTTAAGAAGTGCATTCGCACTTAAAACGTCGGCTGCTCCTCGCCGTAATGTGGGATTGCAGGCGGAGGAAACGCCGGCAAACCCTACAGCTTCAACTTCCGCTAAGCACGCTAGGTGGCAGCACACCACAATGAAAGAGGCGGATTGAGGCGCACACCTGGGAGCGCGCTGGCGCCAGTGCGTCTGCCGCGGCTATGACGCAACACAATCCACTTTAATCCAATTCGAATCCTATCCAAGCCAATCCAATCCAATCCAATGCCCCTCGCGCTTGCGCAGAACGGCCCTTCACGGCCCACGCGAAGCTGCTCAACCTCGGCCGGTGTAGCTTACGCTACAAAAGGAAGGTCACGTGCTCCCGGAGCTTCGCTGACACGTTTCGCGGCACGTATATGTCGAAGCGTGACCGAAAGGGCGTTTACTTGAGCTCCGCTTTCGATTCGTGTAACGCGCTGCGTTTCTTGCTATTTATATTTTATTTTTTCATCCCAGTTTCATTTGTTTGATCCCTGGGGCGGGTCTGACGTTTTAAAAGCGCTACCTGATGGACGCGATTTTGCGGGCAGCGTTCAGATCGAGTCGGCTGCGTGCAGCACGGCTACTACATTTGCTGCGGAGGTGGTTGCCGCGTTCGCCTAATGCTCGCTGCGTGATGGAAGAGGGCGAGCAGGATGGAGAAGGATTTGTTTTGTGACCGAGCGCGCTGCGTATTGTCCGAATCTTCGTGAACCAAGGCGGTGCGAACTGTTCGTCTACACGTTGCGCCTGTGATACATTGCGGTGCGTTTCAAACATGGGCGTTACGAGTTCCCGAGAAGAGAAAGAAAAAGATGGCTGCATGGGGAGTGGCTGTACGTCGTGTATGCACAGGTTTACTATATCTTGCATTAGTGCATTCCGTTGGTTTGCGTGTACACAGCTTGAGACATCACTGTTTCCCAATCTGTGTACGTAATTGTTGATTGATTGATTGATTGATTGACTGATTGATGGATTGATTGATTGATTGATTGATTGTAGGGTTTAACGCGCCGACGCAACGCAGGCGATGAGGTGCGCCGTAGTGGAGGGCTGCGGATTAATTTCGAGCACCTGGGGATCTTTAACGTGCGCCGAAATCTCGTACACACGGGGGGCGTTTTTGCTTTTCCATCAGAAAAGCGGCCGCCGCGGCCGGGAATCGAACCCGCGTCCTCGTGCTCAGCAGCGCAACGCCTTAGCCACTGAGCCACCGCGGCGGGTTTGTACGTAATTGTGGACACCGCTTCGTCCCCTGTTCTTGCGATGCAGTCATCATATTCAAGTTTACCATTTCGTTCAATCGGTCCTTTTAAACAAAGAGAGATGAGGAACAAATATTTATCTGAGCAGAAGGGTCGTCCACCTCCTGTGTTGAGGAAGCCGCGAGCCTGCGCCGAATCCAGGGCTTGTTGCGCCAGGGGTTGGGGAAACTCCGGCGACGGGCTGGTCAGCGCATACTCCCACTGCTTATGGGATGGGTTGCTATGAGGTTGACGTCTGTGGCAGTGGGAGACGAAATTATTAGTATAGTTGGGGGAAATTTTTAGTGTGGCCAGTCGGGTGAGATATGCGAGAGGGTTGCGTGATTGTAAAATATGCCTGCTTGCAGTCTTCGGAGCATTTCGACGTTGGGTAATTTGGCATTGAGGGGTGGGGAGGAGGAATGTTGTTCCGCGTGTGTAGTGTGATATGCAGAGTTCTAACAACCATTCTTCTTTTGCTACCTGTAAGCGCACAGTTGCTGTTTACGCTTCGGGTCGGGTGCTTCCTATAGCCATGGTCGTGGTTTTAGGGGCAAAGGCCTTTAGGGGCTTGGGCTGTCGGCTTCTCCCGTCGTCGTCGTTGGGGTCACGGTACTAAAACACCGGGACACTCGTTTTCCAATGCCTCGCGCTAGAACGTAACACGTACTATAATAACACCGGGACACTCGTTTACGCTTCCCGTTAGAGAGCTTCGTGCTTCAAAGACACGAGACTTTTGCAGCAAAGCTATGTACCTCTACCCCCCAACGTTTTCATCGCCGTTGGCAAAAACGCCAAGGCGCCAAGAATAGACTTATACACCGCATGCTTCGCCCCTCCCCAGGGAGTGGACATGGCCCTGGATTTTTTAGTTTGCAGCGACGCTTCGAGTTGCACAAGGCAGGATGCGGCGGCTATCGAAGCCGCAAGCTGTTGTTTTAGGACACCAATTTTGAAGGTCTCTGTTATGTCCTGTATGATATACGTGGCGCCGGCTAGAATGTGTTATCTGCACGCGAGAGAGAGAGAGAGAGAGAGAGAGAGAGAGAGAGAGAGAGAGAGAGAGAGAGAGAGAGAGAGAGAGAGAGAGAGAGAGAGAGAGAGAGAGAGAGAGAGAGAGAGAGAGAGAGAGAGAGAGAGAGAGCATTTTATTTAGCTTTATGTGGCCGCTGGGTGGCGAGGGCGCCTCATGCAAGACATTCTGGGGAAGGGGTATAATGAAGGGTGGATTCGGTGGAGTATAGCGGGAACTGTCTCAATATTGTCGCTCGAATCTGGCATTCGAACTTTGCGGTGTAAAACTGCAACAATGAAACAGCCGAAGCAGATGTCTAATACCGCTGTCACACGGCAGATCTAATCACATTTAGAGCAAATGTCATTCGCTCTAAATGTCATCAATTTGGCGCTACACGAGAATACCGAATGACATTTGAGGCGAATGACATTTAGCGGTTAACTGACGTCCCGGATTTCAGTTAGTGGCCAAATGAGTAGCCTCGACAGCGGGGGCGCCTCACCAGAGAAGAAAGTTCAGTAATAAGCCAAATAATACTGTTTCTATAAACTGTGAGTAAACTTATATTTTACCGTTCATTTTGTATTTCAAATAAGGAAAGACAAACAAGTACCGACAAAAACAAAATCTCGTGCTCAGTGCGCGCGCTACGCTTACACGGATGTTTTGCGGACTTGTCTCGGCTTGTGATGTCTACTGATGTCATCTAAACCGGTGATTGCCTTATTTTTACTTAAAAAAAACTAATCATTTGTTATGTTTTAAAGAAGGTATTGTCTGTGAAATCATTGTAGATGCACTTGAAATGTAATTTTGCTGTCTGAGAGCTCGCTAATCGTCACCGCTGTAACTCTCAAATCACTTATTTTCGCCGTGTGTAGACCCGGTCGGCCAAACCGAATGTCATTAAGAGCTAATGTTGTTCACTTTGAATGACATTTGATGACATTATTCACTTTGAAACAGCATTGGTTTTCGTAATTCGAATCATCATCATCATCACCACCAGCCTATCTACGCCCACTGCAGGGCAAAGGCCTGTCCCATTATTCTCCAATTACCCCGGTCCTGTGCCAACTGTGACCAATTTATCCCCGCAAACTTCTTGATCTCATCTGCCCATCTAACTTTCCGCCGCCCCCTGCAACGCTTGCCTTCTTGGAATGTTAACCCTAATTCGAATTATTCAGCATTATATAACGCTTTCCATGCAGTGCTCATCCCCGGCAGCAGTGCAGTCTGAGGCAACGCAAAGGCGGAGGAACTAAAAACCCTGAATTGAGCATGCGACGTATCTCTTTCTGCAGCTGCTATCGCGCAATGGAGCAGCTCAGAGGGAACCGCGCCGCTTTCCGCTACATTGCCAGCGCGACGGCGTTCAGGATCGGAAGAAGCTCTGTGTGCGCCGCATTCTAATAACCGTTACCGGGTCTACCTGGAAATAACGAATGCCACGGGGAGAGTGCAATAGAGGCGAGCGTGTCGGGGATAAGCAGTCCGTGCAACGGCAAGCCGCGCGGCACGCGATCGCCGCTTCCCTTCCCGATCGCCCCTTGAAAGCGGCGGTCGGAGGAGGCAAGACCTGTTGCGCCGGCCGATCTGCATAGCGGGACGTCGAATTAGCGTTCGCAGCGCCGCGGCGATGTCATCTATATAAATCGGCCGCTGCCGAGGAGACCGGTCGCCGCTTCTGCCGGTTATCACGCGTTTGCGTTCGGACACGTGTTTGCTGCAGACCTGCATGCAGAGGCCAAGCCGGTACAGCCTTGTTGAAGGGAGAAGAACGAGATGGCGCGGGGAGGCTAGGGTTAACATTCCTTCGCGGAGCGTTCAGCAAGTCCGATTGCGCAACGCGATCAGCGGCTGTTAGGCGAGCGCTATCGCGGACCCCGATCCTTGCTCGTCTTCATCTGTCGGCGGCGATCGGCGTTTCGATTGTCGATGCTATCTCGATGTTCGTGCGGGCTCACCTCCGGCATGCAGATGTCGGCTTTTCGCCGCCTGTGTTTAAGCTCGCCGGCTTTATCATATAGCGCGATGCTTCTCCGAGCGAAAATTTGTCCCTGCATACGCACGTCCAGGACTGTCGCGATGCATTGGAATGCGAACGACGGAGCGAGTGGCTTTCGGTACAGTCGAAAGCTTTATGTCAGTAAACACGGCAGCGCGTGGCGCTCAATGCACGCAGTGCGCTCTGGTGAGAGGCTGGCGTGCTCTCGCAGGTTTCCCCGAAAGCACTTTATCACGCGTCTGCCGACTGAATTAGTTACGTCACGGTGGATGACACATTTTTGATCACCCAGTCGGGCAGCGAAAAACAAACGTTTTATTGTGTTCGCTATGTTTCGCGCTTGATAAAAAGCCCCTCATCGGCACATGTATTATCCGGAATCGTTTCCTGGTATCTCACGTAGCCACTGCAGCAGATAACAGCGCAGTCAACCGTTGTCAGGGGGTGGATCCGCCAAATGTACGAACTGCGACAGTTCGCCATCTCATAGCTAGACCTCTCTGCATGTACTGAGTGACACGTGCACCCGTGTTTACTGTCATAAAGCCTTCGACTGTACATGCTGCGTATCCCGGTGACGGGCTGCGCGTGCGCGGAAGGAACAAGTTCGCGGAAAGAGTTCGTTCGGCGTGTAAGCAGTTTGACTCGGCCCACCGCCGCGTTTGGCGCCGGTTCAAGCTACCGTCATCTAACCTCGCCGGCGCAGCGACGGAGTTGCGTAACGGAATACCGTTGTCATATATAGCTGTCATTGGCAATAGTCATCGCCATTCGTTGCCTTCCGATTGTTGAAAACGATGATCGCTTATCACCGTCTTCGCTGGAGAAGCTGTCAAACCGCATACCAAAAAAAAAAAAAAAGCTACAAGCGCAGAGGCCCATTAGTTCGTTTTTATCGTTTGCGGTCATTCATGTCGTCAAGCTTCATCTCGTGATGGTGCTCTGGAGGGCAGGCGAAACAGTGCGCTCTTAATTATCGTGCAGAATCGTAACCGCATTTTTTCGAGCCCGTCAGCGCGTCGCAAAAACAATGCCGGTTGGTCGGGTTGAGGCGTTGATGTTGACGAGCGTCGACAGGGTAGACAGACGGATGTTTAATAGCGGTTTCACCCTTTACCCCCCATCCGCAGTCTGTTATAAGGGACAAGCGAAAGAGAATAAAAGAGAAAGAAAGAAAGGAAAAGGTGGTCCGTGTAGTAGAAACGCCAAAGCGAGCAGACGACACTAATGGCCGCCGGCGGCGGATCGTCTGCTGGCAGCCATTTTCCCCCGCGTAACAATGGCAGCGCCGAGAATCTCACTGTCTGAGTAATGTAGCGGGACTGCGGCGCGCTTTCCCTGTCAACGGCTTTCCCTCGGCGACTTGCTCGTCGCTTACACCGCTTCACCTTCCCGCGTCCGGGGAATTGCGTATCACTTCTTTTTTATTCTCTGACTTCTGTATGGTTAGCCGGCTGCAAGACGCCTTTCGAGGTCGACCTCACGGCGGAGGCGATCGACGAAAAGTGGTTTGGAGAGGAGGCTTTCCGGTGGAGCGCAGAGGGAGTCCACAAACTTCCTGATCGGAATCCCGTTCTCGGCGGTTCGAAGCGGTTTGGAGACAGGTGAACTTAACGGCTGCAAAATAACAAAAAAGGCTTAACGGCTTCGTCAACATGCACATTAGACGAATGAAGACTGGCAGGCCGAGGAAATGTCCAGGAGTCAAGGTGATGCAAAACGCCTGTCATCTTGGTGCGAGTAACCACTCGTACAAACCAGAGGAGGAATTGTCAGTTTTGTACATTTCATGTCCGTTTCAAAGTGTCCGTTTCGAGCGAGCCCTGATTGGCGGGAAGCGGATGACCGGATGTGACGCAGCACAAGCGAGGGGGCGAGGCGTCGGCTTCTGCGCACGTGATTGGTCAGAGGCCTCGAAAGTGCAACTGCGTCACAACTTGAAACGGAAGCGAAATGGACATTTTTGAAGCGGACAAACTGGTTGTAGGGTTTAACGGATTAATTTTGACCACCTGGGGATCTAACGTGCGCCGAAATCTCGAACACGCGCGCGTTTTTGCTTTTCGCCTCCATCAGAAAAGCGGCCGCCGCGGCCGGGAATCGAACCCGCGGCCGGGAATCGAACCCGCGTCCTTGTGCTCAGCAGCACAACGCCATAGCCACGAAACGGATAAACTCAGGATTCCGCCCCTAGACGGATGTGTGCTGGTTTTCTTTCTTTCTTTATTTTTGCGGTTACGGCTACCACACATGATGTTATTATTGCTTGTATTTATTCTCTTGCCACGCTTGCTGTTATCATGTTCTTTTTCTCTTTTTGCACTGACTTGTTGCGGTATTATGTGTCTAGTTTTTGTATAATTTTTGTTGGTATTTTGTGATTACCTGCTATTCTTGCCACCCTTACCCAATGCCCGGCTGGGCCTGTAAGGCACTTTGATTAAATAAATACCTGCTTGACAAGGGTATGCTGTCGCGACGTTGTGTAAAGTGTATGATGGAGGACCCGCTTTGGTAAAGGAATGGAGTCAACCATCGTTATGACGAATTCCTTGGCACACGAAACCGGCTTCGTTATAAGCGAAACCTCGTTATAGGCGACATAAAGGTACACCGACCTTTATGCGGGAACGCTGTGTGCACTGGGACACGGTCAGCGCCCCTGGGGAAGCCACTGTGCGCAAGTATACTGACACCACCTCCCTTATGTTACGTCTGCGATGGAGTGGCGTTCGACTTTTAAAAGCTCCCAAAGACGTTAACGTTGTCGAAAATTCTCTTGTCTTTGTGGCTTATGTCTACAGTAGTGAGGGACGTTCTGACGTGACGGCAGATACTAAGACGTAAATGACTCGAGTTCAATTTTTTTTTTCTGGCTGTGGTTTTAGTTTAGTGTGTGTCTTTATTCATTGTAGCTTTGTTCTACTGGTCGCGACATTCGTTAGAATTTATCTTTTGCTCGGGTGGTGAATGAACTGAGAAAAAGATATGAACCCGTGGGGCAAACATTAACACTACCGCCTTTATTTATTTCATATTTTTCGTGTTCTCTTAACCTGGTATAAAGCTTCCGTTTGTGTTCGAATGTGTAGGCGTATGACGTCATTCACTGCTGCTTCAAAAAAAAAAAAATTGGCACTGTGAATACTGTTAGTGATTGCAGAAATCGAAAATCGATCTCTAGTTTGCGGCAGAAAGCTACCCACAAACAGTCTTACACCCCTCCGTCTAACGACGACGATGGTTGCACGCGAAGTTTTCCCGTGAGGGATATTCCTTGGTTGTCGGCTGAGTTTGGACTCTTACTCGCAGACGATTTGGACTTTGATTCGTTGAGCTTTGACTTTGGCTCGCCCGCAGTTCGTCTTTTGATGGCAGCGGCGCTGACTTTGACCGTTCGCCATTTGATTTCGCACGGAGCAAGCTTCGCGTTCAATTGTCGTCGTCGTCGTTAGACGGGGGCGTACGTGATTGTTCTGCCTAATTTTGCACGTCCATGCACCTCCCTCCAAATCCAAACTGCTTTGGCCGTACCGGATTGATTGATTGATTGATTGATTGATTGATTGATTGATTGATTGATTGATTGTAGGCCTTAAAGGAGCCATGAAAACAAAATACAAGTTGGGTTTATTAGAAAGGCTGCTTAGTCCCGATAACAACGATACCAATATCATCGCAATCTTCGAACAAATAACGGAGATATTAAAGAAAACGTGTAAAGCAGTCGCGACCCCCTAGCCAATTTCCCGCAACTTTTCTATGACGTCACGGAACCTTGTTTGTGCGATTGGCGGCCGCCTAACTGACCTGTCGCGACGACACATGACTGGACGTTTGTAATGGGGCCTCTAGTTCCATTTGACCGCATCACTTGAATGCTAACGTGCAGTTAACGCACGGAAAATCATGTTTTATTGTTGGCCCGTATGACGTCATTCTTGCTCTAACACGTCACTGTGGCGCGAAATTTGAAAGCTTTTAAATACTTCTCGCTTATTTTTTCGTTAAAAAAAACATCTTTCGTGGCTGTAATTAAGCTGAGTGAGATACTGAATCCTAGTTCTTTCAAATTAAACGAAGTTGTATTTTCTCTTCATGGCTCCTTTAACGCACCGACGCAACGCAGGCGAAGCGACGCAGCGTGGTAGAGGGTGCCGGGTTGATTTTTGACCACCTGGGGATCTTTAACGTGCGCCGAAATCTCGAACACGCGCGCGTTTTTGCTCTTCGCCTCCACCAGAAAAGCGGCCGCCGCGGCGGTATCGGAAGGGCGCAGTTAGAGTTCCTGTATATAGCTCCCGCAGGGAGCTAAGAGTTGCGCGACCCTTTTCCACGCGCCGCCGTGATTGCGACACTCCGGTTATCCATGCCGCGCAGAGAAGCCCCCACTACGGCTACGCCAGCTGCGCCGCAGCCGCCGACGCGGGCGGCACCACGCCCGCCCAGGAACAGCAGCAGCAGAAGCGTGAGGCGCTGCCGACCGAAGCGCCCCCACCGCGCATCGGCCGCCGTCGGAAGCGTGGCGGCGAGGCTCCTTCACTCGCGACGGGCGGCTTTCCCGCAGCAATCCGGATAACAAAGATGGCGGTTGGTCGCGCAACTCTTAGCTCCCTGCGGGAGCTATATACAGGAACTCTAGGCGCAGTCGGACCGACGTCGGCTTCATAACGTGGGGGACCCAGGCTGGATGCCGACTGGAAGCGTTTTTTTTTTTTATTGCAGAGAATTTCAGTAACTCACGAATGTCACCCGCGTTGACGTCCGTAGTCGTAGTCCGCACCCCTCCCCCTACACTATATAAAAAAAAACACTATCCGGCGCCTGGTTTCGATCCCTCGACCCTGCGGGCGGAACGCAGTGTACATGGTGCTCTACTCACTGCGCCACCAAGCCGACACAGAATGGGAGGCTACGGACGCGCCTTATATCCTTGACTCATTCAAACTACGTCAAGAAGCTGCTGATACAACGCATTCACTACCACCAACTCCCCAAACACTAAACGTTAACGCAATACACCCACCCCCTATGCGACGCATTTACTCGAGTCCCCCTCGCGGGGAGATGGGCCCATTTTTTTTTCTTTTTCTCGAGGCGGTTCCGCGATCATCGTCATCGTCAGAGAAAGGTGGCTTTCTTGCCAGGCGTTCTCGGTGGGACATTTTTGCCGTCAGTGAGACAATGCAAGCTTCGTGGTTAACACATCGGAAGGGAAAAAGTTGTAGCGATTATGCACCAAAAGAAAACGAATACGCAATGGAGGAGGAGGAGGACAAACATTTTATTGAGCCTTTAAAGGCCCCTTAGGGGGGCGTGGTGACCGGCGTACCGGTGACCGCAGCAGCCCTCGCCGTGACCACCCGTTGAAAAGACAGGTCGGAGCTGCTCAGCGCCTCGGGTAAGGGGGCTGCGAACCAAGAACTGAAGAAGAAACCCACGACCATAGAGTTTCTTAGTAAGTATACTAGAGAGGCCACTGCACCTGGGAATCCATGTCTTCGGGTTATGGGAAGACCCCACCTCCTGGCTTGGGAGTGGCGTGACAATTGGATTCTTCAGCGGTTTATGAGATTTGCTGTCTTCACTGTGCGTTAACACGTCTACGAGCTACGAGGTAGTCGAAATGCTCCCGGTTCTGTGGTAGCCGTGAGCCGTGGCAACTGCGTGATCGGTGAAAGAGCAGGGAGTGCGCGAACGTTGGTCATTCCGGAGTCGAAGGAGCGTATGACTGAGCGGGTAATATGCAGCCGCGAAAGCTGTAGCTGACGAAAAACAAAAAACAAAAAAAGAAACCGAACGTACTCCGACGAAGACAAGATACGACAGATACGGGCGCCTGCATCCGCCCTGTCTTGTCTTCGTCCACGACTGTTTAACGCTACGTTTTATTTTTTCTTCTTCATGTATTAAGTTTTGTTGAACTGTAACTGACGGTCAGCGCACCGGTTCTCAACGAAGGCGACGTTTTCATAGGCACGCTCAAAGACATTTCCAAGCTCTTCAAACAACTTATTATTTGAAATAATCGTAAAATTAATAAAATACGAGTCTCTAATAAGTTCCCCCAAAATATGAACATTGTTGTCAACTACCAGCTTGGCCTGCAGAATAGTAGGCCCAACCATCCCGGCAAGATTACGCTTTACTTCCTTTTTCCTTAGCTTTAAAAACAGCCTGTTTTATTTTCCACTTATATAATAACACACCATTCTTCGCGTTTTTGTGGCACTGTGTTCAAATACACGGCCACTAAGGCGTTTCAATCCAAGCCAATGACGAAATTAAGGCGAGCGCAGGGTATAATGGCGGCCCATGACGACACAGACGGCCTTGATATGAGCCGCATAGACTCTAGCGCCAGATTCCACTTAATGTATACAGGGTGTTGCGACGATAATTGGAACACTTTAAAAAATTTTCCTGAGCGAACCGCCACTCTGTTCGCGCTCAAACTTGCCATGAAGGTCGCATTTTGTGGTCTATTTTGTTTGATACCGGGAACAACGATGGTACTTACCTGTGTATTCTGAAAATAAATAAATAACGACTTTCGTCTATGGGAAATCGGTGGCTGATTAGGACGTGCGAGCCAGCGCAAGTTGATGTTAGAACGATGGAACCACCTGCAGAGTGAAACGCACGTTTGGGATTCACGTACGGAGCCAAATGGTGCAGCAGACGACCAGAAAATGCACCTATAGAAACGAGCTAGCAGACGATCAGAAAACCCGGTTTTCGGGCTCGCACGTCCAAATCAGCCGCCATTTTTCCCATAGGCGAAAATCGTTTTTATTTATTTTCAGGATAAACAGGTAAGTACCGTCGTTGTTCCCGGTGTCAAACAAAATAGACCACAAAGTGCGACCTTCGTGGCAAGTTTGAGCGCGAACAGAGCGGCGGTTCGCTCAGGAAAAAAATTTTAAAGTGTTCCAATTACCGTCACTACACACTGTACAGTAAGACACTCTGTGCCCACGACATCATTTGGCTTTTACCAGCAAGAAACACTGAGTGCAGCATGTGTGCGCCTTAGCCGTTTGCCTTTCCGATGTCAGCGTGTCAGTGTGTCACCGTCCCGGTGCAGTTTATTCCTTATCTCTTGGTAAACTCTTTGCTTGCTTTGCTTCGGCGCATCCAGCAGTTTTCTCTCGTTTTTCAATGCAAATGGTGGCGCTGGGAACACGGTTGAAAAATAAATAAAAGGCTGATACTGGCTGAGGTGAAACGACCCCGACGGCGTCTGCGTGGTGAAAGAGTTTACGAAGAACGAGAACAAGCGACGCGAAGACGACTACACGACGTTGCAAAGTGGTCTTGAAAGGGCGATGCACCGCGCTCCGTCGGCGTTATGCGTGTCAGTGTGGCCTCGCGGTATGCAGGACCCGTTGCGCCTTCTGCAAAGCAGCGGCAAAAAACAGCCGTTGAATCGTAGTTTTTTTCTTTTTTTCGAGCTCCAATGACTCCCCTTAATCGCTGTTTGGCTCTGCGAGCACTTTGTTTTTTCTTTTTATTTTGCCTATCCAAGCGCTCGAATTCGATCGACCAAAATTTTGCTGCTTCTCTATTTTTTTTTACGCATGCAATACTCGTGCGCAGTTTGTGCGCTCTTTCATCATTGTGTTTTGACTCATTCCTCCTGCTTTTCTTTTCGCTGTGGGACCTCCTTCTGTATACACAATGTTTGTAATATCCGTTTATCGGAAGAATAAAACTACTGACTCTGACTGTGCACCTCGGTTGCGCAGCCAACGTATGTCCAAAAAAAAAAAAAATGCTTTGCGCAACCTTGTGACGTAAGTGCGCTTGTGCGCACCTCTTTGCCCTCGTGAGAGCTGATAGCGGTGTATAGCGATTAGTTGCAAGTTTTAAATCGCGGTCGAATCTGTTTTATTTTTATTGCAGTCGAACCTCGTTATAACGACGTTGAATCGGGACAGCAAATTAGTTCGTTATATCCGATGTTCGTTGTAACAGTGCGGGTAAAAATCGACTCTAACAAATCGAAAATCTGGCTCACGCCAGAATAATTGTTACAAAAATGTGTTTTTTCAGGCCTCGAATCCACTACAAACAAGGTAACCCTTACCTTTCTTCTTGTTGCATTTCAGCCACAATTAACCGGAAGACGAGCACGTGATATTACTACAGAACGAAGTTCACTTGAAAAAAAAATAGGCCTGCGTCCTTATTTATTTGATGAGGG
Organism: Haemaphysalis longicornis; assembly: GCF_048455015.1. Taxonomy (NCBI): domain Eukaryota; kingdom Metazoa; phylum Arthropoda; class Arachnida; order Ixodida; family Ixodidae; genus Haemaphysalis; species Haemaphysalis longicornis. The sequence goes on from NW_027526204.1 coordinate 114,193,790, forward strand.
ATGTGATCTTCGTCTGGTGGCTACTCACAGCACTGAGCAGGATGAAGTTTTCCACAGTGTCTACGAACAAAGGGGCCTTTATAAAAGTTCTGCAGTTTCGGACGACGGGTTTCTTTTTTTCAAGTAGCTTCTCATCCTGGTCAAGTATTTCTGCGTTATATCCGATATCGCGCGCGGCTCTCACGGTTTCAGTTTCGTTATAAAAGAATGAGTGTCACCAGCCAAACTTTGTATTTATTTCGCTATAGTCGATAACTCGCTATATCGTTATAACGAGGTTCAAATTTTTGTACTATCGTTTTTTGAATGTTTCTTGCTACAATGCAATGCCCGATAAATTTGTTTTAACAAGTGCAGCCATGGTCCACAAACTTGTGTCTCCTCTGTACTACGGCACTACGCATACGCGGACGCGTCTGGAAAAGGCGCGGGCTCAGAATGCAGCCCTGGGGCACGCCAGCGTTAAGTGACGGCGGCGAAACAACGACGATTCAGCCTCCCACCCCTGGGAGACGACGTGGAGTGAAGACAGACCTGTGTCGTCTTTGCAAGGAAGCAGCGGCGCTGTGCACGCGTTCAGGTTGTTCACCTCCACCGCGGTTTGTTTTGTTCCCCGTCGTACGCGAGGCGAGGAAAAAAAAAAACAAAACAAAACAAAAAACGAGATGCAAGAGGACGACGCAGGAACTGTCGTGTGTCACTGCGCACGCGAAGGGGCGGTTTTCTCAGGGAAGCGGACTGCGGGCATTTGCGTGCGGGCAGGCAAGCCAGGCCAAGGTGGTTTTTGTCGTCGTTTCGTACTCGCGTTGCCTCGCAAGGGTCAGATGTCACTGCTGGCACCGCGAGCGGGTGCCTGCCGTAGGCGATTCGAGCCGCCCGATAGCGAGAGCGTATATTTAGGGGATTTAAAAGCGCCGTATACAGCAGTTACCACCGCTCGTCCCTAGTCCTTTTATTCCACGTTTTCGTTTACCTTTTTTTTTTGTCGTCAGAAACGCGTCACGCAATTTCTACGCCGAAAAGACATTTGGAAATGCAGACGCAAGGAAGTAGAATGGACATTGAAATCACTTTTATTCTGTTTTTGTTTCTGGCATTTCTAAGCGCTTGGAAGTAACGTTAGCTCTGCAACGGCTTTATATTTATAGATTAGGTAGAACATTTTTTAGCAAAAGTTGCTTGCTGTGAGTGCGTCATGTTTGCAGTGACCTTGATGTTTGTGTAATACGCCTGTCACACGGCATATCTAATGACATTTAGAGCAAATGTCATTCGCTCTAAATGTCATCGATTCGGCGCTATACGAGAAAACCGAATGACATTGGCGTCGAAATACATTTAGCGACTAACTGAGATTTGGGAGCTCATTCAGCAGCCAAATGGGAAGCCTCGACAAGAGGCGCGCGTCAATAGAAAGGAAAGTTCAGTAATAAACCAAAGAATTGTGTTTCTAAAACTTGTTAGTAAACTTATATTACCCTTCATGTTGTTTTTCAATTAAGGAAAGACGAACAAGTACTAAAAAAGAAAATCTTGTCCCCAATACGCGCGCTACCCTAATACGGATATTTTCGCGGACTTGTCTCGATTTGGGATATCTAGTGATGTTACCTTAACCGGTGATTGTCTCACTTTTATTTATTTTTTAATCATTTGTTATGTTTTAAAAAGATATTCTGTATAAAAACATTCTCGACGCAGTTGAAATATAATTTTGCGAGCTCGGCAATCGTCACCGCTATCACTGTCAAATGACATTTGTTTCGCCGTGTAGACCCGCACGGCCAAACCGAATGTCATTAACTGCTAACGTCATTCACTTTGAATGGCATTAGATTTGCCGTGTGACGGGTATTATTCTGTTTGTGGGGTTTGACGCGTTGACGCTACGCAGGCGATGAGGCGCGCCGTAGTGGAGGGCTCCGGGTTAATTTTGGCCACCTGCAGGGGATCTCTAACGTGCGCCGAAATCTCGAACACACGGGCGTTTTTGCTTTTCGCCTCCACTGAGCCACCGAGGCGGGTTTGATGTTTGTGTCCTGCCGCCCCTGCCACATGAATGCCTTTCTTCAGCCGTCGCGGTGGCTCAGTGGCTAAGGCGTCGTGCTGCTGAGCACGAGGTCGCGGGTTCGATTCCCGGCCGCGGCGGCCGCATCGATGGTGATCCTTCACAGAGTGGAAGGGCATTGATTTCTTTATTTCCGGGATTTTTGATTGGAAAAATGCTTCCCTCGATCAAGTCTACTCATTCTTTTCGTAGATAAGGGTGGCTTGGTATACCCGTTAGTCGGTATAGCGGCGAAGATAAACCTATCACCGCGTTGTATCAACTTCACACCGGAAGCCTGCACTGACTTGGAAACGGAATGTCGCTGCGCTGTTACGTCGACGGGTGGGGGTTTAAAGATACTTTGTAAGGACGAGGATGTGGGTTGCAGATTAGTGGCGCCACTAAGCCTATTTCCTCGCTGCTTCCTCCGTGGCGTAGTCCGTGTAGACGATCTGCAAAGGAAGAGACCACTGGTGGGCGTCGTCGTCGTCGTGTTAGCGCGAAAAAGGCACGTGGCTGGGCGGGCTGTGTGCACGTCTCTCGGACAGCCGGGCGCTGTCCGAGCTAACGTCGTAACGTGCGCGGACAAAGGGGGCGACGCCGCGAAGAAGCCTCGCTGACGGCCGCTGTGCTGTTGTAAGACTGCCGGACGTCCGTGATGACAAAGGGCTGCCGATCCAAAGGCCGGCCGGAGGGACGGACGGGCCGTTTCATGTAGTACGGTGCATGTAGGGAACAATGGGACGACTTCAGTGCACGTGCGATGGGAGAAGTCGCTGCCTTTCACCGCTAATGTCCGTTGCATTGGGTTGATTGCGTTTCGTCTCGGAACGTTGGCGGGTGCCTGAGGTTGGCTATAGGACGCTTGTTTTGTTATCGCCGCTCTGATTACCGGGTGGAGGGTTCTGTGCAGAACGTTAATTCTGGGACAGCGATGCGGGAAGTTTATTCAACTTGGAGCAAATATAGTTGATCTCGTGACGTCCAGTAAATTCGATTCTGCTGCTGTGTCGCTATGAACTATGTATAGGTAGGTGTCGCTAATCGTAATCACTATCAGCCCCATTTTTGCGTGCACTCCAGGGTGAAGGCCTCTCCCATCTTCTTCGAACTGCTCCTGTCCTGCGCTGTGTGAATCCGTTATTTTGTTTGCAATCAAAATTTTCCCATCCCATCAATCCTCCATCGAGTTGTGGGTCTATGTCTAGTCATGTTACTGGACAGCCACTTCGCTGTTACCCTGGTAGTCCGCCGGTTGCCACGTCTCCCCAGCTCACGTTCTGCCCGAGTCCACGTCTCTCCTTTGATGCGAGCTGTGACGTCATCCACTGTGTGGCCAATCCGAGCCCGTAAATGTAACCTCAAAACGAGCACATCCCTGCATACTGTACGCATGCGTATCCGTGCACCTGGATATTTACATTTCGAGTCTGTGGCCGACGTTCGCTTCTTCACGGCCGACGCGTTAGGATGAGCGCCAGTTCAGATATTCCCTGGTATTCTGAACCCTTCCTCCACTCCAGCCTCCAGTAGAGCAGATCCTTGAAATCGATTTCCCCATGCGTAAGCATCGCGGAATCCTCCCCTCAGCCGATTGGAGGGAGCAAATGAAGTGGACGAGTGACTGAGAATACGGCCACTGTGTTCCTTCACTCCATGGAGCTGCCGGCCAACTTCCTGATGGTGTACCGACCTTTCCTCTTCTCTGCTGGCTCCAATTTACATCAAGGTGCGAACCATCTTTGTTTCGCACACGGCGCATTGACAGCTCCTGCAGGCGCAGCGGGAAGTCCGGCCAGCGCGCCGTCTCGTCGCGGGTCTCGACGAACTTAGTCCGAGATCTGGACGCCTTCCACTCCAACGTTACTAGAATAAACTTCCACTCCGCATGCACTCGGGGCGTGTTGCAACACCCGGGGTCTTTGACGGGGACCGCGTGCCACAGTCCGAGCGTCATTGTCTTCGCTTATCCGATTCCGTTGCACTATGCTCTCCGCCTCCGGGCTGCCTCTTTGACGCGACGTCCCATGACATTGTGTGGACAGCCGGGGCACAAGTATCGCTTAGCCTATGCCAGGATGCGTTGCGTCAACTGCAGAGCCACTGCTTTGTGGGAAGCCCTTGACATAGTCTGAAGGATAGAGGACACACGAAAATGGCGCTTAATTTGGCGGGTTTCTTACTACCGCCCGTCAAACCGTTTCCAAGTGATGATGACAAATGTGTAATGCAAGAACGATATCAAAACACAAAATGCCGAATGCCTTCTTCAGAGAGAGAGAAAAAGTAAAGGAAAGGCAGGAATGTTAACCAGGCTACAGCCTAGTATGCTATCCTGCACGGGGGAAAGGGGAACAATGAGGAAAAAGAGGAAAATAGAAGCTCACGCAAACAGAAGTGCTGTAAACACCGCGCACGCACGCACACGCACGCACGCGCGCGCGCACACACACACACACACACACACACACACACACGTATTAGCGTGTGCGTGCGTGTGTTTGTATGAGAGAGAGAGGCTGCCCGCTTGTACAAGGTTTTTGGTTCTCACTCACCCTCATTTACTTCCACATTTACATTTTAGAGAACCTAGAGGAACCAGCCCCTCTTTCTTCCCGAGACTGGCCTATACGGCATTCTGTAGTGCATAAAGCCGCTTGTTTCCCGTCGCTTCGTTTTTTTATCTTACAATTCCTTCGATGCCCTTGGGCAGAATGGCGCAATAATAAAAAAAATCCGGCCCCTCACACGGAAGCTTTAGCATTTAATACAATTGCGAGGGAAATTTGACAAGGCGCTGGTCAAGAATGTTTGCGCAATTAACCGACAAGGGTGAGGGTTCGCTATTCAGGGCGTGCTGCGCCCTCTGAAAGTGCAAGCTTCCTTCAACCGCAATCTACATACCCCACAGAACATCGTCTCGCTAATGCACGTCTGATAGTGACGCCGGGGGGGACATTTTGGAGGAAGACGGGGCAGTCCTGGCAACGTCGTACGCTTCTTCGCCTTGGCTTCGTTTGTGACCGCCTGGAAATGCGCGGTCGATAAGACGACGAGGACGAAGGCCGTGTGCAACCAAATGCCAAACGGAGAAGGCTCATCCTCCTATAGCATCGGATGACGCACCTGGCGGTGGGGATATGCCACCTTGATTGACTGCCGTTGATGCGAGCGTTATGCTTGACAAACACGCCGCATCTCTTGGCGTGGCTCTCACTCTGGTGGGCGTCAGCAAGCCCAGGGGCTCGTTTTAATAGGACCTGATTGGTTGATGGTTTGGGTTTAATGGCGCAAGGCCAACAAGAGCGAAGAGCGCCGATTACAAAGTTATTTGTTGATGACACGGATGTACAATTAAATACTAAATTGTCTCAGTAAAAACAAAAGTGAAGCGACTTAAAATACGTGAAGATGGCTGGTATATAGGGCCAGGATGATTATGCGTGATATGATAATGAAAGAAGCTGTAAAAACTTGACATCTGATAAAAACACGCTTAATAAAGAGTATCCGGTTGTCGGCCAAGAAGTGTGATGGGTGTAGCTGGATGTGTTGTCTGTACAGTTCAGGCGAATGTTTGCGTCGTGTGGTGTCGAGTGCGTTGCATCGAATGAGTACGTGAACTACGGATGGGGCCTCTCCGCATCTGCTGCACTGGGGTCTTGAAGATCGCGTGAGCACATACGAGCGCGTTGCATGTGTGTGTGCGCCCTAGCCGTATGGCCTACCTAAGGCAACCTCTGTGTATCTGTTGCGTGTTTCAGTGGTGTATATGGTCCCAAGTGTGGTTTAATTACGTGTAATTTGTTGCCTGTCTATTCGCTCCACTTTTTTTGTTTTTTTTTTTTGTTATGTCTTACGAAGGCGTTGTCTTGTGTGTGATCGGAGCTGTGGCCGCGCGGTGGAATCCTGCGCGGTGAACTACAATACTCTGTAACAGTGGCCATCGGGGGAACCCTGTGTACAGAACCGCTAAATAAATGTCAAGGCTGTGTGGAAAGCGAGGAAACCTTGTAACCTGTTTCATTTTTTTGTTGTTGTTCACGCTTCGGCTCTTGGCCTTTGATGGTATCGATAGCGCTGCGCATTGTCTTTCTGGACGCTGTCGTCTCTGCACGAGGAAAAAAAAAAGATCCGAACACACCCCGCGGCATTGACCGATCTCGCGCTGCTACAACGGGGAAAAAATTGGCGGTCTGCCGTAGCTGCAACGTATACGCGTGTGCAAAAAGTGTCCTGTTGAAGGTGTCTTGTTTATGCGCTCGATCTCGTCTACAGTCTTCGGTCTAAGTAGGTAAAGGCAGTTTTTCCTGGTGGAGGGATGTTTAAGAGGGTCAAGGGGGGGTACGAGCACATCTGCGGCCATCCTTACGGTGGCGTCATTGTTTATCCGAGTTTGTTGTGATTCGTTGGGGGAGGGGTGAACACAAGGCGGAAAAAAAAAATCAGACGTTGCTTTCCTAAATGAAAACTTTAAAAACACGCGAAGCTTGACGGCAAACACGCAAGGCACAACGACAACTTACAGCTAAGCTTCATCCAATGCACATAAGTAAATCTATGTTTAATGTTGTTCTTTTTAATGACACGTTCTTATTTTGTAAAATTTATTTTTAAATTATGATTCTAAATTCAAATTTTAATTAAATGTAAATACATAATGTTGCTTCCATTCGTATAACCGTTCTATTTTTTTTTAAATTTCGTTCTTAATTTTCTCAATGGTTTAAATTTAAATAAAAATTACGCTCACGAGTGCATGCCCGCATAGCCGCCTGCTCTTCGGCCGAACTAACCACCCGTGGCCTACCCATAGACTGCGAAAGTGAATTCTGGTCATCATCATCACAGGCCAGTCGTGGCGAGTGCGCCGCTGGCGTCATCCGTTGAAGGGCCTCCGCGATCGGCTGCTGGCAGCAAGTTCAACGGCGCGCCGCTGGCAGCCGATCGCAGAGGCCACGTGTAAACGGCCTACAGGGATGTGGGTGAACCTGCGCCGTTTGCCGAAATCGCGCATTGATTGATTGATTGATTGATTGATTGATTATTGTTATTGGTTTCCCCGTTGTAGCGGGGTGATGACGTGTCATTTTACCAAAAAGGACTAATATACCTAAGTTTTATACTCTTGGTTTAATACTAGCGCTGCTTGGGCAGGCACAGAATACTTTTTTTTTTTTCCTGTTACAGGTGGTAGCTGTCCTAGGCAGTATTCCCCTCTCTGCTTTTCGTCCACCAGAATTCTAATCTTTCTTCCGTCGCCTCGACAGCCTTGAAGTCAACTTTCTCTGCGCTAACCTTAAATCCTAAAGCTTCTGCAAGCCGAATATTTCCCTCGTAGATTTGAATGGATACCCTCACATTCTAACACTATGTGCCGCATAGTTTTTTCTTTTCCGCAGGCCACGCATACCCCATCGTTTTGTGAACACTTCGCCACAAAGCTCTTAGTTCGCAAGCAACCTGCTCTAGCCTCTGAAAGCAAAGCACTGCCCTGGTTATTATCGTAGAAATTTCCCTTTCTGATGCCCGATTTCTCAGCCCTGTACATCCCTAACGACATTTTAGCTTCCATTTTTTCTGTCCATTTATTCGTTTCAATCTGCCTTGCCTTCTTTTTTTTTTTTTTTTTTGCTTTGGATTCTCCACTGTTCTGTCCGTATTTCATCGTTAGCCCTGTAGTCTTCCTTAACCCATGCGTGTCCACGCTTTTCAAGTGTAGGTATCTAAAAAACCTTAGCTTCCCACCTACGTTGATCCATTGCTCTCAACCTCATCTCAAAGCATATTTTACTCTGAGCTTCTCTAACTTCAAACGACGCCCAGCCCATATCTCCCTGCACTGCTTCGTTAGTTGTTTTTCCATGCGCGCCTAAGGCCAAAAGGCCTACCGTTCTCTGGTTCACTTGAAGGCCTGATAGAAAATCTGATCGATTTTAAGCAGAATACAGCATTCGCAAATGTGAGACCCGGAACCATTACTCCTTTTCACAATCGCCTCACTACTTTATATCTGTTAGACCCCCACCGAGCTCTATGCGTTTCGCTTTCCCTTACCCTTAAGTTGCTCCTCGTGAGTTCTGAAGTAATTATCTCCTTGTTTATCCACACTCCCAAATATTTATATTCCTTCACTCTGGGTGATTCGCCATGCTGGATTGACACTGCGTCAGTGGTAGTGTCATTGAAAACAATTTTCCCGATTTTTCTGCGCTAAAATTTAACCCGAGGTCGGTGGCTTCCTGGCCGCTAATATTTATGAGCCGTTGCATATCGGTCTGGTTATCAGCTAAAAGAACAGTGCCGTCTGCGTATAACATTCCCTAAGTACGCTGTTGTACCACTTGATGATTGATTGTAGGGTTTAACGCGCCGACGCAACGCAGGCGATGAGGCGCGCCGTAGTGGAGGGCTCCGGATTAATTTTGACCACCTGGGGATCTTTAACGTGCGCCGAAATCTCGTACACACGGGCGTTTTTGCTTTTCGCCTCCATCAGAAAAGCGGCCGCCGCGGCCGGGAATCGAACCCGCGACCTCGTGCTCAGCAGCACAACGCCTTAGCCACTGAGCCACCGCGGCGGGTTGTTGTACCACTTCGCCTTGCAGCATATGCGGTAGGTTGAACCTTATACTTGACTTTTTCCAGTTTCTTTTCTAACCCTGCAATGTTAAGCAAACTCGACAAATTGACGTCGAGACGATGGCGCCATCTGTCGGCCCAGCGGGGTACCTTCGCGTGGCGCGACGGGAACCATCGCCGGACATTGTGAGTCCCTAAACAACTCCGCTGTTAAAACTCAATCTTTCCGGCCCTGCGGGAAAGTTTTCGCGCTTGCGGCGCACTCGTTCGCGGTGCTGCCACGAAAAACCGCCCCTGCAAACGCACGTAAAGTCGATTAGAGTTCGCAATGCATTTTTATTTGGGCTCAGTCCGTAACTTAATGTCTGGTCACACGTACACCGCATAATACCCCCGCTACACTAGGGTCCGAATGTCATTTGAACCAAATGTGATTTGACTCAAATGGGGTGCTTCGAATGCCATTCAGAATCTGCTGTGCTGCACTACAATTTCGATGGCATTTGAAAGCTTTCACAATTGCTCGCCATGCTGTAGTGGCGCTGTTTTCGCCCCGTTCCATTTTCGTACAATAATATAACAATCAAATTTAGGAGCAGTTTAAGGCAGTAAAATGATATCAGATTAGAAGAGACACCAGTTTTGACTCTGATGTGGTGGCTGTTTGCGCAGTTTTATTTGTTTTTTGCAACGGACCCACTGGTTTTGAGAGTATGAAAATTAAATATGCTGATTTCATGAACAGTGAACAAAGTTGCACAAACAAAAATATTTTGTTTGTTTTACGTACGGAAATATTATATTTTTTATTGCCGCTGGAAGACGCTGCGTGCGAGACTGCTAGAAATGGCATTTGAAATCCCAAATGTCCCTCTCGGTGCTCATTTGGCTCGAATGTTATTTGAGCTCAATGGCATTTCGAAACCTAGTGTAGCAGCACAACTTTGCATTTGAGTCAAATGACTCAAACACTAAGCGACCGCTTATGTTGGTCCTGAGAAAACGTCTTCCCACAGATACATTTTTGCATTGTGGCGAAGCCAACTTTAAAGGGTCTTGTTGTATAGCGCTTTATAGCAATACGGGGTTCTAAGAAGTGTTTAATAAAATGACCAGGGGCCTTCCTACTTTCGTAGGTGACTGTTATATTGCCCCTAAAAATGTCTTGCCAGCAATGCAGTTTTGTATAGTAGTCACGCGGACTTTAAAGGGACTTCGTGTATAGCAGAGCAGCTTGCGCATTTATCGGGCGATTCTCAGTTAGGAATTTTCACGAATTTTCATTCCCCCGTTCTCCAACAGCTTTCCCCCTCTGTAATGTGTTCCTGCCTTGAAGTTATTTGTTATAATAACAAATGAAATAAGATGCGATTGCACCTCAGAGGCAGTGATGTTCTGTACTGGGTAGAAAAATGCCCATTTCTAGGTTCAGATATTCACTATTTTTAGCATTTTCCCTGCCTGTTTCTCGTGAATTCTCTGCAAATTTCCCCGCGTTCTCTTTTTGCAGTTGATAGATTTTTACGTGGATTCCTGTTTGGTTTTGGGTGTGAGCCAGCACCACGTATGTCTACTTTACATAGACTTCCAGACGCAAACGTCGTTCACAGAGTCAGAGTTTCAGCGTGAACTAAATTCCACTACATCTGCCGGCATTTGACCATGTTTTGTACCAGACAGCATGCTTACTTTTCATGCTATAGCTGAAAGTTAAAACTGCCCGTAAGAAGAAAAAAACTATAATGGCAAACTGTTCGCATGGCGACGCAGTGAAACATCCCCCTCGCGAGGGGCACGATCAAATGCAGAGCATTTCCGGGGGCGCACGACGTTAAGTAGTTTGCGTTACGTTAATGTTGTTGCACTTGTGGCAACTGCTGACGAGACAGCGCTCGTCAGCAGTAATTTGAATGAGTCAAGGATATAAGGCGCGTTCGTAGCCTCCCATTCTGTGTCGGCTTTGTGGCGCAGTGGGTAGAGCACCATGTACATTGCGTTCCGCCCGCCGGGTCGAGGGATCGAAAGCAGGCGCTGGATAGTATTTTTTTTATATAGTGTAGGGGGAGGGGTGCGGACTACGACTACGGACGTCAACGCGGGTGAGATCGTGAGTTACTGAAATGCTCTGCATTAAAAAAAAAAAAAAACTACTCGGACATTATTTCGCAGTCTGTTCGATTTTGTTGCAACCTACAGCCGAGAATCCAGAGAAAGAGACAGTGCTGAAAAGTGAACTGTAGTCATCTGATTCAGCGCCCCGTTGTATGTGAGACTTTTATTGGTTTTACTGCTCGTACATAGTTCATTTGTCGGTTTCATTGTCATTTCGCATAACTCCCATATTCATTCCTTTCCCTTTCTGTCCCCAGTACCCTCCCCCCAGAGGGAAGTAGCAGGCCCGAGATCAATTTCTCAGGCCGACCTCTTCTCCTTTTCAAAAAACGTTTACTGTCTTTCTCTCTCTCTGCCCGTATGAAAAACAACAAAACGTTATTGGGTAATTGAGAGAATTTTAGTTCAGCGCCGGGACTGCTAGCGCTATCGGTTGTTCACATCACACGGATTAAGGTGCACCTGAAATACTTTTTTGTATATTGCTCTTCTGCCCCCAACGCTTTCCTGCCTTACTAACCCTTTTCTCGTGGAGTATTCTTTCTTCTATGCTCACTCCTATTTTATGAACTGGATTAGAAGCGATCTTGGATGCTTGTGGCTTGCGGGATCGCAATTGCAGATTTTTGAACATAAGTCCGACGAAGTGTTAAAGGGGTCCTGAAATACCTTCCGCCGATGCATGGATGTACATGTACCCAAATAAAGCAATGTATTTGCAATCTCCTCCCGCAAGAATTTTGTTAAAGCGATGAGTATTGGCTGAGAAATCGTAAATCAAAAACCGCGCATTATCGTCGCTCCGCGTTTCCTCCTCCTTTCGACTTACTCTCCGCTGTTGACGGCGCGCACCTTGACTCCCATGATGCTGCGCTCCGCAGCGGTGACGTACTTCCGCTATTGCGTTGCTCAGACTCGTCTGCTACGGGCAAGCTTTGTTGACACCATGAATCCCGCAGTCCGCTCAAGGCTGGAAAAGCGAACGAAAAATCTGACCGCATGTATGCGGCGGCCTGGCCTTGCCCTTTCGCGGTGTACGTTGCTGGCGGCACATGACTTTTTATCGGCGGCGAACTCGCAGCCGCACGGGGAGGGTCATGCGCTCGTTCCCTTGATGCACCGCGCACTGTTTATCCAAAAAGCGCCGTATCAGATGTTGCCCCGCTGGTGCCGGGTCTTATTTTGCGGCGGGGGTAATTCCTGCGGGCGGCATGTGAAAAAGTCATATTAAACTGATACAGAACCCGTGCACAAAACGCTTCAATCATGTGACCAGTTCAGCTTGGGGCGACGCGTGGTGGAGAGCGGCAACGTTGGCAAAACATGCTCCGCCCCGGCTCTGAGCTTTCTAGCGCTGTAGCGAGCGCCATTTCTTTGACAATCTCAAACATCGGTTGCCTTGGCAATAAGGCACAAACCGCTCCAGAAGTCAGTTACGGTTGCGTGATCCCGGTTCAGGTTGGGGTCCCACCTCGCGACATGTGGGCACTGCAGACGTACCACTCACTCTCATTGGGAAGTGCGAGATGCGTTTGGCATTGCAGGAGGCGATGGTGTGTGTGTTGTGGACGCCTTTGTTTCGCGATGAAATGCGACGCTGTGCTTCTGCGGGTGGATAGTGCTTCCCATGGTCTGGATTATCTTTCTCGAGCGACGTACGACTCAACCTTGCATGGGGTATGTGCAGTGTGCGTGGCTAAAAGTTATCTCGGCTGGTGCGCCAGAGTTGACTTGCTGTTTGTCCCCGCAAACCGCGCGCGAGGTGAGTGCTGAATTTACGACGCGCAGGAGGAGGCAACCCATCGTCTGTCAATCGCTGTTCAGACTTGTAACGCATGTTGTGACGTTGTGTTCGTTATAAACGCATCTCTAGATTGTTTTGAAGTTGAATAAAATGTATGCGTCAAAGTTCAGTGGCTAAGGCGTTGCGCTGCTGAGCACGAGGTCGCGGGTTCGATTCCCGGCCGCGGTGGCCGCTTTTCTGATGGAGGCGAAAAGCAAAAACGCCCGTGTGTACGAGATTTCGGTGCACGTTAAAGATCCCCAGGTGGTCAAAATTAATCCGGAGCCCTCCACTACGGCGCGCCTCATCGCCGGCGTTGCGTCGGCGCGTTAATCCCCATAATCAATCAATGTATGCGTCAAACCCGGGCATTCGGCTCAGGGCGTTCTCTGCGATTGCACGAAAGAAGTGCCACGGGGCATCAACGCTTTCTTTATGGAACGTACTCAGGTAAGAGAATATCCATGTCGTGTTATGGCCGTGTTGCATTCAATACAAACGGTTAAGCGTTTGTTTCACACTTGTTTCGTTTGTCGTAAAATGCCCAAGCACTCCGACACTCCGCTAGCAGATCAGCCGGCGAGCCGACGCTGAGCAGACGACTCATCTCTTTGCCGGAAGTGCGTGAAAAAGCCGCCCAATAGCAGGATGTCTAGCTCATGACGAACATCTGGGAATCGATGATGTAGACATGTGAAGATGGCGGCGTCCAAAAACACGAAGGGAAGGGTGAAAAAAAAACGACAAACTTTGCAACAAAAGTGTGAGCTTTCCGCTGCGCGTAAAAAAGTAATACTTGGCACAGAGGACGTTGACGACGCAATCTAACGGTTGCGCTAGTTCATTTAGTGTGCTCAAAATGCCTTTCAGGGCCCCTTTAAGGGGACTTTTTAAGAGAAAACAAAGTAATAAATGATGTGAGGTCCGGTCTACTGCCATTATTTGACCTTTTACTCCAAGACTCCTAAAATCCCCTGCAGCTATAAAAGATACCGTGTTTCCCTTTTGGCCAAAATTACAGCCGAAAATTCCCCAAAACAGGGAAAATTCCCTGCGTGGAACATCACTTGCACAGAGGGCCCAGGTCAGGATGAAGCCAATGTACAACGTTCCGAAAAATTTATTTGAGAAACTCGCCGCTAAAAGTTGCATACCATTATGTAATTGGGCCTGAAAAATTTTTTTCCTCTTGGTTTGTTTTTTTGACAGATTTGGACGACGCCAACGCCAGTCGGCGTCGAAACGGTGACATGCCCTGAAAGGGCGGCGGCCGAGGACCGGGTCGTCAAGTCAACTTTCGGGTGCACACGGCGATTAGAACACTGAGCAGGTGCCGGGTGGCATCACCTCGTTGCCAATGGGCAGAACGTTAGCGACCAGGTCTCCGCGACCAAAGAAGGCGAAGTCAACGCCGGGGCCAAAGGCAAGACCCCAGCTGAATGACCGGGCTCAACAGAACCTCGACGGTTTCCTCGTGCAGAATGGATGTACGTACCTTCGGGAGGACGTTTATTTCATTGCGAATTTTTCGCGGTGAGTTTTTATTCATGAATTCAGACTGACCAATCTTAATGTGTCTGGGTAAGTAACGGTGATTGCTTGACTTTCAATTGAAACCCCTATTTCGTGCTACAGTGACAGTGTGGACCATGCGGCCCCTGACAGTGGCCGCTTGTTCTACACCTGCACGCTGTAGTTGAACAATGTAGTTTAAGGCTCACAATCAAAGAGGTTTGTAATTTTACTGCCGTCTCCGCATTACTAAGCTCATTGAGTGATTTTGAGCGGTCCGCAGAAACGACAACAGCGGCAGCAAGCGAACGTCCGTATGCAGGTGAAAATAGGCACAGCGACAATTACAGTGTGGAAAGGAGGAGGCGTGCCCAAGGGTCTTCACCTGCATAGTGTGGTTTGTTCTACCTTCATCGATGCTTGCGGAGTTATTGTTTTCGGGGGACATTGCAAATGAAATCGTTTCTGCTAGTTATGGTTTTCCAACTGACGTTTAGTGCCTGGAGAGGCTGGGTGGTGTATGCAGCTGCTCCATTCCAAAAGCTGCCTCGTCGACAGAGGAACGCCCTCACATCTCACTTCGTAAAACCTACACGCGGATGTTTTTCTGCAATATTTTTCTATTTTTTTATAATTACTGTTTCAGCCGCTAACTTAAAAAGCTATTTGGTGCTGACAGTGTTGAGATCAGCGAGGATGGTTCTAGTGGTATTAAAAAAATCGGAAAACAATGGGCCCTCGTAGAAATGTAAAGTTTTGGTTCTTCCTCAGTGTCCTCTCTCCGTTCTGTAGGTTTCTTTTGTTCTTTTTATATTGCCAAACCTTTACTGATATCATTTTTATTTCCTGGTGGGAAACATAAGTGTACGACTGAGCACCCCCGTACTAGCTGGTGGCCCCAGGCACATTTTCAGGTAATGGAGTAATGGAGACACGGGCAAAATAACACTTTCCTTCAGTTCTCCAAGGCTGTAAGATTAATCTGTGTCGAAATCTTCACCGAATGAGTAGTTTGTAGTCTCACAAGTGGTACTGCACTCGTCCGTACCTGTACCGGAATTTTCACTCCCTGCTGGTTCATTGTTCAGATCTTGATACTACGTCCGCAACGTCCCGTTTTTCAGACATCCGCGTCAAGGCGGGTTTAACACGTAGACTATGTCATTTTTATATCTACAGCTTGTGGGGACCAGGGTTCTAACGGCGGCCTAGCTCGATCCTCGAGATCCGGCCGCAAGGCTAGCTCCACTGAACACCGCCGCGGATCACCAACTTGGCGTATCGGCAGCGAACAGCAAGGAACACAGGACACAGAATTCGCCCACTCCGACGTTTATTGCAATGCAATAAAGGAGACGTCGGGCGCGTCGTTCTACACCGCCGACCACCTTAGCCGGGCGGGAGAGACAGGCGCGAGGGCGGACAAAAAAAGGCCAAAAAGGAGCGAGTCGTACTTACGGCCGCTCCCGACGATGGTTCGTGTCCAAAGAGGCCCTACCTCCGTCGCCCGCCTCGGACCAGGCCGCCGGAGCTTCCGGGCAAACCTGTCACGTGAGGGGGTCGGCCGCGCCCCCTCGCTCTCGCGGGTATCCTCCCGGAGGGGGAAGCGCGCGACCGCGAAGAGAGAGGTACCACCCCTCTCGCCTCCGCGGCGGGCCGAGAGGGATAGGCAAGATGGCGGAGCTCCGCAATTCCCACATCCCTCCCCCCTTTGCCCAAAGCCGCTCGACCTCGAGGGCTCCGGCGAACGGTGACCTCACCGTTCAGCGCCTGGAGAATTCGTCGAGCAGCTTCATCAGGTCCCTGGTCGGCCCCTGGTCCTCCATGCCTTGCTCCATGGGGGTCGTTGCCGCCGGATCCGCCGCCCGCGGCCCGAAAACGGAGGCGAGGCTTCCCTCCGAAGGCCCCATGAACGCAGCCGCCTCGGCTGCAGGAGCCGCGTGGGCAGGGCTGTCGGCCCCCGGAAGCGCCTCCGTCCGCAGCGCCGACCCGGCGGAAAAGCTGCTCCCTCCTGGGCCCTGGAGCTCGACCAGGGGTGCCGCCGATGCCACGTTGGCGGGCCGGCTGACCTCCGCCGCCGCCGAGGCCAAAATGGCGGCCGCGAAGGCCGGATCGGCCCGCATTTGGGCCCGGACGGCCCCGATGTCGACGCGGGCCGCCGCCTTGGAGCTCGACGATGCCGGCCCCTTGGCTTTTGCGGCGGCACGGTGCCGCGCGGATGCCTCGTGGTACTCCTTGGCCACGACCAGCAGCCCGCAGGTCCCGCAGTAGTTGGCGCCAGGCTCCGCGGCCGCAACGCCGTCCGGGAACCGGGCGTGCTGCTCACTGATCGTGCGCCCGCGGAAGAACCAGGGCACCCGCTCGGGCGCCAGCTCCTTTTCGATCAGCAACTGGTGGTGGCTCCACGCCGCCGCGGAAAAATAGCAGCGCGGCGGCGCGTTCCCCTCCTGGGACGTCCAGGTGGCCACGTTTCGGCCCTTCTTCGGCCGGGACGGTGTCTCCGCCCGGGGGGGCTCCATGGCCGCCGGTCGCCACGAGCGGTGCCGCCGCTCCTTGCGGCGTCGACTTGGCCCCTGCTCGCTGGGCGATGTGGACGTAGTCGCCGGCCGTTGGGTGAGGTGCGGGCCGTCCGCAGGATGTTGCGGACGCGGCCGGCGGTGCTGGAGCTGGCCCAAGGCGCGGGACTCGCGGGGGCTGTTTGCAGGGGGAGCCATCTCTCAATCCTCACTCGTCGGCGCGGGGCTGCGGAGTGACCGGATCGGGAGAGTCGTGCCCGGTCGCGGAACCGGTTGGCTCGTTCCGGGAAGCCGTCACCCCTGCCGGGACCACGGGAACTTTCTCCTGCCGGCTGGCGCCCTCTGGAGTCACCCTGCGCAACCCATTGCCGGACCTCACGGCGTAGGCTGCGCGTTACGTTGGCGCGCCTCGAGGAGCTTCCTCTGGCAACCCCTCCTGTGCGCAACTTTGCGCGCTGGGGGGCGGTGACCCGGTCAGCGATTTCGCCGGTTGCGGGTGTTGTAGCGGTGCGTCGGGAACCTTCCTTCCGCACCCCCCTCTAGCTCGCGACCTCGCGAGTCCGAAGTGGGAGCGTCGGCAGTTTCTCCTCTTGGAAAGTACTGCTTCAGCTCGCCCACGTGAATGGGGGCGCTTATTCGACCTGACCTCGGGTCTTTCAGCTTGTAATTCAGCCGCGAGATCTTCTCGGCGACTACGAACGGTCCTACCCACTTGGGTGCAAGACCGGCCGCGAACCCTGCGCTGGCATCGCTCAGCGCGTGGTTACGTTTCAAGACAGTGTCGCCCACTTGGTACGCCACGTCTCGATGAGCTCGGTCATAGGCCGTCTTTTGGTCGACCCTGGCTTTACCGCGGCTGCGGTTCGCCTCCTTGATGGCTTCTGCCAAACGCTCGCGCAAGCGCCGTGCGTAAGCCGCATCTGCTGCTTTCGCGGGGACTGCGGTCGACCTCCTGGCCAGAACCGTGTCCGTCGGTGTGTTCAGCTCCCTGCCGAACATCAGAAATGCGGGCGTGAAGCCCGTGCACCGATTCACGCTTGTGCGCAGAGCGAAGGAGATCGAGCTCAAGTGCTCATCCCAGTCTTGTTGCCGCCGGGCATATGCCCCAAGCAGTGGCTTTATGTCTCGATTTCGGCGCTCCGTCACGTTAGACTGGGGGTGATAGCACGATGTTGTTTGCTGCCTGACACCCATTGCCGCGCACGCTTCACGAAACAACCTTGATGTGAAATACGTGGCGTTGTCGGTAATCAGCCGCTCAGGAAATCCGTAGCGACAAAACACCTCAGACAGCTTTTGCAGGACCTCCTGTGCTGTCGCTTTGCGCAGCGGATAGAGTTCAGCGATCCCACTGAAGTGGCATGTCACCACGAGTACAAACTTGTACCCTCTCTTGCTGCGCGGCAGCGGGCCCATCAGATCGCACGCCAGGACCTCCCATGGCTTTGTGCTCACGATAGGCTGAAGCAAGCCTGGCGCCTTACCGCCTCGCGGTTTGCGCTCTTGGCAGACGTGGCATGTGCGTACGTACCTACATACTTGTGCCTTCATGCCGGGCCAGGTAGCATACCGACAAAGCTTTTGCCATGTCTTTGGCGCGCTACCGTGGCCGTCTGCGTCGTGGTAGTGCTGCAATGCAGCACACCTCAGCTTGCTCGGGATAACGGCTTTAAAACACTCACTTGAGTCATTTTTGCCGGGCACGTATTTCAGCAGAGCTCCATCGGCATCAAGCAGGTAACTTTCCAGCTCACTCGCAGCAATACCAGCTGCATTAGAGCCCGCGCCAGCCGCAATACCAGCAGCTTCCCGGCGCCCGTCATTCACCGGTGTTCGATTTGCCTGAGGGTCCGTCTCTTCATTAAGACTGGCGATCACCTCCCGACAAAACAAGTCCTCCTGCTGAGCCTCGACTAGCTCTTCCCGACTGAACGCAACCTCGAGCGGAACTCCTCCCCCGACGAGATGCACGTGCTCTGAGCTTCCGAAACTTGGGTCCTCCCGCGTTCCGCGCTCTCCCCGCGCCGAGAAGGGTCGCTGACCTACAGCGTCCTCCTCGGCCTCTCCGGCCGGTTGGGTGTCGTCCACCGGCGCCCGTGACAGCGCGTCCGCGACCACATTCGTGGCACCTTTGCGGTAGCGAACTTCGAATTCGAAGCGTTGCAATGCCAGGGCCCATCGCGCGAGCCTCCCGCTGGGCTCACGGAGGCGGGAAAGCCATGTAAGGGCCATGTGATCAGTCTCGATCGTGAATTTGACCCCCTCTACGTACATCTCGAACTTTCGAAGTGCGTAGATTATGGCCAGACACTCCTTCTCGGTGACCGAGTAGTTTCGCTCTGCCGGTGTCAGCGCACGGCTCGCAAAAGCCACGGGTCGCAGTTGTTCTCCATCCACCTGGAGGAGCACTGCCCCTACGCCGAGGTCACTCGCGTCTGTTTGGATCACGAATGGCCTGTTCAGATCCGGCAGTTTCAGCGATGCAGTGTCTGCGACAGCTTTCGCCAGCTGGCGTAGGCTGCTCTCCTGCTCCTCTCCCCACTCCCAAGGGGCGGATTTCCTCAGCAACTTTGTCAAGGGTGCTTGCAGGCGCACGCAAGCGGGGATAAACTGGCGGTAGTAGCCGATCATCCCTAGGAAGCGCCGAACTCCGGCGACATCCTTCGGCGTGGGAAACTCCAAGATCGCCCGGAGTTTCTCGGGATCGGGGGACACCTGTCCGCGTTCGATCCGATAGCCGAGCAGGCTCACTTGAGCGCTGCATATTTGCGCCTTGGCAGGATTGATGGTTATGCCCGCCGCCCTGAGTCGTCCCAGGACGTCTCTCAGGTGGCAGAGGTGCTCCTCGAAGGTGCGGGAGTAGACGACAATGTCGTCCAAATAGGCGAGGGCATGCTGCCACTTTGCCTCACCGAGCACCCGGTCGATCAGGCGTTGGAATGTGCTCGGACTTCCGCACAAACCGAAGGGCATACGTACGAACTCGTACAGCCCCCGATGGCAAGTGAACGCTGTCTTGCATTCATCGCCGGGACGCATCTCGACCTGAAGGTACCCCTTGCTGGCGTCCAAAATGGAGAAGTATTTTGCGCCACCGAGATTTGCGACGATTTCGTCAACGCTCGGGAAGGGGTACGCATCCTTTTTCGTGACCGCATTCAGCCGCCGATAGTCGACGCACAAACGCCAGCTACCGTCCTTCTTTCGCACGAGCACCACTGGAAACCCCCAAGGGCTCGTCGAGCGGCGGATAATGCCTGCTTTCAGCAGTTCCTCCAGCGCCTCGTCAGTTGCCTGCCTCTTGGCCGGGCTGACGGGCCGGGGATTGCATTTCCATGGTTGAGCATCGCCGGTGTCTATGCAGTGCTGCACCAACCTTGTGCAACCTGCTTGCTCAGTGAATATCTCGCCGAAGTCACCTAACAACGACAAGACGCGGTCACGCTGCGCTGCTGTCAGCTCGCTAGCACTTGCTAGGAGCGCGCCCAATTCCTCGCCCTGACCTCGGGGTGGAAGGCGCGCAGCGCAGAAGAAATCAGCCGCGGCGGCAGCAACGACCGAGCCCGGAGGTTGCTGCGCGCGCCGGCTACCGGCAGCGCCTGAAGCTCCTGCTTCCCGCGGCGCGAGAGACGTTTCGGCGGCGCGCCCATGCAGTGACTTCTCTGCGGGCGGCGGCTCGAAAAACGGTTTTAGCGGCCTAAACGGGCCCTCCCGATAGCCTACGTTGCCGACGTCCACGACGCGATTACGCTGCGCCGCTGTCAGCTCACTAGCACCTGCTAGGAGCGCGCCTAACTCCTCGCTCTGATTTCGGGCTGGAGGGCTGGCGGCGCAGGAGAAATCAACCGCGCCGGGAGCGGCAACACCCGAGCTCGGAGGGTGCCGCGCGCGCCGGCTATCGGCTGCACCTGAAGCTTTTGCTTCCCTCGGCGCGCGGGACGTTTCGGCGACAGCCTTACACAGCGACCTCGCTGCAGGCGGCGGTTCGGCGAACGGCTTTAGCGGCGTAAACGGGCCCTCCCGATAGCCTCCGTTGCCGATGTCCACGACCAGTCCAACCTTGGACATAAAGTCTCTCCCCAGAATGACTGGGACCGTCAGTCCGGGCAAGTGGACGAAACGCATTCGCCGTACACGCTGACTCCAACGCGCGACGAGGCGTACGTCACCGCGTGACGTAACATCACCACACGCAAGCTGGAGCGGCAACTTCCGCGCGCGCAGCCGAATAGCTTTGCGCTCGAGATGGGAAACGACCTCGTCCCCTACGAGTGAAGTGCTTGCCCCGGTGTCCAGCAATGCCTTAAAACTCCGCCCCGCAATTGCGAGGTCGAGAAAGGGCGCAGGCGCGCTGGTCGGAACTCCGACTCTGAATGCGGCGGGCGCGGTGATGTTTTCCTCTCGGGCGCGTTGATCAGCCGCCGGCGACTTCACCGGCGGCCCGCTGCGTTTCCCTGCCCACCTGGGCAGATTCGCATCATGTGACCAACTTGGCCACACCTGAAACAGCGAACAGAATTCCGTGCTGCTTGCTGCGCCGATCGAGGCTGCTCGTACGCTCCGCGGCCAGCTGGCCGCATCCGGTTCTCCGGGGGAGAGTTGTGAGCGGGTGCCAGCAACTGCGGCTGCGCCGATCCCGTGTAGGGATGCCCACTTGGGCGTGCGTTCGCCGGCCGATCACCTGACCGGTTTGTTGTGTGCACAGCACGCGGGGCTGCCAGGACCTCCGGCCGTATCGCCTCCGCGTTGCGCAACCCATACGAGTAGGGGTCCAGCGCTCGGTCCCAGAGACCGAGCGTTTCTCGCTGACTGGGTATCAACGTAGAGCCGACCTCGACTCGTCCGCTGCCCGTAACGCCGCGCCAAGCACAGCTTGGTTCCAGTGTTTCCACCGGAGGCGGCGGTGGCCGATACGCGCGTGCAGCCGCAATTGCTGCTTGCACACGACGAGATTCGGCCGCCAGCTCGTTGAGATCTCTGCACCTGCAGTTCCTCAAGTACAAGGCAAAGGTGGGGTGGCATTGCCTGATGACCCGATCGACCCGCTCCGAGTTCGGGGCATGTGGGTCGGCGTACTCGTAAAGCTCCTGCATCGCACGGACATACTCGATCATCGATTCGTCCGGAGCTTGGGTGCGCATTTCCAACTCTCTACGCATCCGCGGGAGGTAGTCGACGGGCAGGAATTCCTCCCTGAACATCGTTCGGAAGTCATCCATCGTGCGCGCCGTGTGGCCTATCACTCGATACCACCGGGCGGCATGGTCGACTAGGGCTGCGGGCAGAACTCTGTGCAGCACCTCGCTCTCGCTGATGCCGGACGCCTGCTCGTAACGGCTCAGAGCCAGCAGGAAAGCGTTCGCGCTCACTTGATCGCTATAACCGCTATACGTCGGCATCGGTAGCTGCACCCTGGGAGCGGGTGAGCGCGCCGCCTGCAGCACTTGCTGCATGGCGCCTGCGAGAGCGTTCGCGATGGACGCTGCATCCACAGTCATTCCTTCGCTTACGGGCGCCTGCGTGCTCACTTGCACGAGAGGCGCGCCGCATGGGGCTTCAGCATTTGCGTAGGCCCGGCGCACGGTGGTTGAAAGCGCGGCGTCACCTGACGTAGAGCGCTCGTGGAATTCGGAACTTCCCGAAATTCTCGTTGCCGCGCGAGCCGCAGCATCTGCGTAGGCCCGGCGCATGGGGGTTGAAAGCGCGGCGTCACCTGACGTAGAGCGCTCTTGGAATTCGGAACTTTCCGAAATTTTCGTTGGTGCGCAAGCCGCAGCATCTGCGTAGGCCGGGCGCATGGTGGTTGAAAGCGCGGCGTCACCTGACGTATAGCGCTCGCGGAATTCGGAACCTTCCGAAATTCTCGTTGCCGCGCGAGCCGCAGCATCTGCGTAGGCCCGGCGCATGGTGGTTGAAAGCGCGGCGTCACCTGACGTATAGCGCTCGCGGAATTCAGAACTTTCCGAAATTCCCGTTGGTGCGCAAGCCGCACTCGCGGTTGCGTAGGGGCCGTGGAGAAGGGGGACCCGAGCCGCTCCTGCGGCTGCGGTGGGCGCTGTTGATGCAGAGCATCGCGGGACCTCCCGGGCATGATCACAAAGGTCAGCCAACAGCATCAAATCCGCCAACTCATAATGCTGTGCCATGTTCCTCGGAGCTAGCGAACCTCGAATTCACTTGAAAACGAGCCCCACGTTGGGCGCCAAAAATGTGGGGACCAGGGTTCTAACGGCGGCCTAGCTCGATCCTCGAGATCCGGCCGCAAGGCTAGCTCCACTGAACACCGCCGCGGATCACCAACTTGGCGTATCGGCAGCGAACAGCAAGGAACACAGGACACAGAATTCGCCCACTCCGACGTTTATTGCAATGCAATAAAGGAGACGTCGGGCGCGTCGTTCTACACCGCCGACCACCTTAGCCGGGCGGGAGAGACAGGCGCGAGGGCGGACAAAAAAAGGCCAAAAAGGAGCGAGTCGTACTTACGGCCGCTCCCGACGATGGTTCGTGTCCAAAGAGGCCCTACCTCCGTCGCCCGCCTCGGACCAGGCCGCCGGAGCTTCCGGGCAAACCTGTCACGTGAGGGGGTCGGCCGCGCCCCCTCGCTCTCGCGGGTATCCTCCCGGAGGGGGAAGCGCGCGACCGCGAAGAGAGAGGTACCACCCCTCTCGCCTCCGCGGCGGGCCGAGAGGGATAGGCAAGATGGCGGAGCTCCGCAATTCCCACAAGCTAAACCTGGATGAACAAAGCTCTATGTAACGCATTTCTGGATTTAACGAAGTTTTTAAATTCCCATTTCCAGTCCCATTGAAGCCCACGTGTTTTCGACCTTTATGTAACGAACGCGTTATGACAATCAACGTTGATGTAACGAATTCGCTACACTGATTAGTCATTATTTTTTGCTCTTTTTCTGAAAAATCGGCCCGAGAAATGCACTAATTTAGCTAATTTTGCCCGCACCACAAACTACCGTGCTTTTTCCACGTGTGAGTGCAGTGTCACTTAGGTGCACGGCCTGCCCGTCGGCGTGTAGTGGCGCGTCTTCATTGCTATCTGTAGTGCCAGTTCGTTGGTGATGAGCTCTGCTGTTAGAAACGGAAAAGTTTTGTCTTATCAAGGCAAGGTCGCAATTTTAAATGCCTTCTCCGGTGGCGAGAAAGAAGAACGTCTTCCCCCGGTACAGTATCCCAGCTAGCACACTCTCACCAATTTGGAGCATCAAGTTCATCAAATTCACAAAAATGCACCCTTTCAGCATAATTTTCGTTCCTTAAATGCGTTAAGGCACCGAAGAGTATCAAAAGGCAAAAGTGATACTTAAAGGAGCCATGAAGAGAAAATGCAAGTTGGTTTTATTCGAAAGATTTCGTGTTTTATAGTGCCCCCAGCGCTTGTCCGGATACAAACGATGCTTTATTCACTGAGAAATTAAACAATTCAGGTTAAAATTTTGATTTTCCCGCTCAATCGTGCGTTTTCGTGGTCCCAAGTGACATCACTGAAACCGACCGCTCTGCAGCCTAGAGTACCTTCATTCACGCATCCGCCGTACAGGGTAGAGACACGTATACGCTGGCGCCGCCATTTTCGGTTGCTCGCTCGCCGCCGAAGCGAGTCATTGTGTCAAAACCACGCTAAAATTATCGCCGCAACGCGGTTTACTGAAGAAGTTTGAATCATATTGTCTGTTTCGCGTTGCTAGGTCTCGTGGGAAACGAAAAGAATAACGCGTTGAGCCCGTTGGCCCAATTGCGGCGGCACGGGACCGTTCAAAGGTTGTCTCCACCCTGTACAGCGCTGTTGGTTTGTTCCCGCGTTTCTTTACGTTCCGTAACCTAGATGGCGCCACCATACCGTGGCAAGCGTTTGGTTTGTTTTTGCCCGCATTTAAACCTGGCTTGTTTTTGTTCTGGGAGAAAATATTCGTTCCCTGAAACAGTGCTCGCTCGACAAATGGTGTCACGTAAGACACCGTTGCTTGCGTCAATCGGCCAGTGTAGTCTGAGACAACCCCAAGCCCCGTAGTGCTGTGCAGCGAAACCAAGCATGCTGTGCGCAGTACGAACAGCAGAACGCATCAGTACTTCTATGTTTACATGTGCTTTCGTAACTTCCACTGTTTGTCCCATCATTCTTATTGCTTTGTAAAGAATGTGCCCTAAATTTAAGCGCAAATCGCTCGTTCGTCTAGTTTGTAAGTTCTACCTAATTTGCGTCTGCTTCTGCCAGCCTCCGCCAATCGCAGAGCTTAGCTCATGTGACGACATAGGTTCTGTTGCGGGAAATGAGCTGGTGGGTCGCATGACCATTCCCGTTTTTCCTAATTATGTAGCTTATTTGAGCGAAGTTTACGTTAAAAGTGGTGTCAGTATGATTCTAACGAGACAATCTTTTGAATGAACCAAACTTGTGTTTTCTCTTCATGACTCCTTTAAAGTTACATTTGTTGATAGGGGGGTAAGTGTCATTGCTTCTTTGGAGTGCCCTGTAGTTACAGCTCACAGGAACGCAGCTGGCGCAAATTACGCAGTTTCACTATGAAATAAATTGTTGAAGGGTGAGCTCACCGTCATGGAAGTCAAGCATTTTGATTTCATTTCTGCTTCACTCACGTGAGGATTAACTGAAAATCTGCGTGTAATGAAAACCTGCGCACAACGAAAAATTAGGAAACTTTGCCTACAACGTTATATCCACGTTTCACCTTAGTAACTTTTTTTTGTGCGTGCGCATGTCTCCTTTGAGTCGTGCATCATGCTGACGTACCGCCCAACAACACTGGCTGGGTCTACCAGGAAAGGAAGGATGTGGACGAATGATAGCTGGACTATGTTGAGGGTTTCTCCTTCACATGCCAGTCCAGAAACTAATGGGTTTTTTATAATGAAGGAGGTCGACACCATTCACATGCATACAAGAGTTCCTGTGCCATAGCGGGGAAAACTATTTGGATATTTGTAATCTTGTCTGTGGATGCTTGCTCATGTCTACATGCTGCGCATCACAGAAGCTCCATCATCATTGTAACTTAATATATTACTAGAGAGGCTGAGTTGAAAAGGAAGAGATAAGATAGATGAGTAAGATATCTGCTTGTGTTCTAATGCATTCATGGGTATTTAACCCTTTGATGCCCAGTGTTGCTTAGGAGCAACAACTCAAACAGTATATTATTTTCTCGCACTTTTTGGTTTTTTTTTTTTTCGACATTTCACACCATCTATCCACAGACAAAGAATCCCAGACCTTCAAAAGTTAAAGAAGAGAGCGCAGCACACATTTCTACGTGCTGAAAAAATATTTATGCGTGTCAACTCGCATCAAAACTTGCATCGAGCCCGGGTGGCTCAATGGGCTACGACAGTTAACGAAAATTGTGCGATTTCGTTGTTACAAATAATAGCAATATAAATTTTGCGTTATTGTCTTACCTTGAACCAGAAAGCATTGTGATCAAGGCACTGGCTCATTGTGAGCCAGTGCCCAGTGTGTCCTAGTGTCCGTCCTAATGAACCAAATTTTTTTTGCGACTTTACATTTGTGATGTCACAAGTCCTTTTAGATCATAAAAAACTTCCCACACGTTTAAACAAAATAATAAAGTTTTGGGCCTCAAAGGGTCAAGTACTTAAGTGTTTCGGTGCATAATGTCTTATCAACTATATGTCCTAATTAGTATCTTTGCGAGAGGAACTGACTGTGTTTTTGTTCAACGGTGAATTGATGCAGCGGCCGGACCTTCATCGGCACCCGCGAGCGGCGACTGCGTGGACATGCCAGTGCAATTGGCCGTGGACACGTTGGCTGCCGGCACAACTAGCAAGAAAGCAGCAGCAGTGCGCAAGCCTGCCCGAGACTGTGACGATGTTCCCCCGGCTAAGAAGGAAAAAAAACGAAGGAGCAGTTCTTCTGCGGTGCAGCCTAAAGTTAATGGCAACAATGCTGTACACAAGAAGGTTGCCTGGTGCAAGGACTGCCGAAAAAGACTCAACTCTCCCGAAATTGTTTTCTTCAAGGTAAGCACCATTAATTCACCGATTCCTGATGAGCCAAAAGCAATTGTGTAGTAATGCCAGTCATGTCAAAGTTCTCATGGATAGTAAAACATCTGCACTTTTAATTATACCTCTGTACCATGAAAACCGAAATACTGCTACTATTGCATCTTTTAACTTGAACGTGAGGTTATGTGGGCGAGATTTCCGTCTAACGACGACGATATTTGAACGCAAAGCTTTCTCGCGATGGATTCTTTGGTTGACCAATCCCACACTGCAAGTATATGCTACTCTGGAGGTTTCCACCACTTTTCCAGAATGCCCACAGCAACTCGGGTGTGCACTTCTTAGGCCTAACATTTGGGTTTGGGGTGTACAGCGTACCTGCTGCTTGGCGTTCGCTTCGACCATGTCGAAATGGAGCAATAGGATAGACGTCGGCTTCACAACATGAGAGACCCAGGTTCGATTCCCACCACGGAAGCATTTTTTCTTTCACTTCATCCACGATCATTCATCATCATCGGCTGATAAAGTTGGCTTTCCTGCAGGGCGTACTAATGTACAACGGCATCAGTGCGGACACAAAAGCTTCGCTTTAAAACCAGGTTTTCGTAGGTTAATGTTTATCAATTCCACTGATATTCTAATGTATATGAAAAGTGCTTTAATCACAGTTTTGCAGATAGTATACAGCATTTTCCATAAGCTGCCGGGAAAGGAGGAAAATACTCACAAACCAGCTCTCTCGGTGGCCCGCGCGCCTTCCGCTCCCGGCGAACCAGCGTTGCCTGTACGCGCTGGGCTGCTAACATCGCTCGGCGCGTTGTGCCTCGCTGCGTAGTTCAGGAGTGTTTCGCACCGTGTGCTTAGTTTTTGCGGAACTTTCAACTGTTTCAGCCAATGCAGACGGAGCAAAATCCATTTATCACATGCAAAGCTGCGACAGGGAACGGAACCTCCTGAAATGTTAGAAGTAACTTTATCCTTTACAATACAGCATTGATTGATTGGTTGATTGATTAATTGATTGATTATGGGGTTTAACGCGCCGACGTTTCATAGGTGTTGAGGCGCGCCATAGTGGAGGGCTCCGGATTAATTTTGACCACTGGGGATCTTTCACGAGCACCGATACAATACGATTACAATAACTTCTCATTCCTTCTAGTCAATTTAAAATACGATACATTGTTTGGTCATTATATCCGATTGGCATTAAACAATCCCTTTTCATCTACTCTAACTTTTAAAATCACAGCGTTCTGTATACTTTTTTTCAGGCGAATGCATTACTGCCAAACGATATGAAAGGATAACTTTCTCCATCGCACACTGCTGGTCGATAGCAGGATAAGCAGGCACCCAATGTGAAAACGCAGCTCGAGATACGTGAACGCTTCATTTGGGAAATAGCTCAACTTGTTCACAACGCGGTCAAAGGAAACGCTTCTAATCCTTTTGCGTTGTCACGGAATCTAAAGTACTACAATTACAAAACAGTTACTGCTGATCGTGTAAAGCATTTGTGGTGCAAGCAGCGGTTCCACAAAGGTGGGCTCCGAGCGACAGGCCACATGCGCTGCGCAGAGTTGATTTTTTGATTGTAGGGTTTTAACGCGCCAACGCAACGCAGGCGATGAGGCGCGCCGTAGTGGAGGGCTCCGGATTAATTTTGACCACCTGGGGATCTTTAACGTGCGCCGAAATCTCGTACACACGGGCATTTTTGCTTTTCGCGTCCATCAGAAAAGCGGCCGCCGCGGCCGGGAATCAAACCCGCGACCTCGTGCTCAGCAGCGCAACGCCTTAGCCACTGAGCCACCGCGGCGGGTGCTGCGCAGAGTTAGGCCAATCATGATCACGATGATGATCAATCACTATTGACTCGCCCAAATGTCGATCCTTCTGCTCAACCTTCGAATAGTAATTTGAATGGTTGTGCGGTCGTGTTATTTTTCCGCCCAGGTAATTTCGTTTCGTCAGTAACCGTCGAAAGTCTAATTAAGAAAGATTATATTGCATTGCAATGTCAACAGCGTAGCAATCGCCTTGTCGAAAGTCCATCGCGAGCGCGGATCAGCGTGACCCACATATGCTGTGCGCGCTCCGCATTCGACGTCCGCGCTTCCGTAAACATGACTAATCGGTGAAAATAACAAGCATTGTGGCATCGAAAATACGTATTTACCCGCTGATATGGATTTTTATGTCAATCGGTGCCGTACCGGTAGCGTTCGCATCACAGAACTGTGGAGCACCACTGGCACCACTGCCTCCAGTGCTACTGCTGCTTACAACAGCCGGGGCCGGCATCTTCTGCTCTGGCAGCAATTTAGCAGCTAAAATCCGTCCGCAGATGGTGAAAACAAAACAGAACACACACACACAAGCACTACAACCGCTAACTTAACACCAAACCACTACGGTTCACTCGGTAATGCACGGGTACCAAGCAGACGCATGGAAAGAACGGAGCACTTAGCAGCCCAGCGCGGCGGTTTCAGCGGTCGCTTCATAGACGGCGCTAGCGTCTGGTCAGAAAAAGCAAATGGCGGCGCCCACTTCAAACAAGGAAAATGGTGTATATGCAGACTAGACACAAACAGTTTTCATCCTCGCAGTTTAACAGAAATAAAGTGTAAAGAAAACAGGCTCTTTAGTGTTGAAATAAAGACAGCGGTAGTTGTGGCTGTTAGATTCTATACCAGGGGTGCTACAGCTGCGCCAATTGCGCCAGAGGGCGACATTTTCGAGCTGCTGCTACAAGATGCACCAAAACCACAAAATGGACCCAAATTGTTTCCGCGCTGCGAAAGCACAAAATTGAGGGCAGGTCCACCCTTTCCTAGCGGAATTACTCTCCAAGGTTGCCACTGGTGGATACTTTTTCCCAAATTGGTGAATTTGAAAGGTCCGTGGTGACCTGAAATTATGAATGGTGACTTTTGGCAATTTTCAACTAAGGACTTTCTCGGTCAAGTTATGGGTTCCAGTCGCTGTTGTGATCCTCATTCGCTTCTCTCATCGGCATCTCTTTTTCCGTCTGCCTCGACGGCAGTGCAAAGCTCTGCGCATGATGCGGCATTGAGGGGTTGTTTTTCTCATTTCACCCAAGATGTGGGCATGTCTAGCCGGGGTGCAAGGGTAGGCATCGGGGAGAGAAAGGTGGGATGCAAGTGGCACGGCTCACATGTAATCGTCCACCGCTACGGCTCGTGAACCGCGCTCCTAACTGAAGTGCGTTTTTGGGTGCTTATCTATCTAAGTGCAGACACTGCTTTTTTTTTGTGTTTGCAAGATAATGAACAGACATGCTGTGTTGCTAGCAACGAGAGCAGTAGCGTGGAAATTTGGACTTGTTGGTTCATAACTTACAAATATATAGCGCAGAAGACGAGAGACACAGACAAGTGCCGTGACATACGAGAGAGACTACAAGACGAGAGACATAGCGCCGTGTGTGTCTACTTGTCTGTGTCTCTCGTCTTCTGCGCTATATATTTGTAAGAAACGAGAGCAGCTTTGCTGGTTTGTAGCCTAGCAGGTGCCCCAATTGCTTGGAAATGCGATTAGAGAGAGAGAGAGAGAATGCATTTAATGGTAAAGGCGAGGTTAGCCGAGCCATATCGCTTAGCATGCTACACCATATGGATGAACGAAAGCATGAGGGTCTGTGAACTAAAATAAATAAATAAATAAATAATAAAAAACGAGGTGTTGCGCACGAGTGTTCAACCGCATTTACAGAGTTTGGAAAGCACATACACAGAGCTTGGAAGTTAAGTCGGTCACAGCGCTTTTTCCAAGCCAGTACTACGCAATAACACCAACAGAGCTTTGGTAGCCCGTACGGCCTGGCGTAAGTCCGACCAAGGGCCCAAAACTGCCCTTAGTTCAAGGCCTGCATGGTGTGGTATACACAAAGATGTTAGGAGAGTCTGCCTTGGCACTGTGAAATTTGGACAGGTACAGGTGACATGTTTGATGTCTTCTGTTACATGGCAAGATGGACAGAGTGGTGAAGAGTCCTGCCGAATTTTGCAGAGGAAATGCCGGAAAATTCAGCAGGATTCTTCACCACTCTGTCCAACTCGCCATGTAACAGGAGGAAGGCAGAAGGCACACAACTGAAAACTTCCTGCCCAAGGGCAAAGGGCGTGTTGTGTCCCTGCAGTCAATGACGAGCTGATGCGGGGGAACACTTAAAAAGGCGGTTTATTCCGAAAAAAAAAAAAAACAGCACCGCTTTTGTTGAGGTGGCGTTGGCGAGGGAGAGCGTATGT
Source organism: Haemaphysalis longicornis (assembly GCF_048455015.1). NCBI lineage: Eukaryota > Metazoa > Arthropoda > Arachnida > Ixodida > Ixodidae > Haemaphysalis > Haemaphysalis longicornis. Next base: position 114,224,632 of record NW_027526204.1, read on the forward strand.
ATGGCCTCGTAGGAGACGCCAATTGGCACGGGTCACAGAGGCGTGAACCCTGGCTTGCAAGTTGCAATCTTGCACAGCACAGACAACATACCCCAGTCTTAGAAGATCGCCTTGTAGGGGTCAGGAGGTGGTCGCTGACGTGTGGACCTGCATTGGACTAGTGCCTTGGTGGCCAAAGGGAGCAGGCTATCTGCTAGTGCAGCTGAAGGCATCGCTTTCCCCGTCTGTTCTGGCACAGCGTCTGCCCTTGTGAGGTATCACGTTCTGTTGAAAGGTGGTGACCCACACTTTCTCCGGAGTGGCTTGTCTTGCTCGAAGATGGCTGGAGAAGGTTGAGATGCAGGCGTTGTGTCATGCCGTCACTTCGGCGGGAAGGCATCATTTGTGCTTTCACCCAAGACATATTTTACCCTCTAAAACAAGTTTTCTTTGTGTTACTCTGCTCCTGTGCTGCTCCTCCAAAATAATACTTGTTACCAGTGCGAGCTGTGCTCCAGAAGCGGGTTTTTGTGCTCCAGAACGCAGTTTTTTTCTTCTTCGAAAATTGCTCCAAAAGCTGTTCTAGCTGTCCCACCCCTGCTGTACACCCAAGTTCCCTAGACCAGATAGTGTCGCTCTGCAGAGCTCGAATTCCTTGTGCATAATTTACGAGTCATCCGTGCAGTTACCTTATGACTTCGCCTCCTGAGTTCGATGGAGATGTAAGGCCCAAGTCTGTCATTGCCTCATTGTTTCTGTCTGTTCCTAAATCCAATGCCTACCCTTCTCCAAACACTTCTCTCGATTTTCTGATGCGTAACATGTACCAACTTGCTCGTGGTCCTTTCAGCATCCTTTCAGATGCACGGTTCCTTTAACTTTGCATTCACTGCTGCTTTATTGCTCTAATGGCAGTATTGTAATGCATTCTGACGTAATGGGAATGGACTTCTAATCCTGTTTGGCATTGGTTGTATTTAAGTGTCAACATCGACACCTTAAAAAGTCACGACTTTGATGTGGTGTGGCTGAGTCCTTTACTTGCCCTTAACAAAAGTTTCACGCAGCATAGCTTGCAGGCCCATTAAGATCCTCATTCGTACACTAGGCGGTGCCCACACGTTTTTTTTTTGTTAACAGAGCCTTCAAATAGAAAAACAAAAAATGAAGGTAATAAAGGTGGTCACGAATTTTGCAGAACAGGCCTGAAGTGCAGCTTAGTTTTATTCATGGTCCTGGGTACTTCGGGGACGTGCCACTTCTGTTGTATTTGGGCTACCATTTTGTCATTTGGTTGTTCACCATATTGACAAGAAACTTCCCGTCGATCAGCTTCTAATACAAGACAGAATTCCTAGGCTTATTGTGATTTCCGGAATCTGCCATGGCTTCCCAAACTCGCCATTCATTTGCAGTCATTCACTGTTCTAACTTCCACCTTGCAAACTGCCCTTGTATTGCTAGTGCCATTGCAACTCGTTTCTTATGCTTTGAACAGCTGATGCACCCTACAAGGTTGATCACCTAAGGTTTATGCACCCTACGTTTATGCACCCAAGGTTGATGCGCCCAACAGGGTTTATACACCGATGGTTTGAACAAGGGGCTCCCTACCTGCATCATGCTACAAGCTGTTGAAATCATTTCCCTGGTGGCATTTTTTTCTCATGCTGGGTGTGGGGTAAAGCAGGCCAGGATCTAAAAATATGAATGCAATGCAAAAATTACCTTTGCATTCAACAGAATGCTACACTCGTTTAAAACAAAACAAAGTAATCTTTCCCTGGCACACTGAGGACTCAGTGTGGATGCATACTTCAAGAGCATAGGGAATATGTTCACATACACACAACATAATCGTTTATCCCGGTATTCCTTTTTCAGTAAAAGAAAAGAACTTGTGGCGAGATGCCTAACCAGTATCGGTGTGTCGCTTTTTTTTTCTTGTCTAGGGTGACTGTGAAGGTGCCGTACCGGAGTGCGTGGCCATCATCGATCCGCAACTCACGTCATCCCTCAGCAGCCGGGACGATCTCACGGCGCAGCCGCTGTTCAAGCTCACTGAGTTCACCATATACGATGAGCACGACCACCTCTGCGCCTTCGATGGTGGCCTTATTGAAGCCGATGTTCCACTCTACTTCAGTGGCCATGTCAAAAGTGTCTGTGCTGAAGACCCAGGCATTGAAGACAGTGTCAGCGTTGCCAGGGGAGGGGCTGTTGTGGCGTGGTGGACATCGGGCTACGATGGCGGGTCCATGGTTGTGCTGGGCATCACGACTGAGCTTGCCGAGTACGTGCTTATGGCTCCCAGCACGCAGTACGAGCCGTATGTGAGGCGAATCCACGAAAAAAGCTACCTAATCAAGGGTGTCTTGGAAAAACTGGTTGAGAATGGCGGCAGTGCAAGCTTTGATGACGTGGTAGGGCATCTTGAGTCCTTGAGCGATCATCCTAAAGGCGTTGCGCCCTTTTCGCTAGAGACCTTGCACAAGCATGCACAGTTTGTTGTGGACCATGTCCAGGCGTACGATGCTGCTGGTAATGCTGACGACGAGAGGCCGCTACTGGAGAGTTCATTTATCAGCGAACTGATGCGTGTAACGGGGGCCATTGTCAGAGACACTTGCAAAGGCCAAATGTTGCCCTCAAAACTTCCAAAGAAGCCCTTTAACAAACTGGAGTCCCGGACGGTGTTTGTGATGCCGGCTATAGACAAAACAGTGGCAGAGCTGTTTGAAGGCAGTACGATTCCTGCGAGAAGTTCTGGCGCCCCACGAAGTGATAGGTGTGGCTTGTGTGAGGCTTGTCTGGCTTCAGAGTGCAAAGTTTGCATCTTCTGCCGGAATATGAAAAAGTACGGTGGAACAGGCACCAAGAAGCAGTGCTGCATTCGGAGGCGTTGCCAGCAGAGACGACCACGCGGTAATGACGAGCACCTTGGTGGTGACGCAATGGACCATGAAGTTGCGAAGCTCCCTTTAAAACCCTTTGAGGAAAGGGTGTTTCCGGTGACTACAGATAATGGGTGTGCTTGGATCGGCGAGCCGTTTGTGAGAACACAAGCGAAGTCCTTCTTGTCTGCTGATCTAAAAAATTGTAGTGTAACTGTCGGGCAAGATGTTCTTGTCATGTCATTGTTACACAAGACGGAGCCTTATGTTGGCCGTGTGACGGAGCTTGTCGAAAACCCTGGCGGCGAAAAGCTGGCTCATGTCATCTGGTTCCGGAGGTATGAAGAGACAGTGTTGGGTAGTGCTTTCTTAGGGGATGGTGACGAGGTTTTCTTGACCACGGAATGTGACTTGGTGCCTTTGGCGATTGTTGTTGACACATGTCGCGTTGCTTTCCGTGGCCCCGGTGCTGGAACAATTCCAAACGACACTGACAAGAAGTCGTTCTACTACAGCTTTTCTTGTGACGCCACAACGTGCACGTTCACAGCGTTGGAATCTGAAAGTGTGACATGCTTGTGCTCAAAGGTCAAGAATGGGGCTGCACGTAACGGAGCAAAGATATCATTAAAGGCTGACGACTGTGTGTTTGTGCGGCCTGATATTTTTCCTGAGCCGCCAAAACATGTTATGGGAAGTGTGATTAGTGACTTCTCAGATAAGGATGATGACGTGTTTTCTGAGAGGTACAGAAGAGACATCTGTCCCCCAAAGATAGACTGCCCGGGCCTGCCCCTTCCGTATGTCATCTGCCGTATACTCTCCTCTACGACTCAAAAAAACCAAAGCGGACCAGACTCTCTGGTTAAGGTTCAACGTTTCTTCAGAGACCGCGAAGTGTCTGGCAATTCTACTGAAGTCCTTCGTCTGTACCTGTCGACAGAAACATCTAGCATCAAGGCCACTGACATTGTCGGTCACTGCGAAGTTCATTACAGCGCTGCTGGCGTTGTGGGAAATTCGTTTGACACAGTGCGGCCTCCGTTCTACTTTTCACACTGCTATGATGTCGACAAAGGCAGCTTTCTTCCACCACCCAGTGATTCGAAGCAAGTTGGTCGTAACTTGGTTTCCAGGGTCGACACACTTCCCAACACCCTCATGAGCGCTGATGTCTACTGTGGCTGTGGAGGCCTGTCGTTTGGTCTCTTAGTTTCTGGTGTGGCGGCGCCTGCACTTGCAGTGAGTGACAATGAGCACCACTTAGCCACCTTCAAACAGAACTTCCCCAGTGCAGCAACTCCCCATGCCAGTCCTGCAAATGTGTTGAAGAAACTTAAGGCAGGTGGGATGGTTGACGATACCTTCAAAGGGCTCCGCCCGCAAGACATCGAAATTGTGTGCGGAAGCCCATCCTTGGTGTCTTCTTACAACACCCTGCCTCTTCAGCGTCGCGACAAGCAAGCATTCAGAAATTCCCAGCTAGTCACCTTCTTCGGATTTTGTGCTTTTTTCGATCCTTCCTATGTCGTGCTTGCTGTCGAAAGACGGGCTGTCAGCTACAACAAGGGTGCTGGCTTCATTTTTGCATTGAAGTGTCTGATTGAGCTTGGCTACCACACGTCTTGCAGTGTGCTCCAAGACGGCTGCTATGGGATGCCCCAGAGGCATCGCCGCATGATCATCTTGGGCGCCAAGCGTGGGCGTGCAAAACTGCCCTCTTTCCCAGTGCCAACGCATTCTTTCGAGCTTCCGGACAGGCACCTCTCCTTTGTCATTGATGGCCGTGCATATAGCAGCCCATTGAATGTGACTTCAGCAGCACCTTACTGCCGGACAACACTGAGGGACGCAATCGGTGACCTCCAGCTTGGCGCTGCGTACACCGCACGCCTGCCAGACTTCGCCGCCTACCTGAAGAGGTACTGCGAAGTGGACACTGACTGCTACAAGAAGATGACGCCTCTCTCCCAAGCCAGGATAGTGGCTGTGCCCAAAGAACCAGGTGCTGACTGGCGAGACCTTCCCAACCGTGAGGTTGAGCTGAGCGACGGCACCACCGCGTTCCGCCTCATCTACACGCACGAGTGTTTGGCGGCCGTGGGCACTGGCAACCGTCAGCGAGGGGTGTGCTGCTGTGCTGAAAATGAGAAGGGCCAGTGCGACCCCCTGTACCGCCAGGAGAACACGCTGATACCCTGGAGCCTTGTACACACAGGCCACCGCAGCAACCAGTGGAGCGGGGTCTACGGCCGTCTTCAGTGGGATGGTTACCTGCATGGCGTCGTGGTTAATCCAGAGCCGTTGAGCAAGGAAGGGCCCGTGATCCACCCGGAAGAGGACAGAGTGATTAGCGTCCGCGAGTGCGCCAGGATCCAGGGATACCCCGATGACTTTGTCTTTGTGGGTCCTCTGATGGAGCAATACAAGATGATTGCTGTCAGTGTGCCCCCGACGCTTGCCATGGCACTTGGGAGGGAAATAATCAAGGCTCAGCTGTAACAGCACTGCTCCAGTTATCCACAGTGCAAGCTTATAGTGCTTCCACAGTGCAGAGAGACGTCTGCGTTTGACAGAACTGGAAGGAGGGTCTTCTTGGACAGTTCTGGCAGTTTTCAGAGGCCTCAGAGGTTCAAGCAGTGCTTTTGCTTCCTTTCCTTGTGCCCTGGTAGTGCGAAAAAAGAAACTTATGGTGGGAGCAGGAGGGCCGTACGTATTGGCAATTGATTGTACTAGTATGATGCATTGACAGTGCTAAGGCAAACCACAAGGAAGGAAGGAGGCACAAGCACAGAACTGTTTGCAGGAAGCTAGAGATTACGTTTGAGTGAGTTGGTACGACACAATGAGCTAAAACAAACCACACAGTGCTAAAACAAACCACAAAAACGAACGAGGCGAAGACACAGTGCTGCCTCCGTGCTTTCGTGTTGTGCTCATGCCAAGTTCTTTAGACATCAAATCCCTCATCGTTGTACTTTTTTGTTTTACTCCTGTGTCAAAGTGTCACGCAGGCAGGGCTCATTTGGTTCATCGACTGAGCACTTGCTTTTGTTTTGTGCTATTGCTTACTGTTTTCTTATTGCCTAAGACATGTTTACCGGTTCTTTGTTATTTATGAGATTTTATATTGTTTCGTTTTCTTGTTTTGGTAATCAAAAAATCAGCAATGTGCTTCTATTTCATTCGTCATTGGTAACATTGGCAACAATATTTTTATGCGCACTTAAAATTCAGAATAGGAATGGTTTGCTTGCTTTAGCTGAGCATGACCTTGCTGTTCATAAAATTTGATTCTTGATGGCGCTGTTTGTTAATAAGGCCATGAACAGTTGTGTAGATTCATCAGTGCCGCTCAGCGGTCCCCTGCGGGTGTTTGGTTTGATTCCTCATTTAGCTTGGTCACATCTTAAAGACACTCCAAATGTACAGTAGACAAAACGTTGTTGCATAACAAAATGTGTGTAACCTGAAATGGCACTCAGATCCTCAGCTTGGAATGTACAGTGCATTTAACCAAATGGAAATCTGTGATATTTCGTGAAGATGTGTGTGCGGAAACTGACGAGCTAGAATAGTCACCATGTAGTCAACGCTGTCTGTGGTACAATGCAGTTTATCCGAGTAGTCATCTTAAGAATGGCCCAACTCAGGGCAAAAGCTAACACATCTAATGCAAGATGATGCTGCCCTGGGCCAAGTAACGATTCTTTCTAGCATTCTGAGTTTCTAAATACATGACTTGTTCACCTGGTGTGGTTTTTATTTTTGTTTATTTCTTTTCGTACGAATGACCGCGCAGCCTAAGCACAGTGTTGTGGTGAAGTCATCCGTTGTAAGATGCTTGATCTGTTACAGGCACAAGAAGGGACTTAGGTTCGGGATAGATTGGTGGGAGGGACCTTCAGTGTTCTTGTGCTGTCGTTGCGAAGTTGTTCGTCCCAAATGGGATCTATGTATTTTGTTCTTAATTCACAGCGGTTACTGCAAAATTATTGACTTGCTAACTGAGCTAAATATTGCATTGTTTCCCTAGTTATGACAGTCTCGTGCCAAATTTTGGTTTCATTTTTGTTCCTCTATGATTGGCACTGGAGTTGCACACTGCTTGTAGTGTTCATGAAAACATGAACTAGGTTTGAGTATCTGTTTGTTGTAGCTGGCGGCTATACCAACCAGAGATTTGGAATTTCTTGCCTTGTATTGGAAAGCGTTGTTCGTTTTATTTCATGAGACAGCTACCTCGGCACCGGTTTTCTCAGTTTTCTCATATTTGTAATTTGAGGCCATACTCTTTTGTGTCCAGTTGAAACACTTCTCGGCGAATGAATTGCGTTGTTAATAAAGGTTTTTTCAGTGAGTTTAGATGCACTGTTTTATTTTTTTTTTCTTGCATGCGCTTGCTGGGATGGCCCAGTCTCTCAATTTCGTTGTGGTTTGCCAGCAATCTTTACACCTCCGACCCCTGTCATAATGTAGTAGTAAGATGTAGGACCACTAGCATGAACTGACAGGGATTCCGCTGGGAAAAGTGGCAAAACAATGAGAACACAAATTGAAGGGAATCACATCTGGACCGAATTGGAGGCTTAATTCATTGCGTACACCATTGCACCATTGTTCACCGAATGCACTAGGAAGTTCAACCATGACGGGTGCGCTGGTAATTGCTTTTGGAATGCAAAAAGCATTGGCAGGTGTGCATCAAATAAAGGTATGTGGCACGTAAGAGTTCAGGTGGTAATGCGCGGTTCACGTGCGGTTTGTGCGGGTTTCTTCATAATTCTAGATGGCAGCATATAAATGCATATAAATATGTAGTTGGGTACAAGTCGGGAACGTCAACAGAGTGTCGTGTTCCACTCTACGGAAATGACAGAACTGTAGCGACATCATCGCCACTATCATCATCCGCATCCTTTCACCACGATCATCACCAGTGTACTGGACTGGCACGCAGAAAATGGCACGTGACACAGGGGTTGGAACACGACTCGGAAGCTGGGCGGCCGCTTGTTCTGGCCGGGCCTGCTCGACCTAAATAAATGTGGGAATCCACATCCGCTTCGCGCCTGCTTCCTACAGAACCGTAACATCAAAGCGCGCAACTGTTGAAAGAAAGGGATTCTGCTGGGAAAAGTGGAAAAACAATAGGAACACAAATTGAAGGGAATCACGTGAGCACTAAGTAGGAGGCTTAATTCGTTGCATACACCATTCAGTTCACTTAATGCACTAGGAAGTTCAGGCATGAGGGGGGCGCTGATAATTGCTTTTGGAATGCGAAAAACATTGGGAGGTGCGCATCAATTAAAGGTATGTGGCATGCAAGAGTTCAGGTGGTGATGCTCCGTTCATGTGCAGTTTGTGAGGGTTTCTTCATAATTATAGATGGCAGCATATAAATACACATAACATAAATGTATAGTTGGGTACAACCCAAGAATGCCAATAGAGTGTTCCACTGCCGAAATGACCGAACCACGACGTCACAGCGTGCGACCTTTGGAAGACAGGTTGCCCCTAAGGCGTGAAACCGTAGGCGTTTTTTTTTTTTTTTTTTGAAATGAACCAAATTCACAAACCGAAATTAAGTCAGATGAAACTTGGCAGCTTTCCCCTGAAAATCAGGTGCCAAGAAAAGAGGTGATATAACACCCTGGAAAAGTGTACGCATATCGTAGTTCATATCCAAAATGAGGCAGGTCCTGCTGCGGCAAGGGTCTAAATGAGCCAAATCCATTTGCCCAACCATTGAGTTTTCTTTTGTCGTGACTGTTCGGACTGTTTCGTGAATGTATTAAGAAGTGGTTTTTTTTTTTTTTGCTTTGCGGAGATCGCGAATCATATTTCAAACGGCAATTTAGAGATTGGCGAAACATCTGTCCCCAGACGTCGACGACAGAGTGAACAGAAGAAGTGAACGAAATGAAACAGCTGTGTAGCAATCATTTCATCTCGTCTCTCCGTCACTAAGCAGTAAATGTGATATTTTTAATGCGATAGCGTTGTTAGGCTCATTTTTCGATTCCCCCGTGGCTCCTAGCCGTCCGCTATCAGCCGTGCTATAGTGCCTATATTCTAGGCACTATAGCCGTGCACGTCCTCATCAGGCGTCCACGGAAATACGTCACCACTGCCACCAGGAAGCTCCGACTGAAGAAGCTAGATCAGAGGTAATGTAATTGCAGGTAATCAACCGTAATGTGGCGCTACGGCAACAGAAGTTTGGAAAGGAGGACAATGATACAACGTCGGATACAAAAGAAAGGACACGCGTTGTCACCAGGTGCCGCGCCTGCGCGGTGAAGCTTCTTCGGTGGTAGCATGCGCGGCAGACGCGATCTCGAGCTGTGCCCGCAACTTACGTCATCACACCAAAGCGGGTTTCCACCAGAAGATCAAAAAAAAAATCACGCCATATCCACGGAATGAATGATGATAAGTGGGGCGAAGCTCGAGAGGGGGAGATCATCGGTAACCGTAACTCTCCCGTGAAAGTTCGCCCATTACATCATTAAGAAAGACGTAAGACTGTGTGCGTACATTGTACAAATCAACTTTTATTTTCGGAGTCAATGCTCCCAGGCCCAGACCTGGTGAAAGACCCCGCGCCATCGAGGACTACCCCGCACCTCCACCACAATTTGTCACGTAGGATGGGACACAACGGTAAAGAAAGAACTTTTATTTAGGGCGAACTTGTGCCCGAACAAGACGAGAGGAAACGAGCAAAGGTCCTTGCGTCTCGTTCGAGCAGAGCGGACGCACTCCACGTCGGCTCCGTCGTCGCCACGATTTTTGGGAGGACCATCCCGCCCCTGATGTCCAAATCGTACGTACGAGTTTCCTAACGTCGAGAGGATCACGTAGGTACCAAATTTGGGCCGATTAGCCCATTTTTGGCGATTTTACGAGCATTTTCTTCGGCGAGGCGAGGCGCCCCAGCTAAGCCTAACGAGGGAACCGACGAGTACGGGCATGGCGTCGGCCACGTCGACGGCCGCCGCCGCCGCCGCGGGCGTGCCCGGACCTGCCCAGCGGGCGGATCTTCGGCGCTCCGGTGGGGAATTCTTCCACGAATCCTGCGAGATGGATGTGTCTACTGCGGACTCTTCTCAGCGAGTGCAGACTGTGTTAGACTGTGCGACGGTGAGAACTGTTTCCACGTGCTCCGGCATCGACGGCCACGTAGTCGACGGCAACGAGCGTCCGCGCGCCGACGACGAGCCGGAGGAAGACGATGACCACGCCGGGTGGACCCGCGTATCCCATCAGCGTCGTCGCAAGAAGACAGTGAGTGTTCTCAAAGCTTCCACGCAGCGAGCCTCGCCACACGCCGGTAAGCCTAACGCTTCACAACGCCACGTCACCCTCACGAGAGCCCAGATCGCGAGTAAAGTCAACGCCGGCATGGCGAAGACGGCGCGCATGCCCAACTTTGCGCCGAGAGACGAATTCCGTGTGGTCGTGCGGCCACGTGGCGGCCTAGAGATAGGCAAAACGCCGATAACCGACCTGCGCCGAGCCGTATTCGAGGCGGCCAAGGCGGGCGAGGAAGCCGGGCGCGAAGACACCATGCTCCCGAACCTCGCTCAGAATATTCTGGTCATCAGTACCCCGAGCTGGGAAAGAATGCTACAGTACGTAGTCGTGAAGAGGATCGCCATTGGCGGCAGAAAATACGAGACCTACGCGTACCGCGCGGCGCCGGAGGACACCTCTCGCGGCGTGATACTTGGAGTAGGCTTAGAAGACACCGCGGACGACATCTATCGCCACGTGGTAAACAAGCATAACCCCACCGCCGGTGACGCACACCGCCTCGGCCAGTCGACGGCGGTCGTCATCCTGTTTCACGGGAGCAAGGTGCCGTCCTACGTGTGGTACGGCGGCGTAGTCACGCGGTGCTACCTATACCGGCAGCACAAGGAAGTCTAAGATCTGCGGACAAATCGGCCACAGGAAAGACGTGTGCCCCACGCCGAACGCTCGCGTGTGCTTCGCGTGCGGACTGAAGAACCCCGGCGACGGGCACGAGAGCCAGTGCAAGCCGCGGTGTCGCCTGTGCGGCGGCCCGCACCCCACGGGCGAGGGCTCGTGCAAACATAAGTTCAAGACCCCGTATCAAGTTCGCAAGCGGCAGTGGGAACGGAAGCTAGAAGAGGAACGAGCGCGAACGGCCACGCCGGCGCCCAAGATCCGACTTTCTCGAAGAGACGAATTCCCCAAACTCGCCTCGCCACGCGGCAGCAGCCGCGGCAGGAGCGCGTCGCGCCGGAGCGCGGCGCGGAGGAGTGCGTCGCGAGGGGACGCGCAGAGCAGGAGCGCATCGCGCGGTCGTCGCGCCACGTCGAGAGGCCCTGCCTCCTGGGCGGCGATCACGACCGGCGCAGCTGGCGGAGCAGCTGCCGCGCCGAGTCGCCGGCGCTCAAAGTCCGCTCGCCGCGAGCGCTCGGAATCCAGACGGAGAAGCGCGAGCCGCCCGCCGCCGCGACGCAGCAACAACGACACGAAGCAAGCGAGTGCCTCCCCGGAGACCGTGGAACTGAGGAAAATGGTGAAAGAGCTGCAGGCCACCGTGCACGCTCAGCGAGTAACCATCGAACAGCTAACCCTAAAGCTCGAAGAACTGTGGGGACCGAGAGCGACCACGTGGTCCAAGCCTGCGCCCGCAGAGACGGCCACCGTCAATCCGACGGAACGCCCAGCACCGCCGCCGAAGCAGGTGGCGGAGCGCCGGGAATCCCCGGCACACGAACACGACGCCGAAGACGAGTGCGACGAGGACATCGACGGCGACCGCAGCAAGTCGGTGGGCTACGCCGGCCTGACAACCGCTACCGCAAACTCGAAAGCCAGATGAACCGTTGGGGGAGAGACCTCGAGGTCCTGGAGAAACGACTCACTAACAGGCTGATGCAAGTCATGCAGCGGCAGGTGCAAGCCTTCCAGCAGCAGCAGCAGCAAGTCTTCCAACAAGCCATACAACAACAACTCAGTCAACTGACGGCGCCCGCGAGAGGAGTCGTACAAGAGCACGGCAGCCAAGTCACCGTCACTGTATTGCCACCATGATGACGACGACCCGCCACCGCACTTCGCTACGCATCTGGCACTGGAACGCCAACGGCTTTCGGTGCCGGAGGGCGGTCCTGCAGCAACACCTTCGCACCCTGACGCCGGCGGAACAACCCGACGTCATCATGGTGCAGGAGACCCACGCCGAAGACGCCGGCGCGGTGTCCCTGCCGGGCTACAGGTCGCACGCCAGCCCGCCGAGCGCTCGCACCTGCGGGCGCGGAGCGGCGCAGGGCGTGTGCACCTTCGTCCGGAAGGGCATCGCGTTCATCAAACACGACTCGCTCATGGGCAGCCGCGGCAGCGCGATCGAACTGTGCGCGACCGAGCTGACCGTGGCCACGGGCAAGCACAAGGACAAGAGCACCAGCACGACCGTGATGGTGGTCGACGTGTACAGTAATCCGCAGCACAACCAACAAAGGTTCAAGACGTTACTGCACAGAGCACGCGGGGCGGTCTCCGCATGCGACGGCGCCATCGTCGTCGCGTGCGGGGACTTCAACGCACGACACAAGGAACTCGGCCACGCCGCCACGACGGTCAAGGGCCGAGAACTGCTGGAGGACGCCGCCGAGGCGGACTACGTTCTCCTAACGGACCCGGCACATCCCACGCGCATCGGCACGTCCGTCGTCAAAGACACCACTCCGGACCTGGCGTTTCTTCACCTGCCCGACAGTGAACCTGGGTAGCGACCACTACATCGTCGAAGTCGTCGTCCCGCTCCGACCCAACGGCAGGGACGGCGGCGACGCCGGAGACGGGCGCATCAAGCACCGACTCACGAATTGGCACGAGTTTCGCACCGAAGACCTGGGCGAGATTAAGGACATCGAGGAGTGGTCGCGCAATATCGTCGCGGCCGCGGAGAAGGCGACGTCCGTTACGGAGACGTCCGAGGAGACCACGCGCATGGACCCCCGGCTCGCGCACATGCTGGAGGCTCGAAGCTCGCTACAGCGACGGTGGAAGCGGCAGCGGCACAACCGCGCCCTCCGCAAGCGAATCGCTACGCTCGGCCGAGAGATCGAGAAGTACAGCCGCCAGCTGTGCGCGCAGCAGTGGTTCGAGCTGTGCAACGAGGCCGACGGCCAGCTCCACCGAGGGGGCACGTGGAAACTCCTCCGCCACCTGATGGACGAAAGCCAAAGCAAGGAATACCAACGACACCGGCTCGCGCAGATCATGTACGCGGCGACGAAAGAGCTCGGGGAGCGGGAAGTGCACAAACGCCTCAACGAGCGCTACCTTCCCGAGACCGCGAGAGAACAGCACGGAGAGTACGCCGGCCCGCCCAACCCCTCGCTCGACCGCGACATCGAGGAGTGGGAGGTCCGGCGCGCCACCCAGGCCCTCAACTGTCGGTCGGCGGCGGGCCCGGACCGCGTCACGAACAAGGCGCTGCGCAACCTGAGCGACGCGGCCATAACATCGCTCACGAAGTACTTCAACGAGCACTGGCGAGCCGGCAGCCTCCCGCGGCAGTGGAAGACGGCCAAGACAATACTCATACCCAAGCCCAACAAGCCGCCGGGCATAGAGAGCCTGCGCCCCATCTCCCTCACGTCGTGCGTGGGGAAGGTGCTGGAGCACGTCCTCAACGACCGGTGGCAGCGGTATCTCGAGACCAACGGGAGCTAAAGGCAGCAGGACACCACGGCTCCGCAAGTTTCTTCGCTTTTTCGAAGAAGTTCCACTCTTCGACCTCACCGGACCAGCGGAACGCATACCGGAACCGACCAGGACCATTCTCAACAAATTTTGGATCCCTACCTTCAACGAAACGGACAATACCAGTGATTTTGTCCCGACCGGCATGTGAGTGCGTGCTAGGCCTACTAGGCTTAGGGCGTGTTCCACAAACCACCGACACCGACAAGCCGGCGCCGCCGCGCCAAAACCACTCAAGCATGGCTCCCAAGTTCTACCAGGACGAAGACGGCTGGAGGCATCCTATATCGCAACGCCCGGTGAGTCCGAAAGAACTGATCAAGCTCATTTTACGACCCGCCGACGGCCTCAACCTTGCCTTCGCCAATCCAAGTGAACTACACCACCAGCTCTGCCAAACCGCGAGACTCTCACCTAACGAGGCAACTACCTTCACTGTACGTGTCGACCCGAGCAAAAACCTAGCCTTCCTGAACTGCCGAGACAAACCGACAGCCGAGAAGATCGGAAGTATTTCGTCGATAAGCACCAACTCAGCAACGGGCCGAGTATCCATCTACATATCGGCCGCGCACGACACCTGCAAGGGAGTAGTTCACAACATCCAACCAGGAACGGACTCAGATTACCTCGTGAAGCACCTATCCGCCCCAGGTTACACTATCACCTCGGCACGCATGATGGGCAAAACAGGCACAGCAATTATCACCTTTATGTGCACCTATATCCCCCGTGACGTGATCTACGCCGGAGGCGAATACCGCTGCCGTCCACACCGACCCCGAGCACAATTCTGCCGAAAATGTCTCGCAATCGGGCACAGGGCTGATGTATGTACCAAAACCAGCGAAGCACTCTGCCCGAAATGCGGCAAAGGCGGACAAGAAGAAGACCACCAAGACTGCCTGACGCAATGCATTAACTGCGGAGGCAACCACAGCGCGGATGACAAAACCTGCGAGAAGAGACAAGCTGTGGACAGCGCAGTACGGTACCAAGCCTACCACAAACGAATAATCCGCCGTAGGAACCTCAACACCGAGCAAAACTCACAGCAACCCAAGCAAGAAGAAGCCCAACAACGTGGAAGAAGCCACACACGCTTCGCCGAACACGAGACCCACAACGGCATCCGATCGCGATCGAAGAGCTCCTCACGGCAACGAAGCTCATCGAGGCCTGGAGCACCATCCCGATCCCAGGACCTGATCAAGCAACAATCGCCAGAAAACGCCGGTCAACCACAGGTGAGCCAGCCACTCCTTAAATCAACACACATACGCACAGCCAAACAAGCTAATAAGTCCTACAGAGATGCAGTTAGGACGCAAACACATGCCCGACGAGAACAGATGCTACCCCGGCCACAAACACTCGCACAACAAAGCTCCCTTCCTCCAAACCACTCACCACCAGTTACGGTCACTACACCAGACATCCAAAGCGACATGGACACTGAATCTAACGTCGCAATAAATCGCTCTACACCGGGCCCGAAACGCAGCAGAACAGATGATGAAGGAACCCCTGATGGTGGAGGAATGCCACCGTCGGCTCACAGTGACTTTGACCTCCAGATACACTCTCAAAGGCTCCAAGAAGTATAGGCAAAGGTGGACACCCTCCTCACAACACTGGAAGAAAGAATAGCAGCTATGATGGACAAAGTGTTCGATGCCCTCCTTGAGAGAAGGCTGGCACACCTCACCGACATACTCCTTCACCGTTTCGAGCAGCGCTTCGACCACCTACTCAAAAAAGCAGGCCACCTAACCACCCTCGCAGATCAACCACAACATGGTTAGAGAGCTAAGTCTCATCCAGTGGAACTGCAGGGGTTTCAAAAACAAAAGAAACGCCCTTCATCAGTGGATCCAAAACTTACCTAGGAAACCAGATATAATTCTTCTACAGGAAACTGGAAAGCATCCAACCCTACCAGGTTACTCTACCTTCCAAACCAGAGACCAATTTGCACTCCTCATTCTCAAGGAACTTCCCGCCAACCTGGAACATGACACAGATAACAGCATCACTATATCAATCCAAACGACCGAAGGACCGCTGCACATCACAAATGTGTACAGCCCGCCTAAAGACAACCTACCGGAACTTAAAGAAATATTAAGACCCAAGACCACGCGAAGTGCATACGAACACCTTCTAGCTGGGGACTTCAACGCCCCTCACCGAGCCTGGGGGTACAGCAAAGACAGCAAGAAGGGACGCAAACTGCTATATGCACTACAGGAAGCAGGATACACAATCCACAATGACACACTGGAATTTACTAGATTGGGAAACTCTGTAGAACGGAACACGAACCCAGACCTTACTATGGCCACATCAAGGACAAACATCAGTTGGACCCATACCCAAGAATACATGGGAAGCGATCACGCAATTATCGCCCTTTCTATCCACACCAAACCAAGAAGATTGAAATGGAAAAAACAACAAATCACTGAATGGGACATGTATAGAAAAGAAAGAGAAGGGCAAAGCCCTCCTGATCTTGACGCTTGGACAAATGATATTATCAACACAAAAATGAAGCATACCAAGACCTACACAAACCAAGAAGGAGGACCTTGCGTGGACAAGCACCTAGCTCATTGCTGGGAGGCAAGAAACGCGCTTATCAAGCGCTGGAAAAAATGCAAAACAAATCGCAAGCTCAAAGCAAGGATAGCCAAGCTAAACCAACATATCCAGACGTACTCAGATAAACTCAGAAGAGAACAATGGCAGATGGCGTGCGAACAACTTCAGGGAACCCTAAGCACAAGTAAGACATGGCGTATCTTGAAATCCCTCATCGATCCAGAGGCCACCAAGACCATGACTAGGAACAAAATGCAAGCGCTAATTGATGAGCACGAAAATCCGCAAAAAATGCTGAAAGACTTACAAAACCTGTATATCCCCTCCGCGACCCAACCTGACTACCGGAACTACTCGGGAGCCAACAACGAAGATCTTGATAAGGACTTTACCATGGACGAACTTAAAATAGCAATCAAGAAGTGCACAGGACACAAAGCGCCAGGCCCTGACCAGATAACTACAGCCCACCTAAGAAACCTGGCGGAAAGTGATATGGAATTCCTGCTCACAGAAATCAACTACATATGGAGTGGAAGCCCACTTTACACAAAATGGAAGTTGGGACACATGATATTCATCCCCAAACCAGGCAAACCCCTTAAACTCAGCAACCTAAGACCAATCACCCTGACGTCCAATGTGGGGAAGCTAATGGAAAGGATGGCATTAAAAAGACTCCAACAGTATCTTGAAGATCAAGAGATGCTACCTCCTAACATGGTCGGCTTCAGGAGCAACCTCTCCACCCAAGATGCTTTACTTCGCATCTACGAAGATATACACAAAGAACCGAGTCTAGCACAACTAAAAGCAATCTTAGCCATTGACCTGAAGAAGGCGTTTGACCACATTGACCACGACGCTATGCTCGAAGAACTGGGAAACACTAATTGTGGAAGCAGAATGTACAACTATGTAAGAAACTTCCTACAAAACAGGCAACTCACCATCGGCATTGGCGACCATCCCACTGCTCCCTTCTCTCACCCACAAAAAGGCATACCCCAAGGGTCGGTCCTTTCACCAACACTATTTAATCTTGCCATGCTGAAGGTCCACAGAGAATTATGCAAGATTCCGGACATAAAATTCTCCCTTTACGCAGATGATATCACACTTTGGATCAATAAGGGAAGTCCAGGTCATATCCAAGACACCCTGCAATTGGCCCTGAATGCAGTAGGAAGAGCAGCCCACTACATAGGACTAGAATGCTCTGCAGAGAAAACGGAACTCTTAGTAGTGCACAATCCTCGATGGAAGCCCCCACCATACATCTAAGCCACGAAAACCACGACATATACCCCAAGCCCTCCATAAAAATTCTGGGCCTCCACATACAAAGTGACGGTGGAGGACACAGAGCGGTGAGCCAAATCATACAGCAGTGTGAGCAGACCTTACACATGATGAGAAGAGTGTCAAACAGAAATAAAGGGCTCAAGGAAGGAGACTTAATCCGCCTCAGGGACGCCCTCATTACCACCCGCATCAGATATCAAGCCCCTTACATAAACCTCACCAAAACATTAGAAAATCGGCTGGATATACTAATCAGGAAAGCAACAAAACTTGCCCTAGGAATTCCCTTCAGCGCCAGCACAACGAAGCTTCTCAGCACAGGAACTCTCCATACCACCGAAGAAATTATAACCACACAGCGTCACAACCAACTAATACGGCTAAACAGCACTCACTCGGGACGAGCTATACTCACAGAACTCGGATACCAACCAAGCCCCACCCAGGTCGCTACAACCCCCATCAAGCAAGACATCCTCAAGCACATACAGGTGGCACCCATCCCACGGCACATGGACAAAGAAAGGAATCCATCTCGACGACAAATTAGAGCGGCATTTTATTCAAAGAAGGTTGTCAGAGATCCCCACCAAAAACACATATTCACGGATGCAGCCAAGAGAGGACCTATGTGTGGAATAGCCTATACGAACCTCAAAGACGAATGCTCGATGCACACCAGCTGTACCACTCCGGAAGAAGCTGAAATGCTAGCCATAGCACTCGCAATTGGCCAAACGACGACCCCCACCACACTTACAAATATTTACACGGACTCCAAGAAGGCATGTCACCTACTTGCAAGCGGAATCACCTTTCCATCTGCACTGCAACTTTTAGCCACAGGAAGAGGACAGGCCAGAATTCACTGGGTACCTGGGCACATGGGATTAGCTGGGAACGAACGAGCCAATCAACTCGCCCGTGAAGCACTCATCCGGGCTCCCGCTGACCATGTCTGTACCCTGAAATCTCACCCCCAACGTCGTATCAAAATGAGACAGTACCTCCACGAGAGGATGGAGTATCCACCCCCCCATCCTTTGTTGGACAGAGAAGAACAAACACTACTCAGACAAGCACAAACAAACACACTACAAACTCCGGCATGGTTACATCGCCTAAGGCATGGCACCACCAGCCCACCGCCCCAGTGCAGCCACTGCAACGCCACACTTAACCAAGAACATATATTGTGGGAATGCATTAACACCTCAGCACTCAGAACACATCACACTAAGGAGTGGCTGGCTACCGCCTGCAATCACCAAGATCAACGGGACCTGGTGGCCTTCATCCGAAGTGCTACCAGCAGCTGCCTGGACGGAGGCGGCTGACGGATGCCACCCCAACCATTGCGATAATAGACAAAAATAAAGTTTTCTCTCTCTCTCTCTCTCGAGACCAACGGCCTGTACCCCGACCCGATGCTGGGCTTCCGCTCGCGGCTGGGAACGCAGGACGCGATGTTGCTGCTGCAGCGCGAGGTGCTGGCTCCGCCGACGAGACCGACCTCGGACAACCGCGCCATCCTGGGCCTGGACCTGCAGAGCGCCTTCGACAAGGTGAAGCACTCGGCGATTCTGGCCCAAGTGTCCCGGCTCGGCATGGGACAGCGTTCCTACAATTACATCCGGACCTTCCTGACCGGTCGCACGGCCCGGCTGGAGGTGGGCCAAACTCAACTCGAGGAGCGAGAGCTGGGCAGCGTCGGCACGCCGCAGGGCTCGGTGATCTCGCCGCTGCTATTCAACTTGGTAATGATCGGCGTGGCCCGTCGCCTGGACGAGCTGCCCGATGTGCGCTACACCGTCTACGCCGACGACATCACGCTGTGGGTGCCGGGCGGCAGCGACGGCCACATCGAGTCGGCGCTGCAGGAGGCGGTGGACGGCATTGAGGAGAGCCTGCGCGGCACGGGTCTCCGGTGCGCCCCGCAAAAGTCGCAGCTCCTGATCCTGCCCCCAACGGGACGTTACCGCAAGAAGACGTCGGCCGAAGCGGAGCGCAGCATCGTGGTGCGCGGGAGCGACGGCACGGCGATTCCCGAAGCGACGAGCATCCGCGTCCTCGGCATGCACGTCGACGCGAGCCGCCGCTTCAACAACACCACGGTAGAACGACTGGTAACGAAGATGGGCATCGCCACGCGCCTCGTCAAGCGACTCGCAACGCGCGCGCGCGGCATGAGAGAGGCGAGCCTGCTGCGCCTGCTGCAGGCGTTCGTGGTAAGCCAGGTGGCCTACGTGGGAGCATTCCACGACTGGCGGACCCAGGAGCGAGCCAAGATCGACGCGGCGATCCGCAAGTCGTACCGGGCGGCCCTGGGCCTACTCAACAGCACGAGCAACGCGGCCCTCGCGTCTCTGGGAGTGCACAACACGCTCTCGGAGATCAGCGAGGCGCAGAGAACGTCGCAACTGGAACGCCTGGGGTCGACCCGGACGGGCAGAAGGCTGCTGCAGCGCGTGGGACTGAGCTGCCCCTTCGACGAGGAGGACGAGCTGGTCCCGCTGCGCGACGATATCGCCAACAGCTTGGTGGTGCCGCCGCTCCCGAAGAACGTCGCGCCGGGACGGAACCCGGAACGGAGAATGGCGCGGGCGTGCGCGCTCGCCAAAGAGTACAACGAGAGGAGCGACGCCGTGTACGTGGACGCTTCCAAACGTCGCGACAAGGAAGACTCCTACGCGGTGGTGGCGGTGCGTGCCGCCACGGGAGAACTGCTGAGCTCGGGCAGCGTGCGCGCCAAGTCCGCCAGACAGGCGGAGGAGGCGGCGATCGCGCTGGCCCTGCTCCACCCCGGGACGAGGACGGTGTTCAGCGACTCCAAGTCGGCCATCGCCAACTTCGCCAGGGGCACGGTGTGCAGGACGACGATGCGCATCCTTTCCGGCATCGGGGAGGCAGCTCGCACGAACATCGCAACGACCGTACGGTGGTTCCCGGCCCACATGGGACGGGAGCTCCGCAACGGCCACCGAAACGTCAACGAGGCAGCCGACGCTGCGGCCCGTGATCTCGCCGCGTGCCGGGCCGCGCCAGCGACGGACGCCGACGACGACGAAGACTCGAGCAACGACGAAGAGGACAACGACGCAGAACCCCTGACTACGTACGGTGCGACGCTGTGCTGGTACAGGACAGAGAGGCAGGCCTACCCTCCGCCCCACCCGGGGCTCGTGAGGAGGGAGGCAGTGCTTCTACGACAGTTGCAAACCGGGACGGTGCTAACGCCGGCGCTCGCGCGCCACGTGTGCCCGGACATGTACGAAGACGCGGTGTGCAGTGTTTGTGCGCGTGTGAATGCGGACTTGGCCCACTTGATGTGGGGATGCGACGAGCACGACCCGAGTGACGGGAGGCCGATCCTCCCTCCAGACGTTACGAACTCGATCCGCTCCTCGGAGCGCGAAAGCCAGCTGAGGGCCATCCAGCGGCTCGAGGCTGCCCTGGGCAAGCAACGGCGAAAGGGGAACCCGCACTCCTCTCGGCCTCCTCCCGCGGGAGCGAGGGCTAGGGGCGATCGCGGTGGCACTCCGAGTAGCCCGCGCCGACCGGACGCAGTCCTCGGGGTCGGCCCGACGCCGCGGTGAGCGGAGAAGACTACGGGACGGTGAAGCCCTGCGCGGCCTGATCCGTCCCCGACTGCAGGAATCTCAATAAAGTCCTTTCTGCCTCTCTCTCTCGTTCGATCTCCGAGAACGACTGCCTGCGTTCGTGGCGTGATCTCTTGCGTGATCTCCCCCTCGCAGTGCACGTGCGCTCGCGCCTCCGTTGGCGAACACAGACAAGCTCGCGCTCCCGGTGCCGAGTTTGCGCTTCCGGTTGCAGCCGGTTCTTGCGCGTGCAACGCGGCCCACTTTGCGACATCTCCGAAAGCATGCGGCGGTCACGTACCACGAGACACAAGGGATGGACAGACCCATGGCTTTAGGAGCTTCGCCCCTAAAACAAATTCCCGGTAATTCATGCCCCGGGGCTATACTCGTGGGTTGCCGTAGTTCCATGGAAGCCTCCGGAAGACCACTTCAGGACCTTCAACGGGCGCCGAAATCCCGACACACCGGCGTGTTTGTTTGCTGCTTAATCAGAAAAACGACCGCCGCGGCCGGGAATTGAACCAGTGGCCTTGGGTTCAGCAGCGCAATGCCTTACGCACTGAGCCACAGCGTTTTTTCTTTCTTTATTGCAATATTTCAGTACAAAACAAGCACCATCAAACAAAAAACTGCAACGATAAAACTGCTAGTCATCACCTTGCCAGCAGAAGAACGATTAAAATTGTCTGAGGTTGGTCAGTGTTTCAGGCTCAGGCTGAGCCCTCCACACTTCAATAATCATACGCATTGAATCACCGAAATATTCTCTTGACCATTTAGCGTCAACGTCCCTATGGCGTATGGCCATGCGGGATCTCCAAATTGCACGTAGGGCCAGGACCATCACGAGGTCGTAAGGTACTTCGTCACTCTCAATCGGTAAAAACCTAATGCCGTGAGCGTCCAGGGGGAAATCTTTTTTGAGGGTCCGTTGAAGCACGTCCCAAAAGAAGACCCCGTCCCAGCAGTCCACCCCACCCGGCAAAAACATTTCCTTTTCCTTCTGCCACGTTTTCACATCAAGGACGCCCGAATGAAGTTTAAAGAAAAACGTTTAACCCATGGGCCAATCGCCATACGTTTCACACGCTTAAGCACATGCTGTCCTGGCCCTACACGGTAGAGTGATCTATACAATGGAACAGGAAGCACGGAATCAACGAGGTCATTATACAATCTTTTACGCGTCACACTAGATAAGTACTCTAGCGTGAAGCGTGCACGCAAAAACATGGTGGCTTGTACCACCTCACGGAAGTAGCCTTTCGTTGCGCCAAAAGAAAAAGAGGCTGACGTTACAACAAAATCAGGAAGTGCTCCTGGCCAACTTTACCTGACATACAGTGCGCAAAAAGGGGTCCTTCACATCCCGAAGAAACAAAAAACGATTTACCACTTGACGCAAAAACAGATGCGATAATGACAGGCCACCAAGACGCACGCGCCGAAACAGGTTCGTACGGCAGGTTCTCTCCATGACGACTCCCAAATCAACACAGCAAAAACTCGGTGCAAGGCCTGTACATGTGCCCGCGATGCAACACCTTTAGAACGTACTACAGACCCGCCGCGGTGGCTCAGTGGCTAAGGCGTTGCGCTGCTGAGCACGAGGTCGCGGGTTCGATTCCCGGCCGCGGCGGCCGCTTTTCTGATGGAGGCGAAAAGCAAAAACGCCCGTGTGTACGAGATTTCGGCGCACGATAAAGATCCCCAGGTGGTCAAAATTAATCCGGAGCCCTCCACTACGGCGCGCCTCATCGCCTGCGTTGCGTTGGCGCGTTAAACCACACAATCAATCAATCAAGAACGTACTACAGTTTGCTAATTGAAAACACATCACACACTGAGGCCCTCGCAACTATTGAAGTCCGCTACCCTTCCATTTCTCGACCTTTTCACGCAATACGACTGTTTGTCTGCGCCAATAAGGGTCGCTGTCTACATAGTTCTCGAGGGGCACTCCCAAGTACTTCACCGGCGTCGTCTGCCAGCTGATACACTGGAAAACACTAGGCGTACTGTCCCACTGGCCATGCCAGAAGCCTAGACATTTCTGCCAATTAACACCACTGGCACTGTACTTACAAAAAGTTTTCAGGGTGTTTACAGCAATGCTTATGCTTCTCCTATAAACAAAAAAAAGAGGAATGTCGTCAGCGTAAGCTAACACCCGCACTTCACACGACTGAAGTTTAAACCCTTTGACGTCTTCGCTCCTGATTACACTTAAACAAAAGGCTTCAATGTACTACAAACAAAAAAGAAACGGAGACAATGGGCAACCCTGACGAACGGCACGTTGAACAGGAACGGGTGTGCCGATCGTTTCGTTAATAACAACCCTAGTAGAACACCCAGTGTACGCCATGCGCATAACAGAACCAGCATTCACGTGTTCCAACATATTTAACAAAAGTTCGTGCGACACCTGATCGAAGGCTTTAGCCATGTCTACCTGGAGCATTGCCAAAGTCCCTTGCATGGCGCCACAACACTCGAGAACACTTCGGGCAGTATGAATATTTGTAACTATCGACTGCCCTTTGACCCCGCACGTTTGATGCGGCCCTACCACGTCCTTTATGACAGTCTGTAAGCGGCTAGCTGATATTTTCATTAAAACCGTATAATCGACATTTGTCAGACTACTAGACGATACCCAGGGATCTGCCTGAGTTTCGCAACCTCCTCCGATTTCGGTATAAACACAGTGTGCGACACGAGAAAAGAAGGTGGCGCACACCTTTGTGGTACGCCTCAGAGTAAACTCTACATAGGACCGGGCTGATGTCACCCTTAAACGCCTTGTAGAAAGCGGCGCTCAGGCCATCAGGGCCCGGCGTCTTCCCTGGGCTCCACTCGTCGATAGCGCCGCGTATCTCTTTTACAGTAATATCTCTTTCGAGATGCGCCATAACTTCGTCTGAGCACGGTAACAAAGACGTAAACTCTTCTCTAAACTTGACGGCATCTACAGGATGACAAGAAAACAAATTTTTATAAAAGTCAGAAAAACAACGCTCTATATTAGCCTGGTCACTATAAACCACACCTTCGACTTCAATTTCCACTATCGCATTTCTGCGAGCACACTTTTTTTTCCGCGCTAAGGTCACTATAAACCACACCTTCGACTTCAATTTCCACTGTCGCATTTCTGCGAGCACACTTTTTTTTTCCGCGCTAAACGCTCTTTTAGTCGGCGCTTCCCCGTGCGAAAATCGTTCAGCTCTTGCTTCTCTTTATCTATTACTTCGAGCTGCGCTTTTAAAGGGACACTGAAGTGAATTTTTCAAGCTCCCGGATTTGCTTGCACTGTGTAGACTGGCTCAAATTACCACACTTTTTATCGTTTACCCGGTTGATAGGTCGGTAATTATTGTATAAAGCGGGAAAGAAGAAAAACTACCATGCGCGGTCTGTGGCGGCCGCACCAACTAAAGGCTTTGACGTCGGGAGGAGGGGTCACCGTGATTGGACGATGTCCAAGGTTAGCATTCAAACAAGTTTCGGTTTCGGTTCTGTAAAACAACATGCTTGACATCCGACGGCATTGTTAGATGGGCATTCGCGATATCTTGGCTTGCCTGAAGCGGCAGTACAGAGCAGCGGCAACTACATTGTGGAAACGAAAATGATAATACGGCCGAGAAGAAAGAAAAGATGCGCGATTCAAGCAGGCGCCACGCCTGCGCAGTGATGTTCGTTCTACGCACCCTGGGTAGTCGCATGCTCGGCAAGGTAAATATAAATGGTAGCGAAGATTCGGGCTAAAAGCGGTTCAGAACCTATTGCCAGCGACATCAACATGGAGGGGGGTTATGGTAGTGGCGACTGAAGCGCGAATACGTGAGCAGGAAACACACTAACAACATGATCCAAGTTTTATTCAACAATAAAACAACATAATTTACGAATGATATTTATTTCTGAATCCCACTTATTTAGGCACAGTGTGCAAAAAATTTATGGAAATGTTATTCTGGAGTGTCCGTCGGGCGTCATTCTGCGCAGCTACTCCGGACAGCTCGCCCAGGTCGAGGGTCAAGCCCAGGTCAGCGTTCGCCTTGGCGACAGGGAGGCCACCCTGCCCCTGTACTTAACCAAGGGGTCGTCACCGACGCTGCTGGGCCGGAACTGGATCCAGGCGTTGGGCGTGCGGTCGCCGGAGTACCAGAAAGCAGTGTAGGTGGTGGAAGACGTCCCAGGCCTCCCGACCGAGTTCAAGGCCCTGTTCCAGCCCGGGGTGGGCAATTCACCGGCACGGCGGCGAGCATTCATGTCCCACAGGGAGCTCAACCCCGGTTTTTCAAGACGTGCCCGCTGCTGTTCGCCTTGAAGGAGAGGGTCACCCAGGAGCTGCAACGGTTGCAGCGAGAACACATCCTGGTGCCCGTCAAGACGTCGGAGTGGGCCGCTCCCATCGTGCCAGTCGACTCCTCAAGCAAGACGGCAGTGTCAGGATCTGCAGGGACTTCAAGGTCACCGTCAACCCCATCGCTACCGTCGAGAAGTACCCGCTGCCCCGTATTGAAGGTCTCTGGTCGGTGTTGTCCGGGGGACAGAAGTTCACAATACTCGACCTCAGATATGCTTACCAGCAGCTGGTGCTCCAGGAGTCGTCCCGGAAGTATGTCACCATATCTACAATGCTGGGACTCTTCCAGTACACGCGCTTACCGTTAGGTGTGGCCTCAGCACCTGCCATTTTCCAGAGGGAGATGGACAACCTCTTCAGGGGCATGATGCATGTGGCGGTGTACTTGGACGACATCCTGGTAACCGGTACAGACGACGAGGACCACCTACCGAACCTGCAAAGCGTCCTGGCACGATTGCAGGATGCCGGGCTGAAGCTCAAGCTGGAGAAATGCATTTTCTTGGCCCCCAGCGTTGAGTGCCTAGGCCACGTCATTTCCCAGGCAGGCCTAGCCCCGGCACCCCGCAAGGTTGAGGCTGTGCTCAAGGCGCCCAAGCCCCAGAACAAGAAGGAGCTGCAGAGCTACCTTGGCCTCATCAACTTCTACAGGAGCTTCCTGCCGAACCTGTCGTCACATCTACAGCCGCTCCATCTTCTGCTTCGAGATGGACAGCAGTGGGCCTGGAAGAAGGAACAGGACTTGGCCTTCCAGCGCAGCAAGGAGCTCATCACCAAGGCTCCGGTGCTGGTGCACTTCGATCCGGCCAAGCCTGTCGTCCTGACCGTAGATGCGTCGCCGTATGGTGAGGGAGCCGTCCTGGCACACCGGGAGAAGAATGGCCAGGAACGGCCCGTATCGTTTGCGTCCCGTCGGTTTCATGCGGCTGATCAGCGGTACAGCCAGTTGGACAAGGTAGGCCTGGCCCTCATGTTCGGGGCCGAGCGCTTCCATCAGTACCTGTGGGGCCGGAAGTTTGAAGTTGTCACGGACGACAAGCCGCTGCTGGGACTGCTGGGGCCTGACAAGGCGGTTCCAGTGCAGGCATCACCTCGAGTGGGGCGCTGGGCCTTCAGGCCCGCGGCCTAGGTTACCGGCTGCTCTACCGTCCAGGAAAGGACCTGGCACCTGCTGATGCTCTGAGCCGACTGCCCCTGCCGGATGTGCTTGCTGCTGTTCCTGAACCTGCCGAAGTGTTCATGCTGGAACACTCTTACCCGGAGGTGCTGTCCAGATCGGCAGTGTCGCAGGCGACCAGCCGGGACCCAGTCAGGTCACAGGTGGTCAAGGCGGTGTCCAGAGGGGAGGAGTTGGCAGAGTGGACGTACAGCCAGAAGGCCGCCGAGCTGAGCCTGCAGCAGGGCTGCCTGCTGTGGGGTTCTAGGGTGGTGGTTCCACAGAGTTTGCGGTCCAGAGTCCTGCAGTTGCTGCACGCGGGTCATTCAGGCGTGGAGAAGACCAAAATGGTGGCCCGGTCTCACGTTTGGTGACCTGGCCTGGACCAGGACATTGCTCGCATGGTGCAGAGCTGCCAAGTCTGCCAGGAGAACCACCGAGCCTCGCGTCATGTGGAAATCACCCCCTGGCCGTTCTCGGAAAGGCCCTGGTCCCGCCTACACGTGGATTTCGGGGGCCCCTTCAAGGGCCACTACTTCCTGGTGGGGGTGGACGCCTTCTCCAAGTTGGTGGAGGTCCTACCAGTCACCACTCCATCGGCAGGAGCAACCATTGCGGCGCTGCGGCAAGTCTTCGCAGCCCAGGGGTTGCCGGACGTCATCGGGTCCGACAATGGACCCGCTTTCGCCAGCGAGGAGTACCTGGCCTGGGTGACGAAGAACGGAATCCGCCGGATGATGGTTCCGCCGTACCACCCTGCGTCAAATGGTTCTGCCGAGCGGGTGGTGCAAACGGTGAAGGACAAGCTCAAGAAGAGCAAGGCTGGGGATTTCCGGACGCAGGTCGCCCGGGTCCTGTTTCAGTAGCGGACCACATCCCACGACGTCACGGGCCATGCCTCCTGTGAGCTCCTGTTGGGCCGGATGGTGAAGACAACGTTGGACGTCTTACATCCGGACCTCCGGTCCACAGCGCTCCCGAAACAGCTGAAGCAAAAGCTGGCTGCTTACCGTGGTGGCCGTCCTGGGCCTTTGCCGGAGCCTGGGGCTCCGGTCTTCGCCAGGAACTTCCAGCCTGGCCCACCCAGGTCTGCCGGGCATGTGGTCTCTCCTGCCAGTGCGTCGCCACTGCTTGTCCGCATGTCGTACTGGACCATGTGGCACCGGCATGCTGACCATGTGAGGCAACTTCAGCCGCCCCTTCAGGAAGACAGCAGGCAGGGGAGCCAACTACACCGGCCGCTGTCAGCGAAGCACCGTGGGCTGGTGCTACTCGCTCCACTGTGGCGCCACTTGCAAGTCCGGACCTGCAAGTCCGACGGACGGTGCGAGAGTGACACAGGCGGCACCCGACGCTGCCACACCTGCATCGACACCTTTGCTCAGGCGGAGTGCGAGACTGCGGAGACCGCCGGACCGTTACTCGGCGGGGTAACAGGCGTAGTTTTGTGTTTTAGTTGGACAAACAAGCTTGGGGGTGAAGGGTGTGACGAGTATGTGCCCCCACCCCCGACCCTGATATTCGTTGGCCGCTAAGTTTGGTGGCCCCGCAAGGCTCGGTAAGCAACAGTGTGTGGCTGGCGAATAAACACCGACGAGCACAGCTGCTCGCGGTCAGTTACTGTCACCACCAGCACGCTGCGGGTCGTCACTCGGCTGTAGGGTACCCCGTCCCTCCCACGTTCACGAATGCGGGCCAAATCTTGACAATGGGCTTCTATGGAAGCTTCGCTACCAGTTACATTTACCTTGTGCTCGGCAGATATGGTCACTATTCGCCCCGAGCGCGAACAGAGTCGGCCCCTGGCGGCGGCGGGACGAACCGCTCCTAGTGTGGATGGCGCTCTCGCGTCGTCTGCTTTTTCACGTTGCGTGCGGCGCAAGACGCGTGCTGCACACGACGAAACAACCAATATGTGTGCTCGTTTGGCAGTAAGCAATGACATAGTTACCTCTGCTTGTGCATTTCCTCTAGAAACGCAATAATCAGCGGCCGTTGCGGGTTAATGCGCTGGTTTAATTCCGCGAAACATCTTCGCCGTGGTCACCGCGGCTTGAGTGTGAACATCAATTGCTTCCACACATTGCACTTTTCCTATTGCTGAGTGCAGTCGTCTGCCGTTTCGGGAACGTCGAAGGGTGCTTTTTGAAGGTGGCGTGGTGATTATTTAAAGGATAAAAGTTTAGTACGCGAAACGGGTAAGAAGCGACAAGACCTGTGCATACGCGTGCAAATTCCACACCCTTGTAAAATTGCGCTGTGTCCTTATAGAAAGAAGAAACAATATAAACAAAAACATTCACACTGCACACGAACCGTGCGCTATCGCCCATACATTACCGACACGTATTTTACACCCGCAAGCGCCTGTGTGATCGAATTCTTCGTACCTTTTCTAAAATAGATACCATTTTTGGACAGTCGTTTATAATGAGGAGGAGGAATAAACATTTATTCAACTGTATCGAGTTGCTAATTTTACGTATTATTTAAAATACGTTTCTATGGATGCGCTAGAGTATTTAGGGGGGATTTTTGGTAAAATTAAGCAGTTGTGAGTTTGCGTCTGTCATGTGGCATTTCGTGTGTCATTTTCATATATATCATTTTCAAATCCGACATGAATCACCTTGTCCAGAAACGTGTCTCACTCAGCATAACAAAATGCCTAATATGGTCACGTCTTAACCTCTTAAGGTGGACCTAAGTTTAAAGAAAGAGGAGAAAACGTGTAATATAATGCACGTTGTTGCCCACATGTGTGAGGGGTGTGTGCCTTGACTCGCTGATTTTTTCTTAATTTTTTCCCACAATGCTTGCTTTCAATACATTTTTGAAAAAGGCGAACCCCAATTTCTGGACAATCTCGGACCAAAGGGGGGTTAATTAATTTTGAAAATACGTGTTAAAGTACTGCTTTTTCACCGCTACAGAACACAACTCCTAGTGTAGTTTCGATTGTAAGTAATACTGATAACCATAGTTTGGCTTTTCGCGTTACATGCGTTCTCTTCTCTCTGTTCTTGCAACGTTGGCAGGACCCCCCCCCTCTTCCCGAAAAAAAAAACAAAAAAAAGAAATGCACAGAATTTCATTTTTTAACCAATCCTCAAGAATTAAATGCCAAGCCAAAGGCGATATTCAGTTTACAAAACAAAGTAGTTACCGGGAACCCGTTGCGCTGATTCGCAACGAGAAATAAAAAGGAAATGTTTTACTACATCTGCAAAAGCGCAACTTCGATCATTTATTGCCATCTTTAGGGTTCGTAAGTGACCTTATACGCAAGAATGCAAACACATGTCGCTGTTGCAGGCACCTGTTAGATTTTAAAAGGAACGATGGTCAACAGAGCAGCCGTAACAGAAAATTTGTGCTCACTGTGAGGTCCCAGAAGCTTGGTTTGCACACTGTAAACCTGCTTGTCACTTTGCTAAAACCTAGCTAAACATGAGATGTTGATTGTACTGCGTGCGTTGACAATTCAATTCGCAAGTTCACTTGCGACGAAAGCCGTAAATAAGTGATCTGAAACCGTTATTCATCAATTTGATTGATTGATTGTAGGTTTTAACGCGCCGACGCAACGCAGGCGATGAGGCGCGCCGTAGTGGAGGGCTCCGGATTAATTTTGACCACCTTGGGATCTTTAACGTGCGCCGAAATCTCGTACACACGGGCGTTTTTGCTTTTCGCCTCCATCAGAAAAGCGGCCGCCGCGGCCGGGAATCGAACCCGTTATTCATCAAACCTTCAGAGTCGCTAAAATGTAATTTAAAAGACCCGTTAGAGCGGTTACATTTATATCTCTGCGTTGATCAAAATTCAGTAATTTTATGTTGCCTTTTGAACCCACAAAAAATATCGTAAGCTCTTAGAAAGAATTTCGGGGCAGTTAAGTAGTGTTACCATTTCAGGGCATCCCACAAATGCAAGAATGCGTCACGCTACCAGTGAAAGCGATTGAGATTGCCGTTGTAAACTGAATTTCAGAGATCGAGGATTCCTGATTTGTTTCTAATTATGCTTTTATTGAAGGCTCAAAGCCATAGTCTGGAAAGATCGAGGTTGCTACGAGCCACAGCGTACAAGTTCATTGTCACAATTACGGCAATTCTGAGATTCCCGATGGGCCGTCGCTTTTTTTGGCGTAGTAATGAAAACTGACTGCCGCTTCCATGCTTTACATTGAACGTTGAGGAACCGAACTACAGCATACCACTCTTGTTTGCACCTTTCGTGCGCACATACTGCGAGAAAAAAGCACGAAACGATGAGCCGTCGCTTTTTTTGGCGTAGTAATGAAAACTGACTGCCGCTTCCATGCTTTACATTGAACGTTGAGGAACCGAACTACAGCATACCACTCTTGTTTGCACCTTTCGTGCGCACATACTGCGAGAAAAAAGCACGAAGCGCGCCCACAGTGTGCATTCTTACGGGCCGCTCAGCGGAGCATCCACACTAGCAGCGCGACGGTGTCGCCACCTACATGTCGAGCTCGCGGCGAATAGCCTGTGCCCGCAACTTACGCCCCTACCAAAGCGTCTCTCCAACCTATACTAATACTGGCGCCGACATCATGTCACGTAAATAACAGACGAGCAAAGGATTAACGCCAGACATTCTAAAATCTCTGGAAAACCTAGATTAGCACCAGAAACCAAATAAATTGTGTCGCATTAAAAATGAATGCGAGTGTATGGGACAACATACACATTGCTACAACACATTGGTCAACAAAATGTAAAAAAAAAATGCGACAATTTTGAAATGATTTTTCTAAATTTTCGGGCCCGACAGCGCCGCAAGCTCTCTGCGGTAAACGATGAATGGCGCCGCGCGGACAATTTACAAAACCTAAAAATACCTCAGCATGTGATATCAGGAAATAGTCACGTGAGGATCATTGGCATGGCCATACAGAAATGAGGCAGAGCCGATCACGCAGTCGCAAAAATACATGGAATATTTGAACACTATAAACGCCGATACACGGGGCAGCTGGAATAAAAGAAGAAACGAAAAAAACGCAGTAGTCAAGAGTCGGATACCAATCAGCCTGCCGTGCAAGATACTTAGCAGCACTAAAGAAAACCAAATAAGGACCATTGTCGCAACAGCATATAGGGCAGTCCGGCGCGCCTGCATCTCAATTTTCAAGATCACCGCACAGGCACTAAATTTGCCGCTATGCAAGCACAAAGGGAGCCCCGGGGAAAAAAATAGGGCAAATTGGGACGGGCCATCCTATGGAATGTATGCTGAACCTCCAGAGAGGAAAGGTGGGGTCGCCATGATGGGTGTGTCACTAATCCACCGGCTCTACATTAAAGTCCTCCCACTGCCGAAAAACATGGAGCCAGACCTACACAAAAACAGGCGAAAGGCTAGGATAAATTTGTTTCGAGGAAAGCTCGAAAGCTATGAAAAAAATTACACCATCTTCCCGTAGGGGAACCCTGAGCAGTATATGCAAAGCAGACATGGGGTCGATTCAAGTGCCCATTAGTTTTCAGTTCGTCGTTTCCGTGAGGTTGAGGTACGGAGCTACCGTTATCATTACACACTTTTCACTTACCGGAACTACGAAATGGGAAATTGCGTTGCCCCATGGCTGTTTCGCATACTACTCAGGGTTCCCCTACGGGAAGATGGTGTAATTTTGTTGGAAGGACCCGCCGCGGTGGCTCAGTGGCTAAGGCGTTGCGCTGCTGAGCACGAGGTCGCGGGTTCGATTCCCGGCCGCGGCGGCCGCTTTTCTGATGGAGGCGAAAAGCAAAAACGCCCGTGTGTTCGAGATTTCGTCGCACGATAAAGATCCCCAGGTGGTCAAAATAATCCGGAGCCCTCCACTACGGCGCGCCTCATCGCCTGCGTTGCGTTGGCGCGTTAAACCCAACAATCAAATCAAATCAATTTTGTTGGAAGGGGGGCGGGGTGTTAGAGTGGAGAGGCGTTAAAGAGAGAGAGAGACGTTGTACGTGGTATGAGTTTGTCTTTATTTAAGCATTATCATAATCATGTTCAACGTAGGTGACGTCGAGCTGTGGTTGGTGTTCCGCTTTGATTATGACCGCCTTATGGTGTGTGAAATGTAAAGTCAAGGGCTATTGTAGTGGATGAACCTTAAAGTTGCTGAAGATGAGGTCGATGCACGTTCCCCGGATGGTTGTGGGCTGCTTGTAATCACGGCCCGCTGAGACTCACTGACGCACGCCGCTGCCGACGACGATGAAACGTCGAAGGCGCATGAAGCGTGCTCGTCTCGTGTCGGCCCAGGAATTCAAGACTGTCGCTCCAGGAGCCATAGAAGGGACCGGGCGTTCAGCAAGCCGAGCATGCGCAGTGGGGGTGGGGACGGCGCAACAACAACGACAACGACGACAAGGGAGGGACATAGCCCCGATTATGAGATGCTTCGCATCTAACACAGCATACGCCAACGCCTGGACGTTTGAAAGGACGGGACGAAGGCAACAATTGTCACAATGCACTACAGTGTCACTCACTGTGACTTCATTACCCTCCACACACCGGAAAGGAAAAGCGGAAAACGTCTTTGCAATCCGCCTAGCTGAAGTACGCTTAAACATCGTTACACACGCTCACAAGGCCATTAGTCTCTTCGCTGCAGGCGTAGTACCTAAACAATTGAGGATTCTTAAATCCACAAAGATGAAAGCGTCACATTAAATCCAGGACGGCGGACTGGAAGGGAAAGATGCAGCCGTCGAAGATCCACGCCAACTCGCATAACGTGTTCCAGTTGACCGCGACTACCACGCTTCTCTCCCCGAAAAATATCGACAGCTTGTCCTCATCGTACGCCTAGGAACGCCGTCCTTCCCCGTTCCACACAAGGATCTCAGCGCCGAATAACTGCAAACTAGGCACGCGATACAATCAAATACATATATCCACAAGTATAGATGGGAGAAGATGTTAGTAGTAAACGTGCGACAATAACCTTAAACTGTGCTAATACGGGCAAACACCCACCCTCTTTACGCGACGGGGTCATATTCAAGGATATGCTCAGGGTCGGACCACTTTCATTAAATTTTACTCCATAAAGCTCTTACTCTCCCTCTTTCTCACTCTCTTTCTCTCTCTCACTCTGCGTGTGTGTTATAAATAAACCAAATCATTCAGTTAGCCCAGAACGCTAGTGAATAAATACGATGTGACACCGAAACTGTCACCTCCTTGCTCAAACTGACCATCACAGCGCAGCCGCAACCTTTCGGGCCGACATGTTAAGCCACACAAGCGGAAATCTCGTCTGCATATTCTGTGCCGCCGTGATCATTGCAGCTAGTCTAGGTATACCGATCGCTGGACCGTAATTATCAGAGAGCATAAATGGTAAACGCACGTCCAATCCAAAACGCTCCCTTCATGCCGAAGTAACGCTATCGCGCCTTACATCTGGAGGCCTAAACGTAGATGTCACCTGCAACTTTCTTTTTCCTTTTTTTAGATGCGACGCTCAGAGCATCTCTTGTCGGCGGCCCTGTCCTTGCTGCGTGCGTCCGTTGTTGTCCGCGTGCGTCCGTTGTCCGCAGCCACTCTCCCGCTCTCCTCTCCGATAGCGAACACTTTCTCGCGAAGGGCATTGGGTTGGATTCAATTGGATTGGCTTGACTTGGCTTGGCTTGGCTTGGCTTGGATTGGATTGGATTGGATTAAAGTGGATTGTGTTGCGTCATAGCCGCGGCAGACTCACTGGCGCCGGCGCGTGCCCGGGTGAGAGCGTGTGCGGCCCAGCGCGCTCTCACACCGCCGGTGGGCGGCGCTGCGCGCGGTGCTGCGGATGTGCAGTACTCTCTCTCTCTGCGCGGTCTCCTCACCTTCGGGCGCGCTGCGCATATAACCGGTGTGCCGCTCTCCGGCGGCCTTTCGGTCGACGGTTGCTCTCCGCTTGCGCTTGAACCCCTCAGCGTCGCATCACACCAGGGTTCCCGCGAGGGGAGGTGAGCGTAATTTTTTTATCTTCCTAGTTTTGCCCCTCTCTCCTCCATAGCAGAGCGGCCACAAAGCTCATTCTCGCTCTTTTTTTTTTGCTTTGCTTTGCCACTGGCCCCGCGGGTTAAAGGGTGGGAGAAGTGATAGCTTTATCCGCGTCTTTTTCTCGTTCCCTCCCATCCTGCGTGGCGCAAATTCGCTTCGTGCTGTGGTTTCCTTTTACTTTTCTTTCCCTCCGGTCGCGTGATTGCCCCACCACACACCGCAAAGACAGCCATGTTCGCTACCCAAAATCTCCAGCAGTAACGGTCGCACCCACGGGGGGGAAGGGGGGGTCTGGGAGATGTAACCCCCCCCCCCAGAAGTCCGTCGACCCAAACACCCACCGTACGCCTCTTCCACCGAACCGAAACTGAAGTTCACCGAGTGAAGTGTGTAGTCTCGGAAGCTTTGGACATTCGCAGTTAAATCTCGAAGAAGAATATTGTATGGCCGGCATTAAAAAATAAAAGAAAACTAGAGGACGAGCCTTCAGGATTGTGCTTTTAAAAAAGACTGTACGGCCCAACTTGCGTATAACTTGAAGTAGTATAAGAAAAATAATGAAAAAGAAAATTTAGTGACACAAAATTGTCCGTGGGCAGGAAATTTTTGAATGCTTAAGAATCCCTGGGGTCTTTAAATGATTCCGTAACCCCCCTCCCCCAAACGGCACGCCTCATAGCCCACGCGAATCCACAAATAGCACAATTTTTGTAGGGCCAGATTATACCACTTTCTGAACTTGGTTGGTTGGTTAAAAAAATGGCTCGTACCCATTCAGGGGAATTGGCCAGGAAATGGGCGCTAACTGAGAGAAGAGGAAAAACTGGAATTTGGATTAAAAGAAGAAAAGTGAATAAATACGAGAAAAAGGTGAGTATAAACGGGAATAAAAAGATAATAAGTAAACTGCCAGAAAATGAGGTGCGGTAGCAGATAGAGCTGACCAACTACAAAATCAACACAAATGAATAAGGAAAGGATAGGCAGAAGGACAAACGTGGAAATTACGTAAGAAAATTAAAGAAAGAAGATTCAGCAGCGAAGGAGAGGCAGTGAGCGGGAAGGCAGAGGATAGAGGCGCAGACATGTTTTTAAGAGCAGCCCGCCATCTGGAATTAGCGGCTAGCACGGTAGACGGCGTGATTCAAAGATGAATGAATGTACAGCGCGCCAAAGATCCCCGCGGCAAAAACCCAGTACTGACGCCCCGAATGATAATATTAGAGGAACAGTGATTGGGTGGGCCAATTGATTAAAAGGGTTTTCCAGATATCTTTTTCGTATGGAGGCGAACCGTCGGCAGAAGAGGAGAAAATGTTCTATAGCCTCTAATTCATTGCAAAATACGCAAAGGGGTGAAGGGGCCAGATCAGAGCGGTACAAATAATAATTTAAATTTGGTACGCCACAGCGAAAGTTAGTTAGGCTAACTTCGCATTCGCGTGATTGGCTAATCCGGCACTTCCAGGAGAACCGGAGGTGCTCGAACTCTGAACCTACGCACGCAGTTTCAGCCATGCTTTTTAGGAGGCCTAATCTGCGATAACGTGCCGAGGTGAGGAACTGTATGTGCGGCAAGATTTCCACCTCCGGGCCGTCCAGTGCAAGTTCCGCCAACGTATCTGCCGATTCGTTAATCCAGATGCCAGCGTGTCCAGGCACCCATACCAAACGCAGCTCTCGTAATGATGTAGGCAATAAATAATCAAGGGCTGTACGTAGAGGAGAGCTATTTGGGGACGAAAGAGCAGTGCAAACTGAGAGAGAGTCAGTGATTACTATTACATGTTGTTTAGTAGAATCTAACTTTCGAAGGGCTAAGATAATTGCCAAGTATTCTGCATGAAAAGAGCTAGTGTAATCAGGTAGTCGGGGGGAAAAGGACCAATCTAAACAGGGAGAAACAATACCTACGCCTGCCTTCTCATTACGGACGGAGGCATCAGTGCCGATATTGACGTGACCAGGAAAACCTGCAAGGTGATCCTGCAAAATGCCGGATAAGAGATTCGACGGGAGTAACTTAGCATTCCTGGGGAAAATTTCATTGGAAGCTACATCTAAGGATGAGACATGACGATTAGGTACGGTAACAGATAATAGGGCCACGCGTAACGGGTCTAGTAAGGATTGTGCCAATATCACTTGTTGGCGTTTGAACCTGGGCCATGTTCTGCTGAAAAACAACGACGGCCATGTTACAAAGGCAGTCTGCGGTCTGGATATGGGCGACGCCATTATTCTTGATATGGGCGACGCCATTATGATATGTAGCATTTACTATACTGGCGTGTAATATGGAAGCGTATAGGAAAATACAGACATGACATTACAGGTGCGCTTTTGGATTGGGATAATTAGTAATTTAAGCGAAATATCTTGGCTAAAATTTTGTTAAGTTGATTTGACTGCCGGCAGGATTGTAAGTTTGTCTATGCTTACTACCAAATCAAAAACATAAAAAATGCATTTGAACTACGGGACCCAAAGGTATTGTTATTGCTAAAACATTTTGTTTCAACACAACAATTTATACCATTCAATCATTAGTAATAAACGCATCACCGCTCTAAAGGTCCACTCATGAGGTCAGTGGCCAGGCGCCCAGGCTTCGCGTGTGAACGGAAGGACCCCCGCCAATTGGTCTGGCGGCGCAACACTAGCCCCGTTAGAGTGCCTCGATGCGCGCGCCCCCGCGCGAGCATCAAGGCACCCTAAACCCCGTGTACATGGACGCGACGGGGGCGGGGTGAGTTGAGTGGCGGGTTCAGCTTACCTCGACGCGTCCGAGTTTATATGAACTCCGTCCGAAGAATCGAGGTGAGGGGAGCGGCGGGGTTCACGGAAAAGGGGCTACCGTATTTTCACGATTCTAACGCGCACCCTCTTTTGCTAAGAGGTAGCTGAATATTTGTGTGCGCGTTACAATCGGGCTCAAAACCGAAATAGGCCTTAAAGCGGCCAGCAGCATTGCCATGCGCAACGGACACGAAGTACCCGCAAAATCCAACTCAATCCAATCAAAACAATCCGTCAACACCACGTGAGTGAATTTCGGCGCACTGATTCCCCAAAGGCATGCCGCATAACCTGGGCAGCTGTTGCACATGTTTTTGTGCTTCTGCTTAGCCCCTAACGCTTAGAATTATGAAGATCAAGGCACTTGAAATCGCAAGCAACTTCAGTGTTCCCCGCTATAACTTTATTTCCAGCAGCAGCTGGATAAGCAACCTTGTGAAGCACAATTTATTTTTGACTTCCAGGGCTGCATGCCAAATAAAATCTCCCTCTTCCAGGTACGTGGTGTCATGTCTTTTCCATCTGCGCAGTACCGTCAGTGTCATTTTTTTAAAATTTTCCTGCGCGAAGTTAACGGCGCGTTACGATTGGGGGCGCGTTAGAACCTCGCAAATACGGTATTCTGCTCCCCGCGGCCCGCCGACTCAGCCCGACGAGCGAGCTAACCCACCCCCTGCCTCCGAGTTGACTGGACTCGCCGCGACGGCTCTATGACCCACCCCGTCCACTTATACATGGGGGTGTCGAGTCCAAAAAACCTGTTTATTTAGACTCAACGCGCCCCCACTGCGCAGCGGTCGACGCCAATTTGACACGGCACGTACGGGAGCCGGCTTGTCTGGCCGAAGAAATGCCGCGGGGATAGTCCCTCATTGAGAACGCAGACGGCACCGCCAGGTTCCGAGAATCGTCGACGTAGCGCACGGGGGAGGTGCAATTATCGGCGTCTGACTAAGCGCCGCGGCGAGACGCCATTAGCCCCGTTTACATTAGCTCCGTTTACATTGACCCGACGAGGGCGCGTTGAGTCGAAATAAACAGGTTTTTTTGTACTCGACACCCCCATGTGTAAACGGACGGGGTGGGTTAGCTCGCTCGTCGGGCTGAGTCGGCGGGCCGCGGGGAGCAGAACACCGTATTTGCGCGGTTCTAACGCGCCCCCAATCGTAACGCGCGGGTAACTTCGCGCAGGAAAATTCTAAAAAAAAGTGACATTGACGGTACTGCGCAGATGGAAAAGACATGACACCACGTACCTGAAAGAGGGAGATTTTATTTGGCGTATGCAGCTCTGGAAGCCAAAAATTAATTGTGCTTCACAAGGTTGCTTATCCAGCTCCTGCTGGAAATGAAGTTATAGCGGGGAACACTGAAGCTGCTTGCGATTTCAAGTGCCTTGATCTTCATAATTCTAAGCGTTAGGGGCTAAGCAGAAGCACAAAAACATGTGCAACAGCTGACCAGGGTATGCGGCATGCCATTGAGGAATCAGTGCGCCGAAATTCACTCACGTGGTGTTGACGGATTGTTTTGATTGAATTGAGTTGGATTTTGCGGGTACTTCGTGTCCGTTGCGCATGGCAATGCTGCTGGCCGCTTTAAGGCCTATTTCGGTTTTGAGCCCGATTGTAACGCGCACACAAATATTCAGCTACGTCTTAGCAAAAGAGGGTGCGGGTTAGAATCGTGAAAATATGGTAGCCCCTTTTCCGTGAACCCCGCCGCTCCCCTCACCTCGATTCTTCGGACGGGGTTCATATAAACTCGGACGCGTCGAGGTAAGCTGAACCCGCCACTCAACTCACCCCGCCCCCGTCGCGTCCATGTACACGGGGCTATATTTGTGCGCCGCAGTTGGAGCGGCTAGCTTTCGGTAGTCGCCGCCTTTCGCCCTCGCCCCTCGGGGTCGCGCGTGCCTGCTCGCCTGCGTGCGGGCTGTTGATCCTAAGGTGGTGGCGCCTCATTGAATATTCCGTAGTGCGCTGAGTGACAGCTGCCGACGTGAATTCGGGCCCTCCCTTACGCGTGTACGAATGCTACAGGGGTGTCCCCGAGAGAGAGAGCGTGATATCGAGGTGTTATAAGGCCGAACTTGGCCGTTAGAAATCGTTCTTGTCTGAGCGCTGAGCGGGGCAGTTCCCGTCGGGGCAAGGAGTCTCGACCGTTAAAGCTGGGTTGTGATTTGTGAGCCCCCTAGGCTAGAGGTTAGGATCGCGTCGGAAGTTTAGGGTACAGCTCCGTACCGGGCAACTAGACGGATCCTGCGGCGGGAACAGAGTCCCGGCCGTCTTTTCTCGAGCGGTTTGTGTACGCTCTGAGGATAGCAGAGTTAGACAGAGTAGGAAAGCTCGAGTGACTTGTTCGCACTTAGAGCTAGTGTCTAACTGAAGTTTGAAGTTTTTCTTTTTTAATACTCATGTACCCAGTTTTCCTACTGTAAATAGCTGTATACGAACTCTTCGTTTCACTTAATCCACCCCAACGCCTCGAGTTTGTCAATTCGACCGTCATCTCCAAGAACTTGAACGCCATCGCCCTGCCAGCCTCCTGCCAAATCAACCGGAGCCCGGGCGCTTGGGTTCCTGATCGCTACGGGACTTCGGGGAAACGAACAACAACAATCTTTACTACCGCATAACCCTGTCACACGGGCAAATCTAATGTCATTCAAAGTGAATGACATTAGCTGTTAATGACATTTGGTTTGGCCGTGCGGGTGTACACGACGAAACAAATGTCATTTGATAGTAATAGCGGTGACGATTAACGATCTCGCGAAACAGTAAAATTATATTCTAAGTGCATCTAGAATGTTTTCATATGTATTCTTTAAAAACATAACAAAGGATTATTTAAAAAATATATATAAATAAAATCACCGGTTTAGGGGACATCAGTAGACAACACAAGCCGAGACAAGCCCGCAAAAATCCGTATTAGGGTAGGCGCGCATTGGGGACGAGATTTTTTTTTGCTAGTACTTGTTTGTCTATTTTTATTTGAAAAAAAAAAAACACGAAGGGGAAATATAAGTTTCTTTCTTTGGTTTATTACTGAACTTTCCTCTCTAGTAACGCGCCACTGCTATTGAGGTTACTAATTTGTCTGCTGAATGAGCTCCCGAATCTCAGCCATTAGATCTGCCGTGCGACAGGGGTATGATTAGTCTTTGCGGGCACAGTCATCAGCACCATCAGCAGCACGCGCGTCGCGCGGCCATGCGCGGCGCGGGTCACGGGCAAGGCCTGCGACGCCATTTTGTCACCAGCTGTCGAGGTGAGTGCCACGCCATCGTTCTCTCCTGACCCTGCCGAACGCGTCTCAGGTCGGCCGCCTTGGTGGTCTTTATGGTCGGTCGGATAGCAGCGAGGTTTGCCTGGCACCGAGGCGCACTAGCAGAGCCGCGTCCCTCCGTATATCGCTAGGTTTCGCCGCCGTCGTCTGGTGACTGGATTTTGAGCTCGTCACGCCCGTTAAGCCTACATTTGTTCCGCGCTCCCTAAGGCAGCTGACGTGTCGTAAGACGGTCGTTGGGGCAGTCTTGCAAATGCCGCTTGCGGTGAATATCTAGTGTCGCACTGTATGTTTTCGGCTTCCGAAAATCCTGTGTTTTCTGAACTGTATGTTTTGGTTGTTGGATTTTCTCGGTGCACATGCATAGCGGCAGGGAGTCGTGACGTGCGGTTGCCACTATCGCCCAGTTACATCCCTTCAAAATTTGTCGCGCTCATACATATGCACCCACGGCCCTCGCTTTTCAAGGGTTTGCGAAAATTTCGCTAAAATATCCGTTTCGGTGAGGTGTGCCGTCGGGTTTCGCATGAACTTGTTACTGCGTGGTCCCACACCACTTCTATCCGCGAACATGCCTCTCTCACCGCTCGTTTCGGCCGTGCCCTGCACCACCGTTCAGTTTTTGAGACAGGACACTTGCTCGCGGCTAGGGGCTTGAGAGGTACAGATGTAAGTGCCTTATGCGCAGTATTCGTAGAGGAACGTGCGTTGACTGATTGCAATTTCTTCGTGTTGATTGATTTAATTTGTTGACTATTGTAATTTACAATATTTGATTAGCCATTTTGTCAAGCCTCTGGTGGTTCCCATTTGTTCGCCTTTGCTATACCCGGGTACAGGTTAAGAACGGCAATAGCTCGAGTAGTGTATAGCTCCGCCGATACGACGGCCTCAGATGTCAGCGCATTTTGAAAGGCAATTGCGCTTGATGCATGACATCGTCTGCTCTTTCTAGCGTAGTGTCATCGCTGCAGTAATTTATAAGCCGACGAAGACATAGAAATCACGGAGATGACTCGCGTCACGTTCAAAATACTCGCATTAACGCGCTCTTAGCGCCACGCGGGGGAACAGCCGGCGGCGGTGATGAACTGCTGTTGTCGTTCTGAAGTATATTTGCGGGTACACTTTAGAAATGTCTTGAGGAGCGCTGCAAATTTTTTCATGAAGTGGTGTGGTTAATATTAAAATTATTAGTTTATTCGAATAGTTGGAGGGTTCAATAACTGATTGGCTGTTCATTCTTACGTGAACTATGGCATCTCTGATGGGGACACATATGGGATAACGAAATGTTTTTGGCTGGATAAATTTTTATTTAGGTCTTCTTTGCTAATGCAATGTACTTTATTTTCTTGCCATTTTTCAGGCTGTGTTTTTCAAGGTAAGTCGTGAACTGCTCAACCAGCTGCTGAGCGTGCAAATTTCTTATACTTACGTTTATTGCACTTAGCCTTATAACACACTTCGTGATTTCAATCACAATACGCACGAAAATTACTGTCACCTACAGTTTAATGTAATACTTTTAGAATACTAATCGAACATTTACTTTGTTTGCGGGCTATGCATTATACTCTATTTTCCCTAGTGAATGGTCCTAGTCTTCCGTGGTTGTTCGTTGCAATTTCGGTATATCTGCGGATGAATGTTTATCCGTAGTTGTTGGTGTCGGTTTTTGTGCAAGGTCTACTGTAGTACACGAAAAGCATGCGAAAACAAAGTTAGATGTTAAGTGCTACTTTTTAGAGACTGTCACCATTTGGGCAGCACAAAGTGGCTAACAGCAGGTATTAATGGAGTTTTTCCGCAGCTGCCCCGTGTAGCGTACTTGATCTGGGGTCATACTTTTCTCATCATGAATTGTAATGCTGTGCATGTATAGTCTTTCCGCGATCTGCATATGGTGGGGTCCCAAATACATACTGCAGTGAATTAAGCAATACTTCTGCGCGCTTGGTGCGTATACAATGTTCAGCTATGTTTTGATTGATGATTGATTGATTGATTGTAGGGTTTAACGCGCCGACGCAGCGCAGACGATGAGGCGCGCCGTAGTGGAGGGCTCCGGATTAATTTTGACCACCTGGGGATCGTTAACGTGCGCCGAAATCTCGTACACACGGGCGTTTTTGCTTTTCGCCTCCATCAGAAAAGCGGCCGCGACGTCATTCGGGCTGCCGAGCAGACCTTTTTACGGCGACTACACGTGTGTTCGACCTCGTTAGATCAGCCTCGATAGTGAGTGGTCTCTTTACGATAATACCTCGAAAAATGATAGACATTGAACTAAATCTCTGCACACCGTTTCTTTTTTATAACATAGCGAGTCCGCCACAGCAGTTGCGCTGAAGAAGAGCGATTGTTATATTCATTTTAAAAATGCTGGCTTACTACAGTCAACCTTGAGACGCTCAAGGGACCCGGGAAACTTGTCTCTTGTAAACAAGGTCTCTTATATGCGAAGTTTATAACATGGCGAACATAGGAAAAGCAACCAAACCATTTCCATTCCAATTTCTCCCATGACCAAGTGTCTCTTGTAAGAGTGTCACTGCTAATGACGCTTTACTGTACTTACATTTGGCCTGTTAATTCTTGTGGAAAGCTTGTTTTCGGTTGCTTTGTTCGGAAAGCTTGTTTTCAGAAAACAAGCTTTCCCCAAAGGGGAAAGCTTGTTTTCGGTTGCTAGTATTCTAGAACGTGAGCTAAGCTCTGCCTTCACCCACAATCTTGCAATTGATTTACCCGAGGAGTTAAAGAGATCGCGATTGAAACGGGCCGTGTAGCAGCGGCAGTGTCTCGAGCGCGCTGGAAACTCGATCGTGATTCATTTCAATCGCGATTGAAGTGAATCGCGATCGAGTTTTCGAGCGCGCTCGACGTACTGCCGCTGCTACACGGCACGTTTCAATCGCGATTGAGACATTGCACGGGTTGCGCTCGTGTTCGCCAGATGGCGCTAACCATGTACTTGCGGCCGCCGTGTGGTAACTTCGCGCGGTCGTAGGTATACGTAACTATGTAAATATTACCTCACGCTTATTTGGGTCAAGTTATTTGACACAATTTGTGGCGTTAGTTGAAGTTGTCACATTCTGTGCCATTACTGAGCGGGGACGAGAGTATCGCCGCTTTCGTTCGATTACAGTGGCTAGTTCGATCGCGCTTGGACGCCTCGATCGCGCTTGAGAAACCAGGATTGA
Source organism: Haemaphysalis longicornis (assembly GCF_048455015.1). Lineage (NCBI taxonomy): Eukaryota > Metazoa > Arthropoda > Arachnida > Ixodida > Ixodidae > Haemaphysalis > Haemaphysalis longicornis. Next base: position 114,268,617 of record NW_027526204.1, read on the forward strand.
GTTCGAGCGGGATCGAGCTCGATCGCGATTGAAACTGCCGTGTAGCAGGTGCCCGATCCGGATTGAGCTCGATCCGGATCGACTCAATCGCGATTGAAAGTGCCCGTGTGACAGGGGTATAAGACACTTCGGTTGTTTGCCGGTTCTTGGCCACCCGTACAAACCTGAAAGAGGTAAAGCTACAGGGTAGCAATAATTAGCAGATGGTAGAGGTTGCTACAAGGGTCTAGTGAGAGTCGCCCAAATCTCTCTTCCCTACCGGCAGCCCAAGTCACGAACGCATCCAAATTCACAATGGAAGCAGTCTTCAAGGAGATTAGATTAGATTAGATAAGACGGCGGACAGACCGATGAAAAGATGGATGGACGGATGGATGGATGGATAGCAGACGGACGGATGGACAGACGGATGAATGGACGGATGGGTGTGGGCGGATGGGTCAATTTATTTTTTTGCACCTTTGTTTTTCAGTTTTGAACTCGGTTTTTGTATTTAAGAAAAGTCAACTGTACTTTCAGAGAAATCAATACTGGTGTGTTTATTTTGTAAAATTGGTGTCTTTTAACAGAGTAAACATAGTTTCGGGTTCCCCACTTAAACAAGACACGATGGATGAAGGCTTGGAGGAAGAATGTAGCGCCGCCGCCGGCAACAAAACCCGCCAGGTATCGCGATCAGCAGCACTGAGCAGTGAGCACACGACAAAGTAAGAAGTGAACGAAGAGCCTTTATTGATAGGCAACGATCTCTAGGCCCTCAAGGTAAACAGCGACAGTGGATGAGAGGTGGGACAAAAGGTGAAGATGGCCCTGCGAGATGCGTCAGCATCCATGTGGCGTGACATCTGAAGATAGACAATCGTGCGTGTGTGGGAATGTTACACGTTGCAGACGTGAGAATTCCGCTCGTGAACCGGTAAAATAGCCCGGGGTATCGCAGTGACGCCAGGAGAAGAAGACGACGGGAACGTGGCTCGTGACGAAGCACTGAACAAGGCTTCGGAAGGCGGCCACCGAAATTCCCGCTTGGCGGTAGCTGTGGTGTCCCCAGGGTGCCGTGAGGACGTCCGGAAACCAGGCCGTGCTGCAGTGTTAGGGCGTTTCAACGATTCAGCATCGACTGGCACCGGAGCACGTGAGACGTTAACCTATCGCACGCATGTTTCTAAACGGAAACTGAGAACTGGTATTTTTGTCCGCCCTCCCCCAATTTGCGTCTTTAGGATACGCTTTATTAAACTATTATTGTTGTCGTGACTTGTGCCATCCAGACAAATTTTGCCTGCGTATTCTTTCTCATTTTTGCTACGCGAGTCCCGATGACTAGCCAGTAATACAGCCACAGAGGACTGACGTATATATGCAGCAATATTCAGGGCCGAACAAAACGGGCAGGCGCGGCCCCGAAACTCGCACTACTCTCCCGAGACCGATCGTGATATCGTTTACGGTGTAGTTGCCAAATTGACAAGCGCCGGGTAGCGTAGAAGTTTCGGGAAAAGTGCTCGGGGATCGATTGCACGACGCAGGTTAAAAAAAGTCCCCGCGACGCGTGAAGTGTAGCCATCTCGGTTAGCTTTTGTTATGCTTATAAATTTTTAGAATCAATGGGTATAATGGAACGGAATACAACTGCGGCCTATGTATCCGCGCGTGCATGTCGTTACAACAACGAGACCAAACTCGACAGTGGCGTGAACGAGCGGCCAATTAAGCCATATATAAAACGGACGTCAGCTCGTAACGCATATACGTGCTCACTGTAACAAATTTAGAGGCTATACTCTAGTCATTCGCTGCCATATTTTACGCTCCCATACCTACCAAGACATGTCGTCGCCGCGTCGCCGTGGTGACTCCACCAGAGTCGTTCTCTTTCCGCGCTGTCTTTCGGCGTGGTGTGAAATCGTAAAAATCCCGACCCATTCCTTCCGTCAGGTTTTTCAGCCGTGAGCGTAGTGCGGGAATCATAACAAGACTTGTAAATAAAAAAAATGGCCGCGTATCTGCTTCTTTCATTGCAAATGTCGTCAAAAGACGATAGTCTTTATCGACTTTTGCCAAGTAAATGCCTCCCTTCGCTTTCCCGCTCACCTCTCATGTTGTTACTGTTGCGTCGCGCTCCTCCCAAGGTAAATACGCCGAAGGTTTGCTTTAATCATTTTAAATTTCCCGCATTCCACTGCTCCAAACCGGGTGTCTCGATGCCAACGCTGCCGTACGGCGAAGACGCGCGTGAATCGAGGCGCCCTACTTCAACGTTTATAGAACCGCGTTTCCCTAGTCCACGTGCGTTCCAAGCAGAACGTGGAACCTATCTAGTCCAAGCTTTCGTAACTCTTGCCACTTGACTTCTTCAAATGCCGCCAGAAGCTATATGGCGCGGGCGACAGCAGGCGACGGCGGAGTGATATTTTTTTCTTCAGTTGATGAAGTATTTAATCTCGCCAAAATCAAACATGTACGATTTTTTTTATAAAGGAACGCTGCAAATATCACTTTAATTTGTTGTCTTATATATGCGTAATGTCTTGTTCTTCAACAATATTGACAAGTATGAACATTACACCGGACTTAGACTGGCACATTTAGCTGTGACTATATAAGACTTATTGCGCAGGCATTGTTTTACTTTGGCCGGGTGGCTGAATCGAGCCACAGACAGACAGACAGACAGACAGACAGACAGACAGACAGACAGACAGACAGACAGACAGACCAAAATTTCTGGGTTTAAGTAGCCCAAGAAAGACTATTGTCTTTAAAAATGGGGCTAACGGAATAGAGAGGGCCACAGGGACCATTCTCAAATCGACGCCTGGGACGCGCGTCATCGGATGCGCGTCACCAGAAGAGGTTGGAGACGTCACCGAGAAGCGAGGCATCACGGGCAATGACTTTCTGACCGGAACGCTAGCGCATGGCGAGGAGAAAGGTAAAATAATAGTTTCTTAGTATACTAGAGAGGAAACTCCACCTCGGAATAGGTGACCGGAGAAAAGCGCAAAGGCTCATGGGTGCATTGTCTGCTCCCGCGGAGCCCAGCCACTTCCGGTTCGAGAGCTCTCCTCGCCTCCCGTAGGCCGGCGGCTTTGATGCGCGCGTGTGCGTGTTATTTGTTTCCATCGAAAAAACAAACGCTCGTGCATCGCACATTGAACGAATAACAACGATGAATCCTACTAGGGGCTCCTTTGAAAGGAAAGCATCGCGTGAAAGCCACCGGTGTACGGGAGGCCAGGCGAGATCTCGAACCGGAAGTGGCTGGAGCAGACGACGTACCCATGAACCTTCGCGCTTTTTACTGCTCCCCTATACATGTCGTCAAGGGGGGGGGGGGGGGTTATGGGAAGACCACCGCCTCTTGCGTGGGCTTGGCATTACAATTTGATTATTAGGCAGTTTTTCGGGTTTGCTTTTTTCACTATGCATTAACACGTCTACGAGCTACGAGGTACCTAGCTGGGTCGTTATCGTGAGCCGTGGCAACTGCGTGTTTGGTGAAAGAGCGGACAGTGCCTTGTACCGAATGGTGGTAATGCCGCGGTCGAAGGAACGTATCACTGAGCGGGTAATATGCCGCCGCAAAAGTTCAAGCTCACGAATAAAAAGAGACGTACTTCGACGAAGACCAGATACGACAGATACGGGCGCCTGCATCTGTCCTACCTTGTCTTCGTCCACGACTGTTTGACGCTTTCCAGTTATGAACCAACTCGCCCAGAAACAAGTTTTGCTAAACTGTAGCTGACGGTCGGTGCACCAATTCGCCACGAAGGCGACATTTTCATAAACATGTTTAAAACATTTCCAAGCTCTTTAAACAACCTATTTGAAATAACGGTAACATTAATAAAACAAGCGTCTCTAATAATTTTACTCCAAATTGTTAACAGTGCTGTTAACTACCAGCTTGGTGTGCAGAATAGTAGGCACAACGGTTCCGGCAAAAATACCCTTTACTTCCTTTTTCCTTACACAGCCTGTTTTACTTTAACATACTATTCTTTGCGCTTTTGTGGCACTGTGCTCGAATATATGGCCACTAGAACGTTTCAATCCAAGCCAATGATGAAACTAAGCCGAGCACATGGTATAATGGCGGCCCATGACGGCACAGCCGGCCTTGATGTGAGCCGCATAGACGCTGTAGCGCCAGATTCCTCTCTAGTGCACATAGTAAGAAACTGTATGGACGAAACGATGAGGAAATGCGCCGCGGGAGAAAAGGCGCTGTTTTGATTTCCAGTAGCTCAGCGGATACTCATCGCTGTAACGAAATTCCGGAAGGAGATGATCACTACAACAGTGGCGCATTTAATATGAACACCCATGTATCGGCGGAGGGTGTTTCTCCGTGTGAGCGTTGATGCGTTGAGACATGTATACTCGGTTACAACTCAAGAACGGCACCACCTCATGTAGTGTATCCCTCCGCCAAAGCGCCGGACCCGTGACGTCAGTGCGCGCGTTTTGAAAGGGGTTTGCTATGAATGCGTGATATCGTCTGCCTTGTCTCACGCAGTTTGTTTGTCGTCACTGGAGTCGTTTATAAGCATATTAAGTCCAAAAAATCACGGGAACAACTCACGTCATGTTCAAAATATTCCCAGTAACGCCCTACTTGCACCGCGCGGAGAAACATCCGGCTACGGCGATAAGGCACAGCGGCAACTTCCGGTGCCGTTCTTAAGTTGTCACCGAGTATAGTAACGCACATACCACTTGCTTTGACAAAGATGAAACGCGAACAACGAGGATTCCTTGGACGTCTCTTTTGCCGAAGCTACGTCATTTTGTTGTCGTTTCGCGCTCAGCAACCGAGCAGTGTCACCATTGAATTTCTTAGAAAGCAAATTGCCACTTGCACAATTACTCTTATTTTACAAATATAAAGCACACTTTGTGCGGAAATGTCGCTGTTTGACGACAGTGAGTTCCAGCCGTGTGAATTCCTTAATAGCAACAGCCACGTGTTAAAGATAATAATTGCCAATTTATCGCCGCACATTTCTTCTATTTCTCGCACGAAGAAGGAACGTGGCCTTTGTAATCGCCAACCAAGATCAAGAACCTCGCTGCAATGCGTGAGGAGGGCTGAACACTGAAGCGTTTGCAAATAATTTGGAAGCTATTTGCGTAAACCTTGGCTATTATTCCTAGCTTGACTGCAGTGGTACACAAAGCAATTGATAACCGGAAATAATGTAATTCTTTACGTGATTAAAATGCCTGACGATCACCATAATCCATTATGCGAAATTTTTGCGGATCGGGGACTGCAGCCTTCTTGCTCCCGGCGTGTAGCTGTTGGGTCTCGGGAAGTAATCGCACGGCTAGGTCAGCTGGTATACCTTCCAGGTAACCGAGAATTGCGACACTAGCGCCATATTGTCCCCTGGTGCTTCGTAGGCCAAACTGCCAGAAGAAAAAAAAAACGAAAAAAAAAAATCACTGATGCTGCTATGGCAACGCTTTCGTTGATGCGCGAGGAGGAAACGCCGTCCGCTGATCGTCTGCTATGGGCTGAACGAGCGCGACTATCTTTGTGTGCCGCGAGCGTGAACCCGCACCGTTTGCATTTTAAAGACGATAGTCTTTCTTGGGCTACTTAAACACAGAAATTTTAGATGCCACGCATCTCATTCACCCGCCTTGTCCCTGCATCCGGCGTCGGCGTCGTTGTTGTCGGCGTTCACCCCTCCCCCATTTTCCTCGCCGCGCCGGCACTGGTCGGCGAGTTTGGCTAGTTTCGGTTTCCGAAATTGTGGCGATCCTAGCGGCACGGTGCTGCGGCGTGGCTCTTCCCTTTCCCTCAGTGTTTCTTTCTTTCCACACCGTCAACGCTTCCGCGCCTCCTCACGCATGCGCAACAGCTCACCGGCGCCAATATTTTTTTTTCTTTCTCTCGGCGCGCACGGCGGGCCAGTTCGGTACGTGCGTGAGCAAGCCGGCGTGCGAAGGGTTGCGCGGGTTGCCTAAGTCACTACAAGAACCTGATCGTCGGCATTGTCTAAAGCCAAACTAGTTCGTTAAAGAAGCATTTAAGAACATTCGGCGAACATAATTTCCAAGCTTTTCTCTGGTGGAAAGAAAATAAAGAGCAACCGCTCACCAAAACGATACCGAAGCGAAATTTTCGTCTGCGTGCCCACTGGCATCAATCGGTTCATGAGAAACTGTCGACAAGTAGCATCCCATGATTACAACATTACTGACAAATGCGTTGTACCAAACAAAAAGAAATTCACAGTAAAGCAACATTAGAAGGTTTTTCGGTTTTCCCTGCAGCTTTTTTGATAAGGATAGCGCTTGTTTCTTCATAACTTTGACTGAATAAAAGGTGTGCTGACTTGCCGTCCGCTGGGAAGCGGAAAAAGTTCGCTGTGCTATTCTTTCCCGAGTTGTCACAGCGCACAGCAGCGAAGCACGCGTTGTGTCCGTTCCTTAGTTTCTCTGACATTTTGAGCCCGTTCACATCGCAGACACCAAAATTTTCACCTTCTAGGCATACTACAAAACTTCTACACGTGCACACAGTGAAAGCGGCAGGAGCAGACGGACAGGATGGCAGCAGAAAAGATAAGAGCGAAAGCGCCGCCCGTCGAAGCAACGAATGAAGCGACTAAACAAATAAATAGGGTACCAAAAAAACGAAATAGCCAAGAACACATTTTATTTCTACACATAATAGCATCACGTCACTTTATTGCTGCGTATGTTGAAAAGATAAAGCCATGTTGCAAACGTTGCTGAATTTTCGCTCGGCTACCAGTGTCGTGGCGGCACTTTATTTCCAATACCTAAACTATACCCGAAGTGTCCGGCCCCTGGTAATCGCGTCATTAGCGAACGCACCGCGGCGCGCGCTGCCCTGCCGTTATCTCGCAGCGCATCGGCGCAGCCGAGCATATTTTGTAAATCGTGTTTGAACATCCCGCGCAAATGTCCCCTGGTTCGGATGACCAGGCAACGAGGACGACGACGAAGGACCCGAGGGACGGACTAACGTGCAGCGCGCAGAACTTGAAAGAAGGCGCTTGCTTCAGTGGGTGCCTGGTATTGCGTTTCCTTTTGCACTGGCCGAGGTTGAGCAGTTTCGCGTGGACCCTGAAGGGCCGTGCTGCGCAAGCGCGAGGAGCATTGGATTGGATTGGGTTAAATTGGATTGGATTGGATTGGAAATACAATCCAATTGGAGTACGGGTGCGTAGAGAATTGGGTCAGCACATTCGCCGGTCTGCGCATTCCAGAGGAGTGACGTCATAGCCGCGGCAGACGCACTGGCGCCGGCGCGTGCCCAGCTGTGCGCCTCCGTTGCGCAGTAGCCAAGACTGACACTGCGATAGCCGTTTCGCGTGGCTCCTGGAGAGCCGTGCTGCGCATGCGCGAGGACCAGTGACTAGACTGGACTGGATTGGACTGGATTAGATTTGATTGCTGAACCTGAGCTCACGCTACTTATATCCTGGCATAGCCGAGCCAAGCCACTGCTAATTTTTTTCGGGCGCCACTAGACGCCGAGGTAGCCGTTGGTGGTTTTCCCGGCTCGGCAACTGCCCTCCCACCACACTTTCGGAGGAGGGTCTCGCGCCGCCTGGACAACACCCTCCTCCCCCATTTTCTTTCACTCTTTGGTCTTCCCATTGTTGGCTCGGTTACAACGCCACCGGAAAACCGCAGCAGCGACGGCCAAAGTTCTCCACACTGTTCCTTTCCTCTTCACAGTCAAAATACATTTTAGTGCTACCGTAAAGTTCCGAAAGAACTTACGACTGAACAACAGAGATATTGAAAAATACGTGACGGGTGATATTTCGGGTCAGCTGCGGAAAACTACAAAAAAGTGGCCTGTAAAATATTTGAGGTGGTGAACTGTCGGGTCATGTGCGGAAAAGGCAAATAAGTGTCGGCATCGACACAGTAATAGATTATTCGCATTTATTTTTGTTCACTCATCATCGCTAAAGGCATCGAACCATGCGTCGCTGTCAGTGCCCGACACCGGGCCGCAGCGTTTCGTCCACCATGTTCTCCGAAGCTTCGGGTCCCCTCGCCGGTTCCGCGCTCGCGAAAGCCAGGCGCTGGTTGACTCATGTTCAGAACCTTCAAGGATTGTCGAGATGCCGCACCGCTTTAACCAGGGGTCTCAAACTCGCATCAGGGAGCGGGCCGCAGTCGCGAAATTCAGTCCCGCAGGGGCCGGTACAGCGAAGGAGGTTGAAACAAAGGGGGAGGGGGTAACGAAATGTACTTTCCCACATCTTGTAAGTATGCCTGCTCATTTGTGAACGAAATTTGGCGAAATGACGCAAGAAACATCGATACTGATCTCCAGGATGCTGTAAGCCGATTCTCATGACGCAGGAGCGGGCCAGGCCGCAATCGCAAGGTCCGCAAGCCGCGTGTTCGACACCCTTAGCTTCAACGATGCAGACTATCGCCCCGCTCTTGCATTTTTTCGGTGCACTACCCGTTTCTCCGGAGGGAGCTCCCCGAGAATGCGTCGAAGCTAGCGACATTTTAGGGGATGGGCTATCTTTGGGGTCTTTGAGTTAATTGAATATTTCACCACTAAAAGGGTTGGACGATGTTTCGCGGGAGGGCGTTCTCTCGGAACTTTACGTACATTCCGATATCACCGAAAACGAGTCTTTCTTCTAATCACGAGTAACCGAAGGCAGTAAAAACGATTTGATTTGACTGATATCTTTTTCGCCCCCCCCCCCTAAATAAACGTTCAGTCATCGCATTAACTACCTGCATAGTAGGCATAATTCCTAACCAATCAGCAGGATTCAAAATTATGCTTTAAATTGCAGTTTAAACTTTGCCTGACCATTTCGGTTCACTTTTACAATTTTCTCCACACAGCTGCGGCGCCACGACCACAAGCAGCTCACGGTCCCCTGCCTTCTCGTCTCCTCCCAGCTTGAGCGCAATGGCTAGGATGGTGATCGTCGCGACTGCGCTTCTGTGCTTTCTGAGCGCCGCGTCATCGGTCCGAATCGACCGCACAGACGGCGGCTACAAGGATATCAGAGTATCTGTCAGCAGGGACATACCATTCAACGAGGCAATCGTTGAAAACATCAAGGTGAGAGCAGGACCCGCCTTCTGCGCGGAACTCGTATGTTTAAGAGACCACGGTTTGAGCTTCGCCCTCCTTACATGGCGCTTCGTGGCATGCACGTGTGGCGTTGCGAGCGTTAGACGCCATGTCGGCGCGTTGGGCAATAGGGGACATCCGTGCTCCCGCCTCAGCAAAGCCCCGGATGCATGGACTCGACGAGAAAGGGTCGAGTCGACTGGCGGGTTAAGCTACCTCGACCCCTCCAGCTTTTATATGAACCCCGTCCAAAGAATCGAGGTGAGGGGAGCGGAGGAATTCCCGGAAAAAGAGCTACCGTATTTTCACGATTCTAACGCGCACCATCTTTTGCTAAAAGGTAGCCTTAATGTTTGTGGGCGCGTTACAGTCGGGCGCAAAGCCGAAACACGATTTAAAGCGGCCGGCAGCATTGCCATGCGGAACGGACACGAAGTAACCCCAAAATCCAACCCTATGTTCAACCCTATGTGGTCAACCCCTACGTTCAAAAAGCCGCGAGAGGACGGATCCGTCACCGCCCGGTACACCAGCATAGCTTGATATTGACGGTCATAGCTGCTGTGAGACACAAAATAAGGTCTGCAAAGCGGAATAAGGCAGAGGCAATGAGAGTTGCACTACCCAAACGGCAGAAGAAAGGTGGGAGTGTGAAATCGAGGCTGCAGGACTCTAGTCATTGAACCAATATGCAAGGAGGGAGAATACCCAGTAGAGCAGCACATGCATCACGTGGGCTTGGTGTACGCCTCCCCCCACCGCCTGCATGTAATCCGTCTCTCTGTGTTGGAGCACATGAAATGTTCTTTAAGGAATAGCGCCGTAAATCGGCCAATGCGTCCGTATAACTTGGAAATGTTCGGCAGCCCTGTGGTAGCTCACACACCAGCTTTGCGCCAGTGTTACTTTTGCTGCGCACCGCAATGCAAGAAACCACCAAACGTTACCCGAGGAATTGGAAAGCCATTTCAACGGTCAATCGGCAGGTGTAACTTTAAAGAAAGGCCGACATCTTGAGAGGCCACGGTAATGTTCATCCTTGCAATACAGTGCGGATGATAACTGACACGTTTAGCCATTCATTCTTCCAGATCATTTCGTTGTCACCCCCGCCAGCTTTTTAATGTTCTGGGAGGGTTCACAACGGCCACTTTATTGGCCTGTAAGCGAGTGGCATTGTCACAGTACTGGCTTTGTTCGGGCTGGTAAGCCCCTTTAGGGCACATATCAAGGTGGAAGAGCGCTCTGACCAGACACAGAAGGAGAAGACAGACCCTGCGTCCCCCATCTTAGCGCTGTTCCACCCTGACATGCACCAACTCCTGGTACTTCAAACTCTTCTGGAGCGGTATTGTCGTAACTGTCCCTTTTGAAAACGTCCCTTTTGAGTCCCTTTCATCGTGACGTACTTCCGGTTAAGCAGTAAGCGTTGGCAGTAGGTTTGTTGCGCTTGCGTTACGTCACTTCCGGTTGTTTGCTTTTAGCCAATCAGGGCTCGCCAAGAGGGACAGTTTTGAAAGGGACGCAAAAGGGACAAAACTCGAGAATACCGCCCCTGCTTTGATTATGGCGCGATTATCGTGCTCCACCTTTCGAATGTTTCCGAAACGCGCAGGCTCTTTTTCGGTCATCATCTGAGTTCCTTCATAAAGCCACTCATGGACGAGTGTACTTCAAGGAAGTGATTATCGAGCTACCCGACACGTGGCCAAGGAGGGCCAGCGCACGGGGGCTCTCGGAGAGCATGTTCGAGAGAAGCGACGTGCGCGTGGACGGGCCCACCAAGCTCCTCGGTGACAGGCCGTTCACTCAGCAACAGGATGTTTGCGGTCGGCCTGGTGATTTCATCCACCTTACCCCAGGATTCCTGGCCCAAACACAAAAATTGGCCGCGCGGAGGAAGCTGAACCCAGGCAAGTTGGAATCTCTCGCACTTGTTGGATTTTAGTTATTTTTTTTAAATTCTGCAACACGGCACTCTATCGTTATTTAGCTTGGGGTTGGAAGTTTTTGGAGTGCTTGTGCTTTGTTTGGGAGTTCTGCTTTAAATTTTAGCGGCACTCTTCGTTCACAAGAAGGTTGCACGGGGCATCTGCGCTTATGTGCATCTTACAACGTTTGCGTGCAAGCGCAATCGTCCTCTTGTTTTGTGCCCTACTCGCTGTCCGTTGCAGTGACTGGTAGCCCAACCGGCCGCCCTTTTCTATTGCCTAACATTTGGTATAAAGACTGTTTTGGCTTAACGAAGGTACAAAGAAAGGTCAATCTCATTGTTAAGCTGCCGGTACCAGTTGAGGACGCAAGATCCCAAATCAAAATGGCAGCATCTCGACTCCGCGGATGATGGCGAAGGTGCGGAGTACGGGGACTCGAAATGACATCCAAGTTGCGCCCCAACCGTCATTCGATTTGAGCCGCGAGTTGCACCTTGATTATTCCCTGAATGAAACTGCAACGCACGACTCAAATCGAATTTCGCTTGATTTTCGCTTGGTGGTGGTGTGCGCACGGATGGACGCCGACGGACATTGGGAGGTCCTAAGGTACTCTGCACCGTTACAGGCGAGGGAGTAAGCCGTTTGACTCTCAGGCACCAACTCACGGTCATAGCCCAATGGGTAAGACGACTGACACTAACTCTGTCTGGTCTACCAGATACAGGCTTGAATCCTTCCGGTGCCTGCGTGATTTTTTACGATTGTAAATGCTATGCGCACGGACGCGGAGGGAGATTATAGCCCCGTTTACATTGACGCGACGAGGGCGCGTTGAGCTACCTCGACCCCTCCCGCGTATATGAGCTCTATTCAGAGCGTCGAGGCGAGGGGACCGGAGGAATTCCCTGAAAAGGACCTACCGTATTTCTACGATTCTAGCGCGCACCTTATTTTGCTAAAAAGTAGCCTTAAAATTGTGTGCGCGTTACTATCGGGCTCAAAACCGAAACAGGCTTTAAATCGGCCAGCAGCATTGCCTTAGACACGAGGTCCTACGAAAATCCAACTCAATCTAATAAAAAAATCGGTCAAGACCACGTGAATGAATTCCAGCGCACTAATTCCTGAATGACACACTTTGGTCAGCTGTTAAACATTTTTTTCCTACTGCAATTATCGCGTCACACGCAGAATCATGAAGTTCAAGACACTTGAAATCGCAAGCAGCATCAATGTTCCCCGCTATAGTTTTATTTACTGCAGGAGCTGGATAAGCAAGCTTACGAAGCACAATTTATTTTTTGGCTGCCACAGTTGCATGCGTAAAATAAAATCTCCTCCTTCCAGATACGTGGTGTCAAGTCATTTACATCTACGCGGTAGAGCCGGCGTCAAATTATTTTTTTTTTCGAATATTACTGCGCGAACCTACCCGCGCGTTAAAATTGGTGGCGCGTTATAATCATGCAAATTCGGTATTCAGCTCCCCGCGGCCCGCCGACTCAGCCCGACGAGCGCGTCAACTCACCCCCTGCCTCCGAGTCGAACCGACTCGCCCCGACGGCTTTTGAACTCACCAAGTGCGCTTATACATAGGTGCGTAGAGTCGAAAAAACCCGTTTTTCTCAACTCAACTCTAGCCCCGTGTACATGGACGCGACGGGGGCGGGGTGAGTTGAGTGGCGGGTTCAGCTTACCTCGACGCGTCCGAGTTTATATGAACCCCTTCCAAAGAATCGAGGTGAGGGGAGCGGCGGGGTTCACGGAAAAGGGGCTACCGTATTTTCACGATTCTAACGCGCACCCTCTTTTGCTAAAAGGTAGCCTTAATATTTGTGTGCGCGTTACAATCGGGCTCAAAACCGAAATAGGCTTTAAAGCGACCAGCAGCATTGCCATGCGCAACGGACACGAAGTACCCGCAAAATCCAACTCAATCCAATCAAAACAATCCGTCAACACCACGTGAGTGAATTTCGGCGCACTGATTCCCCAAAGGCATGCCGCATACCCTGGTCAGCTGTTGCACATGTTTTTGTGCTTCTGCTTAGCCCCTAACGCTTAGAATTATGAAGATCAAGGCACTTGAAATCGCAAGCAACTTCAGTGTTCCCCGCTATAACTTTATTTCCAGCATCAGATGGATAAGCAACCTTGTGAAGCACAATTCATTTTTGGCTTCCAGTCGGGTCAAAGTAAACGGGGCTTATAAGTGGACGCGGTGAGTCGAAAAGCCGTCGGGGCGAGTCCGTTCGACTCGCAGGCGGGGGGTGCGTCGCGCGCTCGTCGGGGTGAGTCGGCGGGCCGCGGGGAGCTGAATACCGTATTTGCACGATTATAACGCGCCACCGAGTGTACCGCGCGGGTAGGTTCGCGCATGAAAATCCCGAAGAATAAGTGACCGTCGGCGTTACCGCGCAGGTGTAAAATACATGACACTACTTACTTAGAAGAAGGAGATTTTATTTTGCGCAGTCAAACTGTGGCAGCCAAAAATAAATTGTGCTTCGTAAACATGCTTATCCAGCTCCTGCAGGGAATAAAACTATAGCGGGAAACATTGAAGCTGTTTGCGATTTCAAGTGTCTGGACCTTCATAATTCTACGTGTGACGGGCTAATTGCAATAGTAGAAAAATGTGTAACCGTTGACCAAGGTATGTCATTCAAGAATGAGTGCGCCGAAATTCACTGATATTGACGGATTTTTTTATTGGATTGAGTTGGAGTTTGGGAGGACCTCATGCCTACGGCAATGTTGCTGGCCGATTTAAAACCTGTTTCGGTTTTGAGCCCGATTGTAACCCGCACACAGATTTTAAGGTTAGCTTTTAGCAAAGAAGGTGCGCGCTAGAATCGTAGAAATACGGTAGCTCCTTCTCTGGCAGTCCCCCGGTTCCCTCGCCTCGAGTCTTTGAATGGAGCTCATATATACGCGTGAGGGGTCGAGGTAGCTGAACCCGCCAGTCGACTTGACCCTCTCTCGTCGGGTCCATGTATCCGGGGCTATTGACCCGACGAGGGAGAGTTGAGTTGAGAAAAACAGGTTTTCTAGACTCAACGCACTGGCTGCCGCAGTTCTAGTTTCTGGTTATCGGTGATGGCGTCTTTCCGCGGACTTTCGGTGATCACGGTTGATTACCACGGCATCTGGGGACGGCCAACATCGCGGACGGGGTAAGTTGAAAAGCCGTCAGGGCGAGTCTTTAAGCGTCTTAGGCGGTGTGACCTCCCAGCAAGTAGGGCGCTTTGTGGCAGGAATTGGTTGCAGGGAAGATCTCAGGGTGCTTTGTATGTTTAGGCATGCCCAGAGGGTGTGTTCATTGTTGGGGTATTGGTCGCAGTGTGAGCATTTTGGTGTGCCTGGAAGCCCGTCTATGTAGAGTTGGTATGTGTTGTGTTGGTAGCGTGCCAGTTTGTGCTCGTCGAATGAGGACAGCGTCAGAGCGGGCGAATTTTCTGGGGTAGGGGAGGGTGGTTGTCTGATCTCTGACGTCTCGTAAGTTCTTTCTACGAGTCTGACGCATTTCTCGGCGGCGCTCTTTTGAGTCATAGAAGCGAGGCCAGGGTATTGTGGTGCCCGGTAAAGAGCAGCTCGGGCTAAGGCGTGGGCCTTCTCATTCCCCTTCACACCTGCGTGTCCAGGGACACATATCACAGTAGTATGAAGCTCGGGGTGGTTACGTGTGATGCTGGCGAGTGTGTAGCGCATGTGGGGGTACATGTGATTCTCTCGTAGATTGCGAATCGCAGATTTGCTGTCCCTGATGACCAGTTTTGTTTGACCTTGATGTGCTTCTTTGGCGTTGACACAGGCTAGCCCGAAGCTAAAGGTTGCTCTGACTCCGTAATGTGTGTTACAGCTTACGTTTTCGTGCACGAATGGGCGCACTTCCGGTACGGAATATTCGACGAATACGGAAGCCTGGGTTTCAAGAAGTATCCCCTCACCTACTGCCTCAACGGGAAGGTGAGTAAACGCTGTGAGCTGCGTACTTTTTTAAATGCAGAGCATTTCTTAGCCTCGCCTCTTCCTGCGTCGGACGGCGTCCACAGCTCCGCGTCCGCAGCAGGTGCGCGCATGCGTCGTAGTCAGCCCGTTCGCTCGTCACCCCCGCAACGCTCCGTCGCGGTCTCGGCCACGGCCGGGCTGGAGGAGCGGCGGGCGCGCACTTTCATATGAAAGTGCGTGCTCGCCGCTCCTCCAGTCCGGCCGTGTCTCGGCGTAACAGGTGCGTGATAGCAGCGCGGTGGGGCGTAGAAGAGCGCGCGCTGCTTGCGCATGCGCGCTCTCCCCCCCGTACCGCTCTCACTCTACTGCGCGCGCTGCAAATATAAAGCCGCTAGCGGTCGCTCGTGCTTCAGTCACTGCGTTGCTCCTTCCTTTCTTGGTTGACGCTCGTGCCCACGTTTACTCGTGTCTGCTACTCCAGCATCACGGAAGAAGCGATGGAAGCAACACTGCCTTCAACCAGTACTGAGGCCCCAATGCTCTGCATTTACTCGTCTTCCCCTCGCGGGAAGGCGCGGGAATTTTTTTCAGAATGCGAGACGAATGGGGCGTATGAGTAAATTCTTGAAAAAAAGCTTAACAGTAACCTTCAAGGGGAAAAAAAAACTCGCCATTAATTTGCAAGATGGGATTTCAGAGAAAATAAAATTAAGCTTAGCAAATGTGGGTAAAAGGATAATGCTGGTGAGTGTTGCCAACCCAAATCACCTTGACAGAAAAACACTAAGAAACAACAACACGCTAATTCACTGGTTAACAGAATGACCAAATAGCTAAAACAAAACCCTTGGGACTGAAACCATTTGGGAGCTGCTATTCTGGACTCTGCACACCGGCTACAGTCCCAAATAATCATTGGTAGGTTTTCTTATCACAAGCGTCGGAAATTCCAACACAAGCGCCGAGGTTTTCTAGCGCCACCGCTCGAGCATTGACAAACAAGTTCATCCTCCTGACGGAAGAGCGTGGTAAAGGAGATTTAGTTGGGGTGAATACTTGGCATGACTTTCTACCGATAGGGGCACGACCAGTATTCTTAGATCAGAGTGTTCGAAATACCCTTAAATCCTTCCTTTGAACCTAAATTGGCCATACGGGCGTGATTTTAGTACACAAAGGAGCTTTCAGCGTTCGTTTCAGCATCACCCCACTGTGTACTTCTTTTAAAGGAGCCATGAAGACAAAATACAAGTTGAGTTTATTAGAAAGACTGCTCAGCCCCGATAACAATGATACCAATATCATCGCAATCTTCGAACAAATAACGGATATATTAAAGAAAACGTGTGAAGCCATGGCGACCCCCTAGCCAATTTCCCGCAACTTTTCTATGACGTCACGGAACCTTGTTTGTGCGATTGGCGGCTGCCTAACTGACCTGTCGCGACGACACATGACTAGACGTCTGTAATGGGGCCTCTAGTTCCATTTGACCGCATCACTTGAACGCTAACGTGCAGTTAACGCACTAAAAATTGTTTTATTGTTGGCCCGTATGACGTCATTCTTGCTCATAACACGTCACTGTGGCGCGAAATTTGAAAGTTCTTAAAAAATTCTTGCGTTTTTTTCGTTAAAAAACATCTTTTGTGGCTCTAATGGAGCTGAGTGAGATACTGAATCCTAGTTCTTTCAAATTAAACGAAGTTGCATTTTCTCTTCATGGCTCCTTTAAAGACGTTATTGTTGGGCTAGTTAAACGCAGAAATTTTGGTCTGCCTGTCTGTCTGTCTGTGACATGAATCAGCCACCCGGCCAAAGTGAAAAAACTGCGCAATGGTCTTTATACCCACAGCCAAATCTAAACTTTTAAGTCCGGTGTTAATGTTCATACTTGTAAACGTTGTTGAAGGAGAACAAGACATTACGCCAATATGAGGCAGAAAATCAATACATGAGTGGTATTTTCAGTGTTACTTTATTAAACAATTCACGAATGCTTGGTTTTTGCGATATCAAATAAGATACCATATCAACTGCAGAAAACCGTCGCCTGCTGTGGCCCGCGCTACCTGGCGGCATTTAAAAAAATCGAACAGCAACAGCAACGAAAGGTTCCGCTAGATAGGTTCCGCGTTCCGCTTGGAACGCTCGTGGAGTAGGGCAACGCGGTTCTTTAAACGTTGTAGTACGGTGCCTCGATTAACGCGCGTCTCCGCCGTACAGCAGCGCTGGCATCGAGACACCCGGTTTGGAGCAGTGGAACGCGGGAAATTTAGATTTATTTGGGCAAACACCTGGCGTGTTACTTTGGGAGGAACGGGACGGGAGAACACCATGAGAGATGATCGGGAAAGAGAAGGGATGCATTACTTGCCAAGGGCGCCAGTCGACTGTCGTCTTCCGTCGACATTTGCAACGGAAGGAGCAGATACGCGGCCATTTTTTAATTTCGGGCTTGTAAAGACGATACTGTCTATCTGTCTGTCTGTCTGTCTGTCTCTGTCTGTCTGTCTGTCTGTCTGTCTGTCTGTCTGTCTGTCATTCGGTCGGTCGGTCGGTCGGTCGGTCGTGCGTTCCTCGATACAGCCGCCCGGCCAAAAGCTAAAATGAATTCTCGAGTGAGACGTTTATATTGTCCCGGACGACAGGTGGGGCCTGCAAACCGTAAGGTGGAATGCTTGAATTGCTGTGAATTGATAGCGGCGGCCTAGAGTTTTTGACGCCAAGCACGCAACCAAGGGCTCTCGTCCTATTCTTCTTCCCGGGGATGACGATCGCTGCAGCGTCAGTATATGCAGAACATTTTCAATCGACTAAACATAGAAATAGGCTCCATATTTGCCAGCATTGCTCAGCAAAAAAGTTAATCTTAGGCTTGCTTCAGGAAAAAACGTTGAAACATAGCTGTCGTTTGCAGCGTTCTTTCATTAAAAGTAGATGCGTGCTCGGTGTTTCCGAGAGCGAACAAAAAAGCTTTGTGAGAACGATGTTTTAACCACAAAATGCAGACAAGACTGTCGTCCCATCCTCTCTGTCGTGGCGGAAGCGCCAAGTCTCAAGTCCCTATACGTGGCGCATAAGTGCGAACGCGGCAACGTTGAACTCCGCTAACCTGCTGTGGGTGGACTGAACTGAAGGCGGGCTAAGTGGGAGCGGGGGGAGGAAACAAAGGAGCCATTAACGTGGCACGAGCGCCAGAGGACTACCGTCTTTCGACAACATTTGCAGCTACAAGAGGAGATACTTGGCCGTTTTTTTTTTTTCACCCGAATGACCGTTTCTCTCTACAGATTGCCCTCAACGCCTGCTCGGAGAGGCTAACTTTCACCCATAGAAATCCTAAAGGCTCGAGTTGCAAGATTGACAAGGAATGTCAGTTGGTGGAGCCCTGCGTAGTCACTATCTTCCAACCTAAACTGCGACACGTCAATTCTTCCGTTATGTTCATGCCCTACATTGAAAATGTGAGAGCATTTCTGTGCTCCTTTGTTTGATTGATCCCCGCACACCTTGGTGCAGACAGTAGGATAAATAAATGAATAAATAAATAAATAAATAAATAAATAAATAAATAAATAAATAAATAAATAAATAAATAAATGCAATTCGAGGGTTCGAGAAACAATCAAGCCGTAAGATCAGTTCTCGCGGAGCTGATAAATAAATAAATAAATAAATAAATAAATAAATAAATAAATAAATAAATAAATAAATAAATAAAATAAAAATAAAAGCAGAACCCTGATGTACTTAACCTGCATAACAGTTTTGAAGCCAGCCAAAGAAGCGAAAAGCATTTTTTACTCGTCGTCAGAACAGTGTAGAAAAAACATATTCTGGCCTTCGAGTTTTGTTCTTGAGTGTTTATTTAAAGCGGCCATGAAAACAAACTTAAATTCGTTCATTAAAAGTAGTTCTTTGCCTCGATAGCAATGATATGAATTTTGTCGCAAGCATAAAATAATAGAGACACTAGGAAAACGAATGTAGCAATGACGACCTCCCAGCGATTTTTATAGAACGCCAGAGAAACTCGTTCGTGGGATTGGCCGCGTCCAACCCAAGCCACCGCAGAGAAAGACGATTGGGCTATTGTACTCGGGCCTGTAGTGTTCCACTTGTCTACTAACGTGTAGGGAAAACACGAAACTGTTTTAGTTCTGGCCCATATCACGTCACGGCAGTGCAAATTAAATTTGAAAGTGTTTCAGTAATTCTGGCTCTTTTTTGGTTACACCAACCTCTTTCAGGGTTGGGTTGGAACTAAGGGACGTGCCACAAACAAGTTCTTTAAAATAACAGATATGCATTGTCTTCATGTCCCATTCAGGAGTGTCTCACGCTTACAAGAGCGTAAAGACGTGAAAGGTGTGGCAGCTACGATTTATGAGAAGCAGATGCAGCTCGAACTGGTCAACATAAAACTAGCAGCAAGAAATATCCATAAATTATGATGTTGCACAGCAGTAATAAAACATTACCGTCGTGTGGGTTTTTGATGGTAGTTTCTTCGGGAGCCGTTTAAAAGGGACACTGAAGTGAATTTGTCAAGCTCCCATTTTTGCTTGCAGTGCGTAGACTTGCTCAAATTGACTCTTTTCATCGTTTATCCGGGCGATAAGGCGGTAATAACTTTATAAAGCTTGAAAGAAAAACTACCATGTGCGTTTGGTGGCGGCCGCACAAACTAAACGCTGTGACGACGGGAGGAGGTGCACTGTGATTGGACGATGTCCACGACTAGCATACAAGTTTCAGTTTCGGTTCTGTAAAACAACATGCTTGACAACCGACGTTATCTGATGGGCATTCTCGATATCTCAGTAATCGTCATATCGCGCTTCTGCCATATGTCGGCTGTAAAATGCCTAAGATAAGCCTCCCAGGATGGCTTGGAATGATAGCAATCACTAGCCGAGGCCTACGCAGTGGATGAACGCCCTGCGCGTCACCGCAGACGCTCAAATTCCATGCGCTTTTCCCCCATATTTGGAGCTTGCCTCACGCATGCCTGAATCGTAAAAAGCGTGTTCGCACCAGTCCAAGGTTCTGTTAATTCTGGCCTGTGCCCACTGCCCACGAGCAGTCGGTACTTATGGCAACAGCGCGCCAACGAGAACTCGCTAGCGCGTCAGTCTCAGTCTGCGCGCGTTCTGCGACCTCGTTCGAGGAGCAGTGAACGTTACGGCCCAAAAATGAACTCGGTATAGAAAACATCGGCCGAAAACGAAACAAAATCACCTTACAAAAAACAGTATCCGTGGGGACTGAAACTTGCAACTTGCAGAATAACATGCCTAGTGCCCCAGACCACTCGGCCACGGGCGAGCGCTGCCGGAGAATGAAATATGAGGTATGTAATGTATAACCAGTTTACACTTTTACACTTTTAGTTTTAGCGTTTGAAGCAGCTTAGGTGACTATCTGTTGTATAGCGATCTTGCAGTAAGCGTCCCCCACATTTCCACAGCATCTCAAGGTCTAGCATTTGCATTTCTTAGACGGAAAAGAGTTCGCATGTGCGTAGTCGTGCTGCTGACCGCTGTGCTTGTTCACCCAGCGCAAAAAAGTGCTTCCTCCTCCCTAGTTCTACGCTGTGCGGTAAAAGTTTCAGTTCATTTTATTTCCTTAGTGCCTGTATTGGCTTCGCTGACTCTTCTCCCGCCTTCAAGTGGCCTTATGTTTTCCTACTAGCGTACCATTCAGCGAAGCGTCGCATGTGCAATTGTGCAGCGCTTGTGTGAAGCGACCTGGACTTGCAGCTTGAACCAGTGTACAAACTAACAAACTAAAGAAACGCACATTCTTCCATTCACAAACGCGTCCCGGCTCAGTTTCAATTAACCGAGCGAGCGAATTGCGACGACGCGTCGGCGGCCGGCGGACTAAACGCTGTACCAAAACGCTGGGACGACTGACTGTGGCTGCGTTCCAATTCGCGGACAGCTTCGTAGACAGCCTACGAAGCAGTCTAACTAGACGTCTAAAGGAATAAAATTGGAACGGCGCCGTGGTCGCAAGCGCAACACCAGCGCAGACGACAGCGTCATAGCAGACATGTTGAGTTGCGCAAGCCGCAGGTTTCGTAACTATTATTACCGTTGTCATTACAAATGTTACGTAATTAAAAAAACTAAACAAAGTCATCTTCGTCACTAGTAACTTATACTAAATATTTAATTAGAGGAACAAGTGCTTTTGTTTTACATTAATACGCAAAAAGGTGGCGCTGGCGTCACCTATTAGTTTAGACAGGAAGGTAGCCTGCATCGTTGCTGACTTCGATGCTGTCTCCTTGAAGCAGTCTTCGTTGACTGCTTCGTTCGAATTGGAACGGGGCTTAACATGGCGTACTGTCCGCGAAGACGGCAACGAAGCTGTCTAAACGGTAAATTGGAACGCACCCTGTGTCAAGGTCAGCGATCCGTGCAGTAGCGCAGCCAAGCCAAGTCATCTCCTCCTGACGTCTCACGAAAATGCCACAGAAAATGGTCGAGATGCACAGAGGAGGACAGCATTTTCAAATTGATTTTTGTACTAAATAAATTCGCTTGAACGCACTCAGAGTGGTCGAAACGTGGCCTGTGGACTCCGGAGGACAATTGGCGCTAGTAATTCCGCAATGTTTACAAATCACTTCAGTGTCCCTTTTAAGTTTCGACTTGTATGTACTGTATTTAGGACATACACCAACTCCTTTGCTTTTATTTTTACTAGGTGATGGTACTGACCGTTAACTTTTTTTTTGTAATTTGAAAACTTCAACTCACGACGAATGCGTGATTTCTTTTGGGGCTTTACTATTTTTACAGGTGAAGCAGTTTTGTGAAGGGAACAACGGACCTCAACGCCATAATGCACTGGCCCCTAACAAGCACAATAAACTCTGCCAAGAGAGGTCGGCGTGGGAAGTGATCAGCGAGAACGATGACTTCAAAGGGTGCGTGATTGTCAGTGCGACACTTAATCCCGCAGGCCGAATTTATCGTTAAAGTGAGAGAGAGAGAGAGAATCAACTTTTACTGAGCCCTTTAAAAAGGTGTGTGCGCGCAGGCACCAGATGGGGTGGTTCCCTAGTCACGGGACCCATATGTGTCCAGCAGCTCCTGGCCCCTGGCCACCAGTCCGTACTGAGTAGCGAGGTCGGGGCTGGACAGCAAGGTCTCCCATCGCTCGAGGGGGTTGGGGATAGGGGTGGGGGGAAGGGAAAGTGGGGGGGTCTTGAGTTTCGTGCACTCCCCTATGATGTGCGCGAGAGTGCCTCTCTTCTCCTTGCAGAACGGGCAGGAGCTGTCGTGCTCGGCCGGGTACATTCTGTTCAGGAGCACAGGATGCGCCAGCGACCCCGCTTGCATGCGACGAACAATCGCCTGCTGTCGTCTGTCCAGCTGCGGATGCGGACCGGGAAGCCTACATCGCTCGTTTCGGTACATTTGGACAATCTCTTTGTAGCTCGTGGCGGGGTGCGGTAGCTCGTCCTCGGCCCGGATTGACATCTCTCGGGCGTGGTGGTCGGCCAGGAGGTTGCCTTCCACCTGCGAGTGAGCCGGGACCCACACGAGCTTGATCGCTCGTCCCGGTGGTCTTCGTTTGTTCAGAATGGCTAGTGCCGCGGGAGAGACTCTCCCCCTCCGGTAGCGCGCGTATGCCATCTTGGAGTCGGTCACCACGGTCTTCGCCTCCGGCGTAGCCAGGGCGAGGGCCACGGCCACCTCTTCTGCTTCGCCCGGGTCCTTTGTGCGCACCGACGCACTGGTGACCAGTTTGTCGATGGTGGTGACGACCGCCGTTGCCTTCGTGCCGTGTTTCGGGAGCGAAGCGTCGACATAGAGTACCCGAGGGTCCTCTTCCAGCTGCCGGGCCAGAGCTTTGGCCCGCGCCGATCGCCTCTCGTCGTGCCTTCCCGCTTGCATGTTACGGGGAAGGGGTTTAGTCTCGATTGATTTTTGCCACTCCTTGGGTAGCGCCACCATCTCTGGCTGTGGTTCGATCTGCCATCCGATCTTTCTCAGGACGGCCCGGCCGTGCTCGGTCTTGCTCAGCCGTATTCGTTGGTTCGACAGGTGAGCCTCAATCAGCTCTTCCGTGGTGTTGAGCGTGCCCATGTCCATCAGACGTTGCGTCGACGAGTACATCGGCATGACCATGGCGGTCTTTGTTGCTTTTCTTACGGTCGCGTTGAGCGCTTCCCTGTCCGCCTTCGTCAGCCGGAGATACGGGGCGGAGTAGGTGACGCGCGACACGACGAAAGCCTGCACCAGGCGCAAGGCGTCTTCTTCCTTGAGTCCTCTGTTGCGGTTGGCAACTCTTCTGATCATGCTCGTAATCTGTTCTGACGTGTTCTTGATTTTTGTCAAAGCCGCCGTCGCCCTGCCATCGCTTCGCAGCAACAGTCCCAGAATGCGGATCTGCTCGGTCGGCTTGATGTGCGTGCCGTCGATGGAGATGGTCATGTTCGGCGGCGCCTCTTTCTTCGGTCTGCCCGGTTGCACCATGAGCAGCTCCGATTTCTGTGGAGCGCAGCTCAGGCCGCAGGACTTAGCGTACTCGTGGACGGTCGTTGCCGCTCTCTGCGGCACCTCCTCCGCCCAGGCGTCTGAACCCGCGCGACTCGTCCACACCGTGATGTCGTCGGCGTAGAACGCGTGGTCCACGCCTTCGATCTGCTTGAGTAGTTCGGGTAGGAGGAGGAGGGCCAGGTTGAAGAGCAGAGGCGACAGTACCGACCCCTGAGGGGTGCCCCTGTCTCCGAGCTCCACGGGCTCCGACCGTTCCTGGCCTATCCGTATCGTTGCCGTCCTCTTTGTGAGGAAGTCCTTGATGTAGCCGAAGGTCTTGCGGCCACATCCCGTCTTACTTAGGTTCTCCAGGACACTCGCGTGAGACACGTTATCAAAGGCCCCCTTGAGGTCCAGTGCCAGTATCCCCCGCGGTGAGTTCTTCGTGGCTCGCTTGACTACCAGTTCGTTCAACTGGACGAGGACGTCCTGGGTGCTAAGGTGTTGCCGGAACCCGTACATGGTAGCCGGCATCTGGTCCGTGTCGTCCAAGAGCGCTTGAAGTCTCCTGAGAACCATGCGCTCCACGACCTTGCCCACGCAGGACGTGAGCGAGATCGGGCGCATGTTCTCTATCGTCAGTGGCTTTCCGGGCTTCGGTATGAAACGTACCTCGGCCTCTTTCCATTCGGCAGGCAATCGCGAGCTCTCCCACGCCTTGTTGATGTGACCCAGGAGCCCGTGCGCCGCCGTGTTGCTCATGTTCCCGAGCAGCCTGTACGTAATGCCGTCTGTTCCCGGCGCGCTCTTCTTATTGCTATCGTCTATTGCTGAGAGGAGCTCCGAGACCGTGAATGGCTCGTCCAGAATTGGGTTCTCGGGACCGTCGTACTCTTCGGGTATCGGGCATTGGCCCTTTTCCGTCTTGAGGTAAGTCTTCTCCAGGTCTTTCATCAGTCGCTGTCCGTCCCCGTCGTAGGCGTTGAGGACCTTGGTCAGGTTACGGTTGCTCGCAGTCTTGCTGCTCAGCGGGTCGATCAAGTGCCGCAGCAGGCACCAGGTCTTGCGCGCCGACAGCTTGCCCTGCAGTCCGTCGCACATACTCAGCCAGTTTTCGCGGCAGAGCTTGCTTGCGTACTCCGCGATCTCCTTGTTCAGGACCGCGATTCGTTTCAGAAGCTTCTTGTTGTGGCGTTGGCGCGTCCACCTCCGCGTTAGGGAGTGGCGCGCTGCCCACATGTGCGCGAGTCGGGCGTCCACGAAAGGGGTTTGCGCTGTCGTCACGATCTCTTGCGTGAACTTGTCAAGCGCGCTCTTCTGCACCCGTGCCCATTCTGCGTACGTTTGGTTCCTGTAGTCTTCCAATTCCTCGGACGACTCGTCGTTCTTTAGGTCCGTCTGCTTGCGCATTCGGTCCCAGTCGGTCACTCTGGCTTTGCCCAGGGTTGCCCGATACCTTGGTCCGTTGATCGTTAGGCTTATGATGTTGTGGTCGGAGCCCAAGTCCACGTCTTCGCACTGCCAGGTCACCGCCGCCGTCCCTGCGAGCCACGATAGGTCCGGCGTGGTGTCTCGGCTAGCGCTGTTCCCCTTGCGGGTGACGACACCCGGTTCGTTCAGGAGGCTTAAGTCGTGGTCCTCCATGGCCATGGCTAGGCTTTTTCCTCTCTTCGATTGATGTCTGTAGCCCCACGTTGGGTGAGGGGCGTTGAAGTCGCCGAGGATCAGGAGCGGCCTGCTCCCCGCCAACCTCTTCGCCTCCCTCACGGTCTTGTCGAAATCGTAATGCCTCTGTGACGGCCTGCAGTAGGCGCTCATTACAAACAAGTTCTCTGCATTACCGATCGTTCTTGAATGAAACTCGACCAGCGTGTGCTCGCAGCCGTGTTGCGCGGTGACGTGCTGCGTTGCGGCGACGTTGTTGCGCACAAGAATCGCCGTGCCGCGCTCCGTCGGGTCCGTGTACGTCACGCATCCCGGCAGGCGCGGTTTGCCGTGAGTCTCTTGCAGCGCCACCACGTCCGGCTTCTGGTCCAGGCTCTCTATATGAAGTAACAATTCGCAGTCCTAGTTGCGTATGCCTCTACAGTTCCATTGATAAATGACCGTGGTTTCCCCCCCGCGATTAGTTTTCTTGTTACTTGTCTTTTTCATCATTTTCAGATGTTTCGATGCGACCGCGCCTGTACGCGATCGATTCCTTGATTTTATCCATTCGCTTTTTACTCATGGCCGCGAGACGGTTTCGTACTGTTAGGTTGGCGACCTTCGCCGCCAGTCTCTCATGCTTGACTGATAGCGTCTCGACCTTTGCCTCTACGTTCCCTAGTCTTGCTTCGATGCCCTCGAGCCTGACATTTATATGATTGATGGCCTCGAGTATCGCTCCCAGCTTGTCGCCCTCTTGCGGCGGTGTTGATTGGTTTGGTATCTGCTGTGCCGGTGCTGCCGTCTCGCGGTCGACGGTGTTTTCGGCGTCCATCGCTTCTTGCGTTCCCGGTGCCTCTTGCGTGGGCTTCGCCACCCCACCCCGCGCTAGGCGGGTCGAGGGGGGGTCCCTCCGCGGCACCTTTCGTTGCTTTTCTGTGGCGTCCTCCGACGCTACACTCGCCTTGGTTACTCCGTTTGCCGAGCTACCGCTAGCTAGCGCATCTATTTTGTTCATAAGCGCTCTGATCTGCGCGTTTTGCTCCTGAATTTGGGTGTTCTGCCTCTCAATTATTTTCTTTATTTCTGCACTTTCGTCGCTTTGCTTCGCGACGTTCATGTTAGAGTGGGAAGGGGAGGGGTTGGGATTGAGGGGCGGGAAGTCCTTGTCGTTCGTTACTCGAGCGACGGGAGACCCGTTCGTCCAGCCCACCTTTTTCTCGGCGAGAATCCCTCGTCGTCCAGTGGATGCGGCCCTCGAACTGGCCCGGGACCTCGAACCGGCCCGTGACCTGGAGCTTGCCCTGGACCTCGAACGTGAAGCTTTCTGTCTTCCACTCGAGCCTGGATCTCCTCCGGCCGTCTCCCAGCGGCGGTTACCGCCACCCCTGCGGCCGGCCGATGATGGCGTTCGGCCGCGGGAGCGGGACCGCGAGCGGCGGCGGCCTTGGCGTCCGCCTCCGCGGGTCGGCGTTCTCGACCGGCTCCGCGACGAGGAGCTGCGTTGGGGTCGCCCTGAATGACCTCTCTTCGCTTGTTTACTGTAGCCGTAGTCTTCTTCCTCAGCCCGGCGCCGTTCCCATCGTCGGCGTCGAACCACGTACGGCGTCTTGAATCTTGCCTTGCATTTACGATCGGCGGTCAGGTGATTGCCGCCGCACAGCGCGCACTTGGGGTCGCACACGTGGTCTTCGTCCGGGTTGGCCAGTCCGCAACCACGGCATATCCGGTCTTGAGGATTTGGGCACACGTCCATTCGGTGGCCGATGTGCCCGCACTGGTAACACACATCGATTTGCTTCCGATGCAGGGTGCACTCCATCAGAGCGTTTCCGTAGCGGACGTAGTTCGGGACCTTGTGGCCCGCGAAGGCGATCACTACGGACATCGTCTTCCCGATCCGGTTCGCTTGCAGCGCCGTCGGGTTGTGCTCGTGCACTACGAATTCTTGAATTTCATTGGCCGTGTCTTCCAACGGGACGCCGCGTATCACCCCTTTTACGGTCCCTCGAGGGGCGGACTCATAGGTGCTCACCGCGTGGGACGTGCCGCGTATGTCGATGCGCTGCACGGCGGCGTACTTGTCCGCTCGTTCCCTCACCGGCGTGCTCATGATTATAATGTTCTGCTGGTTGTTCAGGCAGATGACATCGTCTCTTGCTTCAGTGGCGCTGACCTGCGCTGCCGTCGTGATGGCTCGGCTAACTTCGGGCCGGGATACTTCGCTCACTCGGAGTCCGCCGCGAGGCCGCATTATAATCTTCGTGTCGTCGCGCGGCAGGTCTGGCAGCCGCGCGCCCTTCAACAGCTTGCCCTTGTTGATTCGTTTCTGCGTCCTCTGACGTAGATCGTTGCGGGTGGCACCACCGAGGTCAGTGGCCTGACTGCTGACGTCAGTCGTGGCCTTGGCGCCACCTTGGCACGCTTGGGTTCTACGCGTTAGGCTTGGGTTCACCGCGCCGCCTTGCTTGATTTTCTCGCCCGCGGTTTTCCAACCGTGAGATCGAGTGAATTGATCCGGCGAAATTTCCACGCCATCCACTTCTACGCGCATAGCGGTAGACATCTTGATTCAGTAACCGCTGTGTAATCTTCCGAAAATCAAAGCACCGAAAAGCCCGGCGGCCTCGGAGAACGCCTTGGTTCAAGGACGCTATTGCGTAGCCGCCGCTGGCCAGCTAACCCTTCATTTAGGGTTAGCGTGGCGGCCGCTGCTTCGAAAGTTCCCGGGCTTGCAAAATGAGACACAATGGCTTGCCTGAAGAAAATTTGGTCTCCCGGTGATCGCGTTGATAATGTCTGTCGACCAGTACTGGTTTTGTGGCCTTGCATCAACTTGGTGCGTCAGAGGACGGGTACTTCGTGGAGCCGATGTGAAGTTCGCCCGCATCAGTTGGCCCCCTCGTTAAAGTGAGGTTTCACTATAGGTACGGGAAATGTTTATCACGCGGCTAACATTTCTACAAAAATAAGCGGCTGCACATTCATCAAGCTCAGTTAGTATTTACCCGGGCTCGTTGTGGTACGGTACAGTTCAAAAAGAGGTTACGGATTGTCTTGACATTGCCGCGAACGATGCATTGTGTTTGTTTACTTACGTGTTTTGTTTTTACTGCCGGATCGCTCCCGGCTGTGTTATGTGTGCGCCAAGCGGAGCGCGTGTTTCATTCTTTCTTTTTTATGTCGCACGGGCAACCTTACTGGATGATAGGGGGAGTGTTTTGCACTGTCGCCACTAGACTAGAATAATCTTCTTTGACGTTCAGTGTTCTCCGTGCAATTCGAGGGTTCGAGAAACAATCAAGCCGTAAGATCAGTTCTCGCAGAGCAGATGCCGGGGCATTCGATTCACCGAGGCCAGTATGTGCATGTCACTTCGTTGACTGCTCCTACGCCGCCTGTATTTTCTCTGAGTTCTTGCGGAGCACAAGTTCACTCCAAAAAATACCTGCGTCGTCCTTGGGTACGTGACAATATTATCAGGCGCAAGCAGTCGGCAGACAGCGAATCACAACGTAGGCTTGCTGTAGCCACAAAAAATGTCAGCAAGAGAGCGCTTACACAAGTACGCCTTGACAGTTCATTTTCAGTTCATTCAGCAATCATGCAGTCACTCTCTGGTGCTGAAATTCAAAGTTCGGAAAATGACTGCAGGGGTTAATGTTGAAACCCCGTTGCAAAAAACCTTGTGACCTCTGTGATGCGCTTAGGTCGAGTGTCCGACTGTAACAGCTACTGTACAACACACTTAACCGTTCCTCACTGGTCGTCCAGCTTTATGCTGCACAAACCGGAATATAGGTCGAACCGGTCTATAGGTCTACCCGCTACATTGAGGTGGGAAAAGTTTGCAAAAAATAGTTCAGGAGCACACACAATGTCTATTTATTTTCGACGTCCGTCCGTCACTGGCACTCACTATGCCTGCCGAAGTCCCTCGTCCGACCTGCCAGGGTTGTCCGAGGAAGACTGCTTCTCACTGTCATCTTCAGTGCCGTCGAGCGCGTTGCTGATGGAGGACTTCCTAAACGCTCGTGCAATTATGTCGTCGGGCAGCGACTGCCAAGAGAAGGGCACCCAGCTTGACACGGCCGCGAGGAATGATCTTCGCAGCCTACCCGCCGCGGTGGCTCAGTGGCTAAGGCGTTGCGCTGCTGAGCACGAGGTCGCGGGTTCGATTCCCGGCCGCGGCGGTCGCTTTTCTGATGGAGGCGAAAAGCAAAAACGCCCGTGTGTACGAGATTTCGGCGCACGTTAAAGATCCCCAGGTGGTCAAAATTAATCCGGAGCCCTCCACTACGGCGCGCCTCATCGCCTGCGTTGCGTCGGCGCGTTAGACCCTACAATCAATCAATCATCTTCGCAGCCGGGCCCGTAGGTGTCTTTTCGTTGTCGCCGGCTATCCACTCATTGCACAGTTCGCGGAGCCGGTCCGCGGATGGCCTCCGCTGTAACCGGCAGCGATCGTGAGCGAAGTTCCCGAACGAAGTCCGCCACTTTGTTCTCCAACTCGGGCTGCACCGCTTGACGTCCACGGAACGATCTGTTTCGGGGTTGCACGCGCGCAGCTTAGCTTTCTGGCTCCGCCAGTGCCGCACACTTTTCTCCGAAACGCCAAACTGGCGTTGCGCCGCCATATTCCCATTCTGCCCGGTGACTCAATCGCCTTCAGCTTAAGCGCAGCGGTGAACTGGCGTCGACGTCCGCCACTCTTGTCAGAGCAGACACGTACAGAAATGCACGCACGCACACACACGAGACCAGCAAAACACGAAAAACCAGAGAAAAGCAAAAAGCAAATAACGGCCTGATAGAGCGAGAGAGCCGACCGACACAACGGGCGGTGGCGACAAACTAGGCTCGCTACACAAATGCGCAAAGGGTTGCACTGATTGCACGGCAGCTTGCACTTTGCCAGACTACGCTTGCACATTGTTGCCAGACAACAACTTACATTATGCCAATGACCGCCGTATAAGACCTGGGGCGACTTTTGTGCGGATTTTTAAAGCAAAGCTTTACTCTCGTCCAGCCATTTCCTGGAGGATGCGCAAATGACCTTTTGACCGAAAAAAAGTGGAAAAAGTTAATGTTGCCTAAAAAAAAACACCTAAATAAAAACGGGAACAACCCTGCACCAGCTAGGCTATAGCAGGTTAATGCCGATCAGAAAAATAAAAGAACAGGAAGCCGAGCCTCCAGAACCTTTTGGAAGAAAAACCAATGGGTTACAAAAAAGGGACCCCGACATGCCCCCGCGGGAGGGGCACGAGTAAATGCAGAGCATTAGCGGCGTTACGCGCGTGGCGGTGGCGATGGGTGTTGCAATGGTGGTGGTAGGGTCTTGCTTCTTTCGCTTAGCAACTGCGACAACCGCGACGAGAAGAGAGCGAAGCAGAACTGGAGTGCGGCTGACGCGCCGACACCCTGGTTGATATTCCCAACGAACGCAGTAGAGGGAGAGGAGGCGGAGAGAGAGTGCGCTATCACGCCACCGTCACGCCACGGAAGCGCCCGCACCTGCTGTTGCTACGGTGCTTGCAACGCCGGCGCGCGCGCTGCACCTGTTGTGGCAAGCGTGTTGAGGGCGAGGAGGAGTGGGGGAGAGGGCGCAGCTGCCGTGGTGCGGACACCGAGTTACGGACGCATACCATCGTGAGTTAAAGAAATGCTCTGCATTTAAAAGAAAATTTGAGGCTTTTGCTTTGCTCGGCGTGAAAACAACGCAACGGAGAACCCGCACGCAGTTGACTCATGAATGCAAGGAGAGGAAGCGCCTCAGGTAACATACACCACACCCAAACCCCCCCCCCCCCCCCCGCTTCACTGTTGCCCCATACCACACCGAAGCCCTCCATACATCACTGAAAAGAAAGACGCACAGTGCGCAGTGCACAGCCCTATTAGTGCTAGGGGTTGAAGTTCGCGACACGGTTCGTGTGCAATTTATCGCCTTGTTGTGCACTTCCTTCTCGCTTTCTATGTAAGCGGGACTGAGAACGGCAATACCGAACAAATTACCAATGGCTGAAATATGGGCTGTTTTTCTCACGAAGGCGTCCTCAAGATCTACAGCTACAACGCAGCAACTGCGAAGACGATTGTAACAAAGGAAAACGAAGCGCAGTTATCCAGCAGGTTTTAGGTTTTGGTGGCAGAAGTAACGCCAAAAGGTTTCGTTGGTGTTCGTTTGATTTAACTAAGACCTTCAAGTTGACACACTGCTTCTCCATTAAAATCCGTGTCACAAGACACAATTTACCACAACGTTTCAAACCACTGCTTGCAATTCACTGAATTACGGCACTTCCTAATATTTTTCATGTAACTTCATACGTTTTCAAGGTTAGCACTGAACCGCTCACCAATGTTAGCACTCAACCACCCACAAAAGGCAATAATTGCGTCAAACCGCTACTTGCAATTCACTGAATTGCCAAAAGTCGTAATATCTTTCAAGCAACTTCATACGTTTTCAAGGTTAGCACTCAAGTACTCGCAAGAACTTTTGTATTCGCTTTCTTTAAAGGGGAGGAACGCATGATTTAACAGCAGTTACGGGCCTTTTTCTACATTTGTTTCCCTAGTTTACCCAGGCCAGATAAGTACAAGCAGATTCAAGTGGCATTCAAGGAGCAACAAAAGAAGGTGGACCTTGGCCAGCGGGTTGTTCTTGTCTTGGATAGATCGGGAAGCATGAGGGTAAGCATTACTTTTCTAACACTTCACAAGATTAAGCCCGTAGGCATAGAACTACGTTAGGATAAAACAAAAAAAAAGGGGGGGGGGGGGGGGAGGGTGGCGCTACTTCGCGGACTGCCGAAAGCGAACCGAAAAACATGATTGATCACTTAGATAATCCAG
Organism: Haemaphysalis longicornis; assembly: GCF_048455015.1. NCBI lineage: Eukaryota > Metazoa > Arthropoda > Arachnida > Ixodida > Ixodidae > Haemaphysalis > Haemaphysalis longicornis. Next base: position 114,300,626 of record NW_027526204.1, read on the forward strand.
TGTTTTCGCATATTCATTCTTTGAATAGGCAGAGTTATTCGTTGCAGAACAGAAATGGAATGATGATTATTGTAGACAAACCTGTGCACTAAGAAGGAAAGGAGCTGGGGCACCGAAAACTACTTGGAATTATTTAAGTGGATATTTGGGCCTTCAGGGTCCCGGCTTTTCCTATGCATTGATACTTCCTATGTGAAAATCCGCATTGATGCTTGCCACAAATGCCACGAGCCCAGTGCAATAAAACAAAACTGGAAAGCGCCAAAGTATTGGAACGGTGGTCTGGTGAACCGGGCTCTTCGTGCTGCGGCAGGCCATGGCATCCCGGACTAGGGACGCCAACCAAAGGGGGCGATCACCTCAAGACAAACGCAGGAGATCATCCTCCGCTCCTTTACCATCTATGGCAAATAAACGTTTATACTACTACTGCCCACCACTTACCTAAACACATGAGCGGGAAGGCGACATCAATAATTATACTCTGCAATTCAGCGCTCAGTGGTGTCGGACATATGGGGGAGGAGTACTTTCCGAATACACAAGATGAAACACGTAGGACAGGGGCGGGTGCGAAAAGAAGGCGTTTCTTTTTGTTTTTCGGTGCTCATCTAATCGTCATTTCAACTTGATAGCCTCGCAAGAAGCTTTCTAGGCAGCGTCCAAAATGGCGCGCCTATGGGTCACTTCTCGTACGCGCTTCAGCTTGAATATACAACTCGTTCCACAATCAACCGTCTCAGAAACTGTGGTAGACCCACTTGATGAAATAGATATCGCGAGCGTAGCAAACATTTTATTAGAGGCGACGCCCCTTAGAGGCTCGGGCTGTCGGCGTCTCCTGTCGTCGTCGTCGTCGTCGTCGTCGCCTGACGTAGTCACGGCACTAAAACATCGGGACACTCGTTTTCCAACCCTTGCGCTACAACGCTTCGTGCTTCAAAGACACGAGACTTTTAAAGCAAAACTGTATATCTTTACCCCCAGTGGTTTCATCTCCGTGGGCAAAAACGCCAAGGCGCCAAGAATACAGTTATACACTGGATGCTTGACCCGCCCCCGGTTTCACGCTGGTGGAGATGGCCCGGAGTTTTTCAGAGAATACTTCGCCGACAGCTGAAAGCAGTGAAGAGGCGTCTAGGCATGGGGAAAAATCAGATGTATGCACTTATAAACAAGCAAGACAATGCCATCACAAATAGGGATAAAATAATTACAGTAGCCGAGAAATTCTATAGAGATCTGTACAGTAGCCGCGACATCCAGGATAATGCCGAACGAGACAGTAGTTCAGAGGAGATAGACATCCCACCAGTAACGACATAAGAAGCAAAGAAGGCTTTGAAAGAAAAGAAAGGGGGCAAAGCACCGGGTGAGAATCAGATAACAGCAGACCTCTTGAAGGATGGCGGGTAAACTGTACTAGTAAAATTGGCAAACCTGTACACGCAACGCCTAATAACCGAGAGTGTACCAGAATCTTGGAAGAACGCGAACATCATCCTAATCCACAAGAAAGGTGACATGAAGGTGACCGATCAGCTTACTGTCCGTCGTCTACAAGGTACTTACCAAGGTAATTGCTAACAGAATTTCTGCCACTTTAGATTTCAACCTAAAGAACAGTCAGGGTTTCGTAAAGGGAATTCAACAATGAACCATATTCACACGATCAATCAGGTGATAGAGAAGTGCGCTGAGTATTCTGAACCCCTATATATTGCCTTCATAGATTATGAGAAAGCACTTCACTCTGTCGAAACCCTAGCAGTAATTCAGGCATTATGGAACCAGGGTGTAGACAAGCATTGTGTAAGAATACTAGAGGATATTTACAATGAGTCCACAGCTACCATCATCCTCCATAAGGAGAGCAGAAAAATACCTATAAGGAAGGGCGTCAGACAAGGAGACACAATCTCTCCAATGTTATTCACAGCATGTTACAGGTGGGAGTAATGGTTAATGGAGAATACCTCAGTAACGTCAGATTTGCTGATGACGTTGCCTTGCTAAGTAACTCGGGGGACGAATTGCAAAGCATGCTTACCGCGCTGGGCGAACAGAGTATCCGTGGGCCTGAAAATTAATATGCAGAAAACTAAAGTAATGATCAATAACCTCGGGACAGCACAGTGGTTTGAGATAGGTGGCGAGGCAGTGGAAGTGGTAAGCGAATATATCTACTTAGGCCAAATAGTGACCCCGTATCCAAAGTATCAGGCATAAATAATTAGAAGGATGAGAAGGGGGGACAGTGAATTCTACGGACATTATCAGATAATGAATGGCAACCTACCATTGTCCCTGAAGAGGAAAGTGCATGACAGCTGCATCTTACTGGTACTCACCTACGAAACTTGGATGCTCACTAAGAGGGTTAAACTTAAATTGAGTATGACGCAGCGAGCAATGTTACGCAAGATGATAGGTGTAACATTAAGGGACAAGAAGAAAGCGGAGCGGGTCAGGGAACAAACGCCTGTTAAGGACATATCAGAAGAAGGAATGGGCGTAAGCAGGGCATGCAATGCGAAGGCAAGATAACCGTTGGTCATTAAGGGTAACAGAGTGGATCCCTTGAGAAGGCAAGCGTGAGAGGGGAAAAAGAAAGTTAGCTGGGCAGATGAGATCAATAAGTTGGCGGGGACACAGGACCGCGATAAGTGGAGATCTATGGGAGAGTCCTTCGCCCTGCATTAGGCGTAGCAGGCTTATGATGATGACTTCGCAGACACTTCTAGGCAGCTTGGAATGGTAGAAGTCGAATAGCACAGCACAGGTAGAGTTAGACCCGGTTCAACTACGCGAGATTTTGTTCCCTTGGCGATACGACCGAGGCATATCCTGTGCGCACCGTGCTCCATCTGCTTTTCTGCTTAGCACTATTTTTGTATTCTTTTATGTATCTGCTGAAAGATATCTGCTGCTCTGCCTCAGCAGCTCATTGGGTACTATTGTGGGTACTGAAACTTATTCTTCGGGTTCGAGATCCAGCAAAGCTAACGTTTTTTTCCTCAGAAGACCCCTGATTTCTTCTTGCAACACGTTCTATTAGTTAGTTCGATTCCGCGCATTCCTTTCGCAGAATAAGTGGTTGGTATCTTTTAGGTACGTTTAGAGGTGGGGCGCAGTATACCAACATGTTTAGTTAACATTTTGCATCCCATCGGAAGTGTCGGGCTGGTCCCCATATTTGCACGGTATATCGCGTTGAACTGCCTGTTGTCCCCGATACTTTACCGAAACGATCTTTTCCTCCAAATGCTAAACTTGCAAGAAAAGTTTGCGCCACACACAAGCACTTTGCCCAGTTAGTCGTGAAATTAGCGATGGTAGTGCGATGCCGCGGTATATTGGCCATCTTTTTACCTTACGCTCACGATAAACCGTGTCTGTGCTATGGAAGCGATCGTCATTTTAATCATATCGAAGAAGCAATCCCAGGGATTATTTGCTACAAATGCATTTTCAAAGCTACACACGTATGCGATATGCTGGTCGGTCGGTTGACTTTCCCCTTACCTACTCACTCTAGCGCTCTTGCCCACCATTCGGGCTTGTGCCCATAATCGCGCCCTTCCGTTCGTACCTGTGACACGTTGGCAAGGTCAGAATAGTGGCTGGCCGACTAGCGCTCTCAAGGCCAGCGACAGCAGGCCGAACGGGCAGTGTTGGCCCTCATCTCCACTAGATAACTGGAACCCGGATAGGGTAGGGGTACTTCTGTTAATAAAGCTATCTCTCTCTCTCTCTCTCTCTCTCTCTCTCTCTCTCTCTCTCTCTCTCTCTCTCTCTCATGCAGCCACATGATTGGATTGAATACATGAAAGAGGCCCTCAACCGCTACCTCAAATACATACAAGCCTTCTCTCTAAGACTGGCCATAGTTACCTTCAGTGATGACGCAAACGTGCTTCACCGACTTGAGCAAGTGAATGCGGCCACGCTGCAAGGATTCCTCAACAAGATAGCAGGCCTTACTGCTGAAGGAAGCGGCTGCATCGGATGCGGCGTGCGAAAGGCCCTCGAGGTAGGCTAAAATTCAAACTGGGAACAATTTTGAATGCAGAGCATTTCAGTAACTCACGATGTCACCCGCGTTGGCGTCCGTAGTCCGCACCGCACCCCTCCCTACTATATAAAAAAAAGAAATACTATCCGGCGCCAGGTTTCGATCCCTCGACCCTGCGGGCGGAACGCAATGTACAAGGTACTCTAACCACTGCGCCACAAAGCCGACACAGAATGCGAGGCTATGAACGTGCCTTATATCGTTGACTCATTCAAATTACTGCTGACGAGCGCTCTCTCGTCAGCAGTTGCCACAAGTGCAACAACATTAACGTAACGCAAACTACTTAACGTCGTGCGCCCCCGGAAATGCTCTGCATTTGATCGTGCCCCTCGCGCGGGGGATGTTTCAATGCGTCTTCCTACTGGCCAGTACACTCGTCGCCATCTGTCGGATGTTGTGCGAACGCTTTGCGGCTGATGGCGCGCGATTTGAAACGACATTTGCATATGATCAAACATCTTTCCTTCTTTCTTTTTCACATGACTGTTTTGACGTGGCATTTATTCTATCGGGCAGCATATCTATGACGCAAACGTTTCTTGCTGGTGCCGATTCGGATTGCCTGTATTTCCAACAGTCAGCAAGCAGGCTACTGCGCTTCACATTTGTGGCGAGGCGTTTGGTGAATAGCAAAGTTAAGGGTCTGGAAAAAGCAGACGGAACCAAAGTCGAACACGTTTCCAGAATTATACAATAAGGTGCATCCACGATAGCCATTACCTTCATAGAGTCCGGAGTAACTTTGGCATGTGAAGTTCTTAAAGGAGCCAGGAAGACAAAATACAAGTTTGTGTTATTCTAAAGATTTCTTGTTTTATAGTGCCCCCAGCGCTTGTCTGAATGCAAACGAAGTTAAAATTTTGATTTTCCCGCTAAATCGTGCGTTTTCGTGGTCTGCAATGACATCACAGGAACCGACTGCTCTGCTATGTTCCCTAGAAAGATATTTCTAAGGACCATTGCTCTGCAGCTGATTGGGAAGCCTTGTATGCCATTTACCATATCGTAGCAAGCCGTTTTCTGCTCTTGGCACGGAGCCAGAATTTCTTTCTCCTTGGCCTTTGATTTGTTTTTGACCGTATTTAAACCTGGCTTGTTTTTTGTTCACGGAGAAAATAATCGTTTCGTGAAACACAGTGCTCGCTTGACAAATATGGTCGCGTAAGACACCGTTCCTTGCGTCAATCGGCAAGTGTGGTTTGAGACAACCCCAAAGCCCCGCAGTCCTGTGCAGCTAATCCAGGCATAGTGCGGGCAGTACCAACAGCAGTACGCAACGGCACTTCTGTTTACGTGTGCTTTCGTAACTTGCACTGTTTGTCCCACCATTCGTACGGCTTTGAAAAGAATGTGCACTAAATTTAGGCGCAAATGGCTTGTTCGGCAAGCTTATAAGCTCTGCCTAATTTGCGTTTGCTTTTGCCGCCCTCCGCCAATCCCAGAGCTGTCAAATGTGACCTCATAGCTTCTGTTGGGGGAAATGAGCTAGTGGGTCACATGGCCGTTCCCTTTTTTATTAATTACATAGCTTATTTGGGCGAAGTTAACGCGAAAAGTGGTGTCAGTATGATTCTAACGAGGCAATCTTTTGAATGAACCAAACTTGTGTTTCCTCTTCATGGCTCCTTTGAGAGCTCGCGTTGGGCAAGATAAAAACAGGAGCGTCGTCCCACTTGACTCCAAGGTTTCTTGCCGCACTCACATATGTAACAGAGGGTGATACTTCCGAATCGCTATTTGAAACCGACAGCCTCTTGCTTTCGTGCAGTTACATTTTAAAGCCGCGGTAGAAATGTGGCGCCTGTCCGTTTTTTTTTTCACTCAGCGACTGCGAGAGATGGGGTACACCTGTCTGTCATGTTAAAAAAGCTCGGAGGCTTCTGGCACGACTGCTACTGCTTAGTATGTGCTTTGGCTTCAAATGGAGCCTGCACGAGCTAATGTGAGAAAACTGAAGTTTCTGTAAATGTATTTTTACTGTATGCGATCGCTAAAGACTGCATGTTTCTTTAACTTGCCGCAGCTGTTAAACACCCCAAGCGAGAACACAGACGGGGCTCTCATCATCCTCGTGACCGCTACCGAAGAAAGTACACAGCCCGACATCCCCACCGTGACGCCGGAGGCAGAGAAAGCGAAAGTCGTGGTCTCCACGATGTTGGTGGGGGACTTGGCAGACGATAACCTTGAAAACTTGGCAGCTGCTACGAATGGATTAGCATACTTGACTACCCAATACTCTGGTAATCCTGCTCTGCGCATGGAAATGGCCTTCGCTTGGATGACGGCGGATTTTGCGCCCCACACTCCGGAGTACCGACAGGTATGTATACCAGAGACGTGTTCGGTTTGGTGTAGCAGTTACTGGGGTGGATCTGTTTCTCACAGAGTCAGGATGATGTAGTCGGTGATATTATATAACTTATATAAATAAAAACGAAAGCTAAAATGTGTAGCGTGGGGTGCTGTATGTAGCAGTTACTGGGGTGGATCTGTTTCTCACAGAGTCAGGATGATGTAGTCAGGGATATTATATAACTTATATAAATTGTGGTACCGGGGTTCTTGCACCCGGCCGCGGTTCCCCAGAAAGACACTGCGCCCCCTAGAACCACACCTTTACTGGGAGTACTGTTCCGCCAAGGTCCGCTCCTCAGCCGACCCGGCTGCGCACACCTAACCCAGCCGAGTCCGCCATGTTCTAACCTTGCTCATCTCGAGCTACATCTTCATCCCCACCCGGCACATGTCCATCCCGTGGGATTGTCCCCCGCCACTATTGACGGGTTCCCACACTCTCCCCCCTCCGAAGAAAAGGCCGACGCACAGTCCTCGAGCCAACCGAGAATGGACCAAGAGTAACTCGAAGGCATCGGCATCGGAGCCCCAAGATGACGCCACAGTCCACGAAAGAGCTGCCAACAGCACGCTTGAAAGTCGAGACATGCTCCGGGACAGCAGCCACAGAATCACGCCAGCCCAGGTTCAGCCATAGATGCCGGTGGATCAGTGGCGCCATTGGAGGAATCCCACCAACCGATGAGGGTCTGTCCAACAGCCCGGGAGTGAGGAGATAGGGCCTCCCGGCCAGAGGTACGCAGCGCCGGAGTGGAACCGAGAGCACCACCGAAACGTCAGGTTCAAGGCCCACAGCACACACGCCAAGGCAACACAGTGTAGAGGAGAGAGCAGGGACGGCCCGGAGCAAGTGTCGTGGAACCGCGGAGGCCCCAAGGACAGGGAGACAGGAGCTCAGGATGCCACCGGGGCATGCCAATGCGCATGGTGATGTGGCAGTGGTAAAAGTCCTCCAAACGGTGCGGCGGTGAATGCGGGCGCAGCCGTAGCGAATGCCAAAGTGGATTCTGGACGTGAAAGAAAAAAAAATTACCGCCCTTAAACGAACACAATTCCATCTGGGAAAAAATGAAAAAATAAAGAAGCGCATCACGTGGGACTGATCAAGCATCAAATTCAGGGCCAAGAAAAGGTAATCCGAAACAAAAAGAAATGCCTAAAAATGATACTCTAGATACATCCCATAGAAAGTTAACATGACGGGTGCGCAGACGCCATTGAGAAACAAGAGGCGTTGCGGCCAAAAGCAGATCAGTCCACGTGGTACTGTTTAAGGTCTGGTATATTAACCGGGCCTGCATGTTCACCTGTACTGCGGTGGCGCAAAAGATACGGTATGGAAGACACCTTCTCGCTTACGGTAAAAGAGCCGTCCCATTTAGCGGCTAGCGACGCGGCAAACTTGCGTGAGTCATCGCTCAGTGGATGAGTGCGTCGGAGAACCATGTCGCCAACCGCAAACTGAACATCCCGACGGCCCCGGTTGTACTGCTCCGCCTGCTGGAGACGAGCAACGTCAGGCTGCTCCCGGGCAGTCTGTATCGCGTCACGCAGGCGGTGGCGGACGGCCACAGCATGGGGCGACAGATTAGAACCCGCCTCCGTTTCTGGAAGTGTCCTGTCAAGAGGAAATGGCATTTCCCGACCGTAGTTCAAATAAGCCGGCGTGAACCCGGTTGAATGATTCACCGTGGTGCGAGTGGCAAATGCAATCTCAGGCAGCTTAGCATCCCAATCCCTGTGTTGCTCCGTATGAGCAATTCGCATCGCCTTGAGGTTGCGATTTACACGCTCAGTTATGTTTGCCTGAGGGTGATAGGTGGTCGTACGTTTGTGTTTCACGCCTACAGCTCGGCAGTTGTCCTCAAACAACTTGCTCGTGAAATACGTAGCATTATCCGTTATGAGCTGTGCGGGGAACCCAAAGCGCGAAAACACTTCCATTAGGCACCTCCATAGATTCGGTGTATTGACGGTACTTAGCGGGAACAGCTCTACCCACTTTGTGAAATGGTCTGTCACCACAAACAAATAACAATTACCACGTGGGTTGCGGGGTTAAGGGCCCATGATATCGCAAGCAACGATTTGCCAGGGGCTCTTACTCTCAACAGACTGCATCAATCCGGGCGGGCAACCAACTCGGGGTTTCGCTGACTGACACACGTGACAGCTCCTGGCATACCTCAGCACATCCTGCCTCATTACCGGCCACGTGACAGTCCGACATAACTTCTCATAAGTTTTGCTGCCAGAGCTGTGTCCAGCTAGTGCTGAATCGTGAGAGTAACGGATGAAAGCCCTCCGAAGCTTACGAGGTACAACAGCGCGGAATGGTGAATTAGCTTCGTCGTCTTCCTGGGGAATATACCGCAGCAGGAGACCGTCCTCCGCCAGCACATATGAATTAAACTCACCGCTGTTGCTGGTGGGAGCAGCGCCCTGTGCCCCGAGGTGCTCAATGATCTTACGGCAGAGTCCGTCGGCACGTTGCGCCGCGAGAAGATCTGCCCTGCTCACCAGCGTACCCCAACGTGCGTCAGCATCCACTGCAGCCACCAGCGCCGGCATTTCCATGTCCGAAGATGACGGCAGGGGCGCGCGTGATAGCGCGTCAGCGACTTGGTTTTGCGAACCCTTCCTGCGCTGGATGGTAAAATCGTAGCGCTGAAGCGCAAGCACCCAGCGCGCCAGACGACCAGCAGGTTTCTGCAAACGCTGCAGCCACGTTAATGCCATGTGGTCTGTCTGAATCGTGAAAGAGGCACCGTCTAGGTACATGTCAAATTTCTTCAGTGCAAACACGATTGCTAGCCACTCAGGTTCTGTGACCATGTAATTGCGCTCAGCCGGAGTGAGCGTATGGCTAGCAAAAGCGACCGGACGGAGAACGCCTTCAAACTCCTGCATCAACACTGAGCCCAACTCCATAGTCGCTAGCATCGGTCTGCAAGACAAATTGTTTGTTAAGGTCCGGTATCCTTAACGCCGCTGTTTCCGCGATTGCGCGAGACAGTGCTTCAAAAGCTTGCTGTTCAGCCTCCTCTCATTGCCATTTCACGCCTTTCCGTAGAAGCTGGTTCAGCGGACGTGACAGCTCTGCACAATGAGGGATAAGGCTACAGTAAAAGGCTAACTTGCTAAAGAAGCGCTGCAAGCTCTTAACGTCACGCGGGCACGGATACTCTGTAATTGCCTTCAGTTCGGCATCATTAGGACGAAGCTCTCCGTTGTCAACAACAAAGCCGACCCAGGCAGCACAGGACTGTTCGGCCTAAAACAGGCCGGTGTTCTTTGGCCGGTGATTTTATGTCCGGCCGTTTTCCGGCAGCCATGTTCGGCCCATGTCCAAATGTGGGCCTTTTGGCCGTATACGGCCGTACTCCCATGGCTGTCCAACGGCCAGTGTCCGTCGGCCAGTCGACCGGCTTACGGTCATACGGCCGGATTCCAGCCGTAGGGCTCCGGCCATTCCAAAGCCACCCGTGTACGGCCGAAGTACGGCCGCCGGAGGACAGCCGAGATGCGGTCATTGGACTCCAGCCGGACTAAAGCTACCGGAAATACGGCCGTGCTACGGGCTTTGGAGTTCAGCCACAGTACGTTAACTGTACTGAGGCCGGTCACTGCATGTCGCGCAAGCAGATGACTCATTCGCGCAGTGCAGAAGCAGCACAAACCCAGCATTTTGGGCCCAATGCAGCCACATCAAAGTGAGCTCGCGCGCAACCACCAGCCGTCAAGCTTTCAGCGCTGCCTTGCTTAATTACCAGCCTCAGTTGACAGCAAAATGCATTTATTAACAGTGCTTACAAATTGTCGTTCCTTTAATTGCTGTGCCTCATTTACTGCGGAACACAGAAATATTCAGTTCTTTGTAGAGCTTGAATAGATGTATTGTCCAGGTCCTGATATCCTCTGTGGGGCGGCTTACCTGTAATAAACGGGGAAAAAGGAGGGGGGGGGGGGGGGGCGGGCGGCGGAGGGCGCATACTTTAGTGGATTGAATTTCAGAGAGATAAATTGCGTCGCTTTTAGCCAATTTCTTTTAAGGCAATATTCCGGAACACTTTCATGCTATGACTACATGAACTATTTTTATAAGAGGTGGTTGACCAATTTTGATGTATATAAAACCGGCGTGAATGCCTTTACGGAGCGTTTTGGTTCTCGACAAGACACTCAGGAGCATTTAATATAACTCCTTCACTAAAAAGTATGTCCAGTTTTTGCCCATTTTTCTTGCAAAGACATTTTCTACTCGATCAACTTTTCTGATGATCTTGCGCAGGGCTGATCCTAAGAAGGAGCGAACAGGTACTTTTATTTTCAATCTGTTTTAATGTTGTTTTCATGAGTATACGTCCACACCACTTAATAGTCCAAAAGAGCTTAATTTTCTTCTAATGTCATACTACGTTCAAAAAATTCTAGACGCGTCGCGAATGACGCACTGCTTCAGGTGGCTGCCGTTGTATCCCTTTGTGTTCACGCAAGGAAAGGCGTAAAATTAGAGTTACATAATTTGTTTCAATCCAATAACATAGCAATGGTAGCATGCATACAGGAAACCTTGCATACTGCAACGAATAGGGCAATAAATATTTTATTGGTCAAGGTTGAATGCGTAGGATTCTCAACCCGTCGGAGGAAAACTTGCGCCTCTGGAAGTTTATTCATTTATTTATTTGTTTATTTATTTATTTTTATTCATTTATTTATAACTGTTTTATTTATTTATTTATTTATTTATTTATTTAATTGAATCCTGCTTGCCTTTGCATGCATTACAGAAGGGAGATACATAACACTAAGCATTAAAGGGACACTGAAGTGAATTTGTCAAGCTCCCGTTTTTGCTTGCACTGCGTAGACTGGCTCAAATTAGCACACTTTTCATCGTTTATCCGGTTGACAAATCGGTAATTATTTTACAAAGCGCGAAAGAAGAAAAACTACCATGCGCGGTTTGCGGCGGCCGCACCAACTAGGGCTGTGACGTTGAGAGGAGGGGCGCCGTGATTGAACGATGCCCAAGGTTAGCAATCACACAAGTTTCGGTTTCGGTTTCGGTTCTGTAAAGCATAACCAATGGCTTTGTTGGATGGGCATTCTCAATATCTCAGTAATCATCGTACCGCGCTTCTGCCATGTTGTCGGCTGTAAAATGCACAAGATAAGCCTCCCAGGACGGCTTGTAGTCGTAGCATTCACTAGCCGAGACCTACGCAGTGCATGAACGCCCTCCGCGTACCCGCAGACGCCCAAATGTCATGCGCTTTTCCCCCATATTTGGAGCTTGCCTCCCTCATGCCTGTATCGTAAAAAGCGTGTTCGCACCAGGCCAAGGGTCTGTTCATTCTGGCCTGTGCCCACTGCCTGCAAGCAGTCGGTGCTTATGGCAACAGCACGCCAACGAGAACTCGCTAGCGCGCCAGTGCCAGCCTGCGCGCGTTTTGTGAACTAGTTCGTGTAGCCATGAACGTTGCGGCCCCCAAAAAGGTGAACTCAATATAGAAAACATTGGCGGAAAACAAAAAAGTTAAACTTACAAAAAAAAAAAAAAAAGCACGTACCCGCGGGGATTCGAACTCGTGACTTGCAAAGACATTTGGGGTGAAGTCCAAACGCCCCAGACTGCTAGGCCACGGAGCGGGACGGGAATGCCGTGCTAATATAAGGTATATATTGTATAACCAGTTTACACTTTTATTTAGTTTTGGCATTTCAAGCCGCTTAGGTGACTATTTGTTGTACTGCGATCGTGCAGTAAGCGTCGCCCGAGTTTCCACAGTATCTCACGTCTAGCAATTGCATTTCGTAGACGGAAAAGCGTTCGCAGATGCGTAGTCGTGCTGCTGACCGCTGTGCTTGTTCGCCCAGCGCAAAAAAGTGCTTCCCGGGCCCTAGTTTTACGCTGTACGGGAAAAATATCAGTTAATTTTATTTGCTTAGTACCTATATTGACTTCGCTGACTCTTCTCCCGCCTTCAAGAGGCCTTATATTTTCCTACTGGCGTACCAGTCAGCGAAGCGTCGCATGTGCAGCGCTTGTGTGAAGCGACCTTGACTTGGAGCTAGATACAGTGTACAAACAAACCAAGTAAAGAAAGGCACATTCTTCCATTCACAAACGTGTCCTGGCTTCGTTTCAACTAAGCGAACGAATTGCGACCAAGCAATTTTTTTTAACCTCCTTGATTGCGACGACCCGCCGGCGGCCGGCGGACGAAACGCTGGGCCGACTGACTCTGTCGGCCGGAGAGCCGTGCAGTAGCGCAGCCGTGGCGCAGCCAATTGCCAGCTCATCCCCTCCTGACGTCACACGAAAACGCCACAGAAAATGGGCGAGTGTAAAGAGAGGAGGACAGCGTTTTCGAATTAGTTTTTCTACTAAATAAAATCGCGTAAACGCGCCTAGAGTGGTCGAAACATGGCCTGGGGACTCCGGACAACAATTTGCGCTAGTAATCCCGCAATGTTTACATATCACTTCAGTGTCCCTTTAAATATGAGACAAAATAACAAAATAATTTTACAAAGCGCGCTGAAAATCGTCAATATAAACAGTTAATGCAATCATACGTGGAAGATAATTACACCGAAGTATTGATGTAAAATAAAATGAATCGCGCAAGGCGTCACCTTTAAGGGAAAGTTAATAATTTGCTTTAAGCTAGCGGTCCCACTTGCGATATGTAGAATGGCACTTGGACATACTTCTCCCCTGCTACAACAGTTTTCGAATCATAGATATTACGAAAAAAGTTCAACCTGTGGTTTCGTCTGTGATCTTTCACGTCCTGCCATTTCAGTTTACTTTTACTTTCTCTCATGCTAAGTTGAGCGTGCCAATTACCTAATACGAATCGCACTGACATATTCTGTATTTTTTCGAGGGTATCAACCAGCTCTTTGGTGAAGGGATCCACGAAAACACATGCGTACTACAAGATTGAGCGCACATGAGTGAAATACGGTTGTTCTTTTCAGTTAGATGGAGGTTCACTGAAATCTCGTCTCAGAAAGCCAAAAACATATGCAGCCGTAACTTTTATGGTGTGAACCTGCCTATTTAACCTCTAACCACTCCCTAAATAAACTCCTAGGTATTTATATTCCTCGGCCGTTGTCACAGCAGCATAATTTACGGTATACGTATCCAATCGGAATTAAGGTTTTCTTGTAAAGGTGCCGTTAACACACTGTTTAACATCCAAAAACGTTTCTGAATCAGCACACCAGGATGTTATTAAATTCGAATACAGCTGCAGGTATATGGAATCACGTTCATTCGCTATAGTCCGGTTAACTACACAGTACTTTTGAACAAAGCTATCGGGCCAATAGTAATAACAATGCAAAAACCGATTCATTCAGTTCATAGGATGAAATGTACTACGCAGAAGGTGATATGCAACACCATCATTTGCTTTTTTGCAGTCCAAGAATATGGAGTCAACCACTTTAAGCTTATCTATTGCAAGAGCCAAATCGTGCGTGAACTCAACAATCTCCGTTGAGCAAGAAAATCCTGACAAAATCCGTGTTTGCTAGGATGCTGGCGATTATGTTTACCCAAATGAGTCATATCCCAAGAGTAGCTAAGCTCACCTTCAAACATCTGAACTAAATTAACAGCTAGGCTTCGTCAGTGACAAGGCTCTGTTTTATAGCAATTTTAAAATATTTTTGTTTTTAAATAGGCAGTCGTAAAATCCCCTGAAGTAACATAGTGCAGGGCATGAAGTTGATCCTACCAATGCACGAGCGAGTCTCTTCTACGTTTATCACCAACAACATAGTGCAACATTGCTTGTCGCAGTTTAATTGTAAGCAGAATAACTTGCGCTTTTGCTCGCACTTGCCTTTCTTTGGTGGGGAGTCCTTGACATGGTGGCGGTTTAGCTCCTGCGTGGTGGCCGCTTGCTCGACGCCCTTGAAGGCCAGTTATTTTGGTGAACCATCTCCATCTCGGATCGGACATCTCTGGCGGGTCGATGTCTCCAATGCTCTCCATTTCTTGAGCGAGCGAATAGCCTCGAGCTGATGCGTCGATGAAGCCGGCGGCAGAGGCGTGGTAGCGGCGATGACTGGCGAGGCTTAGCTCACCCGTCGGTGTAACACAGTCTTCTTGTGGCAATAAATGACATTTCGATGGCCTAAACGGTTCCCTTCTAATGTCCAGTGAGTCCTTGCACCTTGCCCGTTCACCGAGAACACTCATTACTATTTGACAAACGATGTTCGTTCATTTAAAACGTAGAAACACGGAGCGGATGAAAAACGCGTCCCCGTCGTTCGGCTCCCTAACGGCTTTTTCTCCCCCCAGGATAAAACCGGTCGGTCTCCTTCCAAACACGTCTGTGCATGAATTCTCGGCGCCCAGGCGCGAGCCGTTGTTCGGCTGTATGCCGTTTGCCGAAAAAATGCCGTATAACCAGATACCTTACATAGGCCGGTCTCCTCTTGAACACCGGTTGCCAAATATTCTGTGGCCATTCGCTTGCCGTAATTCGGCCGAGGACAGGTAACCGAATGAAAAACGTATATTCTGGGGCCGTACGTCCGCCGGACGCGCTGTTCACCGTTGAAACAACGAATGCACGGCAGCCGCGCTCCGGCCGGTCTCCTTTCGAACACCAACTGCCGCAAGAATACGCATATTCTGTGGCCGGTCGCTTGCCGTGCTTCGGCCGATTACCGCTTCCCGAAGAAAAAAGATTCCCTAAGGCCGTACTTCGGCCGTTCTCTTTCTCAACATCGGCAGCCGTAAGAGAACTAAATATCTGGCAGCCGGTTAGCTGCCGTTGTGCGTCCGGACACGGGCGGACGGAAAAATGCCGAAGCGCTGGTTGCCGAATGTTGGCCGTTCAACGCATGATCAGTGGCTGCCAGAACCTGGATGCTGGCTGGACATGCCAGAAAGCGGCCGTAGACGGGCCGGTCTTGGGGCGCACTTTCTGTGCCGCCTGGGGAGCAAGTCAACCTTGCTTGTCGCGAGTTGAACCTTTTTGGGATTGATGGTGAGACCGGCGCGTTTCGTCCGGTCAAGCTCATCTCTAAGATGCACGACATGCTCCTCAAAGGTACGGGAAAAGACGACGACGTCATTCATATAGGCCATCGCGTACTTATAACGTACATCGTGAAGAACGATGTCCATTAATCTTTGAAACTAGCTCGGGGAGTTCTTCAGCCCAAACGGCATGCGTACGAACTCGAAAAGACCCCTGTAGCACGTGATTGCTGTTTTAGGAATATCATCCGGGTGCATTTCAATTTGCAAAAACCCGCGTGAGCAATCTAGAGTGGTAAACACGCGTGCTTCACCAAGCGAGGAAATGATGGATTCTACGGCAGGAAGAGGATAAGCGTCTCTCTAAGTTACGTCGTTGAGACGACGGTAGTCCACGCAGAGACGCACACTGCCGTCTTTTTTTGGCGCTAACACGACCGGAGATGCATGGGCACTCTGCGACGGCCGCACAACCCCCGTGTTCAGCATCTCCTCGAGGGCGACGTCCAGTTTCGCCTTCTTCTGGATGCTGAGCGGCCGTGGATTGCAGCTCCAAGGAGGGGCGTCTCCCGTGTCAATGCGATGTTGGAGGACGGTTGTCCGCCCAGGGGCCTCCGTGAACATTTCAGCAAACGGCTCCAGCACATAGGCGAGCTGCTCCCTCTCATAGTCACTGCAAGGACACTCCTGAAGCAACTGCCTGATTCGCTCAGGCAACACCGATATCGTTGCAACTGCGGCTGACCTTGGCAGAGTAGAGATATGCGTCGACGCCACAAAAGGTATCAACTTTGCGTCATTGCCCAATCTGTAACCACCTCCTGCCAAGTCAAGCAGTAGGCCCTCGCGAACAATGAAATCCCGGCCCAAAATCATGGGCACCGCCAAGCCAGGGCAGTACGTAAAGCGCTGCCGACACCTTCTGCTTGCGTAAGAAATGTGCAAGCGCACAGCCCCACGCGCTTCAACCACAGCACCATTGGCCACTTGCAACCGGGTGCTGCATTTGCGCAACTTGACACCACGTATTCCTCAGAGTTCAAAGACTGCATCTCCAATTAGTGACAAACTGCCGCCAGTGTCAACCAATGCGTCAACATCCGTTCCAAGCACGTGAACAGAAACATGCGGTGCTATGGGCTGTGCGCGCGCTTCAACATGGCAAGCAGTGGGTAAAAAACACCAGTCCTCGCCTCCAGCCAAACGGGTTAGTCACCATCATTGCCCCGGGCTGCATTCCCTCATCTTGATGGCTATTTGTATTTCGGCGACCAGACATCACACGGGGACACTCACGACGGACGTGTCCCGGCTGTCCACATTGGTAACAGCCGCCAGCTTTATATCCGTCAGGCACGTAGCCTCGCGACCATCCCGTCTCGATAACTGGACGAGAAGGACCACTGGAGTCCAGGGGATTTTGTTGCCGACCCCAAAGGGAGAGACTCGGGTCGGGGAGCGGTGAGCCTGCCAGTAAAGAGGGCCTGTTATCCCAACGCAGGAACCCTGGCTCAAACCACTGCGGGGAGTTCCGTCCATGGGCTGCACCATCTAGTGGTCTTCCGTGCTCCAACTGCCTGTCGCCAAGGGCAGAAGGATCTAGTGCACGGGGGGAATTCAAGCCCGCCGCTGCAGTACGCGGCTGTGGACTTCGCTCTGGCGAAGTCTCAAGGGTGTCTGTCCATTCACCTAGCTCGATTGCTTCCCCTACTGGCGGAGGGGGTACATAATTCAGCTCCTATACCCAGCTTTCTCGCTCAAAATTCTGACCTCTCAGGAACCTAGGGAAACCACTTCAGGAAAGTGATATTTGGCACAAAGCCAGAAGTCAACGTGGAGATGAAAACACTAGAAGAAGATTCCAGGATTCTGAATATTGTATGTGCAGTTCGCTGTCAAATCTTACTCCCCATGCATTTCTATGGGATAGTTTCCATGGCTCGGGAACCTAGCCGCAAAGCGTGCAAGACTTGAAACTGTGCGCACAGCACGTTTTCACCCCCAATATTAGCAGCGCAAAATAACTTTCAATTACGCTAAATAACTGCAAAGTAATCGCTGTTGAAAGGACTGCCATGAGCGAGAAAGCTGCACATGGATATGAGAGCTTCCTCTATTGACCGGCCTGATCGTGGCATCTCCTCCAGGCTCGAGTACTCCCGACCACGTAAGTAAAGTCGGAAGCGCTGGTGGCATCGTCATAAGACGTGCCTCACCATTTCTGCATGAGACGCACCCGGGATAGCTCTTTTGAAGAGCTCCTGGATAGCTCGAATGTATTCGAGGAAGCCCTCTCGCGGGTGCTGCGTACGTGCCTCCAACTCACGGCGGATGCGGTAGTCGTAGTCGGGAGGCAGAAACTCCTCGCGGAAGCGCGCCACGAAGTCGGCCCAGGACGCGAACGGAGCCTGCAGGCGCCACCAGCGACCCCATACAAAAATATTGTATGGTCGGCTATAGAAAATCCTTTTTATGGTCGTCTTTAGCTATTTGGCCCAATAATCTTTAGACTTTTCTATGGCTGTCTTTAGCGATTCGTATCGCCATTCCTATGGGTGTCTTTAGCTTCTTCTATAACCGGTTCTACGGCTGTCTTTAGCTATTCTTATCGACATTCCTATGGGTGTCTTTAGGTTCTTCTATAGCCGGTTGTATGGTTGTCTTTAGCTATTCGTATTGAAATCCCTATGGGTGTCCTTAGCTGCTTCTATAGCCGGTTCTATGGCTGTCTTAGGTCTTCTTTGGATATCGCTACGGCTATAGAAGAATCTAAAGACACCCATAGGAATGTCGATAGGAATGGCTAAAGACAGCCATAGAAATGTCTAAAGATAATTGGGCCAAATAGCTAAAGACAACCATAAGAAGGTTTGTCAATAGCCGACCATACAATATTTTTGCATGAGCTGCAGCCAGAAGAGAATCACCACTACTTGAAACACAGCGACAGCAGCAGCCGCTGATAAATTATTAGCACGGTGCCATGCCGGCATAGAGCCTTGCAGATCTCTAGAACTTGTCCTGTGGCACTTAGGTGCATTCTGTAATATATGCTCCGTGAACACTTCAGCGATATAGGGGGAGTGCGAGGTTGCGATTGCAATCACTTCGCCAGTTTTCATTCACAAAAGGCTTAAACACAGGCATTCAAGGAAAGCAAAATCAAGGGGTTTATTCATTCCATTCATCACATAAATGACTACTATCTACGCTACTTCACCACCAGTAAACAGTTGTTCACATACGCCGATCGAAAAACACAGCACACGCATTCCAACACCCTGGCTCACGCTTAAGTGACTCGCTCGACAGCCACACTACGCGGCACATTCCCCGCGAACGTCCGCCGAGACACAAATACCTACAGGTGCTGGGTAGTCCATAGAAAAGAAAGCACTCAGAAGTCGTTCATTACAATCAGTACTCAACGCACACAGCTGCAAGTTCGGTGGATAAAATGGAAATGCACTCTCAATAAAACAATGAAGATGGGCGCACACAATGCAATGATAAAAAAAAACGTTTTTCCAAGTTCACTCAATTAGTTCCTTGTAAGTTTTCTCAGTTCGCGAAAAAATTATTTTTGTCACATCACCACGGCCAAATCTTCACTTCTGTCTACGTTGCAGTGCCCATGTGGTGCAGGGTAGTTTAGAAAAGTATTCGTGAACACAAAAAAAAGTCCTGCATTTCTCGCACTATAGAGTCTCTTCAGTTCGTAAGATCACTCACCATAGAGTTTTGCGTACGATGAAATTCCTGTCACAGTATCGCAGGTATCCATTTTCGCATGACTTGAAGTTGTTGAATTAATCGTAACACTGTCACCGTAAACACAGAAATTCACGACACCAAAAAGCGACACATTTGCTTGGCGTCACACCATCTACACGAGCACATTGCCGTCGAGTCGAAATACCCAGCACCAGGCAACACGTGCCATGCCCGCGCACATGAACAAGGAGACGAAATGTGGCTGACTGAGTACATCCAGGTATAAGCAGGTCCATCGCGATAGCAAATAGTGCGGAGATACATGCCCATCTTTCGATCTTTTTCTAACTTGTTTGCTGGTAATTTTTTTTTGGTAAGTACAAGATCGCTTAACGTTTTGTTTTCTTCATCCGAAAAAAGTTGTATCTGTTCTCAGTACTCAGGGAACATTGTCTGTCACTAGCATTGCTGCGCGCAGGAATACTAACACAGCGCGGGCCGCACGGCCGTGTCCTTCGGTACCCATCGCCAAAACCAGTATGTCAAACAAACAAAAGAAAATAAAACAGGAAGCAGGGGTGTCCCCTCTACCTTTTCATCGCTTCCCAGAATTTCTTCACCGCGCCTCCTTCGCCCGGCGTGGGTCGCTCTCCCCCTTTCTCAATGACTAATCTGAAAGTGGGGTCCGCGGGAGAAAGAATGCGATTGTTCGCAGCTTCCACCATATTTCTGAGAGAGCGTACCCTGGGCCGCGAAAGTTATTTCCAATCTGCTTCGACGCTGTGAGGGCCGTTTTCAGAGAAGCCCGCATTTTCACTTGACCGCGGCAGCGAAGGGCCACAGAGGAATAATTCTACGAAATTGTACGCCTTTCGGTCAACGCTCATTTGCAAGCTTTGCGGACGCGCAGTATCCAAAGTTGCAACCTTAATTTGAGCGTTAATCAGTAGCTTCTTTTAATTGTACTTTTCCCGTATTGTTGGTATAATAAGTACCTAACCTTATTGAACAAATACGTTCATATAACCGGCCGATCAACCTCATCATCGTTATCCAATCTGTGTTGTCACTTTTCGATTAGCGGCTGGAAACTTGGAGCCATATGTTACTATGAAGTTAGTTAAAGAAGCCTTTATGGATGCAGGCTTGTAAGTTCTGCGCCAAACGCTTTCTTAATGCCGGCAAAATGTTGCTTAATTATCACACATTTAAAGGTTTACAGTTATATATTGTACTGTACCCAGCAGCAGAAGCTTTTATGGCTGCCTCACTTTAGCTTTAAAGCAAATTCTCTCCAATAGCTGGCAGAAGACATCCGTATGGTTCCAAGTTTGTAGACTTAGAGCTAAACAACGGCCCATAGCCAGTCAAATGAGCTTTTATCGCTTTCTCTCTATAGCTTTAGGACGAACTCTTTTCAATAGCTGGCAAAAGACAGCTGAATGGTTTGAAGTCTGTAGACTTAGAGCGAAACAACGGCCTATAGCCAGCCGAATGAGCTTTTATGGCTTTCTCTCTATAGCTTTAGGACGAACTCTTTTCAATAGCTAGCAAAAGACAGCTGAATGGTTTTGAGTCTGTAGACTTCAAGCTAAAAAATGGTCTATAGCCAGCCAAAAGAGCTTTGCCACGGCTGGTCTATAGAACTAAAGCCATACATATTTCTTTAGCTGGCTATAGTTACCTGAATAGCTGTGACTCTATAGACTAAACACATTAGGATGTTCTATAATCGTCTAAAGAGAATTGTATGGTTTACAGTCTTTAGTGTAGGATCTATCGAAACTTCAATAGCTGGCTATAGCCTAATTTATGCCTTTTTATGGGTGACCATAAAGACCCATAGGCGGCCATAGCTCACCATACATTTTTCAATAGACGCCCATAAGGCATTTTTGTATGGGACCGGCGGATCCCTCCAGAGCCACCGGCAGGACGCGGGCCAGGACGAACTCGTCCGATGCACCCGACGCCGCCTTGTATACGGTGAGGTCGCCCAGGAAGTCCGCCACTGTCTTGCGGTCATCGTATCCCGTGAACCGTGGCACCTCAATGCTCGGCTGGAACGATGGCTTGTGCTCAGACCCACCGCGTTCTAGACCGAGACCTGCCAGCCGGTTCGTGAGGTTCCTGCAGAGGTCCATGATTGGGCGGAGCATGCTGATGAGCCCAGCGGCGTCCGCATCCCTTGCGGGCTCGCGCGAAGCAACCAAGTGGTGCCGACGGGGAGAAGCTCCACGGCCAGGCATGTCCCTGGGACGAAAGGCTTTCGCGCGCCGCGAAATGAAAACACGAAGAAAAAATGGTTATAAACAACAAAAGCCACTGAAAATACGCCTCAAAATACAAGGACTACCAAAAATCCCGGTGGTCACGAAAAAAAAATCCCCCCACCTCCCCGAAGGGGATCGTGCGGAAATGCGAATGCATTGGGTGCACCGATGAGTGCGGTGCGAGTAATTATTGTTAATGGCGTACTTGCGCTCCACTGCATCATATAGATTCAGAGCGCAGCGAGCGGAGAGAAAGTACGCGGAGAGGAGAGAGAGCCCGCCGAGCTCCGCGATGCGAGCCCCCTCACACGCCCACTCTCCGCTACTCCGCCCGAGCTCCGCGATGCGAGCGCCCTCACACGCCCGAGCGCGCTGCTCCTCTCCCCTTGCCCTCCGCTACTCCCGCCCGAGCTACCACCTGCTCCGGTTGCTAGGCGCGCCACAGCTGTTGCTAGGGGCGAGGAGGAGCGCGGAGACATAACACCTGCGGGCGCACGCCGACGGAGCACGACAACCCCCGACTAAGAACTGTATTCGCATTTAAAAGCAGAGAAGGAGAAAGAGGAACTTGCACGCGCTTTGAACGAGGAGGAAGTAGAGAAGAAGGCGAGCTTGCACGCGGCATCTCGTGTTCTCTCGCGCAAGGTACACCACAGCTGTTGCTAGGCGCACGCCGACGGAGCACGACAACCCCCGACTAAGAAATGCATTCGCATTTAAAACGCTAATGTAATTCGCCCCGCAAAACGCCCACCGCGGAACACCAGAACAAGGAAGACCACAATGCCCTTCACAGGAACCGCGGCCGGCCCCACGTTCAGGGCGCCAAATGTTGTACCGGGGTTCTTGCACCCGGCCGCGGTTCCCCAGAAAGACACTGCGCCCCCTAGAATCCTACCTTTACTGGGATCCTGCTCCGCCAAGGTCCGCTCCTCAGCCGATCCGGCTGCGCACACCTAACCCAGCCGAGTCCACCATGTTCTAACCTCGCTCATCTCGAGCCACATCTTCATCCTCATCCGGCACATGTCCATCCCGTGGGATTGTCCCCCGCCACTATTGCCGGGTTCCCACAAAATAAAAATGAAAGCAAAAATGTGTAGCGTGGGGTGCTATATAAGCGGCTTCGTTTACGGCAGCTTGATTTGATTTTAGGGTTTAATGCGCCGACGCAACGCAGGCGATGAGGCGCACTGTAGTGGAGGGCTCGGGATTAATTTCAAACACCTGGAAATCTCCAACGTTTGCCGTAACCTCGACACACGGTCGTTTTCGCGTTTCGCCTCACCAGAAAAGCGGCTGGAATCATGCCCGCGACCTCAGCAGCGCAACGCCTTAGCTAGTGAACCACCGCGGCGAGCTCGTTTCAAGCACCCCCGGGTTGTCTTCAACACGAAGACCACCATGCTATCGAGCTCCTCATATTTGGTTGCCTTTTAACGGCTACTTTTACTATAGTTATGTGCACTAAGGTCTTTCCTCTCTGTGTGTCGCTCCTACAGGGCTGAGCTGCCATCTCAGTGAGGAAGATACGTCTTGTTGGAGGCGCAGCTTCGTGGGCATCATTTTTATGAGGGCAAACTTATCTCATTTATTTTAAAAGCTCCTTTAGAAAAATAGCTATAAAAATAAAATAAAAATACACTATAAAATACACTACAAATAAAAATAAAATAAAAATGCACTATACCTAAGGGGCCGTGCATGTTCAACTCTGCCAATGAAACTATGTGACTGACAACGTGATCAAGATCGTTGAATAAAAGGGCCGTGGCGCTTCGTTAAAATGTGCCCAATGCACAAATTAACCAAGGGTAAATAAAAATAAAATAAAAATGCACTATACCTAAGGGGCCGTGCATGTTCAACTCTGCCAATGAAACTGTGACTGACAACGTGATCAAGATCGTTGAATAAAAGGGCCGTGGCGCTTCGTAAAAATGTGCCCAATGCACAAATTAACCAAGGGTAGATAGATTCAACTGCCTGCCAAGGCAACTGCGATTGTGACTGCTAATAATCAGTAACCTTCACGACCATCCGCAAAAACAATTGACTGATTTCGTAACGACGTCCCGCATCACACGCGTGAACAGTAAAGGAAACATCATCATCATCATCAGCAGCCTAATCAGGTCACTGCAGGACGAAGTCCTCTCCTACCTGCGCTGCTCAAGTCCAAAAGGGAATTGGATTGGATTGGAAAAGCCTTTAATGGCAAAGATCCTGCAGTAGGCGGGGGCCGATTTACGGCCCTGCCTCAACGCGGCCTAACGTTGCATCTCCTTTCGCAGCCCTACTGAGCACTAGCTCCTTTTCGGAGCCCGTGCCTTTCAAGCGCGGTGAAGATCTGCTGGATGGCCCATTCTTCATAAATCTTGCTGGCTGACTCTATGGCTCCTTGAAGTTTTGCTGGATACATCTCGAAACTGGCACTGTCCGGTTCTGCGGCACAGTCCCACATAACGTGCCACCGGTTGGCCGGTCCCTTTTTACACACACTGCATCGGTCGTCAGGGCACTCCTCCGGGAATATCCGATGTAACGCTGCTGGTGATGTGACCGACGCTGTCTGGAGTCTTCTTAGCCACAACGCTTCCTCGCGGCCCAGCGACCGATGTGGCGGCGGGTACACCCGTCTCGAAAGCCGCATGTTCTTGAGTGTTTAGGTTTCGCCATAGCCTCTCGCTCGGTCCTTGGTCTCCGACCACCATTCGCACTCGGGACGACTGTCCACAATGGGAGCGCGGTGAGTAATAGCACGCGCCTCCCTATGGGCCGTCTCGTTGTGGTTGGGTGTATTCGAAGAGTGAGTGAGTGCATAACTTTATTGAGCCCGAGACGTGGGTAAGGTAAGAAGTGAGATGGGAGTACCCCCTGAGACGGCGGCCGTCGTATTCGGCAATCTGGACGGCCCGGAGTTGAACGTCCGGGTCTGAACTGAGCAGCACAGTCTACCACTGCTCTGAGGAAGTGATGTCTAGGGCTTGAGGTGTGGTGTTCACTTTAAGGGGGCAGGCGCATAAAATGTGTTCAAGGTCCGCCCTTGCTGAACATATTTTGCACTTATTTTACCGGGTTCAGAAAAGTGTATGACTGAAGTAGGCGCCATGTTACTGACTGCCACTTTCCCAAGGTGCGATGAGCTGCGAGATATCTGGCCCTCCCTAATCTGTAATGGTCGATTATCTCCCTATAGGTCACCATGCGGTCCCTACCCCCTTGCGAAACCATGCCGCAGGTGTTTCTGGGCATTCTAGAAGCTCAGACCTCGAGCTGCCTCGTGAGCGTTTTCGTTCCCCGGAAGTGCAGAGTGCGCCGGTGCCCATATAATTCGGACCCCTCGGAGTCTTAATTCTTTGAATCCTCTAAGGATTCCTTGGGCCTAGGGTGAGATCCTTCCTTTTGCGAAGTTTATGATTGCAGATTTGGAATCGCTTATTAAGAATTTCGCTTTTGTAAAAGAAAGCGCCAGTGCAATGGCTGCCTCTTCTCCTACCTCCGGAGTTTCCGTGCGGATCGTTGCGGAGGCTACGCAATGGCCCTGCCAATCGACTACTGCCACGGCCATGGCGTTGTGTCCATAGTACTCGGCCGCATTCACGTAGACCACGTCATCAGAGCGTTCTAATCGCTTTTGGAGGGCTTTGGCTCTTTCATTCCTGCGCTGTTGGTTATGCACAATATGCATATTTCTGGGCAGAGGGTTGTGTATGTACGTGCCATCTGCTCGCTAAGGATACCCACCTTTTTTCCTTGTTTAGCCACATAGGTGATTTGAAGCTCTTGTAGGATGTGTCTGCCTCTTGTGCTTTTGGAGAGTCTTTCTAGCTGTGCTATTTTTTGGGCTTCTACAAGCTCGTCTATGGTATTGTGCAGCCCCATCACCCCAAAGCGTTCATGTGGTGCCGTAATGGGTATACGTAGTGCCTGCTTGTAGGCTCGCTTAATGATGTTATTGATTTTTTTCTTTCATCGGCCTTTAGTGCCAAGAAGGGCGCGTAGACTATGCGGCTAAGAACAAAAGCCTGCACTAACCTGACGAGGTTACCTTCTCTCAAACCATGATGCCGGTTGGCAATTCTGGAGATGAGGCGGACTGTCTGGTGTACACTCGTTTCGAGCGCCTTTATGGTCTCTGTCTTGCAACCATTGGCCTGTGTGCGAAGACCAAGGACTCTGGTGCTCTGTACCATGGGAATGGGTCTGCCGCCCGCATATAGCTGGATATTGACGACATCGCGGTCTCGTTTGCAGCCTCTCCTGGTTGGTCTGCAAATAAGCAATTCGGATTTTTGTGGCCAGCAGCTAAGGCCCTTGGGGGCACATATGCCACTACCACGTCTATCGCGGTAGTTTTTCTTGAATTTCTCCGTCGCTACCACCGGCAACCCACACTGTTACGTCGTTAACATATATGCTGTGGTGCAGTCCTTCTGTTTTGTTTAGCTACTGTGACAGAATAATTATGGCGACATTAAAAAGAAAGGGAGAGAGAACAGACCCTTGCGGCGTCCCTCTGCTACTAATTTTGATCTCGCCAGATTCCAATCCTCCAATAAGTAGTTGTGCAGTCCGCCCCGAGAGCAAATCTTTGACATAGACATAGACCTTTTGTCCTACCTCAAGCTGGGCGAGGTTGAAGAGCACTCCATCATGTCGCACATTTTCGAAGGCTTTTGTTAGGGCGACGCCTATTACTGCCCTGGTATCTAGTTGTGAGCACCCGTATGTATCAATAATTTGGTGCTTAAGTCGGAGCATAATGTCCTGAGTTGAGAGTTTTTGTCGGAACCCTACCATGGTGTGGGGATACAGATCTTTCTCCTCCATGAATTTGTTGAGTCTATTGAGAATGACGTGTTCCAATAGTTTGCCTACACACGAGGTAAGCGATATAGGTCTAAAGTTTTCGAGCTGGAGTTTCTTGCCTGGTTTAGGAATAAAAACAATCCTAGCTGAATTCCATTGGGGTGGTAAGGTTCCCCTTTCCCAGCAGTGGTTCATGTACTTGAAGAGTGCGTCTATTGAGTTGTCGTCGAGACTTCTAAGCATTTTGTTAGTTATTCCATCAGGACCCGAGGCAGACTTGGTACGTAGACAATGTATGGCATATCGCACTTCTGCTGCAGTGATGGGACGCTCTAGTTCTGGATTTGTGGTCCTTTATAGGATGGGACAGTCTATGTAGGGTTACTACCAAGGTAACGGTTTCTGATTTCTCGAATAAGTTCGTCGTCTGAGCCCTTGTATTCATGGAGTATTTTACTGAGATTGTGTCTCTGAGTAAGTTTGCTCTTTTCTGGATCTAGCAGGCATCTCAGGATGTTCCACGTTTTACGTGTCCCATCTGGAGCTCCATGCCATCGCAAGTAGAGTCCCAGTTTTGACGCGTGAGTTGGTTGGCGTAATCCTCAATATTTCTATTTAGTAAGGCGAGCCGCCTGCGAAGGCTGCGGTTGAGTTTCTGTTTATTAAGGCGTTTTTCAAGGCCCGCCTTGGCTTCCCACATGTGTAGTAACCTAGAGTCTGCTTGATGTACGTTGGCTTCCTCGGGTATAATTTTGGTTGCTGCCCGGACATGTGCATGAATATCTTATGTCCATGCTGCGATGTCCTCTATCACGGCACAAGTTGAATTTTGTTCGGCAGCCCTAATTTGCCGGAAAGTGTCCCAGTCTGTGATTTTCAGTTGCTTACCTGGGGCCCTATTTGGTGAGGATTGGATGATAGTTCTTAAAATGCAGTGATCACTCCCTAGGTTTTCTTGAGTGTTCAGCCATGTGACGTTCCGTGTGTTCCTTGTGAGGATCTTGTGAGGATCTTGTGTGTTCCTTGTGAGGATCTGGTGTGGTGTCCACGCTAATACTGTTGCCTTTTCTTGTGGGGTAAGTAGGATCAGTGACCAGGGTGAGGCCCATCTGTTGGGCATCTTGCAAAAGCTGCCGGCCCTTGCTGAGGTCCTTCTTATACCCCCAAGCAGAGTGCGGTGCATTAAAGTCACCCACAATAATAAGTGCCTGTTTTCGGGCTATGTCTAATGTTTTGCGAAAAAGATTTGCAAATCGGTGCTTTTGGCGGGGCTGCTGTACAAGTTAAGCACAAAAAGGCTGCCCTCTGCGCGTTTTTTGCCAGATAAAATTTCGACGAGGACGTGGCCCACTGTCACGATGCCACTATCGTGTTGAATGGCCGGGATGTTACGTTTCATGACGGTAGTAACGGTTTTTTTGGATTCACCCGAGTTAAAGTCGTAGTAAGATCTATCGCCTCCCGTTTCCTGGAGAGCGATTAAGTCTGGCGTCTCCGTTTGCTGCTGATTACTTAAGAACTGCCATAAATTTCCCCGTTTTCGTTTAAACCCGCGGCAGTTCCATTGCCAAATGACGTACATATTTGCATTGTTACTCCGGGCCATAGTGTCCGCTGGTGGTATCGAATGTTCTGGCACCTTCCCCCACGTTCGCCCTCGAATAGGGCTCGGATATGTATGCGCCTACGCCTGGTGTCTGTTGTGCTATTGCTCGGGCATTTTCAATAGCGAGTACCCCTGTGTTTTGCTAATTGCTTGTTCACCGACTCCGCAAATTTGGAGAACATGTCTTGCAGTTTCGGGAGACGGGCATCTATTTTTGTTTTGATATTGTCGGGTCACCGGGTTCAGTTCCCGCTTTTCGCTTAAGGGGCGGTGCATCCGCCTCGGACTCGCACATAACTTCTACTGCTGCAGGTTTAACGAAAACTGGGATTGGCGTTACGGGTTCAGCATTGGGGTCGTTAGGTGGCGCTGCCGGTGGTGGGAGGTTTTTGGCCTTGAGTGGGGCATTCCCTGCCTTAAGCTGTTGATTTTCTCTGATAACTAGCTCAAGCATTTGCTTGATCTGCGTTAGCTCTGCTTCAACTCCAGAAGGGAGCCTTGCCTTATGTTGTGTGTTGTTTGGAGCAGTTCGGGAGACCGTGCTGGCCCAGCTCACCTTGATGTGATCCACCATAGACTTGTTGTTGAGTCTCGAGCGTGAGGCAGAGCACGACTCTGCGCTTCGCCTCCCGGCGAAGAGACTTGGAACGGGATCTGTGCCGGCCTCCAGGGCTCTCCTCCGCGGCTGGAGGAGGGAGTCGAGGAAACGAAGCAGAGCGACTCTTCTCCGCGATTCTTGCTTCTCGGTGGTGCCCTTCCGGGCCGGAACTGTTGTCGGTATTGCTCGTGTCCGTGGAGCTGTCCTTGGACGTGGAACCACGATGCTGTTTCTCCCACTGACGTTATTTGAGGAGAAAGAAGTCTTAAACCTTTTAT
The DNA here is from genome assembly GCF_048455015.1 of Haemaphysalis longicornis. NCBI lineage: Eukaryota > Metazoa > Arthropoda > Arachnida > Ixodida > Ixodidae > Haemaphysalis > Haemaphysalis longicornis. Next base: position 114,329,362 of record NW_027526204.1, read on the forward strand.
GGCACTTCTTGTCACCAGTCGTGTGGCCTTTGCCACAGATTGCACACTTCAGTTCACAAACATGATTGTCTGGTGGGTTCTGGAGATCGCAGTTCTTGCAGAAGGGCTTGTCTGGTTGGGGGCAAACATCTGCTCGGTGTCCGAGTCAACCACAGCTCGTGCAGAATTCATGCTTCTTCTTATGGAGGAAGCAGCGATACTCTGCACCTCTATAGTAGACGTAGTATGGGACGCGGCGGCCCTCGAAGACGATAATATCTGCTTTCGGTCTGCCCATGCGTCGGGCCTGTAAAACCATTGGGTTGTTCTTGTAGACGAGGCTGCGTGTGATGTCGTCAGCGGTGTCATAGTCAGGAATATGATGGATCACTCCCTTGGTAGTGTCCTCCTGGGGGGGGGGGAGCGTATGCGGTAAACTCGTAACTGTGCTCGCCGAAACAGAGCTGTCGGATTCCGTTGTACTTTTCGGCATGTGCCATATTTGCGGTGCTGACGACTATGATGTTTTGTTTGGGGTTTGTCCGAAGAAAATCGTCCTCGGCTTCTTCCTTCTTGATTGCTGCGGCGGAGAGAACACCGTCCCTGATCTGCGCGTCATTCAATTCGGGGACGTCAAGTGCGTCCCGCGGTCGGAGGACGATCTTTATGTACTCTTTCGGCAGCGGCGGCTGGCGCGGTAACCGTATTGCTTGCTTGCGCTTTGGCTCTGGAGTCTTGCTGACAGATGAGGCACTACCGGCGCCTAGTTGCCTCTGAGAGTCGTTCTGGGCTAGGTTTATCCGCGCGAGTGCCTTGCCACTTCTTTTCCGGTGACTCTAGAGCCAACTGGCATCATTTTCGAAGTCTTCGGGTGAAATAGTCTCACCCTCTACTTCAACGACGTCCATAGTGCACGGCGAAGCCAGTGGCGCGGTTTGGGGTGGCGTCCTCCCCCCGGTCACGTCCGGAGGCCCCGTGGCGCCCGACGCCATGGACCAGGCACGGCGGCGCTTCCAAAGCGCTGGTTAGGGTTAGCTTCTTGCGGCGTGGCCGCTCGCTGAAATGGGTGTAAAAAGCCTACCGGTGGGCCAGAATTTGTCTGAGTTGGTTCCTCGAAGACCTGGAAGACATCGGAACCCGATGACGGAGCTTTCAACAGGTTGGTCATGAAATTTACGCCACAATAGGGAAAGATCGCAGAGCCCATGCGAGGCACGTTTGCTTCGGCCATTGCTAGGGCGATGGCGATCTCCTCTGCTTCGGTTGCATTAACACACCGCATAATCGTTGACGTGGACACTTCCCCATTCTCTCATTAATCGTAACCGCTGCGTATCTGCCCTTTCCGTAGTCTGCTCCATCCACGTGTCTCGTTCTCGGGTCACCGCTGTACTGCTCGATGATATACTTGGCTCTCGCTCGCCTCCGCTCCAGGTTGCGCTCTGGATGTACGTTCTTCGGGATGGGACTCACCCGCACGTTTTCTCGAACTTTATTACAGAGCTCGTGAAGCTCCCTGTGACCTGATAGCCGTACCCCAAGGTCTCGAGTATGGCCCGGCCCGTCTTGATCCCCGCCAGTCTCTCTCGCTGTACCGCCAGCTGCGCCTCGATGAGCTCGTCCAGAGTGTTGTGAACGCCCAACTGCATCAGCCGCTCGGTGTTCGTTGAATCCTTCAACCCAAACGCTCGCTTGTGCAACCTTCTTATTATGGTGTCAATGTTGTTCTTGTCCGTCTGCGACCACTTATGGTAAGCCGCCGTGTACGCAATGTGACTGACAGCGAAGGATCGCGCCTCGCGAGCCCTTCCTCACGCATGCCCGCCTGCTTGGACGACGCGCGCTGGATCAGCGGCAGGGTACTTGCTGTCTTGATCGCCAACTTCTTCTTCAGAGTATTCTTGCTGCCGTTGCCGCTGATCAGCATGCCCAGCACCCTGATCTCAGGAACCTCGGGGATTCTCTGACCGGTTTTAGTTATCAGAACCAGGCGATCGCACTCTCTCGGGGGCAACCGAGATCGCCTGGCCTTGCGAGGCGAGTACACCAGGAGCTCTTACTTGGATGGTGAGCACTGCAGGCCCATCCTGTCAAGCCGCTCTTCGATAGCCGAGACTGCTCTCTGCAGCCTCTTCTCAATACTGGCGTCCGTGCCGCCGGTAGTCCACAGCGTAATATCGTAAGCATAGATGGTATACCGGACACCCTTGACGCCCGCCACCACTTCGGCGACCCGGATCATGACGATGTTAAACAGCAGCAGTGAGATAACAGACACCTGGGGCGTGCCTACGCTGCCAATATCTCGTTCTGGTAGCTCGATCTATCTTGCGTGCAGCTCGATCTTTCGCCCCGAGAGGAAGTTCTTGATATATTCATAACTTCTCTCGCCTATGCCGAGCTTCGTCACCTGCGCCAGGATGGCCGAATGCTTGACCCGATCAAAGGCGCTTTGCAGGTCCAATCCCAGGATCACCCTGCTGTCTCTCGTCTCGTTCTCGATGATTCTCGTTCTCGTTCTCGAAGGGCACGAGGAAGACTGGAAACGAGTTTATTCGGACGGTTTATTTGCGGCGTAAGATTCACAACCCAAGTCAGCTATCAGCTTCGCGATTTAACCCTGAACGTGAGGAGCAGCACAAAGAGGCGGGCGCATCGTCATCCTCTGGCGTGGAGGTATTCTGGTACCACGCAGCGCCGACTACTTGAAGCTATGCTCCACCAATTGTGTTAATTCTGACCACCAATTCAGGTCCATCGACTGGCAGCAGCAGGGGAAAAATTACATCAGTTTGATAAGCTGTCTCGTGATAGTCTGGTATGAGAGCTGTTTGATTATGCTTGTGTCTAATGTGTTGTATATGTGATATCGCGAATTGCGCATAACTTATATAATTTTGCCCTGCCCGCTTGACGGGCACGAGCAGTGGCTGAGCGCGTTCACTCTTTGTTTTCGTAGACATACGTCCCCGAATGTTGCTACTGTGTACTTTTGTACATTATAAGTTGTAGTAAAGACTTCTTTATTACTAAAGGAGGGCGATTGGTCGATTGACCTTCAGGTCGATTGACCTTCATGGCTAACTCTACGACCACCGACATCCTTTACATAGTACGGGACCTGTCTCATGAAGGAATTACGATACGCATGGTCTGGACACCTGCGCACACGTCTGGAGCGGACGGCACCCTAACGGCGCACAACGCTGCCCGGGAGTGCCTACTAATTCCTCGCACGGTTCTCGACACCACTTCACCACAATCTCACCCACCGAGCACATCTGAACAACATTGGCAACAAAAACTGCGTCAAGCTGGAGCCCTCAGCCGGCACCGGGTAGCCGAGACCTCACCCCTGGTTTCCTTGCTCCAGTAAAGACCCTTCCCAGAACAGGAGAGGTCTTCGCCAACAAAGTTTACGCCACCTCGGCCTATACCCCGATGTGATTTCGAAGTGGACGGACCCAAGGCGTCCCTCCTTACTCATCAGGTGCCCCCACTGTGGCAGCGGCGAGACACCCAAACTTGTTCCACCTATTTGGTCATGTGCAGCCATCTGAGACGGCCGTGCGCAGTTGCTCGCAGGCGCCACGGTTCCGACGTCGGCGTTAGAGCATGTCGAGTATGGTAGGGATAACCCCGACATGCTAGAAAAAATCAGACCTTGCCCTCAAAAATGGTCTCTATAAAATTCCCCGCATTTCCCCGAGGGGAAGAATGTGAAAGTGCGAATGCACGAGTTGAATTTGCGCGGTTCGGTAATGTTCTCGAAAGAGAGATCACACACACACACAACTAAAGATGCATTTATTCACAGACACCTATTTGTGTTGTCGTTGTACTTGATTGCTAGAGCGGATCTCAGCTTTGAAATTTCGTGTCAGTACTCCTTTAAGCGGGTGCATTAGCCCTTCTCACCCCCGATTCCTGACCAATCCCCCGCGTGGGTATGTGCCATGTCAGCGGCCAGGCAGCGCGCGCCCATCTCCCCCCGTTGCCAAGGAGGAGGAGGAATACACTTTATTGCAGTATGCAATTTAGGGGCGGGTGGTGACCACTGGGCGCAGCCCAGCGGTGACTTCGGCAGCACGTTCCACCAAGGCTTTCTGGACCCCGGGGTCAGAGCCGCCCAACGCCGCCTCCCATTGATCAACAGAGGGGATTAGGGGTAAGGGGTTTCGAGGGCACGCCCACATAGCGTGGCAGATGGTGTCGACATCTCCGCAGTGGGGGCATAGGGGTGATGGGTATTGATCAGGGTATATGCGATAAAGGCTGGCGCGGCACGGAAGGGTATTAGTTTGAAGGAGCCGCCACAAGCGTTCTTCCTTTGTGGAAAGTGAGGAGTGGGCTGGGGGGTATTTCAGGCGGAGGAGGCGGTAGTGCGCGGTGATAGCCGCGTACGTAATAAGGCTATCTCGAGTGGATTGCGCTCCGTGGTTAGGGGTAACCGAAGGGCCTGCTCGGACAGTAAGATCTCGAGCTGCTGTATGGGCCGCCTCGTTACCCCCTAAGCCGGTGTGGGCGGGCGTCCACACGAGCTCCACGGGCGTTTTGGGGGGGTTTTGCAGAATAATTTTGAGAGCTTTGGCTGATATGAGCGCTCGGGCAAAGTTCCGTATAGCAGATTGAGAATCGGACAAGATGACTTTGGGGGTAGGACCGTGAGAAAGGGCTAGCGCTATTGCCGCCTCTTCCGCCTCAGTAGGTAAGTGGGTGCGGATGGTGAGAGATGTGAGTGGGGGGGAGTTAGGACTGTTGATAACCGCCAAGGCATAGGCTGTGTGGTTTTGGTAGCTAGCAGCATCCACATAGTGTGTTGTCGGTTTAACAGGGTATTTTCTGACAGGTAACGAGCGCGTTGTTCCCTTCGAGCGACGTGGTTTGTGGGGTGCATATTGCGGGGAAGCGGCCGGGTTAGGATATTGTCTCGAATGGTAGGTGGAATCGGGTGGGCAGAATTAGTAAAGATTGGGATGCGGATGTGTAATCGTCGGAGAATTGTTAGTCCCGCAGGGGACGATGCTAGACGGGAGTATTGATTTATTAGATGGGCCTCAATTAGTTCCTCAGCGGTATTGTGGATACCAAGCTGTTCTAGTTTGGCAGTGGAGGTGCTGTGAGGTACCTGCAGGGCGACTCGGTATACTTTACGCAACAGGCGGTTTACTTTGTCAAGTTCTGCTCGGGTGGGATTGAGGTACGGGAGGGAGAAGGTGAGGCGACTGATAATGAAAGCTTGAATGAAGCGTAGGCGTTCTGCCTCCTTGAGGCCTTGGTGCCGGGGAGCGATGCGTCGGAGAAGGCCAATGGTTTGAGTGATCTGGGCGTTTAGTTGAGTGAGGTATTGGGAGTTCGCGCGATTTTGTTGTATTGAGAGCCCTAGCACCTTTATCCGGGGCACCGTAGGAATTTGGCTCTGGCCGAGAGTTATAGTAATGGTAGGAGGGTTCGGGGGTTTACCGCGAGGAGGAGGGAGAATTAGTAGCTCGGATTTTGCTGTGGAACATGTGAGCCCTGCTTGAGCCGCGGCAGAGAGGACCATATTTGCACCGGTTTGAAGTGTTTCTTCAATTTGGGCATCGCTTCCTCCAGAAGTCCAAAGGGTAATGTCATCCGCGTACATACTGTGTCGAAGGTAGGGTATTTGAGAAAGCTGTTGTGGTAGTTGGAGGACGGCTACGTTAAAGAGCAACGGTGACAACACTGCTCCTTGAGGGGTTCCCATGGATGACATTTTTATTGGTGCGGAGGTGACATCTCCTAGGTGAAGCTCCGCGGTACGGTTGCTTAAAAAGGAACGGATGTAATTATAGGTACGGTGGCCAACTTTCAATGATTCAAGATTGCTCAGGATTGCTGCATGGGAGACTTGGTCGAAAGCTTTTTGAAGATCAAGAGCTAGAATGGCGGCCGTGTCCATTCTGGAAGGAGGGGCAATGATGTCATGATGGAGTTGTAGGTGGACGTCTTGGACTGATAGCTGAGAGCGGAAGCCAAGCATTGTGGGGGGATAGGCGTTGGAATCGTCCAGGTATTGAGTAAGGCGGGTGTGAATAATATGTTCAAGGACTTTGCCTACACAGGAAGTAAGAGATATAGGTCGGAGATGTTCGAGTGCGAGGGGTTTGCCAGGTTTAGGTATGAAGGATATTTTAGCATGTTTCCATTCGGGAGGTAGAGTGCCGGTAATCCAGAAGTGATTATAGTATTTGGTGAGAGTGGCTATAGAGGTATCATCAAGGTTTCGTAGAAGTTTATTGGTTATGCCGTCCGGGCCGGGAGCTGTGTTGGTGCGGATCTTGAGGAGCGCCGCGCGTACCTCAGCTTGTGTGATTTCTCGGTCTAAATCAGGGTGTGGGGGTCCAGAGTAGTTGGGCGCGATAAAAGTGGGGCCTTGTGCTATGTACGTAGCTTTGAGATAATCTAAGAGTTGGGTGTTGGTGCCGGGATATTTATGGACAAGCTGAGTGAGTCGTGATTGGGTTTGGGTTCGGGAGGAGCTAGGGTCCAGTAGGTGTCGGAGAAGGTGCCAGGTACGACGCATACCCAGATTTCCGCGCATCTGGTCACAGAGTTGTACCCATTGGAGTCGGGCGAGTTCAAGGGCGTGGGCCTCAATAGTTTTTTGTAGTTCCGCTAATCTGGCCCGGAGTCGGCGGCGGTGTTTACCAGCTCGCCACCTTCGTTCAATACTTCTATAAGCTTCCCAGAGATGGTGGAGGCGAGTATCAACAACGTCGCTTGGAATTTCATGTTCGAGGGGTTTGTCTTGAGATCGTTTAGTTGTTAAAAGTCCGGCGATCCAAGTGGTCAGAGAGGTGGCATCGATGCTTGTTGGTGGCGGGATCTGCTCACTTTCTGTACGGAACTGGTGCCAGTCAGTAATATACTGCTGACGCGGTTTCGATGCAAGCGAGTGGATGGGTTGGAGGTCCAATGCAATGATAAAGTGATCGCTGCCTAGCGAATGAGGTGTGCTGTGCCAGCGTAAGCAATGGATGTTGCGGGAGAAAGAGAGATCAGGCATGGTATCGCGTTGCACACTGTTTCCCATGCGCGTGGGGGTGGTCGGGTCAGATTCAATCGTTAGACGTTTGGTTTGGACAAGGTCCCACAGACGGCGGCCTTTGGGTGTGGTGCGATGGTACCCCCAAGCGAGATGGGGAGCATTAAAATCACCAAGGATTAGCAGGGGATGATGCTGTGCTGCTCGGATGGCATGAGTAAAGAGGGAGCTAAAGTTGTGAGCTGTGGCTTTGGGGCTACTGTAAACATTCAATACGTAGAGGCGAAGGGCTTGCCGAGCAGGAGGATATAGAATAATAAAATCATGTGGTATGTCCGTACCCTCAATGGGAGTGGACTCAACAGAGACGTTGCGGTGCACGAGGGTAGCAGTGAATGGGTTGTTAGGGGATTGTATGGTTTGATAGCCCGTGAGTTTTACTTTGAGCCCTGGTTCCTGAAGCGCAATGATGGTGGGACTGGGGTCGTGAGTGGATATGTGCATTTGCAGGTTGTGGCGCTTTTTACCAAAACCTCTGCAGTTCCACTGCCAGACTAGAATTTTAAGTTTAGATTTGCTCATTGTCAAAATCAGAAGGGGGGAGGGGGACTTCTTGTGGGGTCGGGGCTAGGTTAGCATTTGTTGTGAGCGCCCGCACGCAAGACTGTATTTCTCCGCGAAGTTCTGTAATAGCAGCTTGTAAGGCGTTTTGGGTGCTTACTAGAGTTTGGTGTAACTGAAGATATTCCTGCCTTTGATTAGTTAAAGCCTGTTCAATGGAGCCGAGGCGGTCATTCGTTGCGTTATCGATATGAGTTTGGGGGAGTTCTGGTGGCGGGGCCTTACGTTTGTGGGGAGGGGCTTGGGATGCTTCAAGCTCCATGTCGGTGTCGGAAGGCGTGGGGGGCGCGGGAGGTGCGTTGGTATTGGGTGTGGCGAGAGTGTTGCGGAGAGCGAGGTTTTCCTGTTTGAGGAGGATATTTTCTTGGCGTAGCTGTGCAATCTCGGCGCGTATTGCCTGTAGTTCTCGAATGAGGTCTGGGGAATAGTGGGGTGCATTTGGAGGTGGGGGATTGTTGGGAGGCAGACGTGGGCGGCTCACCTGGAAATGTTGAGGGTCTTGCTCTGTTTGTTGTTGGCCGGTGGATGTTGTAGCCGTGTGGCGTAGGTTAGTCGTCAGGACGGAAGAGTTTGCACTCTGTTGCATCGATGAGGTAGTCGGCCCTCCAGTTGGCAGCTGCTTCCAAGGCTTGCCCTGTCCCTCTGAAGGTTTCTCTCGGTCTTTAGTGCTCCAGGCGTGGCGCGCAGGATGGTTGGCGCAGGTTCCGCGGTCGAGGCCAGGAAAATCGGCGGGGCTGTCATTCGGAGTCTTGGCTGATTTCACTTGTTCCGAGACCACCTGAGCGTACGATGGTGGTCGCTTGCGGGGTTGGAAGCGTCGTGGACAGTCTGCAGAGCCCGTGAGATGAGGGCCCTCGCACACTACGCACCGGTGAGTGCACGGGTGGTTCTCCGATGGATTCGTGATGCCGCAACTGGAGCAGCGCGGGGGGGATTTGATGTTTGGGCACACATCTTGCCGGTGCCCAGCTTGCCAGCACGCTGTGCATGCTTCCGTCTTGCGGCGAAATGGCTTGCACCGGTACGTCGCTGCCCTATATCGCACCCAGAAAGGGACTCGGTGGCCGTCGAACAAGATTTGAACTATGTTGGAGGTGTTCAGGCGTTTAACGTCAAGGATCGGTAAGTCTGGGTTATAATTCAAAATACTGTCCTGCACTTGTTCCGGGGTGTCGTCTTCGGGAACATTGAAGATAACTCCCGTGATGGTATTAGCTGGCGCGGACACATGGGCGGCTACTTCATACTGGTGACCGCGAAGCTCGAGGAACCTAATTCCGGCGTACCGGGTGGCACGGTCTTCTGACGGTGTGCTAATAAGGAGGTAATTAGCCACACAGTGTACCCGAATTTGGTCTTCACGGTTCAGCGCCACTCCTGCTTGGGTCTGGATTGCATCGGCTAGAGTGGCTTGCGCTACAGACGACAGTGCAATTCCTCCTCGAGGGCGAAGGACGATTTTAACATCAGACTCCGGGAGAGGCGAAGCCGGCGGCGGGCGACGCTGGGGACGCTTTTTGTCTTGCTTGGGTGCACGCGCGGCGCTCGAGGTGTTCATGGCTGCAGTAGACGCACGTGCTTGGTCTCGTAAGGCGTGTTGCCGGTGGCGGATCGTAGCCCACCCGGGCTGCTCGAGTTCTTCGGGGTCGATGTCGTCTCCTTCCACGATGTTTTCCATGACGGGTATTACGCTGAGCGGCGATGCGCCGGAGCTGGCGCGGCCGCTTGCAGATGTTGCGCCGGCGACGACAGCGGCTTCACTAGGCCTTACAATATAGTCATTCATTCGTTCATTTCAAAATTTCGTCCGACTAATTATTTCCATTTACGTTATCATAACGAATACATTTGGAACCTTTGTGAATGCTGCAATATTGTGAAAATGCAGGGCGTTACATGGTTCGCCATTTCCTGTAATTTTTTAATATTTTTCTTATCTTTTTAGTTTGTCAAAATTTCGTTCGACAAAATATCTGCATTTACGCTATTGCAACGATTAGAGGTTAAACTTTCGAAAATATGCATTATTATGGAAATGCCATGCGTTATACGTTTTGCCTTTTTCTGTAATTTTAATCGTTTTTTTCCAAAATTTAGTCTGACCTATTATCTCCATTTGCGCTATTATGACGATTACAGGTGAAACTTTTCCAAAATCTGTATTATTATGGAAATGCCATGCGCTATACGTTTTGCCTTTTTGTGTAATTTTTTTTTTCAAAAGTTCGTCCGACCAATTATCACCATTTACGTTATTGTAACGATTACATTTGGAACTTTTTGGAAATCTGCAATATTGTGGAAATGCTTGGCGTTACACCGTTCGCAATTTTCCGTAATTATTTGATATTTTCTTACATTTTTAGTTCGTCAAAATTTCTTTGGTCCTGTTATCTCCATTTACTCTATTACAACGATTAGATGTGAGACTTTCGCGAAATCTACATTATCGTGGGAATGCAAGGCGTTACAGGGTTCTCCATTTCCCGTTTTTTCGTGTGTTTCTTATTTGTTAGTTTTTCAAAATTTTGTTCTACCACTTACCACCATTTACGCTATTATCGCGGTTACAGCTCAATCACTCCAAGCTACTAATATGAGCTTGAATAAAGTTTTCAAGCTTTCCCCTTGCCCCCCAAATATCCGAGCATTAGTGACTGCGGCCATTAGGGCAGGAAAAACAACCGCAAATGAGTGGCAGCGCTGCAGCCGGGTCCGATGGTTTAGCTAAGAAAAAGGGCTCCTCTTACATTCGATTTGACCTTAAGTGCAAATTCTTCACTAACTTCTATTTTCTTATTGCTTACATTATCTTCGCATAATTTGTATCTTGCCCTTACCTGGCCTTAGCTTTTCTACAAGCGTAGGCATGGGCAGCTTACAACTTCAGTGAAGCGAAGTCAGCTTCGAAGATAATTCGATTTTGTAGATTTTACGAAGTTGACAGAGTCAACGAACAAACTAAAACCACATTTTTCCGGGCGTAAGTCTTGTTGGGGCTCAGTTTTCACTGCGTGATCGAACTGCGGCGATCCGCGGGCGTTCGGCCGGCCGATTGTGTCGGAGCTGTGGTCGGCAGTCGGCGTTCGGCTGGCCGATTTTGTCGAAGATGTGGTCGGCGGTCGGCGATTTTCGCAGTAGGCGCACTGAACCGATGAAGCCTCAGGGAGGAGCCATGGAACTCGTGTGGGTACCGGCTCACTCGAAGGTGGAAGGCAACGCCCTCGCCGACCACCACGCCCGAGAACTGTCCGTCCGGGCCGAGGACGAGCCGGCTGAGCTACCGCATCCCGTGACGAGCTTTAAAGACATAACTCGGATGTACAGATACGCGAGGGGCAAACTTCCCGAACCGCACCCGCAGTTAACCAGGCAACAGCAAACGATCCTACGGCGCACGCAGGCGGGATCGCTAGCGCATCCCGTTCTGTTACGCCGAATGTACCCGGCGCAGCACGACACCCTCTGCCCTTTCTGCAAAATGGAAAGACGCACTCTGGCACACATAGTCGAGTGCAAAGACCTCAAGAACCCCCCACCTCCTCTTCACCGAACACCCCCAATCCCCAACCCCCCGAGCGATGGGAGACCTTGTTGTCCAGCCCCGCCCTGCCAACTCATCTCGCACTGACGGCCAGGGGCCAGGAGTTGCTGGAGACATATGGGTCCCGTGAATAGGGAACCATCCGGTCTGGTGCCTGCGCGCACCATCGAATTGTCGAGCTCAGTAAAGCTGATTCTCTTTCTCTCTCTCGATCGGGAAGAGTAAGCGTCATAAAAAAAAACGTCATAGAAGACCGTTAAAGAGATGCATTATGCAGGGCAGCACTTTCGAATTGATTTTTCTACTAAATGAATCTACGTTAGCGTACACTGAGTGGTCGAAACAAACCCTAAGGACTCCGGACTTATTTTGCACAAGTAATGTCACAAATTTACAAATCACTGCACTGTCATTTTAGGGTATCGAATAGCAAAGCTGCACACGACGGTACGAAAGTATGAGTGCACTTACATCCCATTTTCGATTAGTTTTTTTTCCTGGCGGCATCGTCGTCGCCGTCTGGACTCCGTCTTTTGCTCTCGGCACCGAAGCCACATGACATAACCCGTTCCATGCGTTACTTTTCTCCACGCAGATTGTGTACGAAGAGGTGCTATTCCACAGGAAGTATGAAAAACGCTTCTATATCGATAGCGAATTGAACGACACATTATATGTCGCCATTCAACCTGACCGCCGCAAAGTACATTTGAAGGTGAAGGCGTGGCTGGTGAATCCCAGGGGACGAGTGTGCCAAGAGTGCCATGAAACACTTGATGGTACCCGCATCATCATCACCATTCCCCCGCATGAGGTAACGTAAATTTTCGCGTACTCCTGCTAGGATTCGGAAAAATTTCATGTAGGATTTCAAAGAAGCCTAACGTCACCAGCCATGTTTGTGTGGCGACGAAGACAATCGCGGCGTTTTGTTTATGTTTATCTATTTCTGTAATCTTTATCGGTCGCGTCAACGTTCTCGTCGTAGGAAGGATACTGGAAGCTGCACATGGAGTCCGAGAGCCCTGCCGCAATTAATTTGACCATCCAAGTCAAGTTCCTGGAAAGACGTGGCAACACGATTCGCGTCACTACCAAAGTCGGAAACCTACTCGTCGACCAGCCGTCCCAAGGGATCGTGTATGCGAAAGTTACCAAGGGCAAGCAAGTCGTGTTGAACGCCGCTGTTGGCGCCGTGGTGTCGGGTCACGATGTGCAAGGCCGGCTCCACGAGCTAAGGGTCCTGCTCCACGACGACGGACTAGGTACAGTGTCCAAGCTTGACGGCCATCCTTGAGCAGGCTAACATTGCAATATCAAGAAGTCGTCTTGGCATGCTCTAACGTTCATACCAGCATACTAGAAAGTGGTTTTGGCAAATTTTAATGTTCATACCAGCATATACTACCATTTTAACCGCGGAGCTGTTTAAACGCAAAAATTTCATCGCACGGGCGTGTGTTGTTTTTTTTTGCGTGTGTGAGCGTGTGGTTAAAGGCCCACATTTCGCAATTCTTTCCCCCATTTTCTGCGTAAAAATTCAGGGGAACTTGCGTTCATGCGCCAGACCTGAATGGCAAAGCTGCTGTAGGTGAGCATAATTGTTTATTAGCAGTGTGTGGTGCTAGTATCAGCGTCATATGCATAGAAGAGGGCGTCTTCTTCTTCACGGCGAGTGGCGGATGTGAAATCATCCTCGGCAATGTAGTCTTCCGCCAGCTCAACTGGCGAAGCTTGTACTGTCCCGCAAGGCTTGAAACATAGCGGAGCTGCAGGATTTATTTATACGGGAGCACTAAATCGCGACACACAGCATTTTTACAAGTTTGAAATTGTTTATATAAATGTTCGTTCGTTGCACTCAACTCTCCTAGTAGTAGTGATCGCCATAAGCGTCGATATCGTCGTGTTTCTAGTGCCAAGCGTTGCAGCGCGGTAGCGCTTGACGACAGCGCTGGAGTTTTAAGTGCGGAACACTTTTTAGACACTCGCCTTGTCGTTCTAGCTCGCTCGCTGGAACCAAGCATACCGCTACGGCGTTACGGTGTAGCCTGTCATGGTCCCTTCGCCACGGCGTAACCCAGAGGCTTCGAAAGCCAAGCGGTGTATATAGTCATAAGCGCTCGAAACTCGTGAACTGCTGGCGCTAAGCAGTGGCTTAGCTCGGCTATGCCAGGATCAACGCCGCCTGTATAATCCTTGCCTAACGCGTGAGCCAAACAGCCACTCTCCACTCTCCAAATGGCCAAACAGCCACTCTCCTGTTGCTCTCTCCTACCCTTTATCACTCCGTAGCCTTCCTACGAGCTTTCATGTCCACCAGCCAGTCTCGGAAAATATGCAAAATAGTTGGCAGTGTGTCTAGTGTTCCGCAGGCGGCGCTCACACACCTTTGAGGCAAGCTGACCGACGCACGCTGTAGAAGTGGGTGCAGTGTTCGCGGCTCGCGAGCAGTGACGTAAGGCGGAACGTCCGCTGGCGCGCGCCACATACCGGATGAGTTCCTGAACTAAGCGTCCCTACGACTCCCATTGGGAAGCGGGTGACGCGTTAGGCAATATTTATACAGGCGGCGTTGCCAGGATATACGTAGCATGAGCTAAGGTTCAGCTAGTTATTCTTAGCCTTCCTAGTTGTCTAGGATTAGCTGATTATCATGCACGCTGCTGCTTATCATCCAATCCAAATCCAATCCAAGCCGAGCCAAACCAATCCAATCCAATCCAGGGCAATGCAGTCAAATCCTCGCGCGTGCAAGCACGACATGGCAGTGCAACACCGGCACGTGCGGGAAGAAAAGCACAAAGAGAACAGAACTCCCGCTTGCGCAGTTTCAGGCAGGGGGCGCGCGAGCACTGCGAAGGCGGAAAATTTGAATTGCATGGGGTGGTAGCAGTAAGCGGATAACGGCGTTACAGTGCATTATGGCAAATCACTGCTATGCACTTGTGACAGCTTTAACATTGAGTGGAACGGCTTTAATTTTATTTTTAGGGGCGAAGCCCCTTAAGGGGTGGTGCTGTTAGCGTCTCCTTTCGTTGTCATCGTCGCAATCGTCATCTCATGTAGTCACGGTACTAAAACACCAGGGCACTCGTTCACGTCTCGCGGTAGAACGTAATGCGTAGTAATTAACACTGGGACGTCCGTTTACGTATCGCGCTAGAAGGCTTTATGCTTCAAAGACAAGAGACTCCGTTGGCAAAACGCCAAGGTGCCAAGAATACACTTATACACTGCAAGCTTCGCCCCTCCCCAGGCTCCACGTTGTGGAGATGGCCCGGGATTTTTAAGTGCAGAGCACTTTAGCCGCTCACCTTGTCGTCGTAGCTCGCTCGCTGGAGTCAAGCAGAGCAACAAAGCGTCCCGTGGTAACGCTGTCATTCGCGGGACGCCAGAGGCTTCGAAAGCCAAATAGTTCGTATAGTCATAAGCGTTCGAAACTCGTGAACCGTTGGCGCTTGTCCTACATATCCCCGTTGTTCAGCGCAAAGAAAACTGAAGGTACATTTCAGGCTAAATAAACGTAACTGACTGGCAGCGCCCGCGTCCATTTAGTTAGGAGCACTCGTTGGTTTGGTTTTTACGATAGTAAGCGAAAAAAGCGGCAGCGTAAGAAAACAATGGTGCGTTCGAAATGGCGCAAATCAGCTCCAGCATACAAAACAGAAATTAAAACATGCACAAAAAGAATAGACTCCCTCCCACTGGCGCAGTTTCAGGCAGGGGGCGCGCCAGCACTGCGAAGGCGGGAAAATTGAAATGCTTGGGGTGGTAGCAGTGAGCGGATAACGGCGACACTGCTCATTATGGCGAATCACATCTCTGCACTTCCGACAGCTTTCACATTCAGTGGAACGGCTTCAATTTCTGCTGAAGCCACTGCGCGAGCCGGGTACTAGGCAGTCGCCACGAGACACACGCTCATGAGAGCTCTGCATTATCTTGCTCCTCATTGTTTTTTTGCGCGTTGTTTGTTTGTTTTGCTAAAGCCATTTCGCGTTAAAGGAACACTCAGCGGTGGCCGCGACGTACGCGCTCACGAGAGCTCTGCATTATCTTGCTCCTCGCTGTTTTCTTGCGAGTTTTTTATTGTTTGTTTTGCTAAAGCAACTTCGCGTGAAGGGAACACTCGGCGGGGGCCGCGAGACACCCGCTCACGAGAGCTCTGCATTATCTTGCTCCTCGTTGTTTTCTTGCGAGTTTTTTTTTTGTTTCGTTTTTCGAAAGCCACTTTGCGTGAAGGGAACGACTGGCGGTGGCCGCGAGGCACGCGGTCACAATAGCTCTACATTATCTTGCTGCCCGTTGTTTTTTGCGAATTTTTTGCTTGTTTGTTTGCTAAAGCCACTTTGGCTAAGGAAATGCTCGGCGGTGGCCGCGAGGCACGCGCTCACGAGAGCTCTGCACTATCCTGTTCCTCGTTGTTTTTGCGAGTTTTTTTGCTTGTTTGTTTTGCTAAAGCCACTTCGCGTGAAGGAAACACTCGGCGGTGGCCGCGAGGCACGCACTCAAGAGAGCTCTGCATTATCTTGCTCCTCATTGTTTCTTGCGAGTTTTTTTTCTTGTTTGTTTTGCTAAAGCCACTTCGCGTGAAGGGAACACTCGGCGGTGGCCGCGAGGCATGCGCTCATGAGAGCTCTGCATTGTCTTGCTCCTGGTTGTTTTTTGCGAGTTTTTTTGTTTTGCTAAAGCCACTTCGCGTGGAGGGAACTCTCGGCGGTGGCCGCGAGGTACGCGCTCACGAGAACTCTGCATTATCTTGCTCCTCGTTGTTTTCTTGCGAGTTTTTTTGTTTGTTTCGTTTTTCGAAAGCCACTTTGCGTGAAGGGAACGTCTGGCGGTGGCCTCCAGGCACGCGGTCCCAATAGCTCTACATTATCTTGCTGCCCGTTGTTTTTTGCGAATTTTTTTGCTTGTTTGTTTTGCTAAAGCCACTTCGCGTGAAGGGAACGCTCGGCGGTGGCCGCGAGGTACGCGCTCACGAGAGCTCTGCATTATCTTGCTCCTCATTGTTTTTTGCGAGTTTTTTTTGTTTCGTTTTGCTAAAGCCACTTCGCGTGAAGATAACACTCGGCGGTGGCCGCGAGGCATGCGCTCATGAGAGCTCTGCATTGTCTTGCTCCTCGTTGTTTTTTGCGAGTTTTTTTGTTTTGCTAAAGCTACTTCGCATGGAGGGAACTCTCGGTGGTGGCCGCGAGGTACGTGCTCATGAGAGCTCTGCATTATCTCGCTCCTCGTTGTTTTCTTGCGAGTTTTTTTTGTTTGTTTGTTTGCTAAAGCCACTTCGGCTAAGGAAATGCTCGGCGGTGGCCGCGAGGCACGCGCTCACGAGAGCTCTGCATTATCTGGCTCCTCGTTGTTTTCTTGCGAGTTTTTTTGTTTCGTTTTTCGAAAGCCACTTTGCGTGAAGGGAACGACTGGCGGTGGCCGCGAGGCACGCGGTCACAATAGCTCTACATTATCTTGCTGCCCGTTGTTTTTTGCGAATTTTTTTGCTTGTTTGTTTGCTAAAGCTCGGCGGTGGCCGCGAGGCACGCGCTCACGAGAGCTCTGCACTATCCTGTTCCTCGTTGTTTTTGCGAGTTTTTTTTCTTGCTTGTTTTGCTAAAGCCACTTTGCGTGAAGGGAACGCTCGGCGGTGGCCGCGAGGCACGCACTCACGAGAGCTCTGCATTGTCTTGCTCTTCGTTGTATTTTGCGAATTTTTTTGCTTGTTTGTTTGCTAAAGCAACTTCGCGTAAGGGAATGCACGGCGGTGGCCGCGCTCACGAGAGCTCTTCATTATCTTGCTCCTCATTGTTTTTTGTGACTTTTTTGCTTGTTTGTTTTGCTAAAGCCACTTCGCGTGAAGGGAACGCTCGGCGGTGGCCGCGAGGTACGCGCTTACGAGAGCTCTGCATTATCTTGCTCCTCATTGTTTTTTGCGAGTTTTTTTTTGTTTGTTTCGTTATGCTAAGGCCACTTCGCGTGAAGGGAACACTCGGCGGTGGCCGCGAGGTACGCGCTCACAAGATCTCTGCATTATCTTTCTCCTCGTTGTTTTCTTGCGAGTTTTTTTGCTTGTTTGTTTGGCTAAAGCCACTTCGCGTGAAGGGAACGCTCGGCGGTGGCCGCGAGGTACGCGCTCACAAGAGCTCTGCATTATCTTTCTCCTCGTTGTTTTCTTGCGAGTTTTTTTTCTTGCTTGTTTTGCTAAAGGCACTTTGCGTGAAGGGAACGCTCGGCGGTGGCCGCGAGGCACGCACTCACGAGAGCTCTGCATTATCTTGCTCTTCGTTGTATTTTGCGAATTTTTTTGCTTGTTTGTTTGCTAAAGCAACTTCGCGTAAGGGAATGCTCGGCGGTGGCCGCGCTCACGAGAGCTCTGCATTATCTTGCTCCTCGTTGTTTTCTTGCGAGTTTGTTTGCTTGTTTGTTTTGCTAAAGCCACTTCGCGTGAAGGGAACGCTCGGCGGTGGCCGCGAGGTACGCGCTCACGAGAGCTCTGCATTATCTTGCTCCTAATTGTTTTTTGCGAGTTTTTTTTGTTTGTTTCGTTTTGCTAAAGCCACTTCGCGTGAAGGAAACACTCGACGGTGGCCGCGAGGCACGCGCTCACGAGATCTCTACATTATCTTGCTCCTCGTTGTTTTTTGCGAGTTTTTTTGTTTATTTTGCTAAAGCCACTTTGCGTGAAGGGAACGCTCGGCGGTGGCCGCGAGGCACGCGCTCACGAGAGCTCTGCATTATATAGCTCCTGGTTGTTTTTTGCGAGTTTTTTTGTTTGTTTTCCACTTCGCGTGAAGGGAGCAGTCGGCGGTGGCCGCGAGGCACACGATCACGAGAGCTCTGCATTATCTTGCTCGTCGTTTTTTGCGAGTTTTTTCTTTGGTTCGTTTTGGTGAAGCCACTTCGCGTGAAGGGAACACACGGCGGTGGCCTCGAGGCATGCGGTCACGAGAACTTGCATTATATTGCTCCTTGTTATTTTTTGCGAGTTTTTTCGTTTGTTTCGTTTTTCTAAAGCCACTTCGCGTGAAAAGAACACACGGCGGTGGCCGCGAGGCATGCGCTTACGAGACCTCTCCATTATCTTGTTCCTCGTTGTTTTCTTGTGAGTTTTTTTCGTTTGTTTCGTTTTGCTAAAGCCACTTCGCGTGAAGGGAACGCTCGGCGGTGGCCGCGAGGCACGCGCTCACAAGAGCTCTGCACTATATTGCTCCTTGTTGTTTTTTGCGAGTTTTTTGTTTTCCACTTCGCGTGAAGGGAACACTCGGCGGTGGCCGCGAGGTACGCGCTCACGAGAGCTCTGCATTATCTTGCTCCTCGTTGTTTTCTTGCGAGTTTTTTTGTTTGTTTTGCTAAAGCCACTTCACGTGAAGGGAACACTCGGCGGTGGCCGCGAGGCACGCGCTCACGAGAGCTATGGATTATCCGGCGCCTGGTTGTTTTTTGCGAGTTTTTTTGTTTGTTTTGCTAAAGCCACTTCGCGTGAAGGGAACACTCGGCGGTAACGGCGAGGCACGCGCTCACGAGAGCTCTTCATATTTGGGGCCTCATTGTTTGTTGCGAATTTTTTTTGCTTCGTTTTCTAAACCCACTTCACGTGAAGGGAACACTCGGTGGTGGCCGCAAGGTACGCGCTCACGAGAGCTCTGCATGATCTTGTTCCTCGTTGTTTTCTTGTGAGTTTTTTTTTTTTGTTTAGTTCTGCTAAAGCCACTTCGCGTGAAGGGAACGATCGGCGGTGGCAGCGAGGGACGCGCTCACAAGAGCTCTGCACTATGTTGCTCCTGGTTGTTTTTTGCGAGTTTTTTGTTTTCCACTTCGCGTGAAGAGAACACTCGGCGGTGGCCGCGAGGTACGCACTCACGAGAGCTCTGCATGATCTTGTTCCTGGTTGTTTTCTTGTGAGTTTTTTTCGTTTTTTTCGTTTTGCTAAAGGCACTTCACGTGAAGGGAACGCTCGGCAGTGGCCGCGATGCAGGCGCTCACGAGAGATCTGTATTAGCTTGCTCCTCGTTGTTTTTTGCGAGTTTTTTTGTTTGTTTTCCACTTCGCGTGAACGGAAAACTCGGCGGTGGCCGCAGGGCACACACTCACGAGAGCTCTGCATTATCTTGTTTGTTTTTTTTGCGAGTTTTTCGTTTGTTTGTTTTGCTAAAGCCACTTCGCGTGAAGAAAACACTCGGCGGTGGCCGCGAGGCACGCGCTCACGAGAGCTGTGCATTATCTTGTCCGCGTTGATTTTTGCGAGTTTTTTTGGCTTGTTTGTTTTGCTAAAGCCACTTCGCGTGAAGGGAACACACGGCGGTGGCCGCGAGGCATGCGCTCACGAGAGCTCTGCAGTATCTTGCTCTTCGTTGTTATTTGCGAGGTTTTTGTTTGTTTGTTTTGCTAAAGCCACTTCGCGTGAATGGAACACTCGGCGGTGGCCGCGAGGTACGCGCTCACAAGAGCTGGTCGTTTTTTGCGAGTTTTTTCGTTTGTTTCGTTTTGCTAAATCCACTTCGCGTGAAGGGAACACTCGGCGGGGGCCGCGAGGTACGCGCTCGCGAGAGGTCTGCATTATCTTGCTCCCCGTTGATTTCTTGCGAGTTTTTTCGTTTGTTTCGTTTTTCTAAAACCACTTCGCGTGAAAGGACCACTAGGCGGTGGCCGCGAGGCACGCGCTCACGAGAGCTCTGTAGTAGCTTGCGCCTAGTTGTTTTTTGCGAGTTTTTTGTTGGTTTTGCTAAAGCCACTTCACGTGAAGGGAACACTCGGCGGTGGCCGCGAGGCACGCGCTCACAGGGGCTCTGCATTATATGGCGACTCGTTGTTTTTTGCGAGTTTCTTCTTGTTTCGTTTTGCTAAACCAACTTCGGGTGAAGAGAACACTCAGCGGTGGCCGCGAAGCACGCTCTCACGAGAGCTATGGATTATCTGGCGCCTGGTTGTTTTTTGCGAGTTTTTTTTGCTTCGTTTTCTAAAGCCACTTCGCTTGAAGGGAACACTCGGTGGTGGCCGCGAGGTACGCGCTCACGAGAGCTCTGTATTACTTGCTCCTCATTGTTTTTTGTGAGTTTGTATGTTTGTTTTGCTAAAGCCACTTCGCGTGTAGGAACACTCAGCGGTGGCCTCGAGGCACGCGCTCACGAGAGCTCTCTATTACTTGCTCCTCGTTGTTTTTTGCGAGTTTTTTTGTTTGTTTTGCTAAAGCCACTTCGCGTGAAGGGAACACTCGGCGGTAACCGCGAGGTATGCGCTCACGAGAGCTCTGTATTAGCTTGGTCCGCGTTGTTTTTTGCGAGTGTTTTGTTTGTTTTGCTAAAGCCACTTCGCGTGAAGGAACACTCGGCGGCATGCGCTACGAGAGCTATGTATTAGCTTGCTCCTCGTTGTTTTTTGCGAGTTTTGTTTGTTTTGCTAAAGCACTTCGCATGAAGGGAACACTCGGCGGTGGCGGCGAGGCATGCGCTCACGAGAGCCCTGCATTATC
The DNA here is from genome assembly GCF_048455015.1 of Haemaphysalis longicornis. Classification (NCBI taxonomy): domain Eukaryota; kingdom Metazoa; phylum Arthropoda; class Arachnida; order Ixodida; family Ixodidae; genus Haemaphysalis; species Haemaphysalis longicornis. Next base: position 114,349,978 of record NW_027526204.1, read on the forward strand.
TTGCTCCTCGTTGTTTTGCTGCGGTTTTTTTCGTTTGTTTCGTTTTCCTTAAGCCACTTCGCATGAAAGAAACACTCGGTGGTGGCCGCGAGGCACGCGCTCACGAGAGCTCTGCATTACCTTGCTCCTCATTGTTTTTTGCGAGTTTGTTTTGCTAAAGCTACTTCGCGTGAAGGGAACACTGAGCGGTTGCCGCGAGGCACGCGCTCACGAGAGTTCTGAATTATCTGGCGAGTTTTTTTGTTTGTTTTGCTAAGCCACTTCGCGTGAAGGGAACACTCGGCGGTGGCCGCGAGGCACGCGCTCACGAGAGCTCTTCATATCTGGTGCCTAATTGTTTTTTGCGAATTTTTTTTTGCTTCGTTTTCTAAAGCCACTTCGAGTGAAGGGAACACTCGGTGGTGGCCGCGAGGTACGCGCTCACGAGAGCTCTGTATTACTTGCTCCTCATTGTTTTTTGTGAGTTTGTATGTTTGTTTTGCTAAAGCCACTTCGCGTGCAGGGAACACTCAGCGTTGTCCGCGAGGCACGCGCTCACGAGAGCTCTCTATTACTTGCTCCTCGTTGTTTTTTGCGAGATTTTTTGTTTGTTTTGCTAAAGCCACTTCACGTGAAGGGAACACTCGGCGGTAACCGCGAGGTATGCGCTCACGAGAGCTCTGTATTAGCTTGGTCCGCGTTGTTTTTTGCGAGTGTTTTGTTTGTTTTGCTAAAGCCACTTCGCGTGAAGGAACACTCGGCGGTTACGCGAGGCATGCGCTACGAGAGCTCTGTATTAGCTTGCTCCTAGTTGGTTTTTGCGAGTTTTTTGTTTGTTTTGCTAAAGCCACTTCGCATGAAGGGAACACTCGGCGGTTGCGGCGAGGCATGCGCTCACGAGAGCCCTGCATTATCTTGGTCCTCGTTGTTTTTTGCGATTGTTTTTGTTTGTTTTGCTAAAGCGACTTCGCGTTAAAGGAACACTCGGCTGTGGCCGTGAGGTACGCGCTCACGAGAGCTCTGAATTATCTTGCTCCTCGTTGTTTTCTTGCGAGTTTTTTTCATTTGTTTCGTTTTGCTAAAGCCACTTCACGTGAAGGGAACGCTCGGCGGTGGCCGCGAGGTACGCGCTCACGAGAGCTGTGCATTATCTTGGTCCTCGTTGTTTTCTTGCGAGTTTTTTTCATTTGTTTCGTTTTGCTAAAGCCACTTCGCATGAAGGGAACACTCGGCGGTTGCGGCGAGGCATGCGCTCACGAGAGCCCTGCATTATCTTGGTCCTCGTTGTTTTTTGCGATTGTTTTTGTTTGTTTTGCTAAAGCGACTTCGCGTTAAAGGAACACTCGGCTGTGGCCGTGAGGTACGCGCTCACGAGAGCTCTGAATTATCTTGCTCCTCATTGTTTTTTGCGAGTTTTTCGTTTGTTTGTTTTGCTAAAGCCACTGCGCGTGAAGGGAACACTCGGCGGTGGCCGCGAGGCACGCGCTCACGAACGCACCCCATTTTCTTAGCATTTTCTCACTGGAATACCACACTTCCGGCTTGTATAACAGCTCCGCTGGTAAAAAATTACGGTTGCGTCCCTTCGTGCACAGACCCTGGAAGCGCGCTGTCCCTTCCCTTAGAGGTGTGCTGCTAAAATATACGAGTGCCAGCCCTCCATTTCTCTTCTCATTACCCGCTCTTTCCCCGCAAACACTATTGCTAAACCAAGACGCCAGATCCCTCGTGATCGGCGAGTGTCTGCGCTACAAGTCGATGCCTTTTTTCGAGCCCAGCGGTTTCAAGAGCGCCACCGCAGGTTATTATGCTGCTGCGGCACGACTTCGTTACGGCCTGCCCTTCTACGCACGGTTATTCTACGCCAGGTTATACGCAAGCGATGTTAGACCAGGGGCAACTACTGATTGCACAAGCTGAGTTTGCGGTGTTCCACCAGTAACAAAAAAGGACGTAGAGAAGGCACTCGAGGAAATTAAAAGAGGAAAGGCTGCAGATCACGACGACATATTTGTCGATCTTTTAAAAGAGGGAGAAAAGTATTGTACTGGAGGAGCTTGCCAGAGTTTTCAGAATGGTAAAGACTATAAAAGTGGCCAGCCTGGAAGAACACCGATTCACAAAGAGAAAGACAAAAACGCCTGTGAATTGCACGCCTGTCCTCCTACTTTCAATTGCATAAAAGCTGTTTGCCAAAGTAATAGTTAGCCGCATAAGTGACAACCTAGATTCCCATCTACCCAAAGAGCAGGCTGGATTTTGGAAAAGATACTCAACAACACATCACGATCGTATTGTCAATCAACCAATCACTCGAAAAATCCACAGAGTAAACGAGACCCCTTTTCGTAGCAAGAATAGGCCACAAAACCGCGTTTGATTCAGCACACACTGCAGCAGCGCTAGAATCATTAAAACACCAGATAATAGAGGAGACCTATATAAAGGGTGCACGGGCAGGATATTTCTTTACAAGCAAAGTTACAACGAATGCCGGATCCCGAACGCTGTTAGGCAGATACCATCCCACCAAAACTATTCACAGCGTGTCTGGATGGGGTATTCAGGAAGCTTCAGTGGGGAAACATGGGATTAAGGATAGGCGGGAAAATTTTGAACCATTTGAGGTTTGAGGACGACAGTCTTGCCAAGTGAGTGAGAACACCTGCAAACAATGCTCTAGTAATTAGCATCAGAAAGCAAGGCAGTGGAACAAAATATAACTATGAATGAATATAAAGTAATGATGAATAAACACCCTAAAAGCGTGCTTTTTAGCGTATGTAACAAAACGCTAGAAGTAGATGAGTACAGCTAAACCTGCTTTTAACGAACAGCGTGATTCAATGCTATTTGTTCTCTATACTGAGTAGTTCGATATAACCGAACCCGCTTATAACGTACTTGAGTATCAAATTTGTCAGAAGCAGTGTGACCAATTGGTGGAAAACGTGATGACGACAGAGAGGCCATGAATAGTAATCTACTCCAAAAGAAATTCTTTGCAGAGAAATGTACACCTATTTGGAGCAGGCAGGGATTTTTCTCCCGAACACAGCGTTTAGCGCCGTAAGTGAGAATCGCGTTCTCGACAGTCCACATAATTTCGACGAACTCCATTCCACTTCCCCATGTTTCGGCGCAGTATCGCCGACGCACATCGGGATCAGAACGGGCTCATCGTAACGGCGAGCGAGGACTGCCGGAGTCGGGAAAACAGCCTAGCATGCTGACCGTTTTTTTTTCCCTCCTTCCTAAAGCGTCGCGGCTTTCAGTAATCGCGGCTTCCTAAACTAAGTTCTCGGCTCACTGGGATAAGACAGCCACCCACTTTTATGCTCACTATATTAACATTTATCCTCATCATCCTCATCATCCTCATCATCGTAAAGACCAATGGGTCTGGAGCTGCCCGCACGCACTTGATAACGTGGCAGGAAGCTGACAAGGAAGGCGCGCATTGGTGCCGCCGCTACGCTTCACGAAAGCGCGGGCGGGCAGCGCGGCGGCCCGGAGGTTAGGCGCAGCCGACTCGCGCTGTCTGGCGTTCGGTGACCACCGATCGCGGGCGCTCAGAGTTTGATACAGTCGAACACGGATATATCGAACTCCAAGGGGATCGCGAAATAGTTCGATATATGAAAAATTCGATATAAAAATATGGGCTCTGAGACCTCACCTATGGCGGACGATCACTTACCGATCGTCGCATTCAAGAATGACAACTAATTGCGCACTCACGACGAACCAGGACGCTTTATTTCCGTGAAAAAAATCGCTGATCTTGGCCTGCTTCTTCGTCTTGGAAACGAAATTAAAGACGCTGGTCTCGATCTTCTCGAGGCTGCACAACTAGAAAACTCCAGCAGTACGCTGCGCCTTCGCACACCATGCACAACACGCACGCAAAAGAAGAACAGCGCGCACGTACCACAAGAACTTTGAAGGTAACGATTCCAAGGCTCTCTGAACGGACTCCAACAAAGAGCTCGCGATGGTCATCTCCGAGAGAAACAATGATCTCCGAAAGGTGCCGGATAACTCGCCAAACAGCAGCAACAGCAGCAAAATGCAAAAGAAGGAGGAGGCCGCCAGCGCCTTTGTTCCCTCTTCCCTTTCCCGAGACGACATCGGGGGAAGACAGACCCAGAGAGAGAGAGAAAACAAAACTATTTTTCGGCAAGCCGGGGAACATACGCAGGCGCAAAAAAAAAAAAAAAAAGGGGGACGTGCGCATTCGGGGCATCCCTACCTCGCACTGTCACATTTTCCGAGCGTTCGGGCTTGTGTGCCTAGGGAGATTTAGCATACCGGGCTCCGTCCACTAACGCTACGGCGGCCGGTAGCGGGGCCCGACTGGGCAAGCGCAAATTCGTTCCGGTAGGGGGGATTAGTTCCGCGAGCCAGTATTCGCCATGCCCTCAATCGGGGGTGCAGCGACCGCCGAAGAGCCCCATCCAGCTCGCGCGGCGTTCGATATACCCAATGTCGGGAAAAATACGGTTCGATATAAACGTACGAATTCCTATTCTTTTACACAGAATTTTCAAGGGGATAATTTATGAGTTCGATATAGACAATAATTCGATATACCCGTGTTCGATATATCCGTGTTCGACTGTATATCCGTCGTTTATTTCGTTATAAAAATATATTTTACGAGCATAATGGCAATCAACTTTTAGTGTTCGCTATAAAGTGTAATTCGTTCTGTTCGAGTTTATTATATTCGGGCTTCACTCCATATCTCTCCATAACGGGTTGTAAGAGCTGACTCCAACCACGCGAGACAAATTAGGCCCAGGACAGGTATGCACTGGATCGGTGTCGGCAAACGCTCCCAAATACGAAAAAGTAAGCTATTTTATAAGAATATATAGCCAATGCATCCTGCCGGTGATGACACATGAAGCGGAAACTGGGCGATTTACAAAACAACTAGAAAACAAACTTAGGTCGGATCAACGGGACGTGGAACGAATAACGTCAAGATTAACAGTCAGGGACAGAAAATGACCAACCTGGATCAGACAACAGACTAGAGTAGAAGATGTCATAGTTCAACTAAACAAAAAAAAAAAAAAAGACTTTGGATGGCCATGTAGTGAGACGAAAATACAACCGGTGGACGATTAGGGTAGCAGAGTGAATACCACGAGATGGGTCTAAAAGAAGGGGAAGGCCATTAACCCTATGGAGGGACGAACTATTTAAATTCGCGGTCAAGCACTGGACTCGAGCTGCACAGGACATGTGGGGTCGGAGGTCGATGGGAGAAGGCTTCTTCCTGCATTGGGCCTAAGTAGGCTATGATGATTATGACGACGTCGGTGATGATTATTGTAAAGCTTACCAGAAAATTTCTCGTGCATTTCTTAAACACGTTACAACAATTATGATTCTTGCTGTTCGTCGCATCATACGAATTTGCTGTTTTGAGCCCCGGTTGCGTAGTAGTCGTCATCACCATTATCACCATCGTCATTTAATTTTCTCTTAATACATAAGGCATGCATAAGGAGCAATGCATAAGGCGTATTGCTGAAGTTGGGCCCCGAAACTGTGAAATTCGCTTGGTTGAAGCAGTTTGTGTGTCGAGCGCCTATTCGTGTGCGACAGCAGATTAGCGATCAGTGATTAAGAAAGATACGTTTGCGTTATGCACCATTTTGCTGCAGCAACTTGCAGCATTTTGAATTTCCAACAACTAACATATTTTCTTACCGTGTGGCTACCCGTATGAACGTTCGCTTTGTCGAAAAAAGGTGCAGCACGTATTGAAGACTTCAGGCACTGCTGAGACAGTATTTTTTTTCTTACACCTCTTTCTTCCGTCACTCTAGATCCTGACACCGACGCCGATGACGGAACATACAGTGGATATTTCACCAAATTTCTCGGCAAGGGCAGGTATGCCGTTGAGGGCTTCGTATCAAATGGGAACCGGACTGCAGTACTTGCTGATCCCTTGGAAAGCTCTCCAAGCTTCTTCAGCACACCCAATATTACGGTGGCAGCAGGTGAGTTGGAAGCGAGGGGGAATACTGCGCGGGTAGCGCCTCAGAAAACAATGTAGCGTATCTTTGACTTTGCGCAACTTTGACATTTCGCGTGTCTCAGGAGCGTGTAAGCGCTCCTTTGAGATAATTTGACTAGGTTTTGTTCCGGAAACTTAATGGATAATTTAGAAAATATCAAGCGAAAAGGAAGGCGAACAGCAAGATTGGTCTTCTGTTATTGTCTTTTCTTCGTAGTTTTTTTCGGTATGGCAGACAGTTTTCAGTACATTGCGAGTGACGTCACAATAGATGGAATCAATTGATGGTTCTTTTTTTCTTTTATTTTGACACGTTTTTGGGGACGACCAGCGTGCCATCGTAACGGCAGCACGAGAAACTTCATTCGTATGCAACGCTGTGTGTGTCGGAATTACCGGTTGCTTCTCGTGATTTGAGCGTTGCCTCGAACGTTTATGCTCCACTTCTGCAGCCCGTGAAATGTTTAAGAGCTGTGTATCGTGAAGTGAAAGGTATTTTTTATCTCTCACGGTTGGCTGACTTCAAACAAACAATAAACTTCTCCGGATTTCAGTTCCCCGAAAACGCAGTGAATGATCTGTTGCCAACGTTCGGCTTTCGCGAAGCATCATCACGACAACCTTTGTCATCACCACTAACATCACAGTATTCATGCCGGCTCCTAAACGAATGTTCTCCCGCTGACAACCGATCCCCAGAGCTCTTCGATGTAGGCAATTGCGGAACTCCGCCTCAAAAAACGGCCCGCATTTGCCACCCCCCCCCCTCTTTCTGCTTTGGATCGTGCGTATGATGGCGCCACAGCGGCCAGCGCGCGCACTATCCAAAACACAAATTAGCTATACAAATAGGCAATTTAACGCAAATTTTGTAATAAAGGTGCATAATTCTTTATTTTTGTACTTGCCTAAGTTATTCATTGAGTCCTTAACTGCGGCTTTTTTTACGGACTGTTTATACGTCTGCGCAACTGCCTCTACCGATTGACACTTGTGCGGCACTCCGGCACAATACAGGTCCGACCTGAAGTACTAAATTTGCAGTTGTCGCTCGGCCTACGTCTCAATGTATGCCAAAACTAATCCAGTATCTGATCAAGTGGCTCTGAATAATCCTTTAAAGCTTGCGTCAAGCCTTCGAAGCGAATTTTGAGCTCTTTTTTTTTTTTGCCGCCGGAAGACTGCTTATGACGCGCACCAGACGACACTGAGCAGGCGACAACGCATCTTGTTGAACGCACGGAGGCATTTTTTTACTACTCATGGTTTGAATGCATATAAACACTTGGTGGTTGAACACTTTGGGCTTCTTCGGCAAAAAAGATTTACGTAAGCACCGAAATACCATTTCTCGCCCAGCTCGTCGAGCGTTTAACCACTCGTGGCCTCCGCAATCGGCTGCCGGCGGCGCGCCGTTGCAACAGAGTGTTTTAGCATAGCGTGCTCCGTCCGCTAACGCTACGGCGGCGGGTAGCGGGGCGCGACTGGGGAGAGCAAATTCGTCACGGTGGGGTGGATTAGTTCCGCGCGGCCTGCCTTCGCCATGCCCGCTCTTTCCCTCCGCTGCGGGGCAACCTCCTCGCACTCCCCGCATGCGCATGCGCAGTCCGGTCCCGCTACCCGCTAACCTTAGCGTAGCGTACAGGAGCCGCTATGCTAAAACTCTCCAAGCCGCCGGCAGCCGATCGCGGAGGCCACGAACCACGTTATATAGTTTATTTTGTCACCAACAGATGGCGACACTCTACGGGAAAAGCCAAAGCAGTGGACCAATTGTGGGGCGACTTTTTGATGCATGGAAGTTTCGCAACTCCTGTATCACGTGACTCTGCCAATCACTTCGGGTCTGCGCTATACAAAACCACTCTTGGCGCCACGCATATTTTTGCAGTTAGCTCCTTTCTCGTATACTTTTCGTTCTGTTTCTTTTAGCCCCATTCAAACCATGATGGTTCAGTTTCCCACTTTCCAGCAATACGTACCCCGACGAACTTTTCTTCTGTTAGGGTCAATTGCGTATAAAATTAAAATAACACGCCGTATTTCAGGATCGCTCATTCCTACGAATAATCAGACAACGTGAGACTGTACTGCGCATGAGGCGACAAACAGGGTGCCGGCCTGATTGAAACATGGCTGTGTCGGTATCGTCTTCCACTCCCTATTTTACACTTTTGTGATGGTGAGTGCGCGCGGATCGCACCAAAGTCAAACCGTCCGTACAACAGGTCATAATCCTAGTCGTAATGATTTCGGGCACGGATTCAAACGAAATCGGGGTGTTACGATTATTTCCCACAAATGAGTTCACGTAAGCTTATTTAGAAGTTAAGCTTACGAAAAGAGGCTGGTACGCACTGTACATCTTTCTTTAATTTTTAATTTCTTCATCGATCCCTTGGTTTAACGTGAAAGTACGCTAAGCTGTTCTTTTTTCTACTTTGACCCCCAGCGCCAACCCTCGAAGGAGGGGCTTCCTCTTACCCGATCGAGGACCTCGAGGTTGTCAACACATCGTCCGAAGACGCAAACAGAAACAGGCGTGAAGTGTCGCAACCCTTGGAGAACTTCCAAAGAAAGCAATTAGGGGGGAGCTTCGCGGTCACCAAAAACATCGTTGAAAAAAACGTGCCCCCCGGAAACATCCGGGACCTCAAAGTGGCTTACGCGCGACCGGGAAGTAACCGGACGCTCCTCGTGCAACTCACCTGGACCTGGCCAGGAGCGCACTTGACTGACGGGAAAGGTGCGTGTCTTAGGAATATATACAAATCGAAACAAGTGAGAAGAATATCTCCCCTGGAAGCTACATTTAAAGAGAAATGTCACTGCTACAGGACATCTAAGCAACTTTTGGAGCACTCTTGACGTTTGTTTGAGACTCTGCAGAAGACGCGCCTGCAGCACTAAGGATTATACCTAACAAATTACGCCGGATCTTAATGCGCCTGCGCACACGCACGTAGACATACACACAGGAATGTCAAATAGTTTAGATCAGGTGCATTACTTACACACAAGCACAACGCCCACCATTAATCGGTACTCCTGGTGCAGTCTCGGTGAAGTCGTATCCCATAGTCTCAATTAAGCCTGGATGTGAATATGTGCATTACTGTTACGCTGTACCCTTTCTCTAGCAGTCAAGATCTCAAATGGGTGCGTACAATTAAGGCGTGCATTCTCGGGGCAGAATTAATACTTGTGGAAAAGCAACCATCGTAGCAGTTTACAACCAGTGCTGTATATACCAAGAACTTGAAAGGTTGTAATTTTTGTCTTACTGAGAATTCCCTCTTAGTAAATACTACCAGTAAGGAAAAAAAAAATGGGTTGAAATGTTGCCGTCACCACTATTTCGTAACTACCCTGCACAAAAATAAATTGCATATGGGAAACACGGCTTGCAGCTACGGCGTTTTGCGGCTTTATGTAATATTTACAGACCACGTTTAATCATCTGAACGTTTCCGATTGTACACCGTTTGTCAAAATTTTGTGCGCCAATCCTAAGCCTTCTCGACCACAAAGAATTCAAAGAAGCGGCTTTACCTTTAAATGTGACAAAAATATTTTGAGGCAGTTAGAAAGAAAGGTGTTTTCTCTTGCTTTACTGCATGAAAAGTTTCAGCCTTGCACGGAACGTAAGCTTGTGCATCGAATTTTTTGCAGCCTGCACGTTTCCGGTTTCGCCCACAAAATTTCGATAAAGATTGTACAAAGAATAAGGAAATTGTGTATATGTCGAGCTTTAGTACTAAAGAGAGTAGTAGAAGAGAAAAGTTACGCGTTCAGGCGTCGAGGATCAGTGTGGACTAAGGGAACAGGATGGACTGCAGGTGATATTACGCCACGTGGGACCTTGCGACGATAAAGATGTTTCAAACAACAGAATTATGTAGAACAAGGGCCCCACTTAGCAAATTCAAGAGGCGAGTAGCACAGTTCGCAATTTTATTGATTTGTGTGGCACCGTTGTGTTATAAAAACGTGTGGTTAAGTGAAGTCCACCCTAGGGAGGTTTAAACATTTCTAATTCCACGCGGACAAGTCTGGGCAGTCGAATTTTGGCTTTAAATGTAAAACGCGCAGTTACAAGGTTAAGAGAAACGCAACCACTCACAGATATTTCAAGAGAAGACGGAGTGTTGGTATATGTTTGGCTACTGATGAGATATTCATGTCCATTGATGGGCCGTACAGTCTGCTTTGATAATAGACATCACGGCGCCAGGATGATGTTCAACAAGGGCTTATTATGAATTGAGCTCGTGCCTTCGATTTAGTTAGAATACTCGTTGGGTAGGGCTTTAAACTATGCAGCGAAAAAAAGTGGACACTGAAGAAAAGGACGCGTTCAAAATGGCGCACAAAGGTTCCAGCAAGTGAGAGATGGAAGCTAGCGCAAAAAGAACAGACCTCGATCTCGCTCGGGCTGTTCTATGTAGAACATAAAAAAATTCCCCGCATTTCCCCGAGGGGAAGAATGTGAAAGTGCGAATGCACGAGTTGAATTTGCGCGGTTCGGTAATGTTCGCGAAAGAGAGATCACACACACACACACAACTACAAAGAAAGAAAGATGCATTTATTCACAGACACCTATTTGTGTTGTCGTTGTACTGGATTGCTAGAGCGGATCTCAGCTTTGAAATTTCGTGTCAGTACTCCTTTTAAGCAGGTGCATTAGCCCTTCTCACGCCCGATTCTTGGCCAATCCCCCACGTGGGTATGTGCCATGTCAGCGGCCAGGCAGCGCGCGCCCATCTCCCCCCGTTGCCAAGGAAGACGAGGAGATTCCTGGCCAATCCCCCACGTGGGTATGTGCCATGTCAGCGGCCAGGCTGCGCGCGCCCATCTCCACGTGCGCGGACATCGCCGGTGGACGCAGGTTCAGGGTCGCTTAAGAAGTGCATTGCACTTAAAAAAACATACAGAAATGGATGCGAGCTGTGCTAGGAGTAAGGGCTCGCGCACTGTAAAGGCGGGAAAATTGCATTGCATTTTCATCAAGATAGAAGTGATACAGGGAGGGGAAGTGCGTGAGGGGTGGCAGAAAAGAGCGGAGAGCGGCGCCACAGCCTCTGTGGAAAATCGCTGCTCCACCTTCGACAGCTTTCACTTTGAATGGAGCTGGTTTAATTTTGTAGCGAAAGCTACAGTACGCTACCTCGGGCAGTCTTCGCGGGGTAACCAGTTTTGACCTTGAGAGCCAGAGGTCAAACCACACCCCCTTCCGCAAGCGCCCGGATTGGAGCAGCGCCCGATGGCGGGGAGAGATAGGCGAGGAGGGAGCAGTGAAGCGCGTGGGACCCGTACCGCCACCTGGCGGAGGAAGGCGAGGACGCCGCCGCCACCGCAGCGATAAGTGCGCGCGACGAAGGAAGGCGACGTTGGCGACGTGCACGCAGAGCCGTGCGCGATGGAGGAGGATGAACATCCAGCTGTGGTCGCTCGTACAACGCCGTGGGGCGAAAAAGAGGGAACACGCTAACTGTTGCGTCAAGCTTTGCTACCTTCGAGTCATACGCGTTAGTGCGAGCATCCGAAATTTTTGTTCTTGATGCCTGTAGACCTCATTTTTAATATTAAAAGCACGAATAACCTATTGAAATTATTGCATATTTTCGCTGCCAGCAGGCTATTGGTTAGGCGCATTTACGGGAATATTGCTTCAAGAAGCCCTCCGGTTAAAAAAATTGCCGCGTATCTGCTTCTTTCGTTGCAAAGTCGACAAAAGACGATCGTCTTTATGGACATTTGCGTAATGTCTTGTTCTTTTCAACAATGTTGACAAGTATGAACATTACACCGGACTTAGACGGGTAGATTTGGCTGTGACTATATATTTGGCTGTGACTATTTGGCTGTGACTATATATTGCGCAGGCCTTGTTTTTGGCCGGGTGTAAAAGTCATGCAAGATTCGGTAGAGTGTACGTATCACTGGGTCTTGTGCCTCTGAGGGAGGCCTAGAACATGAAACGAGTGTCCTTCAGCGACCACAGCATGGTGACGTTGACAATAGGTCAGAAGCAAAGAAAAACTCGCTTAAACTGGGATACCTGGAATTTCAATGTCAAACTACTGATGAGCCATTCACAACTGGTGTAAAGAAGAGATAGAGAAGGCAATCGGAACAGAAAACGGGTCAGTTATCATTGTCTGGGAACAGCTAAAAAGTGACGTTAAGATAAGTGCAATAGAAAGGTCGTCCGTGATGCGTCATAAAGAAAAGCAGGAGGAAGAACAATTACAAAGCCAGTTGCACTTCTTGCAAGGCATTCAGGTTGAACAGCCGGGAGCTTTTGCAAAAGAAATAAGAAAGGTTAAAAATAGGCTGGAGGTTATTGACATCGTGAAGTACAGGGGTGCCATAGTGCGCGCACGCGCAGAGCGACTCTGGTTGGGCGAAACTAGCGTCACTAAATAAGCTACGCTTAATAGTACCGCTACTTCGTGCACCCAGAAGCGTCTGGGGGCCATTTTGTTTCTGGCTTGCAGTGTTGCCATCTCTCCCAATGAAACCGCCGCCGGTTGTGACGGGTAGAGTGTGACCGGCCCTCGCTCTAGCGTCCGCGCAGCAGAGAGAGAGAGAAAGAGAGAGTAGAGGCGCTCAAAAACAAAATGGCTGCGTCCAAATGTAAACACATATCACGTGGTGCCGACCGAGCAATGAAAATCCTGTCGGCACATAACAATGAGAGAAAAGAGTGCCGATACTCTAAAAGCCTTTATGTAGTGACGCTACGCGAAACAACAAGCAAATGTTCCTGAGTGACGAAAAGGATTTTGCGCAGAAGAATGAGATGAAAGCTTTTCAATACAATAATGTGGTTTCTATGGACTCTGAAGTCGTGGAGCGCGCGTTTTTTGAGCATTATAAGGAACTGCTTGGAAGTGAAAAGCAAGGTAGTAAAGATTACGAGAAAACTTTCTTGCCGCCAATGCCAAAGTTAAGTGATTATGACATAGCAAGCATGAAGGTGCCGATCAGTTTGCAGGAGATAAATAAAGCCATCGACGAATTAAATACGTAAATTTCCTCGGAGACCGAGATGTTGTGGACACTGGCGTGTGATTGAAGGACAGTTGTTAGAAAAGTCACCGGGGCGAGATGGATTGGGAGGCGAGTTTTACAAGTCCTTCAAATAAGACATAGCAGTAATTTTGTACAGGGTAATAATGGAAACGTATGAATCCATGGGAACACTGCCTTCGTTAAGGAAAAGCCATATTGTGTTAATTCCTAAAACTGATGATCCTGAAAAGCTGTTGGCGGTAGAGTCCTATCGGCCAATGAGCTTAACGAATGCCAAATTTTCGTGAAGGTTTTGGCTAGCAGATTGCAAGGAGTCATAAAAACAATTGTTGGAACTCATCAAACAAATGGAATTCAGGGATGATCTATTTTTGCCAATATTCATGTCGCAAGAAGTGTATTAGAGTGTTGCGACGCTGTACGGGGCCAAGTGGCGATGATTCAAATCGCATAACATTCTTTTCTCAGTGTTATAACACGTTAACGTAGGATCTGATATCCTCAAAGGTGTAAAGATGTCGTACGCGCAGTGCTCAGATAGTGTTATTGTAAACAAAAAAGTGGGTGAAAGTTTTGATATACTGTAGTCGGTGAGGCAGGGGTTCCCCTTGAGCCCCTTGATGTTGGTGGTATATCCTGAGCCCTTTTGTTTAAAGAATTTTCAAAATGAAAATATACATGGATTTCGTTTGCACTACAGTGAAGTTAATATTTTGTCATATTCCCAATGACGTCGCTGTTTCCTGCAGTGATAAGAAAAGTGTGAGTGAGGTGGTGAATGATCTCAAGAGATTTTGAGAGTGTTCCGCCAGTGCAGTTAACTGGAACAAGTGCATATGATTATGGCACTGTGACTGCCAAAGTAGGCCAGTGTTTTTCGAGAACATGCCTTGGACGACAACTGCGGCCAGGTATTTGGGCATCCCGTTTGAAAACTACCAGGACGATAGAGAGTACTGGGTCAGACAAACTGATAGAGTTAGAGAGAAATTAACACAATGGGAGGAAGGGATCTGTGAAAGTTTCCCCGTGCATCAGTATGTAATGTGTTTGCCGTTGCCAAGGTATGGTATGTCCTACAGGCGATTTGTATGTCAAGAAGGAACATACAAAAGCTGCACAGAGTGTTCGCGGTGTTTTTGTGGGGCTCAAGTTGGGAGTGCATGAGTCGAACTAATTTGTTTCGCTCGGTGAAAAGTGGTGGATTGGGACTGGCACATTGGTTCATCCGACAAATAGTTTCTAGGTTTATGTTTCTGAGAGAGCAGAGAGATTGCTTTCTACGTACTGTGGTACCATTTCGACAACGTGATGTTATTCCAGACTATGTAATTTCAATTTCTGAAATCCGATGTGTACGCGTGCGTGGGTTCTTGCGGGAAGTCGTAGATGCTTTTAGGATTTTGAGGGTTAGGTTTTTCTAGGAGTATTTCAGTAGTGTACCGCGGAAGAGTTTGTACAAAAATATAATTGATGTGTGTCTACCTGTTCCGGTTTATCATCAATTGTATTCAGTAGGTTCAGGAAAAGATTAAACGAATGCCAGTACGTTCATCCGTTAGATCCTTCAAACTTCATAGCGGCGCGCATGGACACTTAACTGTCGATTATGCAAAAAACTTGAAACAATTGAGCCATCTTTCTGGACTGTAGGGATGCGGTGTTCCACTGGGATATCCTCCAACGAAACTTGGAAAAAGACCAGCCATTAACGCCTTATGGCATTCACTTTTGGCCCGTAAACAATGATGGAGGCGTGCGCTATGATACGTTCATGGCACTTAGTCTGCATTCTGTGTGGAAAACTCACATGGCAGTGCATAATGCCGAAGAGGATGCTCGCACGGTGCGAGAGTACTTTATTGAAAGCGTTGTTTATATAAGAGAAGTGTATAGGGTCATATGCCGGAAGAACCTAAGTGGTTACCCATTGTGGATGTTCTAGCGCAGTTTAAGATGTTTCAAGCCCCCCCCTCAGCCGACTGGTGGCTGTAGCTACTAATTTGTGTACTGTGCAGTGCGTTTTGTGTTATCGCCAAGCAGGCAATAAAAAGGGAAAAAAAGGTGGCTGAATAGAGCCACAGACAGACAGACAGACAGACAGACAGACAGACAGACAGACAGACAGACAGACAGACAGACAGACAGACAGACAGACAGACAGACAGACCAAAATTTCGCGGTTTAAGTAGCCCAGGAAAGACTATCGTCTTCAAAATATTTCATTTGTGACGTAATGTAAGCCGCATGTGCTAAACACTAACTGGTCTTTTGTTGTATCTGTGGTCCGGTTCAAACGAACAGGACCCAATGGCGATTTGCGGCATGTTCCGACTAAGTTCTGTGTTTTTTTTGCTCCGCGGTGGCATCTTGGCTATAATCCCTGCCGTAGTGGAGGAGTACGTACTCA
The DNA here is from genome assembly GCF_048455015.1 of Haemaphysalis longicornis. Classification (NCBI taxonomy): domain Eukaryota; kingdom Metazoa; phylum Arthropoda; class Arachnida; order Ixodida; family Ixodidae; genus Haemaphysalis; species Haemaphysalis longicornis. The sequence goes on from NW_027526204.1 coordinate 114,365,445, forward strand.
TCAAAACACCTCTTCATCCTAGCCGAAACCTATTTTACAGCGGGGTTTTCACTTTCGGTCGCCATTGTACATACAGGCCTCACGACAGGCACTTCAACCCTTCGCCTAGTGCTGACGAACGTAACGGCAGAACACACGCATCCCCGGAACTCTGCCTGTTGCTTGCCGTCGGCGCTCGACCCTTTCAACTTCTTCGTCCTGGGAGCCGCCATTTTATCAGTGGGCTGTGCTAGCGGCCCTATAATTGGCGCAGTCGACAGGAATATGTAACCGCGCATGCGCAACACAGCCCAGGGCATGTAGTGATCGTATCAATTATTAAAGCATGAAAAGGTTCATAGGCAGCGCCGCGATGCAGTTAGGCCACCGCTCCCGTGCTCCGTTTACTTCTGCGCGGAGCTGTGCATACTTTAGTGGTCTTTGTTTTACAGTGCCGTCCAAAACATTGCACTCCTTTCTGGGGTCCGGCTTCCCCCACGCTCCTCGTATCCCTCGTCAGTGGGGGGAGAAGTTCGGTTGACCCATAGCTCTGCTGTTTCTCCAGCGTTGCATTACTAGCGCAAGCTGCGGCATTTTTTTTATTTCGTTACCTCACTTTGGTAGAGTTTTCTTTTTCCAATTTTTAATTTTTGGTAATTCAAAATATTGTTCTACCGATTACCTTTATTCGCCCAATTATAACAAATAAGTGTGTTACTTCTGCCTTTTCTGCATTTTCTTTGAAATGCTGGGTGTTACATGGCTTGCCAATTTTCACATTTTTTTTTTGTTTCCAACGTTACTTTCTGGTCTCCTTTAATTTTGCCTTCGTTATTTGCTTCCTTGAAAGAGATGTCGAAGTTCCACATTTTTTACTCCATCAGTTCATTTTTGTAAAATCTTACGCTTTTTATAATTTTTTTTTGCTTTTTCAAAATTCTGTGCGACCAAGTATCTAGATTTACACTACCATAAACTGTGCTACTTCTGGCGAATATGCGTTTTTCCGCAAGTGCAGAGAGTTGCATGGTATACGACTTTTCGCAATAATTTATTCCTACTTGCAACGTTTTTTTTCGCGCTTTTTTCGTTTGGTCTTGGTCCTTTGGAGGAGATGTACACCGTGGAGATTCTTCGTGGCCAGGCCAATCTTGTAAAATTGTTTTCCAATTTTTTTTTTCATTTTTCAATTTTTCAATACTTTGTTCAAGCAATTATTTCCGTCTACTCTATTGGAACAATTTAATGTGCTACTTCAGCCACTTATCCAATTTTGTGGGAATGCAGGGTGTTACACGGGTTTGTTATTATTGATATCGTTTATTCGTATTTCGAACGTTCTTTTGCGGGCTTTTTTGTTAGTCTTGAGTTTCCGGGGGAGATTTATTAGAAGCGTATTTTTGATTTCGTCCCATTATCTTTGTGAATATTGTTTTAATGCAGAGCAATATTTGCCGAGTACCCACACAGCCAGGACCGTGTAACGCCCAGCATTTCTACAATAATGCCGATTTGGCTGAAGTTCCCCTTGTAATCCTTATAATGGCGTAAATGGAGATAATTGATGGAACATGATTTTGGAAAACCAAAAATAACCAAATTAGAAAAAAAATATGGATGTGGCGAACCGTGTAACGCATTGCATTTCCACAAAAAAAATCAGATTTGGCGGAAGTTTTACCTGTAATCGTTTTATTAACGTAACTGGATATAATTGTTGGAACGAAATTTTGAAAAACCAAAAAATAGGTAAAATAAAAGCAATTACTGAAAACAGCGAACCGTGTGACACCCTGCATTCCCTCACCAATGGAGATTTCCCGAAAGTTCCACCTGTAATCCTTATAATAGCTTAAAAGGAAATAATTAGTGGAACAATATTTCGAAAAAATAATAAAGACCAAAATACATACCCAGCTTTCTCGCTCAAAATTCCGACCTCTCAGGAACCTAGCAAAACCACTTCACGAAAATCATATTTGGCATAAAGCAAGGAGTCAACGTAAACATCAAAATACTAAAAGAACATTCCAGGATTCTGAATATTTTGTGTGTAATTCTATGTCAAATCTTACTCCCAATGCATTTCTATGGGACAGTTTCCATGGCTCAGGAACCTAGTCGCGCAATGTGCGAGTCTTGAAACTGCGCACAAAGCTAGTTTTCTCCCCCAATGTTAGCTGCGCAAAATAACTTTACATTTCGCTGAAGAACTACGAAGTAATCGCTGTTGAAAGGACTGCCATGAGCGGGAAAGCTGCACATGATAACAAAAAATGCGGAAAACGGCAAACCGTATAACGCCCTGAATTTCCGCAATAATGCAGATTTTGTGAAAGTTATCACCTGTAGTCATTATATTTAGCGTAAATGAGATAATCGAAAGAAATTTGAAACACTAAAAAGTAAAAAAAAAATTAAAATTATGGAAAATAACGAACCGTGTAATGCCCCGTATTTCCATAATGATGCAGATTTCGCGAAAGTTTCAAATTCAGTCCTTATAATGGCGTAAATGTAAACAATTGGTCGACCGAAGTCTTGATAAAATAAAAAAGAAAAATATAAAAGAATTATGGAAGAAGGCAATCCGTACATCACCCTACATTTCCACAATGCAGATTTCGCGAAAGTTCAAATGTAATCGTTATAACAGCAAAAATGGAGATAATTGGTCGAATGAAGTTTGGAAAAACTAAAAATAAGCAGAATATAAAAAATGCGAACCGTGTAACGCCCTACATTTCCACAATAATGCAGGTTTCGCGAAACTTTCAAATGTAATAGTTATAATAGCGTAAATGGAGACAATTGGCCAAAAGAAATTTGGAAAAATAAGAAAAATATAAAAACAATTACCGGAAATGGCAAACCGTATACCACCCGGCATTTACACAATAACCAGATTTCGTGAAATTCCCACCTGTAGTCGTTATAATATAGTAAATGCCGATAATTTGTCGGACACGATTTAGAAAAACAAAAAAAAAATGGCTGTAAAAAACTCACAGTCAAGACAAGCGGCATAGAATGCTGCGCATTGGTAGACAATTATTTGAATTTCTGCAGATTGTTGATATTTTTTATTCTATTCGACCAATTATGCCCGTTTACGCTAATATAACGAATAACTGCGTTAGTTCCGACAATTATTCATTTTTGTAGATATGCGGAGCGTTACACGGTTTGCTCATTTCGCTATTATTTATTGATATTTCGAACGTTCTTTTTTGTGGGCTTCAATTATTCTTCGTTTTTCGAGTACCTGCAATCATAGTCATCATCATGCTACTTAGGTCCACTGCAGTTTGAAGGCCTCTCCTACCGACCTCCATCCGCTGCTGAACGGCGTTGCTCGAGTCCTTTCTTTGCACCAGAATTCCCATATTTCCTCCCGCCATCGCGCTATTAGCCTTCCCTTCCGCTGCTGCTCGCACGCTATCACGCAACTCCGTAACTACACCACCCGAACGATCCAACGCATCCGCGGCGTCGCTTTCAAACATCACGGCATGAATGAAAAACTGACTACGCCTTGTCAAAATTCCTACTCACCTACTACCTTCCCTACTTTCCTCTCACTCTTAAACACACCCAATCCCCCAACACCCTTCTTAAAAAGTATATGCAGAGCGGCCTTACACCTGTTTCTCTCCGCATCCAACTCTCACCTTACTATCCTCTAATGCAGGGCAATAAGAGAGATTCATGGTGAAAAACAGCGCAAGGAACACAGGGACGCATCAGCGCTGTGCGTCGTCCACTCTTCCTTTTTGTCCGTGTTCCTTGCGCTAGTTTTAAAGACGATAGTCTTTCTTGGGCTACTTAAACCCAGAAATTTTGGTCTGTCTGTATGTCTGTCCGTCTGTCTGTCTGTGACTCGATTCAGCCACCTGGCCAAAGCAAAACAATGCCTGCGCGATAGTCTTATATAGTCACAGCTAAATCTACCCGTCTATGCCCGGTGTAATGTTCATTTTTGTCAACATTGTTGAAGAAGAACAAGGAATTACGCAAATATGAGACAAGAAATCAATACAGAAGTGATATTTGCAGCGTTCCTTTATAAAAAATCAAACATGCTTGACTTTTGCGAAATTAAATACTTCATCAACTGCAGAAAAAGAATTCACTCCGCCGTCGCCTGCTGTCGCCCGCGCCATTATAGCTTCTGGCGCCATTTTAAGAAATCAACCGGCAACAGTTACGCAAGGTTCCACTAGATAGGTTCCACGTTCTGCTTGCAACGCACGTGGAGTAGGGAAACGCGGTTCTATAAACGCTGAAGTAGGGCGCCTCGATTAACGCTCGTCTTCGCCGTACGGCAGCGTTCGCATCGAGACACCTGGTTTGGAGCAGTAGAACGCGGGAAATTTAAAATGATTTAAGCAAACCTTTGGCGTCTTTACCTTGGGAGGAGCGCGACGCAAGAGGAACATGAGAGGTGAGCGGGAAAGCGAAGGGAGGCATTTACTTCGCAAAAGCCAATAAAGACTATCGTCTTTTGACGGCATTTGCAACAAAAGGAGCAGATACGCGGCCAATTTTTTCACCATGAATCTTAATCTGCACTAACTAGCCCAAGTTTCCATCTTACTGCAATAAGAGAGGCCTTGGATAAGGGGGTACTGGACAAATAATTGCTACGTATTCAGCGAATTCCCTAATTTTACAGTAGAATCCCTTGGTGTCACTTTACGAGGTGACTGTGATCAATGTTCTGAACACGTATCACAATTCTAGCGTAATGTCGATTCTGACCACGAACAACACGATTTATTTGGGGTAGGCGCACGTCAGACTACAAGCGAGCAAGAGTTCATTGTTCTCGCATGTCTGATTTGTGCTCGACAGCATGGACATCATGGCTGCTGGTATGCGGAATCCGTACAAGGTGAAGGAGCAAGCGGTGGTCCAGCGGTGCTTAGCGATTCTTTTAAAGAATACCATAAGTCTTTTGCTTCCTTATATATTCAATATTTTTTACCACATCCACCCATATACCTGTTGATTAGTTTAATAGATACGTACACGCTGGTTTCATTTCATCACATTCCGTATGTTAACTGCAACATTGTGAAACCGCACATATATGTTCTGCGAACCCGTGCAGTATTCGCTGAATAAAGCCAACCGGAAGTGATGTTTTGAAATGATTGATTTCAGTGATTATCCAGGAAATCAAATCAAGAATTTATTGCGGTGCGATTATCCTGCTAGAAAATCTATTTGTTTGAAAGGCAAACAAATAACTCGCGATATGAGCCGAGGAAAACATTTTGCGGTCTTAATGACGAGCAACGTCTCACCTGGGTTTTTGTTTTTTATAGCTTCTGCTGTGACGATTCGGGCAAGTAAAGACTACGCAAGCCTGAAGTCAAGCTTTCACCGACAGACAGAGATCTCCGCCGCCAGTGTTGTGGTCGGGAACCTCAACCCGCTTCCGTACGGGGCCAGGCACGTCGTAACAGTCGCCCTCGCTGCAACCTTCGCGACCCTTCGAAGTGACGGCGAGTATGTCTGGAGTGTGTTCATAGCTGCCCGCATCACGAACAGTGACGGCCTCAGTTCCGACACTTCGAACACTGCAGCTGCCTGGTATGCGCCTCCGCGCGCTAAAACTAGGGTGACTGTTAGCGACAGAACAGCCGCACCCAAAACAACTGAAATTAGCACTACAGAAGACGTCACCACAGCAGAAGGTGGTATCCAGTCGTCGAACGTGGTCCTGTCAATCGGGGTTTTAATCCTGATTGTCGTTGCGGCCGCAGTTCTCCTAGCTCTCAACGCCATAGCTGTCATGAGAAGATTCGACGTAGAGTCCTCAACCAGTCTCGGCAGTTACCCCCCTTCTGAAAACCGGAAGCAGCCTCTGGAAACAAACCCATAGTCCGTCATCTACATTGTGGGCTTTCGTGAGAGAGCGACGGTCCTTCACAAAATTCATCCCAAAATAAAAGTGTGTCAGCTCTTTCGACCACAGTGCCATGGTTTGCAACCTTATACAACAACTTCCTCATCATCTGTACATTACCATTCGTGCTAGTTCTGATGACTTCTGTAATCATTACCGCATGTACATAATCATCATCAGCGTTTGGGTAGTTCTTCCGCCAGGGGGCTTCAATAGACGGTCGCCCTAATCGTTCTCTCTCAAGAGTAATAAATAAAAACACGCAGTTTGCGCACAGAGTTCGCCCATTCCTGCTTTGAAAGAAAGCTCAAGGCGCTGCTGGAACGCCCCTGCTCAGTACACTTTAAAACACAAACCACAACCATTCACCGACAATCCCCCTGTTTTCAAGTTTTCAAACTAATCATGGTGCAGCTGCTTGTGGTATGGAAATTATGATGTTGCGTACGTATCTTTGTCGTAGATTGCAACTTGCTTACTTTTAACGAGCGGCATTCCCTCATACCTCCAACCGTTGGAGACTTAGAGTTTGTCTATTTACACTAACGCGTAAGAAAGATTTCTATAAGGTACTCCCTGAATTGTCAGAAACCGAATAGAAGCAACGGGGGCCAACCAAAGGCGGCGATGTGCATATACATGGCCCGATGCTATGAAAAGGACCCTGCTGCATACAAGATGAAACAGATTGTTGTTCGGACGCTTTGTACAACAGCCCGAAACATTTCCTACTCAGTGCGTGATTCATACAGAACAATAAATCATGTTCTGCAGCTTCATTCCCCCCTTGCAGTGGTTCAACAGAATTCAACGGAATTTTACCCTGCATACACGAAAGCTTTGTTCAGATGTTGCAGTCAGTATTTTGTACACATGACCATCCCTCAGTACCCCAGCTTCAAATTAGGTCACGACTTTTCATATGAACAAAGGCCGGTTGAGAGAGAATAGGCCCAACGTAGAACAAGCATTGCACTTTAATCGTAGAAATGGACTGGTTGAGCAACGTGGACTTCGCTAGCCGTCACCACGGGCTCAAGGAGAAAGAAAGAATCCGTCTAGTTCATGCTTTCATCATCAGTCGGATCACGTACTCTCTCCCCTACCTTAAGCTTACCACCTCTGACATAGACAAAATTGACTGCCTCATCCGAAAGGCATACAAAGCAGCATTACAAATCTCCCTCCACTCATCCATTCCCAGACTCGCCTTGTTGGGAGTATACACGACTGCCCACGAGCTACCAGAGGCCCATCGTATTAATCAGTTACGCCACCTACACTACACGAGTTGCCACTTACACAGGGCGGCACATTCTTCAGCGCTTACCAATTGGCATCCAGGCAATGGTACAGAACGAAGCTTCTTTGCATCGAGACACCCGAGACTGCCTCCGCATACGTCCACTCTCGCACAACACGCACCCAGTACATCACGCGGACCTCAGGTGCCAAAGTGCCCTTGCGCTTACAGGTAAATACCCCATCTCCCCCACCACCATGTATGTTAACGACGTGGAGTTTTGACACGCGGACGGCTTCGCTCTGGCAGTAGTTACCCAGCCCAACTGTCCCCCAGTCACCTCCCTCACCGTACAGACCTCTTGCCCTGCAACTGCGGAGGAGGTGACGATAGTTCTGGCTCTTATCACCAGGCCGCAACCACACATTATAATCACTGATTTGAAGACGGCCCTTCAAAACTTCATCCGCGGTAGCATTTCGGCAACTGCACTCAAAATTATCCTTCGAAATCCCCCTACTTAACAAGTCGACATCGTCTGGACCGCGGCCCACGCTGGGGTTGGAGGCAACAAGGAGGCCCATAAAGCAGCACGAGAACTCACCAGCCGTGCTGGGCTCGCTCTTGCTCCCTACCACCTTGCTCGGTCGGCCCGCGATCGACTGCTCTCGTACCAAGACGTCGCGGAGCATTACCGCCTCTCCCGCCGCCGCTATCCCCCTGCACACACATCCCTCACCAACGATCAGGAGCGCCTATGGCTGCTTCTTCAGACCAACTCCCTCGCCAGTCGGTCCCTCCTCCACACGATCTATCCCTCTGAGTTCCCTGCACCCAACTGTCCCCTCTGTGACCCCCTGGACACACTAACCCACAACATGTGGGCTTGTCTGTGCTGTGTACGAAATCCCGCTATCTTGCGGAACGTTTTGCGTTGGCCAAACGGGCCATCGCGTCAACGAGAGAGCCAGGGAACATGAATTGTCCCTTGGAAAAGATAAGACACATGCCGAGCACATCCTGACCCCATTCTATTGAGGACATTATGACGTCGTCAGCTCGTCCTCTTTTGATAATCAATTGGTACAAAAAAGGTCCTATTGTCCGGCCTCAGGACATCTTCAGAACATCCTCAAAAGGAAGCCAAGGATGATTACAGTACATTAAGAGGACTACTGTACGATTCCGGACATTTCGAGGACTACTTTCTAGCTAAGCTTTTTAGGGGCGAAGCTCCTTAAGGCGTGGGTCTGTCCATCCTCGACATATGTATGTAGCCACCTCTAGTTTAGTTCTTGGATCGTTTACTAGATGGCGTGGCTACCTCTAGTTTAGTTCTTGGATTGTTTACTAGATGGCGGTACTTGTATATGATGAAAAGATGCGCTTGGATTGTTTACTAGATGGCGTGGCTACCTCTAGTTTAGTTCTTGGATTGTTTACTAGATGGCGGGGAGCGTTGTAATAAAATCCGTTCGCTGTTGGCGCGCGCTCGGAGTCGCCCGATGGATAAGGCTGCACATGTGCGAGCCCGCGAGGCAGAAGCGCTCCGTGAAGCTGCGCGACGCCGCCGCCAAGATCCTGCCGTACGAGAGCGGGAGGCCGAAGCGTGTCGTCTGGCTGCGCGACGACGCCGCCAAGATCCCAGCGTTCGAGAACGAGAGGCCCAAGCGTCACGGCAACGGCGCGAGGACCCTGCCGTACGCGAAGGGGCACGGCTGCGGCGCGAAGAGGATCTCCAAAACGTCAGAGAACGGGAAGCGGCAAGAAAGCGCGCGTATCGGCAGGCAGACCCCGATGCAGTGAGATCTCGTGAGGCGTCTGCAAAACGCATCAGGCGAGCTCAGCCCCAAGGTGCCGACGCGCGGTTTAAGTGAGACTTTCTAGACGTTACGTTCGGACACAGATGTAGTGGGCGAACTTTCACTGAAGAGTCACGGTTTTACCGATGATTTCCCCTCAGGAGCTTCGCCCACTCATCATCATTCACCCCGTGGATATGCTGTGAATTTTTTTTGCTAGGTGTTATGCACAGGGTGTACGAAAAAGGAAGAGCCTGGGCCTGGTACCGACATCCCCGAGGTATTTATGCAGTTGACTCTTTGCCAACGTATGTCACTTTGTGTACCCTCAGAATCTCCACTGGGTACAGCCTTTACGCTAAAATGTGTAGCATTAATCTAAAACCAGTACTGGCCAAGCCTCCTCCGGCTGACACAAGTATTCAAAATATGCTGGGGGATGGTGATTTACTGCACAAGTAAACGCATCGTAGTGCAATGTGAGGTGACGCATGCTTTGAATCGTCACTGGAGTCCACTGGAGAGCCTTGTAGTCACTAGAGTCCGACTGGGCCAACGACCCTATAAAAAGTATACAAACACAACAAATTTACAAAGCATATACACAAGAATTTCCACTGTGCACTGGGCGCCGCCGTTGGTTAACGATCGATGTTCCACCTTGCGGGCATTTATTGGGGACTATTGGGCGAGCAGACGACAGCGCAGTCACACGCTATTGCGCCGTTCCGTGTGTGGTTATCAGGCGTCCCAGCGGCATCGAAAATCGACATCACTTATTCGGTATGTCAGCAGCGCTAAGTTTAACAGTGCTTGAAGGGGAACGTTCAAAGTGTCGTAGAGCTGTCAGCTTTGCCCATTAAAGGGGTCCTGAAAGGCGTTTTGAGCACACTAAATGAACTAGCGCAATCGTTAGATTGGGTCGTCAACGTAATCTGCGCCAAGTATTACTCTTTTACGCGCAGCGGAAAGGTCACACTTTTGTTGCAAAGTTTGTCGCCATTTTCTCACCCTTCCCTACGTGTTTTTGGACGCCGCCATCTTCACATGTCTACGTCATCGATTCCCAGGTGTGCGTCATGAGGTAGACATCCTGCTATTGGGCGGATTTTTCACGCACTTCCGGCAAAGTGATGTGTCGTCTGCTCAGCGTGGACTCGCCGGCTGATCTGCCAGCAGAGTGCCGGAGTGCTTGGACATTTTACAACTATCCAAACAAGTGTAAACAAACGGTTAACTGTTTGTATTGAATGCAACACGGCCACAGCACGGCATGGATATTCTCTTACCTGAGTACGTTCCATAAAGAAAGCGTCGAAGCCCAGTGGCACTTCTTTCATGCAATCGCAGAGGACGCCCTGAACCGAATGCCCGGGTTTGAGGCATACATTTTATTCAACTTCAAAACAAACCAGAGGTGCGTTTCGAACGAACACAACGTCACAAGATGCGTTGCAAGTCTGAACCGCGATTGACAGACGATCGGTTGCCTCCTCCTGCCAGTCGTAAATTCGTCACTCACCTCGCGCGCGGTTTGCAGGGACGAACAGCAAGTAACTTAAATCTGAACGGAGTCACTTAAATCTGAACTTAAACAGACAATACCTCCAGAGCACAGAAACGTGCGATAAGGATTTAGCATGAGGGTGAATAAACAGCGCTTCCAAAGCAGCATACGACCGTACTTATTCTCGCAAAGTTGCTAGGTTCGAAGCCTTTCCGATTAAGCACGACGTCCCATTCGCGGCGGCACTCAAGGAACGCAAGCAGTTTGTTCAGTGAATAGACTCCGCACATGCAGACCCTTCTTTTGTCGTGGTGCACTTCACACGTTTCTTGTATGAGCACTTTGCTTTTGCGCTGATTGTTAGTGCAGCCAACAACGGCGTAACGACGCCCAGAAGGGTAGCTTCTGTACATTGCCAAGTAAAGGCAAAGGCCAAGTAATGGCAACCTGCCAAAACTGAAGAAAAAAGACATCAATTGGTGATTAAAGGTCGGGCGTACGTCCTGCTGGTGCGGCGAAACGTAGCCTGGCAGGCTACACCCGTCAGGACAAGGCGCGTGTAGGGGCGCATGCCACCTTAGTGGATTGAGAACGGAATGAATAGCCAAAGCTGACAGCTCTCCGACGCTTTGAACGTTCCCCTCAAATCACTGTTATACTTCGCGCTGTTGACATACCGATGAAGTGACACTTACGATTTTCGATGCTACTGGGACGTCTGATAACCACGCACGGCACGGCGCAACAGTGTGTGACTGCGGCGTCGTCTGCTCGCCCGCAGTTCCCAAGAAATACTCACCAGGTGGCACACCGGTCGCCGGAAAGTGGCCGATCGGGCAAAATTCTGGTCTATTAAAAAGAGTGCATTGCTACTTCGTTGCATTTTTGCAGACTTTCACAACCTTTCTAAAATGCTAAAAAAATTTCTCACCCAGCTGCACGGCTACATTTCCGAAGTTCTTTAGGGGAAGCATTGCGGGCATGGTGCAGTGCCTTCCAAGGTGCACTGAATCAGTAGTAGCCATTGTTTTGTTACCTTTACATGATTAGCTTTCAACGCAGAATGCATATACCATGCTCCAAATGTTTCTCCAAAATTTTAAGCTATTTTCTTCCCAAATGTGTTGACAGTGCCCTTTCCCTCGCACCACCCTCCATGCCAAGTAGACTAGGACTACTCGCAATTCACAGGAGGGCTAAATTTAGTGGGTCTCTATTCCTTAACAAGCTTCAGGTAGAATGAAAACACATTGAAAACCCGTAGCATGCAAAGTCATCACTGAGCAGGCAGAAACTCAGTGATGAGCTGCTTGCAACAACTCTAAGAACCTTGCAACAACTCCAAGAACAACATTGCCTGGAAACACCACTTTCTTAAACTGTCGGTCCTGACAGGGAGCAACAAGTGGTGCATAATCATGTGCAATGGACAAACACGGCTAACTTGTAGGCTTCTGAGGTTTTTTCGGAATTATCTCCTTTTCCAACAATCTGCAGTACAGTTGCACTAGGGGATACTGGGGCTTCCGCACCATCCTCTTTAGTGTCGACATATGGTTATCCGATGGAAAGGCACTCCATGCGTCCAAGGGGTCCGAACGCTCAACATCACATGCCAAATAGCACAATCCATGCACATTATGCGTGACATGGGGCTTACCATAGGCAGCAGCGAAGCCCTTAACAAAATACCTCAAAAGTCTATTTGCATACTGCACATCACATGCCGGCGTACAAGGTGTTGTAAGGCATAGGATTGCCACATGGAAAGTGAGAAAGTTCTGGGAGAAATACTTGTGCCCGCGTGGTGTTCTTCCTGTGCTTTGTCATGAAAGCTCTGATCTGGATATCTGGGAAACACCCTGTTCTTCTCATGTTTGCCTTTCACAATGCACTTTGAGCAGCTGAAGAAGGCTGGATGGCCTTTTGTGTACAAAACAAACGCTTTGAAAGGAGCGTCTATACTATGCATGCAGCATCACAGGAAGGGTTTGTCACCTAACAACACTTTCATCTCATCAACAAAACCTGACAGCATTCGCGTCACTGGGCTTCCTATGGCCGAAGAAAACACTAACAACAAGTGGCTCCTTCTCAACCTTGTTAACACGGCCAAGAATGACCCAAAAGGTAGTTCTCTTTTACATATTTCCAGGCCGTCTATATTGAAGGTAAGGCTGAGTTCTGCAGGGAGCTCTGGACAATCCTGAAGTATTTTGCGCGGTCCTGCTTCTACACCGAAGTGGCGGTATACGTTCCCTCTGAACGTTGCGAAGTACCACTGGACCTTGTTGTGTGAAGCAGGGCTCTTGCAGACGATGGCAGTGAAGAAAAACACGTGTGGCTGCGCAGCACTCCAAGCAGTGGTGCAAGCGCGGAATTGGTCGGTTTGAAGTTTACCGCCCACTCCAGCAGTTTGGGCCGAAACGCCAACGGGGTGTCTTCATCGTCTTCGTTACCCCAACTGTGCGGCAATGGTCTAATTAGTGTCGCATGATGGCGGCGATGGAAGCAGTTTGTGTTGTCTGACAACTCGTGATCTCCGCTGGGACAGGGGCCGTGCAACGTGACTCCAGATGTGGTGATGGTCCATTTCAGAAACAGCAGGATGTGACACGTTAAAGTTCTTCCGTCGTCTGGGGAACCTTGCTGCTGCTGGTGGGTGCTCCGACTGGGATTACGCCTACAACGCGAGCGTACGCCAGCATCTAATTCAGTTACTTCTAAACAAAGCACACGTTGTTGCGATGTACACGGCTCGAGCACAAAGTGAATTTGTGTGCTGCCAACTAACGCGGAAAATGCATCGATGCGGCGCTTCCGTTCCCGCCTGAACTGCCCTCCGCTGTTCTCCGACATTGCGAATCCGGTAAAATTACACAGAGCGCTCACCTTCGTTATTTGCACCCATGACAGGTGACTTGCCTATGTGCGTGGGACAGGCAAGGAAGGGTGCACCCTTCCTTGCCTGTTAACGAAGGTGAAGTGAGCGCTCTGTGTAACGAAGGTGAGCGCTCTGTGTAATTTTACCGGATTCGCAATGTCGGAGAGCAGCGGAGGGCAGTTCAGGCGGGAACGGAAGCGCCGCATCGATGCATTTTCCGCGTTAGTTGGCACACCGCGTGTACCCCGGTCTGTACCCTTCACCCCACTGCCCCGTTTGTGGGGTGGTCCAAACCATGGATCACCTCCTCTGGCAATGCCCCCACAACCCATTCCCCCCATATCGAGAATGTGAGCTCTGGGCGAGGGCGTTGGGCAACTCGGATTCGGCGGTGCAAGACGCCATCGTCGCCCGGGCTGCCAAAGTCACCGTGGACCTTCCTGCCTCGGCCACCCCCCCTCCCCAGAATTAGCCATTGCGGCAATAAAAGTTTTCTCTCTCTCTCTCTCTCTCTCTCTCTCTCTCTGCGTGGGTGCCATCTTTCTCAAGGCCCACTGGCTACACAAACGTTCAACTTGACTTGACTAAAATATGTACTTGTGCATGGTGGCCAGCAGCGAAATAGAAGTGCTGAAAAATTGTTTCGCACAATACGCACATAGTGAACATTTTCTATTTTGTCTCATTTTTAATTTAAAAATTTTCAGATGTTTGCATTCTTCTGAATGTTGAAAATGTAGCCAGGAAGTAAAGTAGAAGCGCTGTTTTTTTTTGCCTGTACTACCAGCAAACAACGTGGACGAGAACGCCATTCACTATCGTGCGAAATACCTGCGCGTGAAAACTATTAGCCAACATTCCCGTTTTCTTGTAGAGACCAAAATTAGCACATCCTGAGAAAGTCCTCAAATAAACGTTTTTAGAATATCAAGGCACGGATCGCCGTGAGAACGTTTGTAACTTCTGAGGGCGTCCTGGTGACATTGCGTGTATTCAGTGAGGGAGCACATTGGCCAACCCACTCCCGTGCCTGCGGTTATGAGCCATGGTTCAATGAGATAAAAATACTAAACAAAAGTGGGAAGAGGGAGTCGAGAGAATTAGCCGAGGCGTATAACATCAGGAAGAGAGCGAGTGACTGTAACTCGATTGCACTCTACAATAGCGAAATGGGCTTTCTGAGAAACATGCGCTAAACATACCTGTATTGCCATCATCTGCGTATGTGTACGATCGTTATTTCTCACCTATCGTTTCCTAAAGAATATAAGCACATGCGTAGCGGAATAAAGTAGTTGCAAGTTAGCGCCTGCCTCGTCTACTCTGTTTCATCATCCGTGTTTTTTTTTGTTGCGCTTCAAATCATGTCAGTTTTAGTGCAAAGCTTTGCTGCTTTCGTCCAGCGGTTCTACGAAGGATGCGCAAGTAACCTTTTGACCGGAGACACACCCTCAGCGACACGCCCCTCTAAGCGCATCGCGTGATTCGCAGGGCTCGCTGTCGGCGCTGTGCACAAGGCCCAATTCTGAGTCGGTTTGCTAACATCACGCGACGGAGCGGCCGCTCAGCTGATCGACAGCCGACCAAACCCGCAGCCTCCCACGCATGCGCCGCTGGGTCGTCTCGGGCTATGTGACTCATCTTTCGCCGCGTTCCGCGTTTCCCGGGAATGAAAGCGAGGCCGGGCCCCTTCTTTGAGCGTTGCCCGGGACCGAACGGGTTTGAGCCGTGGTCGGCAATATAGCTACATCAGAGGTTAACCATTATTTACGATGTTAACTCGGTAACATCTCCCCTGTATTTTTTGCGGTTGTCCGAAATAAAACATTCACATTCACATTCATATTCACCAAGAGAAACCAAGACTCAGCCAGACTAAGCCAAGCTTTTGCTTTACATATCCCTGGTTAGCTGAGCTAAACCGCTTCCTTGATGATTATGATGATGATGATTCCTATTGGTTTCCCCTTTGAAGCGGGGTGATGACATGTCATCTTACCAAAAAGGACTAATATAACCATGTTTTACACTCTTGGTTTAATACTAGCGCTGCTTATGGCAGGCCCTAAAGCTTATTAGGCCCCAAATACTTTCTTTTCCCTGTTACAGGTGGTAACTGTCCTAGGCAATATCCCCCTCTCTGCTTTTCGTCCACCCGCATTCTAATCTTCTTTTCGTCCCCTCGACAGCCTTGAAGTTAACTTCCTCTCTGATACCCTTAAATCCTAGGGCATCTGAAAGCCCAATATTCCCTTCATGTAGATTTGGATGGATACCCTCACATTCTAACACTATGTGCCGCATAGTTTCTGTTTCTTTTCCGCAGACCACACATACCCCATCATTTTGTGAATACTTCCCCACAAAACTCTTAGTTCTTTTTTTTCATATTGCGTTTTTTATTTGTTAAAACATTTTTTATGGCTTGAATGGAGCTGAGTGAGCTTACAAAGGGTTGTTCTTTAAGACTGACCAAAGTTGTATTTTGTCTTGAAATACCGCTCGTACTGGCACCCACGGCGTGCCAGTCGGCATCGTGTTTAGCAACGCCTGATCCCAAAAATTGGATTGCAAACGGTTGCATTGGAGCTGCTTCGGCATAGCCTTGGAAATAAGCAGGATAGCTTTAAAAAACCTGGAAGATGTGTTAATAACGCATTTACAGAGCTACTCTGTCTTTCAATGAGGTAGCTCACTTTCCAAGCCCGTCTCCGTGCACTGGAAACTTTTTTATAGCTCCATGGTGCCTATTTTGTAAGCCACGATAGGTTCCCTCCAGGGTGAATATTAGTTATCTTGCTGCGCGGTGGCAGAAAAAATGATACGAGCCATGACTGACGGTGAAAGATAAATTTACAAATCAGCCATGATAGAAACCCGCACAGGCGGCGCTCCCCACACTGCTGCTTCTCTGGAGATTGGGCCCACATGCGCTACGCTGCGCTGCTCTCGTCTTCGTCTTCTTGTGAGAATATGTGCAAGAGTTGCAGAGAGAGAAATGGTAATTACATTAATAAAGTCTTCAGCGAGCGCACGTTTTTCACCGCAGTCTGGAACAAAAACATAATCTGGAACACAGTCTGGAACACAGTCTGGCGAGAAATGAAAGCACGTACAGCCACGGAAAAATGAAACGCGCGAACACGGAAATGTGAATCAAAACACGCAAAATTGAAAAATACTGTTTGTGCAGTTCATATAATGGCACGCTATTGGTATTATTTGGAAATACACATTTCCCAACTTAGTATTTGTATCTAAGCCACGCGCCAGCTTGACTTGCATAGAAAGAAATCGCGCGATTTGTGTGTTCAGGTTCATGTTTTCGTGTTTGCGTTTCATTTTGTCGACGACTGCACATTACTTTGTCCTCTGCGCAGTTTCGTCAGAATGAACTTGCATATAGAGGGAGGCGACATTATAATTCTGAACTGTGCAAGCAGGCCAACCTGGTTCGGTGTTTGTTTTGATGATAGGCCAAATAAGCAGAAAAGGAGCTGTTGGAAATCACTGCGAGAGGCCGAAGAAGGTAGAGGTAAGAAAAGATGTGAGGAGTAAAAAAATCGGGATGGGAGTGGATGAACGCCGCTACCTAGGGCTAATGTAGATCGTTATTTAAACTCAGTGGGGGAACTTATTCAATCTCTTTCTCTTTCCTGTTTTTTTTGGGTGGGGGATAGTAAACGTGCTAAGAAGCGCGCGTCCCTCCGTACATGCGCGTTCCCTCCCGCTTACATGGATTATGGACTAGGTCATTTTCAGGAGAGCTGTCTGGTTCACGACTGACTGAGTAGAGGGCTATGCCCTTCGTTGGAGCGATTGTCGTACCCGAAGGCTTGTGTCTTGCTCGTTGTTGACATAGAGGGCGGAAAACTCCTAACGGTGCTTTGGTCCGCTCAGAATGAATCCTTACAGTCGTGTTTGTACTGCAGATACATGCATGCACGCATACATACATACATACATACATACATACATACATACATACATACATACATACATACATACATACATACATACATACATACATACATACATACATACATACATACATACATACATACATACATACATACATACATACATACATACACACTCGACCATCACTTACGCATGTGATCTACAGGAACACTGGTAGCTAATTTCAGCAAAGCGGATGATGGTTGCATATTAACCTACCTTGCGCATGATTTCCCGAAGTTCTCAGAATTGGCTGGAAAGCCCGGCACACACGTCAATACACTCTGGCTGCTGTTTAAAAATATTGTGTCATGCTGTGTGCATGACTTCATTCCCCTGAGATTAACACGGCCCCGCACAAACAATCCGTGGATCATACGCGAAGTTATAGATGCCAAACGAAAGATCAAGAGATTGCGTAAATCTTTGAAGAAAAACAAAACGAGCTCTCCTGATGCACCTAACCTGAGAGGCGAAATCGCAAACTTGAAAAGTGCAAATTAAAACAAGCAGAGGATAACTACTTCCAAATAACGCTGCCTTCATTCATAAAAGATAACCCATGCAGATTCGGGAAACACATCCGCCCTCCTAGACCAGACACCCCGGATTTTTCTCGTGAAGAAAAAAAAAGTTAAAGCTAATTTTTACAATAATTTTTTCATTCTGTTTTCACAAAATATAACAGAAAAACCCCAGACCTTCCTTTTGCCGATAGTGTTTTAATTGACCCCTTGAATGTATGTATGTGTATGTGAGGGAATTTTTAACCTCTTGCTGAACGTCGATCCCAAAAAAGCATGCGGGCTCGATCAAATACCCAACAATTTTCTCAGTCGTTACGCGGAATGGTGCAGCCGGTATCTAGGATTAGTCTTTCGTAAGTCTATATCTTCTTCAAAGCTTTCTGATGATTGTAAAAAAAGCAAAAGTCGCACCGATACCTCAAACAGCCAACAGTGAAGATCCATATTGATTTCAGACCCATCTCACTTACTAGCACATCATGTAAATTTTTTGAACACATCATTCTGAAGCCCATAACACTATTCCTAGAGACCAAAAGCACCTTATCACCTTACCAGCACAGATTTCGAACAGGGTTATCCACAACAACGCAGTTAACTGAAGTTGTACATGACCTCGCTTTTTCTATTTACCGCTGGCAGACATGCTTGATACTGCTAGGTTCTTCTGAAGCATTTGATTCAGTATGCCATAAAAAATTAACAGCAAAACTCAAAAGTGTATTCGCAACCGGAAACCTAACAAACTGGATCGAAGACTTTTTATATGACCGCTCGTAATTTCTAATCTTTGAAAAAGTACAATGAGATGGCATGCTCGTAACATCCGGAGTCCCCCAGGGCTCAGTTCGTGGCCCGCTCCTTTTCCATATATTTATAAATGATATAACGACAAACATTTCAGGTGAAATAAAAACTTTTCTCTGACGATTGCGTTATGTATCAAGAAATCAATAGTTCCAAAGACCAGGTTGCGCTTCAGGAATTTCTAAACCAACTTGATAACTGGTGTGCTAAGTGGCAAATGAAGAATAACCTCAGCAAAACAGTGTGCATGTACGCAACAAGAAAGAACCAATACATTAACCTTACAACATTAACGACACGCATCTGGCGAAAGTACATGAACATAAATATTTAGGCGTAATTTTAACATTCAACCTTAAATGGGACTCCCACATCGTTCGCATTGCATCCGCTGCCTAGCGCAAGTTATTTTATACTAGATGTCTGAGGCTCGCACCAAAATCAACTAAACTTTTAGCCTACACAACATATATCAGACCAGTGTTAGAATGCGCCAGCACAGTATGGTTCCCATATGCTGCCACTAACGAGAAAAAATTAGAAAAAGCACTGAGGCAAGCCGTAAGATTTATCTGCAACAAATACAAACGTACTGACTCACCAACCAATATGCTATTGGACTATGGACTTAATACACTGGAGTTTAGAGCTAAACAAGCCCGTCTAAAATATCTGTTTCAATTACTACACAGCCATTATAAAATCGACGCATACAAGTTCATCCACCCTTCAGAATCCCGGCAAACAAGGCAAAAACACGCACACACATTGACTGAATATTCTTGCAACGATGACGCCTTCAAATATTCTTTTTTTACCGCTCGCCATCAGAGAATGGCATCGCTTGGACCCATGCATAGCTAATACGGATTCATTAACTGATTTCGTGTTCAGATGCGCTAACGTTGCCAAATAACAGGAAAGTAAAACATGCAATTCTAATGTTTATGAATTGTGGATTTGAAAGTTCTGTATAATGTACAATGCACAGTGAACAACCCTTAACTTTCGTCTGTATAACGTACACCGTCATGTTCAGCGTCTACGAATTTAGAATGTACTTACTTTTTCTTAATAATCAATTTTTCCTGCGAACTGAATATGTATGACGTGCTTCACCAATGTGCTTTATCTTTGGCTTTCTTCGTTTGATGTAAATACTACATACCAACATGTGCAACTTGCCTTAGTGGGATCACTTGCTGACTAATGGTTTTGTGACTTTATTTTACTGTTCCGTTCCTGCGCGGTCTTGTTCGTTGGAGTTTCCGCACGTATGGTTAGTCGCTATGTCAATTCGTTAGACAAGTTGTTTTTTTAGCTTACTTGAGTACACTTGCCCCTTTGGCATCCTTTATAAAATGTGCAACATCAAATTATCATGCGTATATTATGCGTTAACCAACCCCTGTACTTGTTTCACTTGTTTAGTATCCTTCGTGAATATGTGGAATCTCAAATAATCACTCTTACATTATTAGTTACTCAACCCTTGTTCTTGTTACGACTTTTTGCTTTTATTACTGTTACATTACCTACCGAACTAGCACTCTTGTAATTATGTGCATATACTCCTGTACGCCCATTTGCCTTGGTATCAAAGGAGACTGGCAGTATTCTAAATAAATAAATAAATAAATAAATAAATAAATAAATAAATACATGCATGTGTGCATGCACACATACATACATACATTCATGCATACATGCACATACATACATACATACATACATACATACATACATGCGTACAAACATGCATGCATGCATACATACATACATACATACATACATACATACATACATACATACATACATACATACATACATACATACATACATAGGGGGCGGGGGCGGCCGCTCCCCCTAATCATCCTAGGGGGCGCCAAATTTGCCCTGTACCTTTACTCAATCGAACCAGGCCCGTATGGTTATGACCACGCGTGTGTTTTCACGATAATGGCAGCCGAACCCTCATGTTACCTTCCAAAGGGTATTTACTTTCAACCTCGGAAAGGCGGGGACCAAAAGCAAGGCCGTCGTGAAAAACACGTCATCACTTACTTGTCATTTTTGCATCCATTGCGGAGCGCCTCCTCTTTCTACTCTTCCTGGGAAATAACGTGCGAAGCACCTAGCATAACAGCCGTGTAATATAGTTCAGAATAGACAATAATAACTGTATACATTCTCACGCATTTAAAAAAGCTAGCGTTTGAACGATACGCACTGCGTTTTGACCGTTAGGCCTCTAGTGGGAAGAGGTCGGGGTTGGGAGGAGGGGGGCTGCGGTAAAACTTTGCCCCCTCTAATTTAGAACACTGCGCACGCCTATGCATACATGCATGCAACATGCATGCGTGTGTGTGTTCGCGGCCCAGTACGAACCAGTACGAAAGTACTGCTGCGGGCACCCCGTTTTCATTTCCCAATTGCAGGCTTTGATCTCCAGCGAAATTTCGAACTTTCCTCAAACTTTGATACCGTTTTTGACGAATAATCGGCCACTTCCGCCCCCCGTCCCGATAGAACGTGCGCTCAGCTGGGACTAGGGAAACCGATTGCGCAGAAAGAAACACCGGAAGCGATCTCGTCACGCCTTCCAACCTCTGCGCGGTTGCGTCTCGTTACACGTTTAATGCGCGCGTGCGTTCAATATTTAGCAGCCGTTGCCTCCCTTTCCAAAGCGGTCGAAACAGCCTCGCTCAGTAACTGCAGCTGCTGAGAGCACGTTCGCTGAGTCCTTATACATTCCCGCCCGCGTTAACTTTCGTATACGGCGTGGATCTTACGAAAGAGCGGCGGATGATTAGCTTCATTTATGTGCCCGAAAACAGCGATACCAATCCGCCCTCGCTGCCGCGAATTACAGCACAGGGCATCTCAACACCACCGAGTACGAAGGCCTCCAGGTTGCGTCACTATCGAAGTTTTCGATCGCCAGATGTTGCTCATTTCGTTATTCCCAATAGAAACGAGTCTGAGCGTCTTGGTTGCTTTCGAAAGGTGGAGCGTTCGACGCGGTGGCAGCGCATCTGCTGTTTTCGCGCGCACCCTCCGGTACCCGCATGGGCGGCGGTGATTTCGCGATGCGTTCACCAGATGGCAGAACGCGTTTTTGTCTCGTGTTGGCAGTGTTTTGGCCCAGATTTCGTCCTCGTAAAAGCTCGCGGGTTGGCGCGTTTCGTCATTCGGCGTGCACACGCACCTTCGATTATTTCACATTGTTTTTGGCTTCATCGAAGGCTTGCGAGAGGCGCTTGTGTAGTTTGTGTTCAAGGCAGTCGTTTGCGCTTTTCGGGAGGTTGGTGTATATACCCGCCAGATGGACGATGCGAAGTTAACTCGACCATGACGCGTTCGCGTGGCAGGAAACGCGCGTTTACGGTTCCACGGCTGTCTGTCTCCCCGTTCTGTTCAAAGGTATGGCATCTGTGGATGGCCGCCATAGCCGATTCGGAACTAGGAGTACACGGGAAAGCGAGGTTGCACGTGCTTTCAAATGCGGGGCATGAACGAAGCCCGAAATGCACGCGGCTACACTATTACCCAGCACTTTTAAAGCGAAAGCTTTCTTAGTTTGACCGATGGCGTCCTGTCCAAAAACCGCATGTATTTCCCTATTCGACCTCTCAGCTCTGGTGAGGTATCTGGACACACGCCGCAGGCGTAGAACGGGGCTTCCACTGTGTCAGAATGGTTACTCGAAAATCGCAAAAAAAAAAAAAAAGGAACGGTTCTAGATGAGACAATACGCCCAGCGACCACGAAGAAGGAAGGCAACAGTATACCTTTGCCCCATAGACTACGTATCGGTATACATTTATATCGTTCGTTCGTGCGTTAAACTTAGCGCGCGAAAAATCGTCGCACGGGTTGGTTCTCCGTGCGGAGGAAGCCATGGCCACAGCTTCCCAAGACTGCGCCCTGGACTAAGGGTGCTTAGGAGAATAAAGTTTGCTTCCTTCCTTCCTTCGTTAGCGATTTGGGTCCTAGGGGGTCTGACGATCGATGCGACGCGATTTCAGCTTTCGCGATTCTCTCAGCTTTCTTTGCGAAGGGGTGGAACATTTTTTTAAATTTCTGTAAATCGCGTACCTTATGTGTCTTACCTTACCTTACCTTACCTTACCTTACCTTACGCTTACCTTACATTATGTCCCGAAGCTTCAGTCATCTTGCCGTTGGAATAAGCCCAGGGCGTACAGCGCGTACGAGCATTGTTAATTACTAGATGCCCAGTTCACTTCATTGTTAGGCTTAAAGGAGCCATGAAGAGAAAACAAAAGTTTGTTTTATTCGAAAGATTAGCTGTTTCATAGTAACCCAAGCGCTTTCCCGGAAGCAAATGATGCTTTATTCACTGAGAAATAAGGCAATTTAAGCCAAAATTTTAAATCTCCCGCTAAAATTGCACATTCCGTGACGTGAACCATGGCGTCATACGAGCCGGTCCATGAAACAGATACTTAGTATGTCGACTCCATATAGCACCCACACGCGGGAGTCGACCGAGACGGCGGCCATTTTAAAAATACTAGTAAAACCTAGTGCACCCGCAGCCCTAGTCATGGAATCGCCTGATCCGGAGAACAAAACTCTCGCCGAGGAGCTCGGGCTTGCATTTAACAACCTCACACAACTTGAACGCTCAATGCTTCTAAGTGCACGAGCGGCAAGAGTTGTGGGATACGCGGTGGACGGGAAAGCGACCATTCCGCGATAGCCACAACAGACGAACGCCCAGCCGTCGGCACCGCTGCCTCGTCAGCCCCGTCGCGACGGACGAATACAGACTGGAACGTATGTGCCGTATTTTTATTGCGGTTAATAATAGTTCAATTTCAGTAGCAGTATCGCTTATGCCAGTTGGCCGGTGTCGTGTATGTAAAGCCGTTCGCGCGAGCTCTCTGCGTCGACCAGAAAGATACGAGCGTCAATGCGCGGTGTTTACGGCATTTTTTTCCCCCAAGGTCAGAGCGCTTTTACGGCGATTTTACGAAGTCGGCGACGAGCGCCAGCATGTCCCAGGAGTGAGCTAACGTAAGGGTCCCTGCCGTAATCACTTCCTCGGAAATGAAGCGAGCACACTCGTACTTCATTTAGCTCTCTTTCTCCTCCGTTTGCCAAGTTCACACAACGTAGCCACTTGCTTCGCCGAGGTTCGTCGTTGGGCAGCACATGAATGGAGATCTCCTCACCGGGGATGTCGCACTCCCTCGACGATTTGCCCGTACTACATGGGCATTTCAAAACGTAGCAACGAAATCTCATTGTAAAGTACTCGAACAAACTGAAGTTTTCAGTGGTTGTAAACTGGAAACGAGCTCCTAACAATAGCAGCAAGCCAACACCATTCCGAAACTGCGACGACTGTCACTATCTCGTCGCTGCTTGCTGTTCCTTACTCCCCTCGTTTCTATTTTTACCTTTGCTGGTTGGCGATATGACGGCCAACCTCCTGTGAAGGGATTACGATACCAAGCAAGGTCGCGGCTGTGCGTGCTGGGACGGTTCGTTGGCCCCTAAGAGCCTCGAACCCGAAAATTCGTCTGCGCGACGGCGAGATGTCGAGCTTGGCCGGCGGTAGTTTCGTACGCATTGGCGCACACGCTTGCGTGTTCGTTCGGAACTTCAACCGTTTACTCCACCGTTCTTTGTCATAAAAAGAATGTGCAGTATGTTTCACGGGCATTCAGCTCGCTATGCAAACTGTAAGCCCTTCCTAACATGCGTTTGCTTTTGCCGGCCTCCGCCAATCGCAGAGCATTCTCGAGTGACATCATAGGTTCTGTTGCGGAAAATGAGCTGGTGGGTCGCATGGTCATTTCCTTTTTTCCTAATTATGGAGCTTATTTGAGCGAAGTTTGCGTTATAAGTGGTGTCGTTATGGTTCTAACGAGGCAATCTTTCGAATGAACCAAACTTGTGTTTTCTCTTCATGGCTCCTTTAAGGGAAGGCTGGACGTGAATGGTTAGTTGGGTTCTTCGTTATCAGTCAGCCAGCACCCCCCCCCCCCCCCCTCTCCCGTCTCCGCACCTAATGGACCTCTCCCGGGGTACGTCACGGGGTGGCCGTGACGTCACGGCGAGCGCACGTGCTGGGCGTGGCCGGGAGGGTGGTTGGCAAAACATTCGGACCGGCGCGCGGCGCGTATGCAGTGAGGCTGCATTAGACGAGCGCAAAAGTGTAGTTTGTGATTATGGGTTGGCTTTTCTGATGCCGGTGGGCTGCTGTGCTCTCGGCTACGCAAGTAGTGCGAGCAAAATCAGAGACATCAGGCTCTTCCGCGTCCGCAAAGACGTAAATTCGGCGGGTATTATGGATGCGCACAATGCGCCGAATAATCTGGTAGCCAAAGCAGCGACATGGTCTGCTCTTACTAAGAGCAACACTTCCCATTCTCTAACTTCTGCTGTTCTTCACAGCGCAGTCATATTGTTTACATTGGCAGTCCGCGCTGATTAGTGCCATGAAACGATGCTGTTTATCAACCGGCTGCTATCATGCAGCACCAGCAGGAATTTGGCCCAGTGAAATAGTGCCAAAGGCGAAGGGTGGCCACAGGGAAATTTTCTTGCTGCGAAATATTGTCATGTTTTGGCGCGGTAGAGAACTATATTAAAAAGACAAGAAATGCCTAACTTGCGTAGGCTACGCGAAATAAATCTGTCGACGAGCGATCAGCGGTAGCCGCCTGCCGCCAGATTGACCTCAAGTTTTGGTCGCGTGGGGCGATCTGTTCAAGACGAACGAAATTTTTTACCTTGATCAAATATATTATGTCTTGAGGATGCGGCAAAACAGAAATGCTTGCCGTGCCTTATGTGCCTCAGCTAGGTGCGAAACGGACCGATCACGTGTCTCGAAAAAACTCGAAAAATCTGGCGTAAGCAAACGAACTGAGTGAATGTATTCTTTTGTTGCGGCCTCCAGATGCTGGCGTATTCAGCGGGCGTACACTAACTTTAACTATCATCAAATAATGACTACCGATAATTATTTCCGTCCCACTGTCGCAAGCTGTACGCACCATAGAGTCGCACGCACTAAACATATGTGGCTGCTACGTTACTGTCGCATTCACGATGAAGCGTTTCGCGATTTCACTAGGGAAAAAAATAACAAAACAATCGGTCACTTATACGTAGAGCCCGACATCACCGCGATATTTTTATTGGAATAATTTTTGGCTTTTGCTCTTTATAATTTTGCTTCGTTGCTCCTTATTTTACTTTGTGATAGTTTCATGCTTTACCTTTCCTTTTTCCCCGTGAGTACGCCACCGTCTCGGGCGACGCAAAGAGACCAAGGACAGAGAGCGTATACGCTGCCTGAGCTAGGCACCGCAGTCACTTAAGCGGACCTCAAAAACAACAATGAATGAACTTTCCATGGTATGTGTCCGAACGCAAAGCCTCTTAAAGAAGCAGTCTTGGAAGGGGTCGCAACAGTACCAACCTCCATCGTTTAGGCTGTTCTGTCGCGCACTGATTATCCGAAAGCGTCACTCGTCAGTTGACCGTACGGTACACGAAAGTGTTCTGCAGAAGGCTACAGGGAGGTGCGACGGCCGCAGCTAGGATAGCTAGACCCCCCCCACACCTGTAATGTTGGCGGCCAGCGCCGGTCCGAACCAACGGCACATCGTTCCTTTCGGGCACCGCGCGGCCAGGCCGGGCCGTCGGCGCAGGCGCGTTCTGCCAACCGCCGCCGCATTTCGCAGCCGCCAGCAGGCGCCACCCGTCGCGCACGTGAGCTTCGTGACGTCATGGTGTTTACATACAGAAAGAGGTCCATTCACAAAAGTTCACGTTTGCATTCGACGCCAACTGGAGCTTGACGCGTCAAGAGACAACGCCCGACTAAGTGACGCGAAGACTCACCGGGAGCTCAGAAGTGGTTAATCGTATGCTCTCGTATATAAAACTTTGCGCCTCAGAGTCGTGTTCCCGGCGTTTCATGCGCGAAATTGTTAAGGCCACGTTGAAGAAAAACCTCGTGGAGTGGGGACTGGTGCGAGGCTTCTGAAGCTTCGTAGCACTCGATCTCCTGAGCCTCTTACAAGGAACACTGATGCGGGTTGCAAGCATTATCTAAATACCTGACCACATCAAAGGCTAGAACACGTGGGCCGTGTTCTGAGCTTTTTCGGCTGTTTAGACGCGTTTTTGGCGGCAAAAGTGCACCCAAATGCTTCGTTTTCCTTGCCACAATCCGCGCCGCCGGTTTGCTGACGTCAGCTATGACGACACTCTGGCAGGTCCGCACTGCAGTGCTAAATTTAGTGGATTGCTGTCGTGCTCAACCTGTGCACCATCTGCGCGCGGAAGAGCCAGAAGTTGATATTAACCATTAAATAAGTGAAAACAAAAGAATTCAAACGCAGCTAGTAGCAAGAAAACAAAGTGCAAACCAGCGTTGCGTCATTGGTTGTTTTTTTGTGACGTCAGTAGGGCTGCTAACGGCGCATTCCTTTTCTGGCGCCTACCACAGATAAAAAAAGTCTTTAGACTACCACTACACAGTCAAATAATAGATTAATTCACAAATAAGACTGGCGAATTCACTTCAGTGTCCCTTTAAACATTGTACGGTGCGGTCGATGCGCTAAAAGGCCTCGTGACTTCGCCACAGGCGCGTGGAGCAACGCCTATGCGGAACGTTGGCGTACGCGCTGACACGTACTTAAACTCGTACCAAAATACACAAGAAGGGCTTTTTAAGGATCTTGCGATAAAATTTCACGTGAAAGCGCAGCAGAACCCCGCCTTGGCGATATTCAGGTATACGAGGTGCGAGCAGCGATAGCTACCAGCAAAAAAAAAAAAAGAAAAAAGAAACACCGCACGCGGTACCTATCGAGTAACAAACAAGACCCTTGCTAACCTGAACGACAGAGCCTTACAAACTCTGATTGATCACTTGAACTACTTTTGGCTGGCAGGAAAACATACAGCTTCGTGGAAAACAGCCGAAGTACACTTCATACCGAAGTTGGCAAAATCGCCACAGGTTGAGAACCTAAGAGCGAACAATGAAGGAAGAAAAATTTATTAAGAAATGATGGCCCGAGGCCGCAGGGGAAAGGGGAGGGCAGGAATGACGCTAGCAATGTCCAGCCATCGAGGCCGCACAGACGCAGCTCCAGAGTGCTGTCAAGGTGTCCTTGACGCGCCAAGAGGGCCGAATCCACTCTTCGTATGAGTGAACCCACGCCGGGCGGTGTTGGGCGCGAAGCACGGCGAGGCCCGGGCAAGACCAGACGAGGTGCGGAAGGTCAGGGTTCGATGTGCCATGGCATGCGTAGCAGAGCACATGGGGGTCTAAGAAAGAAGGGGAGGAACTGGGAGCAGATCCGGTCTATGGAAGTCCTTGACATCGGAGAACCTGCCGGTGGTATGTTGTTGCCTTGCTGGGATTCGTTGCCCGAAGGGTCAAAGTGAATGTGCCGTCCTCACCACCGTGCGACGATGTCGGCGGTTATGGCGAAGCCGGAACGGGCCCGATTGAGAAAAACCTGGGCGCCGCGAGATAAGCCAGGAGGTAGAGGATGCGGATTCTGGGGTACTGATGACTGGAGGTGAAGGCGCCGGGCATGTCGGCGACGCTGGCGCTCCTCGTCAGGATCGAAGTGGGCTCCGCTGGAAATGGTCTCCCCGGACGGATGGCGGTACGACGAAGATGCCTCGCTCACCAGCCTGTGGGCGCTTTCATTACCGGGATGCCCTCCATGGCCAGGGATCCACCGTACTGTTACGGGCGTGTGGAAGGTGTGCTGGGAGCTGCATGATCGTTTAATGCAGTGTGCTGCAGAGTGTTTCCATGGAATTCCTATAAGGGAACGAAGGCCTCGGCACAGTCCGTGAAAATGTGCACACGGTGGTACGCGCGCTGATTGCATGCCTGCAGAACGGAACGTGCTTGGCGTAGGCCTTGTTGAATAGCGCGCAGCTCAAGGTTGGTGGTGTCCGGAATGAAGTCGACGGTGTAGGCTGCATCGTTACGTTCATTGCTGTCTGCCGCAACAGCTGCAAGTGCCACAGCGGCCTTGCGAGGTTGCCAGGAGGCGTCGACGTACACACGTAATGTCCACGGATCCGCAGCGTCGGTGGCTGCGGTGGTCTGCACCAGTGTGGCACGGTGCGCCGCATAAGTATCCCGAGCAGTTTTCCGGGGTGCTGGTCGCCGCTATGTAATCAGCACGTCCTCCCATGGGCGAACGTGCGGAGGGATGGCGGGCTCATCTAGTAGTCGCTCACCATCGTGACGTAGGAAGTGGCGTCCCTGCAGTGTCAAGTGGCGACGGTCGTTGGCGCCTGCTATGCGCGCTGAGATGGTGCCCCAAGCGTGGGCAAACCAGCATAACGGTACAGCTTTTCGACGCGAGTGTGACGGGGCAGGCCAGTAATAGCCCTCAGCGCTTCCTTCTTGTGGCGGATTCGAGGCACTTTACAAGAGCGCTACTGTTCTGGAGGCCGCACTTATTCAGATCTTGTGCGAATTCGCCAACACAATGCCCGCATTCGGCGTCACACAAGGTAACTTGCGAGGAACCGCTGGGAGAAGCATTGCTCTTCGTTTTCCCGCCGAAGCGGAGCTCGGAAGTTGTGGGGAACGTTCCGGGCCATCATGCTTCTACGCACCGTATCAACTCAGGAGGCTTTCGAACGAGAAGCTGCAAGGACATTCTTCCCGCAGCCACCCTCTACGCCACCCCAGAACATTTACTTCTCGGAGCCGGTAGACGAAAACGACCCCATTGAGGCGCCCTTCACTATTACTGAACTTATAACTGGCCTGGAGCAAGTGAATGTGCGCAGTGTGCCAGCAAAGATTTCGTAACTTGGTCAATGCTGCGGAATCTAGATGAACAAACTGAATGCGACATACCAGAACTGTTGAATTCCATTTGGGCCTCAGGACGTCTGCCAGAATCTTTCAAGCACGCAGTCGTCACACCCATTCCTAAGGCTGAGAAAGATCTATCCACGCCGTCTAATCTACAGCCCATCTCCCTGACGTCGATATTGTGCAAATTACTTGAACGAATGGCTGCTACCCGACTAATCCACTATTTGGAAGAAGAAGCTTTCTTTTTCCACCCCGCGCAGACTGGATTCAGAACCAATTTCGCAACGCATGACAGAACCTCCTTGGGTGGGTACTCCGGCGTACACGACATCATAAACCCCACATCTTGGTGGCTGAGACCTTCGCAAGGCTTTCGACACCGTCTCCCACCACGCAGTACTACAAGCCCTTTGCGAAGCTTACCCTGGTAAAAGGATGAGAAATTTCGTGCGGGCCCTCCTGGCAGACAGGACATTTGAAATACGCTCGAGACGTGTGAATACCCACCATTTCAAGAACACTTGCGGGGTACCGCAAGCCGCCATAATGTCCCCGATATTATTCAATATCGTAATGGCAAAGCTAGTCAAGGGCGTTGCGGCCGTCACAGGGGTTTATGTCACGGCTTACGCTGACGACGTTACCATCTGGACGGAGGCCAATGATCAACCTACGACTGATGCCGCCGTACAGCGTCTGCACCATGCTTTGGACACATTTACGGCCCTTCTGATACCCACTGGCATGGAGGTGTCAGCAACAAAAACAAATTACTTAGCTGTGCGCGGCAAAGCCACTAATCGTGAGCGTATTCATTTAACTATCGCAGGGCAACCCCTCCAGCCAGCTCCAGATGGTTGGATCCGCATACTGGGTGTTCCGTTTCATGAAAACGGGGGAGCTCAAGAGTGGCTCAGACATCTCAAATCATTCTGGCCACGTCTCCTACACATAATACGTCGCATCTCTGAAACTTTCGGTGGTGCTTCGCAAGATATCGCTCGACGCCTAGTAGAGCTAGGGCTAGTATCTAGAGCGGTCTACAGCGCCATGTGTTACGATCTCACGAAGTACCAACTTCACCTAAGAGCGATCTTTCTTACTTTTTGTATTGGCAAAGTTATGGAACGGGTAATCTTCACGGGGTTACATCAGCACCTTTACAGCACCCTCCAGATGCCAGATTCCATGTTAGGCTTCAGGAAGCACCTAGAAACGCAAGATGTACTTACCCAAATCAAATAGGAGATCCTCGCCCCGGCAGCAAGGCACTCCCCCAGGGCCATACTTGCTCTAGACCTGAAGGGAGCGTTTGACAACGTGACACATGAAGCTATCCACCAAAAATTGGCAAAACCGGAAGTGGAGAGATGATCTACAACCACATCGTACAATTTATTTCCAACCGCCACGCCATACCTAAGATGGGAGACGTCACCTCTAATCCTATCAAACTAGGGAACCGAGGGGCCCCTAAGTCTTAGTACTTTTCCCTCTATTTTTTAACATCGCGCTTCTGGGACTTCCGGAACAACTAGAGCAAATACCCAACCCGCACCACGCCCAATATGCAGATGACGTCACTGTATGGACAAACATGGACTCCCTTGTCGGAGCTCCTTGTTCTTCGAAGGGGGCCCATAAAGCGAGACAATCATGACATCCAAACCTCCTTGGAAGGTCACAACATCAAACCCACAAAGTCGCTCCGCATCCTAGGCCTTACAATACATCATCATCATCATCATCATCATCATCATCATCATCATCATCATCAGCCTATCTACGCCCATTGCAGGGCAAAGGCCTCTCCCATTATTCTCCAATCACCTCGGTCCTGTGCCAACTGTGACCAATTTATCCCCGCAAACTTCTTAATCTCACCTGCCCATCTAACTTCCTGCCGCACCCTGCAGCGCTTGCCTTCTCTAGGGATCCAATCTGTTACCCTTAATGACGAGCGGTTATCTTGCCTTCGCATTACATGCCCTGCCCACGTCCATTTCTTCTTCTTAATCTCTACTAATATGTCCTTAACACGTGTTTGTTCCCTGACCCACTCCGCTCTCTTCTTGTCCATTAATGTTACACCTATCATTTTACGCTCCATTGCCCGCTGAGTCGTTCTCAATTTAAGTTGAACCCTCTTAGTGAGCCTCCAAGTTTCTGCCCCGTAGGTGAGTACCGGTAAGATTCAGCTGTCATACACTTTCTTCTTCAGCGACAATGGTAGGCTGCTATTCATTATCTGAGAATGCCTGCCATATGCACCTCACCCCATTCTGATCCTTCTAATTATCTCTGCCTTATGGTTGGGATCTGGGGTCACAACTTGGCATAAGTAGATATATTAGCTTACCACTTCCACTGCCTCGCCACCTATCTCAAACGGCTGTGCTGTCCTAGGTTATTGTTCATTACTTTAGTTTTCTGCATATTAATTTTCAGGCCCACGGTTCTACTCTGCTCATCCAGTGCGGAAAGCATGCTTTCAATTCGTCCCCCGAGTTACTTAGCAAGGCAATGTCATCAGCAAATCTGAGGTTACTGATGTATTCTCCATTAACCCTTACTCCCACCAGTTCCCAATCCAACGTTCTGAATACTTCTTGTAAACATGCTGTGAATAACATTGGAGAGATTGTGTCTCCTTGTCGTACACCCTTCCTTATAGGTATATTACTGCTCTACTTATGGAGGATGATGGTAGCTGTGGACCTATTGTAGATATCCTCTAATATACTTACATAATGCTCATCTACCCCCTCGTTCCGTAATGCCTGAATGACTTCTAGTGTTTCGACCGAGTCAAATGCTTTCTCATAATCTATGAAGGCTATATATAGGGGTTCAGTATACTCAGCGCACTTCTCTATCACCTGATTGATCGTGTGAATATCGCCCATTTTTGAATAACCTTTACGGAACCCTGCTTCTTCTTTAGGTTGACTGAAATCTAAGGTTGCAGAAATTCTGTTAGCGATTACCTTGGTAAGTACCTTGTAGACGACTGACAGTAAGCTGATCGACGTGTAATTTTTCAAGTGCTTCATGTCGCCTTTCTTATGGATTAGGATGATGTTCGCGTTCTTCCAAGATTCCGGTACACTTGCGGTCATTAGGCATTGCGTATACAGGTTTGCCAGTTTTTCAAGTACAACTTCTCCGCCATCCTTCAAGACGTCTGCTGTTCTCTGATCCTCACCAGGCGCTTTGCCCCCTTTCATTTCTTTCAAAGCCTTCCTTACTTCTTCGGTCGTTACTGGTGGGATGTCTATCTCCTCTGAACTACTGTCTCTTTCGGCATTATCCTGGATGTCCCGGCTACTGTACAGATCCCTGTAGAACTACTCGGCCACTGTGACTATTTTATATCTATTTGTGATGACATTGCCTTGCTTATCTTTAAGTGCATACATCTGATTTTTCCCCATGCCAAGACACCTCTTCACAGCTTTCAGGCTACCTCCGTTCTTTACAGTGTATTCGATCCTCTTCATATTATACTTCCGTATGTCAGCTGTCTTACGCTTATTGATTAACTTTGAAAGCTCCGCAAGTTCTATTCTGTCAGCTGCGGTGGAGATTGTCATGGTTTGCCGTTTCCTAATTAGATCTTTTGTCTCCTGTGAGAGTTTTCCAGTATCCTGTCTAGCCATAGTGCCCCCGACTTCTACTGCACACTCCGTGATAATACGTGTAAGGTTGTCGCTGGCTTCCTGTGTCGTAACCTGGGCTTCCTGGTTAAGAGTTGAATATCAATACAAGCCGACGCTAAAGCCGACTCCCTGCGTGAGCACCTAAAAAGGACCACGGATCAAGTCATACACAAGATCCGCCGTGTTACAAACAGGAACAATGGGATGAAATAACGTGATACGGTAAAGTTGGTGCAAGCAGTTATCTTTTCACGTATTACGGATGAAGCCCCAGATGTGACGCTAAATAACACCCAACGTCACCGAATATACGTGGTAATCCGAAAGGCTCTCAAGCAAGCGTTGGGGTTACCGATGGGTACATCAACCTATAAATTACTCAAGATGGGACTAGACAATACCGTAGGGACACCTGTCGAACCAACGAGCAATATTCGGGCTGACTCAGGCCGGCCGAAAGCTCCTCCAGAAACTTCAATGTGCTTCTCAGAATGAAAGCCCACCTTAGGAACTCTGCGAAGAATGGTGGAAGCTGATACTGATACGCCCTGTGCCACGAAACATGCACCATGGCTCCTGAGCACCATAAAGACAGGCGGGTGGCTTGAATGATACGCGCTGAAATAATTGCACGGTGGCAAAACCACAGTCGCGCACACTGATGCCGCCAACCACAGCACCAAGAGAGCCATGGTGGCGGTTGTGACTTGCAAAAGCGAGCACATATCGTTACAGCCACACGCGAGAGGCTGAGGAGCCGGCTATAGTTCTAGCGCTGACAGATGCAACCACTGTGGTTATGGACTCTCAAGAGGCTTGCCAAAGTTTCACTTCGTCTCTAATGGCACCGGCAGCAGTTCGTATCCCGCAAAGCAAACCCCAGAAACGTAAGGTCAAAATTGCCTGGACCCCGGCCCACCGCTCCATGAAATGCAGAACGAGCCCTCGCCGAACGGGCCACGGAGGAAGAACTGGAGCCCACCCGCTAACGACCTGCAATGAAATCACGAAAAACTACAAGCTAAGCAGGACGACTTTACCATACCAACAGCTACAGCTGACAAACACGGAGAAAACCACTCTTGGGTTGCTTCAAAGGAATATTTTCCCACACCCCACTCGAATCAACTATTTCCAACCCAGTACGATTCACTATGCAAATTCTGTGGACAACCAGGTACACTGGATCTCATCGTCTGGGAGTGCAACCCAGATCTCAGATCTGCCCCCCCCCCCCTTCCCTACCCCCGAGCAGTGGGAGGTCATGATGTCTAGCTCGTAGCTTCCTGACCAGGCTTTTCTGGTGGAGAGGGCTCTGCTGGCGAAGACGGCACATGGACTCCTGAACTGAAGAGCCACTCCCGCCTAGCGCCAAGTCCAATAAAAGTTTTAGGGGCTTGACCTGTTGGCGTCTCCTGTCGTCGTCGTCGTAATCGTCGTTCTTCCCATGTCGCCACGTTACTAAAACACCAGGAAACTCGTTTACGCCTCGCAATAGAACGTAACGCGAACTAAAAAGCACCGGCACACTCGCTTACTCCTCCCCCTGGAGCGCTTCGTAACGCGTACTAAAAAAACACCGGCACATTCGTTTACACCTCGCGCGTGAGAGCTTCGTTCTTCGACAAGAGAGTTTTAGAGCAAAGCTGTATATCTCTACCCCCCCAACGGTTTCATCTCCGTTGGAAAAGACGCCAAAGCGCCAAGGATACACTTTTCCACAGCATGCTTCGCCCCTAACCAGGATTCACGTTACTGGAGATAGGCCGGGATTTTTTTCCTTCTTTCCTACTGTAGCGAAGCACTCTTCACAGCTGCTCGAGTTCGAAGGGCTTACCAACGGGCTACGACGGCTGACAGCTAGGCGAATATCCCAACAACGAAATGGTCTGCGGTACAGACTTTCGTTGACAACGTGTTCTCCAGTAAATTTGCCCCGTTGTTAC
Source organism: Haemaphysalis longicornis (assembly GCF_048455015.1). Taxonomy (NCBI): domain Eukaryota; kingdom Metazoa; phylum Arthropoda; class Arachnida; order Ixodida; family Ixodidae; genus Haemaphysalis; species Haemaphysalis longicornis. The sequence goes on from NW_027526204.1 coordinate 114,400,528, forward strand.
AATCGTCTGCGCTGCATAGTTGAAGGGGCCGTGGAGACAACATACGAATTTGGTTTACTAAAAATAAATCGTTGAGATACTGAAAAAAAAATCAATACAACGCGATTGAGAAAGCTCGTTAATTCGAACTCGGTTAATTCAAACTTCCGGTTAATTCGAACTCACGCCCTTGTCCCGGCTCAGTCCTGGATATTTCAGTGGGGAAAAACTCCCGATAATTCGAACGCGTCGGTATCCAGAGCGGTTAATTCGAACTGGGAGATCCTCGTTTCCACCGCTCCTCCAGAACAACTCGGCCAAGAGTGATTACAATGTGTCGCAAATCCAAACAACACCAAATTTACTAGAGATTCAAAGAAAAATGGGGTTCGTTCGGCACCAGAATCCCGGGACGCTCGCCGCCGAGTGTGTACACAAAGCAGCCGCGTCGGCGGATTGCCTCGAAAGCGCGTCATCCCTATTTCATATTTGCCGCGCTTTCGAGGCGCTTTTTCAAAGAAAGTGCTACGAGTTGTGCCGCGCCTCCGCCAGATGGCGCCACGGGTCCCGCGACCGAGAGAAGACGCAGTGAAACATCCCCCTCGCGAGGGGCACGATCAAATGCAGAGCATTTCCGGGGGCGCACGACGTTAAGTAGTTTGCGTTACGTTAATGTTGTTGCACTTGTGGCAACTGCTGACGAGAGAGCGCTCGTCAGCAGTAATTCGAATGAGTCAACGATATAAGGCGCGTTCGTAGCGTCCCATTCTGTGTCGGCTTTGTGGCGCAGTGGGTAGAGCACCATGTACATTGCGTTCCGCCTGCAGGGTCGAGGGATCGAAACCGGGCGCCGGATAGTATTTTTTTTATATAGTAGGGACAACGACGGTGCGGTCTGCGGACGTCAACGCGGGTGACATCGTGAGTTACTGAAATGCTCTGCATTTAGAAAGACCTCTTTGCCCCACTAACGGAGATTCCAATTTTATCGCAAACTTTGCACGCACAATGGAGATATCACAGGAAACAGCTAAAGCAGTGGTGACCACTTAACAGTGACTTGTCTATGACGTCACATAATCTTGATTGTTACGGTGACTTGTCTATGACATCACAGAATGTTGATTGTTTGCGCGTCTGGCGGCCGCAGACCAGGGGCGGTATTCTCGAGTTTTGTCCCTTTTGCGTCCCTTTCAAAAGTGTCCCTTTTGGCGAGCCCTGATTGGCTAAAAGCAAACAACCGGAACTGACGTAACGCAAACGCAACAAACCTACTGCCAACGCCCACTGCTTAACTGGAAGTGCGTCACGATGAAAGGGACTCAAAAGGGACGTTTTCAAAGGGACAGTTACGAGAATACCGCCCCTGATCTATACCGCAAGAAACATGCCTGGGTGATTTTAGTGGGGTCTCTATAGTTTCGTTCGACCGTATCACTTGGATGCTGACGTGCATTTGGCACACTGATAATCACTTTGTTAGTGCTTGCCCATAATGCCTCACTCCTGCCCACATTACCTGCCTGCGGCGCGAAATTGGAAAGCTTTTCCATATACCTCGTGTTTTTTTCTCGGTTGAAAGCTGTCTTTCGTGGCTGGAGTTACACTGAGTTAGCTAACAAAGGATAGTTCTTTCCAACTGAGCAAATTTGTATTTTGTCTTTTTGGGCACTCCAAACTAGTGCAATCCATTGTTTTACAATTCAGTAGAAGTGGACACGTTATTTTGAAACCCACAAGACAACAAAACGCTACGAACGAACGTACCGGTAACGTCTCACTCGTTTCCAACATCGTTTAAAAACTACGTATATGGTTTCAAAACGTAGAGGTTTACAACGAGCTTCTGTTGGCGCACGGTTCGCACACGTTGAAAAACCTGCCCGATGGTGTTACGAATACGTTGCCACTATCTACGTCACCAAATAAGCAAGAAGGATGGTGAAAGAGCGTTGACAACAGTAACCACGTGACGAAACATGCGCGCCAATCCACCCTGTGAATAAGGTTGGAAAGCGAAGCTGTGAACGACTCCCACAGCTATTACCCATGCGACGTCACCTGAATTCACATACATGGCTCTACAAAGAGTGAAACCGGAGACAAGTGCAATGCACTTAACCACACCCTTTATTACTTCAAAGAGACATTCTTTGATAAGTTTGCTGCTACACTACACTTTGATAAGTTTGCTCCTACACGGCTGCTACACTGGCTGTGGGCGGAGCGCATAGCGGCGTGAGAGATCGCGTGGTGCCATCACGTGGCATTCAGCGAGAACACAAGGATTAAGCCCGCACATGTGCTCGGCGAGTGTACCGTCTGTCTCCCCCGTCTCCGCGTGCGCTCGTAGCTCATTCGGTAAGACAACGAGCTCCCGCTTCGTTTAATTTGTTTCAGTATCGATTCCTGGTGGTTCCAGTAATTTATTTTATTTGTTCGAGGGAGTTTCCTGTTGACACTAGCGGTGGCGACAGTATACCGGTGGTGAGTAGAGGTAAAAAAACCTCGCTTTAAAAACAAACATTAAAAACCGGCTCGGGGAAGAGCGACACGCTTTTTGTCTCACTCATAGAACGATCCCAGGACGTTTACAAGTATCTTCCACGCCGCTCTATTGTATGAAGTGGTCGCGTGTCGAAACAGCTATACCGTTCCTGACATGGTTGCCCCAATTCCGCATTCCCTATCATTTTTATGGGTAGTCGCCTTCCCACGCTAACCAGTAAGCGTGGATGCATATTTCCCCGCACAGCGCTGTCCTCAATAAGCGGATAAGTCCCAATAGCCCTGGCTTTCCATCACGTTTCTTCTCTCCATTCTTCCGTGCCTAGTTCGGCCGTTCACGCCGATGTAGTACCATCTCGGGAAGGTTCAAGGACGGAGGACGCCGATTTGGCTGCATGTGGTGCTTTTATTTCACCCCCACTTCGTTTTTTCCGCGTGTCACATTTATGAAAAAAATATCTTGCATTATATATATATATATATATATATATATATATATATATATATATATATATATTTATATATATATATATTAGTGTGTGTGTATTTGTGTGTGTGTGTGTGAGAAGAAACCTCGGCACCCCTTCCCCATCCCTCAACTCTTTTCATCTCGCCCCCTGTGCGGCTTCTTTTTTTCTAACTACGTTGCGCGACATCACAAAAAATAACGAAAGGATGCAATTGCCTTTGAAGCAACCACAATGCTGCTCTGCGTAGACCCCGCGTAATAATTCTATTGGGAGCTAAAAAGTAGCAGATATCCCCATCCGAAGGATGGCACCCCTTCTACCCGCTACAATAACAATAAAAAGCGGAAGTAAAAAAAAAACGAATTTTGTTTTACCGTCCCAGGGACCCTTTACGGCCTGAGGGGGAAAGCTGGCCTTTGTAGCTAGTCGCTCAATGCTGTGGAAAAAAGAAGGGGGTTCTGCAAAAAATAATGCGAGCGAAGAAAAAAAACACAGAGGTCTGCGAGCTAGATCAAAAATAGAGCGTAAAAAATTGAGCTCTGGTGAACGCAAGAAGCAGCAGTGGCAGCACATGCTGCGATCCGTTGCCTCTGGAACCCTTCGCACCGCCCCGGTGGCCGCATTATTCCGACCAAGGTCATCCGTTGACTGGGACGCTCACCGCGGGGTTCCTTTCTGCGTAGCAGTGAAAGGGGATATTGGACGGGAAAGGGGGAGAAATGGGTAACGCAAGGCTCCTTTCGCCGATCGTGGGACATACGGCTCTGCGCTGCGTTCGCTTTTAGGGGCAAAGCACCTTAGGACCTGGCTTTGTCCGGGGCTTGGAGGCCGCGTACACAGTGTTGCGCATGCGCGAGGAGCATTGGATTGGATTGGATTGGGTTGGACTGGATTGGATTGGATTAAATTGAATTGTGTCGGATTGGATTGGATTGGAATTGTATATACTGTACACACGCCTTGTCACTCATTTACATGCGTGTGTGGGCAATATTACGGGTGATTTACGGTAGGAACGATGCCCAGTGCTTCGCCCACACGTCATGATTCACTTCGTGGAGATGCGTGAATTTTTTTTGCTTGCCAGCTGTTGCGCTTACGTGTAGCTTGGCGCTCATGGTAATGGTTCGCTTTGTGGATTCGCTTTTGGCGTGCAGCTGCAGCTTGGCGCATGCAACGCAATCGGATGTACCAAATCGCGCGTTACGGAAGATTACGTAAGGCCGGTTGAGCTCTTGCGAAGGCACTGCCCGGTTTTTTGTCACGTTGTGCAGACAATCCTTAGGCTTCCGGCCTTGGAAAAAAAAAATATTTTTTAATTTGGCCCCTCGTTACCTGGCTTACACAGAGACCACGGGCGCACTGTTTCCGGACCCAACTCACCTTCTCCGAGAATTCCGAAGCATTTGAAGTTGGGCGTATTTGATTCTACAAGCTGGGGGCTTTACTTGCGGAAACTGTCTGTTATTGCAAGCTTCGCATAGCTCCGATGAACAGCCCTGAAGACGCTATTAGCCGCCAACCTACGCCACCGTGAGGCGCACGTTTTATATATATATATATATATATATATATATATATATATATATATATATATATATATGTATATATATGTATATATATATAAAGAGTTTGCAAAGAAAGAAAGAAAGCGGAGAAAAAATGCCCGCCTTTCTTTCTTTAGGTCATAGAAAGATATGAAATACGAAGAATTTTTTGAGTCAGAAAGAAAGTGGTGAAAAAATGCCCGCCGGGTGGGATCCGAACCCACGACCTCCAGAATACCACTTTCTTTCTGACTCAAAAAATTCTCCATATCTTTCTATGACCTAAAGCATTCCCCCCTTTCCGAGGTTTTCTTCACTGCCAACCCTTATTCTGTCTTAATTCACTGAGGCCCTCATTTCCCATTTCTGATTCGCTATATATATATATATATATATAATATCAAGAGGTAGCGCAGCCGAAAATTTCAATTGAACACGGCGTAATGCGAACCATTCTCGGTTTACTACCAGAATGACAATTTGAATCACGGATCTGGTAAAAGTACAAGGGAGAGAACCAGAGCTTGTTGCAGACACTACATGAAGTCCCGAATAGGGCGTTATCGAAGGGCTTCTAGAAAGTGGCTGTACGCCGCTGCGTTGTGTACGTGGCCGTTGTGCACGTGATCGTGGGCGTTGTGTACCTGGTGGTTGTGTACGTGGTCATGGGCATTGTGTACATTGTGTACGTGGCCATTGTGTACTTGGTCGTGGGCATTGTGCCAATTGTGTACGTGGCCGCCCTGCGTTGTGTACTTTGTGTAAGGTGGTCGCCCTACGTTGTGTATGTGGTCGTTGTGCACGTGATCGTGGGCGTTGTGTACCTGGTAATTGTGTACGTGGTCATGGGCATTGTGTACATTGTGTACGTGGCCATTGTGTACTTGGTCGTGGTCATTGTGCCCGTTGTGTACGTGGTCGCCCTGCGTTGTGTACTTTGTGTAAAATGGTCGCCCTACGTTGTGTATGTGGTCGTTCTGTACGTGGTCGTGGGCGTCATGTACGTTGTGTACTTGGTCGCTCGGGCCGCTCGCTGCTGCTTTCAGGCCACTCGACACCGCTCCTAAACTTGTGCTGTTCGAGCCTTAGAGTTTCATACATTTAGTAGAGGGCCGGCATACAATATCATACATTTCGTACATTTCATACATTCATACATTTGGTAGAGGGACGGAGGAAAGCCTCTGACGGCACGCATTCGCGTGCCGTCATAGGCTTTATTACAGCAACGTGAAGGGTCCTTTTTGTACTTGGCCCGGCTCGCAACATGCCTTCGCGTGGCCCCTGACGGCAGGGGTAACATTTTTTCCTCGTTCAGGTTGCAAGAAGCTTTTATAAATGCATGACGAATCAGTTTTTGTTAGTTATACTTTTATAATATGAAAATAGCCGTAACTAGGATTTTAAGAACAACAATTGCAGCGGTGATGAAACGTTGATAACTTTGTTTTGCCCGAAACTGGGTGAAAAGTCACGTGCAGCTTTGTAGCTTGTCGGCTAGCCATGCCAAGTAACGGTGGAACGTTTCTCTGCGGTATACATAACAGCATGCTTCTTGTAGCATGGAACTCCATGGTTCGGGAAGCTCTTACTTCGCGAATGGTGTTCCCCGTCCGCTTTTGTGCTGCAGAGCGAGCCTCACTGGTCTTGGCTGCGTGTCGGCGTCCGACAAACTCGGCGTGATTACTCTCGTGCTTCTCGAATTCAGCCATGGTGAGCAGTTTCTTCGGGCGCACATATTAGGGGCGAAGCACCTTAGGGGTTGAGGCCATTGGCGTCTCTTGTCGTCGTCGTAACCGTGACCTCATGTAGTCACGGTGTTAAAACACCGGGACACTCGTTTACGCCTCGCGCCAGGGAGCTTCGTGCTTCAAAGACAAGAGGCTTTCTCAGCAAATCTGTATACCTGTACCCCCAACGGTTTCACCTCTTTTGACAAGAACGCCAAGGCACCAAGAATACACTTATGCACTTATACACTGCATGTGTCGCCCCTCCGCAGGTTTTATGTTAGTGGAGGCGGCTAGGGATTTTTTTATTTGTGGGAATCAAGTTTCCCTTGCGAATTGTGTGGCGCATTTGTAACGACAAATTGAATTTACAGTTTGTGGCAAATTGGTTACAAACCCGCAAATCAATTTGATCGCCTCTAACAAAAGTTCGCAGTGGCTTCGCTCGGCTGTGCCAGGATATACGTAGCCTGAGATAAGGTTCCGCTGGTTATTCTTAGGTTTCCTGGTTGTCTATATATATATGATTAGCTGATTATCATGATTACTGCTGCTAAAACGATTTCGAATCCAATCCAATCGAATCCAGTCCAGTCCAGTCCAGTCCAGTCCAGTCCAGTCCAGTCCAGTCCAGTCCAGTCCTGTCCAGTCACTGCTCCTCGCACACGCGCAGCACGGCTCTCCAGGAGCCACGCGAAACGGCTATTAAGCGGTTCCGGCGCAGTGTCAGACTTGGCTACTGCGCAACGGAGGCGCACAGCTGGGCACGCACCGGTGCCAGTGCGTCTGCCGCGGCTATGACGTCCCTCCTCTGGATTGCCAGACCGGCGAATGTGCAGAACCAATTCTCTACACACCCGTTCTCCAATTGCATTGGATTTCCTATCCAATCCAATAAAATCCAATTTAATCCAATCCAATCAAAATTTATTCCAACCCAATCCAATATAATACAATTTAATGCTTCTCGAGCTTGCGCAGTACGGCCTTCAAAGTCCACGCGAAACTGCTCAACCTCGGCTGGTGTAGCTTACGCTACAAAAAAAAAAAAAAAAAATCCCCGACCACCTCACTCTGTGAAGGTGGTCGTCCAGTGAAGCTGGGGGGTTAACGCGGTGCTTACGTAGCGATTACATGTAGGACTTCTTCGTTTGTGGTGAGGTCGACTCACAATTAGGGGAGGAAAATGGAGGGGGCGATTGATCGATTAACCTGAAGGTTAATCGATCAATCGCCTTTCCCCCTCTTTCAATCAATCAATCAATCGATTAATGTTTTGTATATGGTGGGCCAGCACCAAGACCCTAGGGTTGTTCCTGGGCACCGAAAATAAAGGTTGATTGATTGATTTATTTATTTATTTATTTATTTATTGATCATTACGATATTGTTATAAACCTTCTTAAAATAATATTTCCGGTCATTTTTCTTCATGAACCAAAGCAACCAATTAATCGATCAATTAACCGATTAAAGCTATGCTTTTAATCTATGTGCCAGTGGCGTGCACAAATGACCAAAATGTAATTAATGGTTGCCTCCAGGATTTTCAAACATGGTGTGATAAATGGTAAATGAAAATAAATTATTCGAAGACCACATATACGCATATACCTAACAAGAAAAATGTTCTACCGTTTACCTACAGCATTGGACCTAATTACTTACCGCAGGTGTGTGCATTTAAATGTTTGGGAGTGCATATTACGAGTGACCTCAAATTGCGTGCACGTGTTGAAAAAGTATGGGGTGCCTCTTACAGAAAACTGCGTTTCTTGCGTGTTAAATTACCGAATGCTGCGAAAGATGTCAAGCTGCTTGCGTATAAAACATTTGTGCGACCTTATTTTAGAATACCCTTGTGCTGCCTCGAGCCCCAACGAAAAGGATTTAACAGGTAAACTGGAATGAATTCAGGGACTTTCAGCACGGTTCGAAGTATATAAAAGAACAGATTCAGCTACCGAGATGTTAAAACTAAGCGGTTTAGAATCTCTGGAAACTAGAACACAAAAGCAACGCTTAAAACTATTCTTCCAGATATTGCGAGGTCAAATAAAAAGAGATGGAAGAATTTACGTACACCCCCCGAATAAGCTGAGCAGCCGAATAAACCATGACGCGGCAGTTTGCTCCTTCGGTGCTCACACGGACGCCTTTCGTAATTCGTTTTTTTCCTGATGTCATTGAAGCGTGAAATAAATTGGCGCGCGACATATTGTTGAAAGTCCTGGCGTTGAGAAATTTTAATGTGCTGTGTATGTTTACTTCGCGCAGCAATGAATATGTGATTGTGTTTTTGTTCGGAAAGCGTCAGTATCTGTATTTGCTTTCCGTATCGTTTGCTTCGCTCTCTGTAATGACTGTTGACAGTATAAGTAAATATAAAGCCAACCGATTAATCGGATTAAAATTTTAAACGTACACCCAGCCCCACTGACGATATGCGTCGTAGGTTCTTTCCCATCTCTTAAATGCTGTATGGCGGGAAAGCTCGTCGGACACCGCATTAGTACCAGCATGCCGTCGACGATTACACTGGCCTTGCTGTTATCGTGCTTCCTTTCGCATCGCATCGTTCGTTATGAGTAGGCTTCACTGTGGTGCTACTGGTAACGCGGGAAAGCCAGTTTAGAGAAACCAAGCGTACATGATGATGATGATGAAGATGATGATTGCTATTGGTTTCCCCTTTGAATCGGGGTGATGACATGTCATCTTACCAAAAAGGACTAATATACCCATGTTTTACACTCTTGTTTTAATACTAGCGCTTCTTGGGCAGGCACAAAATACTTTTTTTTTTCCTGTTACAGGTGGTAGCTATCCTAGGCAATATTCCCCTTTCTACTTTTCGTCCACCAGCATTCTAAACTTTTTTTTCGTCCGCCCGACAGCCTTGAAGTTACTTTCCTCTGTGCTACTGTTAAATCCTAGGGCTTCTGGAAGCGGAATATTTCCCTCGTGTAGATTTGGATGGATACCATCACATTCCAACACTATGCACCGCATAGTTTGTTTCTTTTCCGCAGACCACGCATACCCCACCATTTTGCGAATACTTCCCCACAAAACTCTTAGTTCGCAGGCAACCTGCTCTAGCCTCAAAAAGCAAAGCACTGCCCTGGGAATTATTGTAGAATTTTTCCTATCTGATGTTCAATTTATCTGCCCTGTACATCTCTAACGACGTTTTAGCTTCCATTTTTCCCTCCATTTATTCGTTTCAATCTGCCTTGCCTCTTTTTTGGTTACCTTGGCTGTTTTGGATTCTCCACTGTTCTTTCCCTATTTCATCGTTAGCCTTCTAGTCTTTATTAACCACTGCGTGTCCACGCTTTTCAAGTATAGGTACCTAAAAACCTTAGCTGCCCACCTTCGTTGATCCATTGCCCTCAACCTCGTCTCAAAGCATATTTTACTTTGAGCTTCTCTAACTTCAAACGACGCCCAGCCCATATCTCCCTGAACCGCTTCGTTAGTTGTTTTTCCATGCGCGCCTAAGGCCAAACGTCCTACCGTTCTCTGGTTTACTTTAAGGCCTGATAGAACGTCTGATTGTAAACAGAGTACAGCATTCGCAAACGTGAGACCCGGAACCATTACTCCTTTCCACATTCCTCGTACTACTTCATATTTGTTATACCCCCATAGAGCTCTATGCTTCATTATAGCTGCGTTTCGCTTTCCCTTAACGCCAATCTCATTAAAGTCGGCTTCGCTTTTAAACACAAGTGCATTGCGCAGAAGACAGTGTTAGATGGACAATAAAAACTTCCGTGTATAAAATATGAAGGCACTAGGACCTTACTGGTGTAAGCTTGGTCTTTTAAAGCTGCTGGTCCTACAATGCGTTTTTCCGTGTGGACGCCATGAAATGCCGCATCCTACCTTCAGACAGCTTCGCTCTAGAGCGAAAATCTGTGTGACACGTTGCAAATGGAAAAAAAATCGGTAGGAGACTAATGAAAATTGGGACAATCATAGACGAGCTACAGCTAATACATTTCGCAAGTACTTACGGGCGATATTGAGCAATTGATTTGTATTCGAAAACATGTGGTCTGTCCCTCGATAGAATGTTAATGAGTAGACTGTCGACAGAAAGGATAGGGGCGCCACCGAGGGAGGGGGGGGGGGGGGAGTGTTGTTTTTTCGCTACATGGGTTACTGACATTTTAAATCAAGGTTCGAATACAAATCTTGTTCTGCGGAGAGCGCGGAATGGTTGATGCAATCCCCAGATGCTTCGAGCTCGGTACAAAAACTCAAATCAATCTAAGAACTACGCCCAAGGTACACGTGCATGGTCCGATTTTGATTTTACTTTGGAGTGCACTTTACCATTGCAGGGAAAGACGCGCGCTACCTAAACCTCGAACTTTCCTGTTTTTACGGCGAATTCGAAAGCGATTGAAGAGGTGGGAGCGTGAACGGTTTGTAGTGGGTAGAGGGGGGGGGGGGTAATTTTCTTTCTGCTTTGGTTACTCGGCCCTTTGGGTCAAGGATCGAATATGAATCGTGTTCCACGAAGAGGCTAACGTCATCCCCGGATATTTCGAGGTCGACACAGAAACTGAAATCAGACAAAGAACGAAGGCCGCGGTGTTTGCGCAGAGACCGATTTTTATTTTACACCAGAGTGCACTTGCCAAGAGTGCCACCAGCGGGTGCAATGGGCGTGTCAGCAAAAACCTGCGCATTGGTTTTCGAGCTGCCGCACTCGGTGTAAACAAAACGTGTCGCTGCGAGGTCCGCGAAGAAACTGATAGGACCAGGAGATAAGCAGTACACCATTTGTGAGTCACTTGAGGTTTAAATTACATTACATACTCAAGTCAGTGTTCTTATTTTGGGCTGCCTTGCCGCTATCTCGATTGATATGAAAGCCATAATAAAGGAAACACAACCGACTTTGCGGTGTGACCAGCACCGCCGCTGTGTTACCGCTACGAATGTGTTGTTGTTGTTTTTGTTGTTGTTGTTGATGATGATGATGACGATAATAATAATTATGCCATCGCTGTTTTCTTACGCGTACCGACAAGGGGGATTGGCAAAGACGCATATGTTACTGTGCTTCCGTAGCAGCTTAATTGCTGTTGTTGTTGTTCATGATGATGATGATAATAATTATGCCATCGTGTTTTTACGCGTACCGATGTTAACTGTGCTTCCGTTGCAGCTTAAAGGCTTAACTTATTTTCCAGGAAAGAAAATAAGGGCTTGTAGATGGAACATCTCGACTTCTTCCGCAGGCATACTCCTTATTTTATCTCTACTCAACGTTGTGCAGCTTAACCCAAGGACATGCGTTCAATTCCCGGCCGCGGTGGCCTCTTTTCTTATGGAGGCGAACAGCGAAAACGCCAGTGTGTTCGTGATTTCGGCGCACTTTAAAGATAATTAATCCGGAGCGCTCCACTACGGCGTGCCTTATCGCCTGTGTAGCCTTGGCGCAACAAACCTCCTCCTCCTCCTCCTCCTCCTCCTCCTCCTCCACCACTTCCTAATCATCATCATCATCATCATCATCATAAACTAAAGTACCCTTCTAGGCTCTCCACCATTCTCTGTACTAAGCTAGGCAAACTTCCTTCTCTTCTACGGGGCGCTGGAAGCAACGAGTCGCGATGTAGTGCCAATAGATCGGTGTATATAAGCAAAACCTAGTGGACGTTACGTCCTTAGCAGAAGGGAAACACCAAATTGATCACCCGGAGCAGCGGTGATTTTTCAAGCGAAACGCAATCTTAATGGGGCGATTCGATCATCGCCGGCGAGAGAAGCATTGCACCGCTGCTTCGAAGCTAAGCCTCCAGGCTCGCGCGTATGAGAATGTGGCCTCCAGGATGACGCCGGTTTCCCCAGTGTCCGTGGCGAACTGAATCATAACATGAATGGCTTCGTGGAACGCACGTGGTAAGCATTTGAGTGAGCGGCTAGCCTTGGGAACGGCGAACGGAATGCAAAAAGTGCAACTGCTACGTAAGACGTGGCTCTACGCTCGACTCACGCGTGTGTCATTTAACAGATTCCAGGAATAGAAGTTGCTGTACGCTCTCACGCCTCCAAACATTTTCTGGAGTTGGTGCAGTAATTACTAGTAGAGAATGATGACGATAATATTCATCATCATGATGATGAAAACAATTCAGACCTCGCTTCCGGAACCAGAACGCTGATGATGAGCGAGTGTGTGAATGAGTGAGTGAGTGAGTGAGTGAGTGAGTGAAAAAGTGAGGAATCTGTCATCATCATCATCACCAGCCTATCTACGCCCACTGCAGGGCAAAGGCCTCTCCCATTATTCTCCAATTACCTCGGTCCTGTGCCAACTGTGACCAATTTATCCCCGCAAACTTCCTGATCTCATCTGCCCATCTAACTGTCTGCCGCCCCCTGCCACGCTTGCCTCAGTATTCATTAAAGTTTTCTCTCTTTTTCTCTAGGGATCCACTCTGTTACCCTTAATGACCAACGGTTATCTTGCCTTTGCATTACATGCCCTGCCCACGCCCATTTCTTCTTCTTAATTTCTACTAATATGTCCTTAACAGGCGTTTGTTCCCTGACCCACTCCGATTTCTTCTTGTCCCTTAATGTTACACCTATCATCTTCCGCTCCATTGCCCGCTGAGTCGTCCACAATTTAAGTTGAACCCTCTTGGTGAACCCCCAAGTTTCTGCCCCGTAGGTGAGTACCGGTAAGATGCAGCTGTCATACACTTTCTTCTTCAGGGACAATGGTAGGCTGCCATTCATTATCTGAGGAATCTGTACTCGATTCAAATTCCTGGGTGCCTTTGTCGAGAGTTTCCTTGGCAGGGCCATGCATAATCTTCGACCTCCCCTCCAGGCCTCAACATAGGCTGCTGTTGCTGGGGGTGATTTTGACGGTGGTGGTGGTCGTGGTTGTATTGACTGGCAGTAGTGTGTCGAATGGCAGTATGTGCAGTGCAATTCCCGAGGTATTCAGCCCCATGTACAATGCCATTTGTTGCGATCATGATGGCAACGTGTGTTCACATTCACACCTCGTTAGTTATATTGGTGTTTTACTCATAAAGAATGTTACTCCCATACCTTGCGTACATTCAATCACCGTTTCACCAAAATTCAAGGAAATCAAAAATAAAAGCGGGAAGTAACAGCGTCGAAGTAAGACAAAATGTTGCCTACTCGCAACGAAATTTCTCGGTATAGGTTTGGGCGTGTTGGTAAATCATACTGAAACACTCAATGCGCAGACTACACGAAAACGAAAGAAAGACGAGACAATGCGCGAAATTAGTTAAAGTTACTTGCATGTTTGCGTATTGTCTCGTCTTCTTTTTTTTTCGTCTGTCGTCTTTCTCTTGAGTCTCGTGTTTTCTTTTATCTTGAGCATTGAGTGTTCAAGAGAGAAATTTCGCTTGTTTGTACGGGTTTCTCTCTGACCCCCCTCCCCGACCTCTTGTTAATTGGACCTGGGCTAAAGACTCCCAAAGGACGATGCTTTGACGCTCTAGGAGTAATTGAAATTGATTGTAGGTGGGCAGTGTGTGCGCTACACAAACCTCGCACTTCGCGCTCCGAGTCCTTGCGTTGGAGAAAACGCTGATGGAACTGTTTGGAAAATCTAAAAAAAAGACAGTACTGAGATGAGCGGCGATATACCTGTAAAGATGGCACTACGTCTTGGTTTATTAACAACAAAACTTGTGCTCTCTGAAATCCGAGATGCTTGAGCATAGAAACACAGTAAGAAATGGCGGTAACACTTGAGAGAGAAAAATTAAAGGCATTCCACTCAATGGGAAAGTTGCTGGAAGCGCAGAGCAGTGAATCGCCATATTGGGCTGTACTGCCGTTATCGGCGTACTGCTACCACCCCATGCAATTCAAATTTCCCGTTTTCGCAGTGCTCGCGCGCCCCCTGCCTGAAACGGCGCCAGCGGGAGTTCTGTTCCCTTTGTGCTTTTCTCCCCGCACGTGCCGGCGTTTCACTGCCACATTTTGCGTTTACTATCGTCAAAACCAACCCAACGGGCGTCCTTAACTAAAGGAACGAGGGCGCTGCCGGTTAATTACTTATATTTTCCTGAAATTTACCTATAGTTTTCTTTGCGCTAAAGAACGGGAAGATGTGTGACAAGCGCCAGTGGTTCACGACTTTCGAACGCTTATGACTATATAAACCGCTTGGCTTTCGAAGCTTCTGGGGTATGCCGCAAACAACAGCGTTACCCCGAGACGCCGCCTTGGTGTTCTAAATACTTTGGTCGAGCGAGCGAGCTAGGACGACAAGGCGAGCGCCTAAAGTGCTATGCACTTAAAACGCCATCCATTTTTGCCAGCCACTCCTGGCCCCGGTTCGTTTTTCCACTTTGGGGAAACTGTGGCCTTCAGATATTGCCGTACGCCCTCCCTAGCATACTAAACAAATTTTTTTAACTGCCTGAACAGGAATTAATGACGCGGCCGATCAAAAAGACGACGATTATACTCGAGGATGTAAAACAGAAAAGTGCGAATATTCTGTTTGGCAGTGTGGATGAAAGGACCAGTTTATTTGCTTGACTTTATTCGGCCTACATACGTAAGTTCTGCTTTCCGCTAAATGCCGCCTGCTTTAGCCGAAGACGGGGCTGGGTGAATTGTTTATTTAGTTGTTTTTTCCCATTCACACACCCCACAAGAAATGTACACTTGTTTTGGGGGAAAATAAAGCGCAGCTTAAACTGCAAACTCATGTGCTTGAGCACGTAGGGATTTTTTTTTCCCACGCATGTCTCGTAGAAGTTTAGCACGTATGTCGCGAACACGCGCATATTCAATTGACAGATAGAAAACTGAAATATTTGAGTGCCAATCTCCGTCGCGAAGTTGACTACGAGGCGAAAGTTCATATTAAGACGCAATGTCTAAGCAAACAAATGAAGCATGTGCAGAATTAGAGCACGTCGTAAAGAACGCTCCTAAATTTCAAAACATATTGCAAACATTCGAAGAAATTTTAACTAGATGAGTGAGTATAAAGTGCTTTCAGGTGGAGCCGCTCTCGCTATAGTTCATTTCCCAACAAATGTCATCGCTCACACCATAACGCTTAGAAAGGAGGACACGGTTAGACAAGGTTAATTGGGTTTGCAGCCGCGTTCAATGTGCCCTTCCTTCAGGGATGATCGAGTTCGTGACCTCCGAGAGACGCCGGATTCCTGAGCTTCGGCCAGAGGCCATCGGCAAGCGATCGGGTGTTCTGGGTCACCCACCTCATGGGCTAATAATAGTCGATGTTTAGAGTGAAATCCGTACCGGTCGCCGTCTCTGCAGTACATATTTCAGTTTTAGATGCAGAGCATCTGATTCACCCGCCTTGTCCCTCCGGCGTCGTCGTCGTTGTCGTCGGCGTTGTCCACCCCTCCCCCATTCTCCTTGCCACGCCAGCTGCGCTCTCCGCCGCTCACCCCCTCTCCTCTCCGATAGCGAGCACTCTCTCGCGAGGGGCATTGGATTGGATTCGATTGGCTTGGCTTGGCTTGGATTGGATTGGATTGGCTTGACTTGGCTTGGCTTGGATTTGGATTGGATTGGATTAAAGTGGATTGTGTTGGATTGTGTTGCGTCATAGCCGCGGCAGACGCGCTGGGGCCGGCGCATGGCAGTACTCTCTCTCTTCCGCGGTTTCCTCTCCTTCGGGCGCGCTGCGCGTATACCCGGTGTGCCGTTCTCCGGCGAAGGAACATCCACGCTTGGCTCAAACACCTACAGTTCACGCCGCTTTACAAGTACGCTAACGTCGTCATCGACTGGGACCGGCTTACGCAGTCCCCTCAACGTTATGCGCGCTATAAAACGCGGTCCCTTCGCCGCTCCGCCTATGCGTCGCATCTACACAGGGGTTCCCGCGAGCGGAGGTGGGAGTTTTTTTTTAAAGAGGCTAACCCCAATTCCTGTGAAAAGGTTTAGCGCCCACACTTTATTGCAATAGTCGGCGTGCTGATTAAAATTGAAAAATAACGTGAGATCATTTGGGGAGGAGGGAGGAGGAATGTCTTAATGATAAGGAGAGGACAGCCTGGCAGCCACTTCGGCTTGCAGTTTCATATGGATATGAGAGGGGCGAAAATTTGGGAAACAAGCGAAGACGCAAAAACGCACACAAACACTAACAAACCCAGATAAGCACACACTGCGTGCTTATCTGCGTTTGTTGACAGACGTAGGAACGCACACACAGCGCACGCACAGTAGTAAAGTTAAGTTCACAGAGTTTTGTTCAGTCCGGAGTCCCGGAGAAATGACACCAAGGTTCTTGTATTCCGTGTTGCCGCGGCAGCTGAGTGCCGTGGACCGATGACGTCGCGAAGTTTCGGAGCTGCATCAGCACACGCAGTAGTGGTCTTCGTGATTAGCCGCGAAGTGTCATAATGGTGACACACACACAGTACATGTTCAATGTCCTCACGAACAATGCAAGCCTGGCAGTGAGGGGAGGCAACTCGGCGCGTCTTCTGTGAGTAGTGGTTGGTAAAAGCAACGTTGAGGCGAATGCGGCAAACGACTGCTTCTTCCCATTTCCCATGCAGGTCACACGGCGTTCTGAGAGGGCAGGCGGGATCAATTCTATACAGTGGCTGGTAATTTATTCCGTTCATATTGGTTGTTCTAACTGCAGCGCCAGAGTTGAGCGAATGGAATCGCGATGGTGACCCTAGACTGGTTGTGGGCAGCGCAAGCTATTTGGTCGGCCACTGCATTTCCAATGACCCCACAATATCCAGGTAGCCACTGCAACACTACGTCGTGGAGCAAGCTGGTTGCCTTTGTATGCAGAGGGTATTTCCTTGGTCAGTTCCCGCGGAAACATGTGCAGCTTTCCCGATCATGGCAGTCCTTTCAACAGTGATTACTCTGCAATTTTTTAGCGAAATGAAAATTTCTTTTCCACAGCTAATATTTGGGGTAAATACTTTCTTTGTGCACAGTTTCAAGTCCCGCACGTTGCGCGACTGGGTTTCTGAGCCATGGGAACTATCCCATAGAAATGCATGGGGAGTTAGATTTGACAGCGAATTACACAAACAAATAGTCAGAAACCTGAAATATTATTTTAGCGTTTTAATCTTCACGCTGACTTCTAGCTTTATGCCAAATATAATTTTCCTACAGTGGTTTTGCTAGGTTCCCGAGAGGTTGTAATTTTGAGCGAGAAAGCTGGGTATGATTAGGCTAGTTGTTGAAGCGCCGTCCGTGAATCTGGGAAAATAACCCATTCACAGGCTTTTTGCCCCAGAATGTATTGCAAAGGCGATCGCAAGGCAGCAAGTTCTCGTCGACGTTGTTTTGTGGCTCAACATGGCCGCAATTGAGGTCCGCTTCGGTGGAATCCAGATTCCCACCGTAGATTGCGTGGCCGTCACCGATGCATCGGTGTAAATATGCTTGGGGTTTGGGTAGCAGTTCCAAATGTGCTCTATGGTAAAGTACCAAAGGTTGGAATCGCAAACCTATAGATTTACTGCAGATGCCCGGTACTGTGGTGACAATTCGCCGGGAGGAGTACATCCGGGGCGGGAGATGAAGCGGCGCAGGGTACCTCTGACACAAGGGTGGTAGAGTGTCTTGCACCTCTAAGGTGGAGCTAGAGCTCAGCGGATGTCCATGGGCCCTAGTCGCCCGCCGAAAATGTAGGCGAAGCTGCTCCTCTTTGATCAGTACACTGGGTGAAAAGCTCCTAGACTCTCTGAGGGTCCCCGGTATAGAGGTTGTCTTCGGAAGGCCACGACAAAGCCGCAGTGCAAGGGCCTGCATACTTTCTAGCAGCTTTGTGTTGGTCTTGGAAAGGGAGCCGAGGTCTGGGAGGCTGTGTCGGAGCAGTCCTTCGCAAAATGCTGACTACAGACGTCGGAGGGGCCCAACAGAACAGCCTCCTGAACCGCTCGACAGCATGCGTAACACCTGCAAAGGGGCTTTTCCTTCAGGAGACGAACGTGTGGGGACCACGTCGCCTACCTGTCAAGTTTTACGCTCAGGAATCGGTATGAGTCCACAAAGGGTATGGGGATCCCTGCCGCCGAAAGCTTATAGAGGGAGATATCACGCCTGGTGAAGGCTATTGCTGCACATTTCCTGAGGTCTTGCCAAAAAGTGCGCTACTGAGTTTATGGTTTTTTTAAGGCATGCTCGTAAAACCCGCCTGTTGCGGCCAGAGGTTCAGATGCAGATGTAGTCGGCATAGAGCGAAATTCCAGTGCGCGGTACGCATTTCTCAATTTCCAATGAGGCTTGTATTAAATAGGGTTGGGCTTAAAATGCCACCCCACGGCACACCTCGCGTGACGTTGTGATATGCTGTTTCGCTGTCCTAGGACATCGACAGATCTGTCGGAGAGGTAAGCGGATAACAATGTATACATGCAACCTCAGGTGCCTGCCGATTTCATTGCAGGTCTTATCGCTTCGAGTGCAACATAGTAAAAGGCTGCTCTTATGTCAATGAACACTGCTGGAGTGATGCGACGCTTGGTTTTCGCACTCTTCATGTGGTTGACAAGGGAAACCACGTTGTCGACGCTGCTGATTTTGATTTGATTGTGGGGTTTAACGCGCCGACGCAACGCAGGCGATGAGGCGCGCCGTAGTGGAGGGCTCCGGAATAATTTTGACCACCTGGGGATCTTTAACGTGCGCCGAAATCTCGTACACACGGGCGTTTTTGCTTTTCGCCTCCATTTGTTGTCGACGCTGCTGCAAAACTGTCTGAAACCAGTCATCGATGTGGTATACACATTCCGGTTTGTTAGGTCCCAGTCTAGTCGAACAAGGACCATTTTCCCCATCAGCTTCCCAACGCAGCTTAGCAATGCAATGAGTCGATAAGACACAATTTCCGTAGGGATTTCGGGCGGCGCGACAACATTGCAAGCGCTTGGACTAGGTTATAAGCTAGCGGCATCTGTCCCGTCATTTCACTGCGCAGTTCATGAATTGTAGCCGCTATCGTTTCGTCCATCAGGGGCCGCTACCCTATCCTTCGCTGCCACAGCGACGAAGGTTTGTAATTCGCGTTGGTTTTCATTGTGGCACTACCTGGCCTCTCTGCCGCGCCGGCCGCAATGGGCCGTTTCTCCTCCTATACATATTCTTGCTCCGTGGGTTAGAGACGAACACTGACACCGAAGGCCCAGAAATGCACCAGTGGTCGGGATCATAGAGCGCCCCTCAAGCACCATTTTTCAAAGCGCGTTCTAAAACTTTTGCACTATGCTTAAGCTTCTCGACAATTTGTTTTTATTTATTTATTTATTTATTTATTTATTTATTTATTTCAAGTACCTACACCGCCCATTGGGCATTGTTGTAGGGGGGTTACAGTAGAAAATAGAATACAAACAGCAAAATTGTAACCGAACTAAAATCATGCATAACATTATACATCAGAAATCTAAATACTTGCAGTACAGCATTGTAACAAGAGTACAAAACACAAGATTATACAACGAAAGCAGTAATTATACATATCAAAAATCAACAACCACGAGAAGTACAAAGCCAACATTAAATATATGGACCATTTCAGCAACTCAAAATTCTGCTTCAATGGCTGTTAGGAAATTAGAATCAGAGAATATTGGTATTTTTAGCGCATTCCAGTTGCTAATAGAGTTTGGAAAGAAAGAGTATTTAAGGACATTCAATCGACCGGTATATTCTCTAATTTTATATAAGTGATCTTTCTGTTCGGACATATAACTAGGCGTCTTTAAATACCGCTCTTTATTTATTCCAGTCTTACCATGATATATATTATATAGAAATTTAAGTCTTTGAACTTTCCGTCGTCCACAAAGGGGTTTCCATCCCAGGGCCTGAAGAATTCCAGAAGACCTTATTCTAAAATCGTAATTACCTGTTACAAACCTGGTAGCCCTTTTTTGCAACCTCTCCAACTTTTCTTTCAGTACATTCGTGAAAGGGTCCCAAGAAACACAACCATACTCTAGAATTGGGCGCACATTTGTAATATACAGGGTTTCCTTTAGTGTTTGCGGCGCGTCGCTGAAATTTCTTTGGAAAAAATGAATTAGGCGCGAAGCCTTGGCTGTGATTAAATATACGTGACTGGTCCAATCTAGTGTTGCCGTGAATGTTACGCCAAGATACTTTACTTGATTTACCTATTGCACTACGCATGAGTTTAAGTAATGAGAGCTGGATACTACCTTTTTTGTTAGTAAATTGCACATGAAAACATTTAGTTAGGTTTAAACTCATTTGCCACTGAGCACACCAAGACACAACCTTATCGAGGTCAGACTGCAGTACTGTGGTGTCATCAACACACTTGACTGGGCAATACAAAACACAATCATCAGCATAAAGCCTCACTGTACATTTCAAACCCAGTGGAAAATCATTGATAAAAATAAAAAAAAGAAGCGGCCCCAGAACCGACCCCTGTGGCACCCCGGACAGTACATCAGCTGTTGATGAAGACACACCATTTATCACAACACATTGCTTACGGCCGCTGAGATAATCCTTAATCCAGTCTATCAGGGTTTTAGGAATACCAAGAAACGACAACTTATGCAGCAAAAGACTGTGGGGGCCGACATCAAAAGCTTTTTTGAAGTCCAAAAATACAGCGTCCAATTGAATGCCCTGGTCGAATGATGAAGCTATGTCATTTACGAATTCGGTTAGCTGTGTAACACAAGAAAGGCCTGCGCGAAAGCCATGTTGAGACGGAGTGAAAAAGTTATTATCTTGAAGGTGTTTCATAAGGCAAGAATAAATTATGTGCTACAGTGTCTTGCAACAAACGGGGGTTAGTGATACCGGTCTATAGTTAGATACTTTATCACGGTCGCCGGATTTGTGCAAAGGCGTGATATTGGCTAACTTCCACTCTTGCGGCAATTTTCCACACCTTATCGATACGTCATACAATGCGGCTAGAAATGGAGCTATGTGATCAGCACAACGTTTAAGGATGTGGTTTGAAATACCGTCGGGACCATGCGCAGACTGGAGATTCAGCTTGTTCAAAAGGTTTCTTATACCTGATTCAGTAATTATGATATCATTCAATGCTGGTAACGACCTGAGTGTCGTAACGGGAGATATCGGGCTTGGCGGAGAAAAAACGGATTGAAAATACGCATTGAAGCATTCTGCTCTACTCATATCATCTTTAAGAAGTTCGTCGTTGTGCATGCTAAAGAGAATTCCACTGTTGTCTTTTTTGTTACTTTTAACATACCGCCATACTTCCTTTGGATTTTTTTTTATTTTGCTATTAAGGGACGATAAATATTCGCGCATCGCCAGCTTTATCTGCGTCTTCAGGCTAGAGCCTAATGCTTTAACCTTTATAAATAAATCATCACTTCGCGCGCGACAATAATCTTTGTACACCCTAGCCTTCCGTTTAATTGGCGCACGTATATCTTTAGTAATCCAAGGTTTATCACCACGATGATTGGCATTTACAATTTTCGAAGGGACATAAACGTTTACCAGAGACAACAGTTTTTCTTTAAACAACCCCCACAATATTTCAATGTCATTGGACTGACAGCATTGGATAAACATCGGAAGGTATGTATAAAGTTCAGAATTGATGGCATAAAACCTGCCTCTATCGTATGCGAAAACTGTTCGTGAACGAGGTCTACTGATTTCTATCTTTTTCCACTCTATGGTAGCCGCAACAACTTCGTGATCACTTATGCCTGGAGTTAGAACAACCGACTTCATTAAAGTATTACGATTCATAAAAAGCAGGTCCAGGACGCTATCACTTGCCGAACCCAGTCGTGTTGGAAAGTTAACAAACTGGAAAAGGTCATAAACTCTGGTAAGCTCGCAAAAAAGCAGAATGAAGTTTTGACCGACTATTTTCAACTGGACGAAAATTGCACCATTCAACATCATGCATGTTAAAATCACATGCAAGCATAATTGGTTCGGAGGAAAGAGCCGAAAGGGTTTTAGACAAACAACACACTAGAGTTACCAGGAGGCCGATAAAAGGACCCCAAAACTAAACCGTTCCCCGGAGAAAGCGTTATTCTACACCAAACCGATTCGGATTGGCCCCTGACAAAGGTGACACTACTTCAAAGCCATTGCGGTTACTTTTTGCGTACTTCTGTGCGACGAGCTATTGACAAAGCCGCTTCGAAAGTGGCAATGAATTCTGAAGGCAGGTGCTACGGGGGTGACTGGCTCTTATTAGCGTAGACGAATTCGTTGTAAAGCCGGCTACACCGGACAGGGGTGCACCCCGTACAATGAAGTGACAACGAGCGCAAAAAACAACAACAAAAACGTCACTGCGTGGCGGGAAATAGCACCTCCAATTAAACGACACGCAGCCGTGTGCATTCATGAACACCTCAGTATTACAAACACTATAAAGGGCCTTTAGCGCGACAATGCTGGTGGTGCCACCTGCCGAAGGAAGGGTGGACTACCCGCGGACAATGCTGCCTTGGCGCGCCTTTTATTTTCAGAATGGCGCTTGGGAAGCCGGCGCCCGGATCTTTTCCTCTCTTTTTTTAGACTCACCCGTTGTTCGATCGTGATAAATATACACGTCACGCGCAGGAAAAGTTTACTGAATGTTGGTCTCGGGAGAAAAACGGACCCATACGTTCCAGCACGTATGAATCATTGCGAGAAGCGATCCGCTCTATATTTCCTCCTGCTGTTGACTTCAGTTGCAAACCGTTTACGCGAGTTCTTTTACCGACTGCAGCGCTGCTCCTATTATTTTTGACCGTTTAAGAAAAATTCTGAAACAAATTACTAGCTTGAACGATGCGTGGGGCCGAGGATGTTTTGAATTTGTGGTCAAGGCTTCAGAGGTTGAAGCAGTAAAGAATACCAGCTGCATACAGATTGTGAGACCGGCTAATTGAATGTTTGGCTCGCATTCTTTATCAAATATACGGATTGCTTTACGAAGTTAGACTTCCCTTATAAGGTCGAACGCAGCAGTTTAAAGTATCACAGTTAGCCCCATTTGTCCCTCTAAACCACCCTTCAAGCGGACCACCAGGACTTTAAGGGATCTCTGGAACCCTTTAACTCCGCTTTTTTTTTTGCAGGTGAAAGCGACATTTGCAGCAGAACGCGCGAAAATGCAAAATGTAAACAAAGCTGGGAGCGATAAAAACATCCTGAAGGTAGCGCACTTAAACACGGACACTAGCGAAAGAAACGACAAACCACAGCGCTGTGGTTTGTCCTTTCTTTCGCTAGTGTCCGTGTTTAAGTGCGCTACCTTCAGGATGTCCCATATGCATTACCAACTAGCCCAGTTGTCACTTCTTCTAGAGCGATAAAAACCCACCTTAAAGGGACACTGAAAGCTGCACGTTTTTAAAATGAACGCTCATACGTTGCTTAGCTCTCTAGCATTTGGTTTTGACGAACAGCGATTACTTGTTTTCCGAGATATAAATAATTAAAGCTGGTATTTCTTTTTTTTTTTGAAATTGAAAATAAGCTTTATTATAGCCAACATGACAGAGGTACATAGTATTTACAGGAGGAGGTCCGTTTCTTCCGGGCATTGACGGGCACGTCACAAATGACAGAGCAAGCCGGGGCGGTATCTTCAATTCTACTCGATCGTCGCCATCTTCCCGAGTGCCTGTTCTCACTGGCTTTCACTTTCACAGCAAAGATTCGACGCCAATCACAAAGGGGTTGCTTTTTACACCATCCTGGTGCAGCAGTTCCCAGGCAAGGTTTGTTATCCAGCCCCGCCCTTTATAGGCGGGCTTTGTGGCCTCGGCGAAGCTTTGTAATGAGGTGCTGCCGCCTGGGAGCAGGTGTAGAAAACACACGCGCAATCGGTAAATGCAGCTGTCGACCGTCTAATTTCAAACTATTCCGCTCATTATCTGCCCACTGGATGTTTCATGTGCAGTCGAACCTCATTAAAACGAAGCAGTATAGGGACAGCAAGTTAGTTCGTTATAACCGATATTCGTTGTAAGAGTACAGGTAAAAATCGGCTGTAAGAAATCGACAATCTCTCTCGAGCGAAAATACTTTTACAAAAATGCATTTATAAAGGAGCACTGACACCAATTCTTGGCGTTAATATTACTGCACACTTCGCCTCCTTCACTCAACAGGATACCCTGGCTGAAATATGAGCGGCCTGCGACGCGAAGAACATACTTCAATTGGGTCTCATTTATCGCGCCGACGGAGCAGCGCGCGGAGCGGCACTCAGCAAATGGACATCAGCGTGACATCACCCCGTGAAGCCAATGAAGTGACGCGACAGCGCTCGTCAAAAAGTCGTGACGTCACTTCACGCGCGCGGCCCCACGAGCGGCGAGCGGGCGCAACGCCCTCTCAAGAGGGCGCCGGTGACGTCCGCACAAAGCGGTGAGGTCAGGCCGGGATTCTGTCCTATGCACCGTTCGGGATGAAAGCGCGGGAATTTGAAACAAACGATTTTCAGGCCGTTCAATGTAATGAACTATCGCGCGCTAAAGTATTTGAAGTGCTGTTTCAGGTTCGCCAGACCATAAAGCACCGGTAAAATCAATAAAAGTGTAACATAAAATTTTCGTGTTAGTGCTGCTTTAAGGCTTGGAAGCCACTATAAACTAAGTAACCACTACCTTTCTCCTAATTGCATTTCAAGCTCAATGAATTTGATCATGAGTACGTGAAATTACAACAGCACAAATTTCGCTTGACAAAACAGGTTCGCGTCCTTGTTTATTTGATGACGGATGTGATCTTCGTCCGGTGGGTATACTCGCAGCACTGAGCAGGATGACGTTTTCCACAGTGTCCTCCAAGAAAAGGGCCTTTATCTTCCGCAGTTTCGGACTACGGGGTTTTTCCAAGTAGCTTCTCAGCCTTCTGGTCAAATATTTCTTCGTTATATCCGATATCGGGCGCGGCTCTCGCTGTTTTATTTTCGCTGTAAAAGAACTAGCGTCACTGAAATAAGGCGTGACCAATCAAAGTTTGTATTTAGTTCGCTGTAGCAGATAATTGGCTGTATCAGTGTCCGTTATAAGGATGTTCAACTGTATATGCGCTAGTTGTAAGTTGGTAGTGTGGGCTCTTGCGTTCACCCGCATGCTTGCATCTTTTGATTGCGCTTGCACGCAAGGCGACACATCTAAACGAAACTGAAACTCCTCAGCTGAAATTGCAACCAAAATTGAAACTCAACGAAATCTCAACAAAATTGAATCTCAATGAAATTGAAATCGCCTCAGCGGAGTCGTTCTTTACAATGTTTGCTAGCTGAGGTTTGTGCATTTAAAGGCGTATGTCGAGCACAAGTTCCCGCACACATTTGTTTTACATTTTCACGTTCCTGCTGGTCCAGAGTTTGAAAAAAAAAAAGCTTAGGCAAACTTCGTACCGCACTTTACCATTCATGATTCGTGATGTCACGAAATGTAGCGCGAGAAATGGTCCATAGTGGCGACACTTGCTTTCACGCCTTGAACATTTTCCGCGTGAAAAAAGCAATTGCTGCTGCTGAGAGTGGTATACTCGTATTTATGTCACTCTAATCGACTTAATTGCTTTTGTTTCACACATAAGTGTCCTTTAATAAACAATTCTTTCAATGTTTACTTTGCGATGCAACGAGGCTCGGTATACGACTCGATATTTGAGCCTGAATAGTGAAATGTATTTGTAGAGGAAACAGCGCATTTATACGGACACAATGAAGGCGATTTTCTGAGCTAGGCCCAAGGTATGCAGGTTACCGAACGGGGTGGTGTAAGATTTGTCTTTTGGGAAGTTCGTGCGCAGTTGGAAAATAAGTTTCATAAACCAAACGTGCAGGATGTAACCACTGATTTAAGGCTTTGCATGTAGAGTTATCGATACCAATAATGACTGTCTAAGGTGGACTTACCTGACCCTATCCCTATGACACTTATTAATTCATTACCCACGGGCTTAAAACCATTGTGCACCACTGCGAAAAGTTTTACAAATACATAGAAATGTGCGCAACGGTTTAGTTTGCTTCTTTTAGAAATATATCACAGATTTTCTTAAATAAAAAAAATAAACAAGAAATGCATTTTAGTTTATCTTGTGTTCATTAGATGGCGCTGGCGGTGTACCATGTACAAGATTTATTTTTTCTTTATTTCACTGCAGAAGTGACGTATTTCTAAACAAAGCAAACTAAGCCGTTGTGCAAATCGGTATGTACAGGGTGTTGCGACAATAATTGGAACACTTTAAAAAGTTTTCCTGAAGGAACCGCAGCTCTGTTCGCGCTCAAACTTGCCACGAAGGTCGCAATTTGTGGCCTATTTTGTTTGATACCGGGAGCAACGATGGTACTTACCTGTGTATTCTGTAATTAAATAAAAACGATTTTCGCCTATGGGAAAGTGCCGGCTGATTTGGACGTGCGAGCCAGCGCAAGTTGATGTTGGAATGACGGAACCACCTGCAGAGTGAAACGCATGTTTGGGATTCACGTACGGAGCCAAATGGTGCAGAAGACGATCAGAAAATGCACCTAGAAATGAGCTAACAGACGATCAGAAAACCCGGTTTTCGGGCTAGCACGTCCAAATCGCCACCATTTTCCCATAGGCGAAAATCGTTTTGATTTATTTTCAGGATAAACAGGTAAGTACCGTCGTTGTTCCCGGCGTGAAACAAACTAGACCACAAAATGCGACCTTCCTGTGAAGTTTGAGCGCGAACAGAGCGGCGGTTCCCTCAGGAAAATTTTTGAAGTGTTCCAATTACCGTCGCAACACACTGTATCTGTAAAACTTTTCGTATCAGTGCCCAATGTTTTTTAAGCCTTTGGGTCGTAAAGTTGTAAGTCCAATAGAAGTGCTTACAGGTGAGTCCCCCTTAAGAGCCAGGGTCATCGCTTTGTCACCAGGCGGCCGCACAAAGCAAGCTGCTTTGTCACAGCCGACTCACCTACGTCACCTACCATAGCTGAAACCACTAACAGCGCTGTTTTGGCAGCTGTGAAAGTCTTCCGTAAAAAAAACAAAAAAAAAAAACTCACAGACACGCTAGAAACAAGGCGCCTTTCAAGAACCGCGATGCGATGTCCAAGAGAACGCGATAATGCTCCTCATACGCGGGACGAAAAGGCGTTCCGAATTCATCGTAGCATAAAGAAGCGCGAGTTTATTGTTTCCGTTGTTTGGCAGTATCTGCGTGGCCGCTCCAAAGTGCTCGTTTGTCCGCAAGAATAGCCTCCCGATGCGCTCGATAACCCCAAGCATTCGCAGCATTTTGCGAGGAGCTTATCGAACACCGTACTGACGACTTGAAAGAAAGGGAGCGATTCAAAATGCGTCCGGAAAAGAAAGAGGGTGAGAGAAAAGGTGTTTTGAAAGGCGCCGTGGGGAGGACGGCGACAACGACTGCGAACGCGGCCGCCGCAGCAACAGCGATGGCGGTTGGCCTCCGCGATGGCGCGTGCGCATGCGCGCCGGAACGTGACGTCACGCGCCGTCTTCCAGCCGCGCCATTTTTGCGCCGCCGTCATTGTTTCTCAAGGGCTGCATTGTCCACCGGGTCGGGAGACGCCGCGGCCCCCGCCGTGGGTTCGTACGAAGAGACCGTTTCGATGGGGAGTGTCGGTATTTCGGGGGGGGGGGACTTTTTTCTCATAGGTGGGGTCCGAAGAGGGCCCGCATACTGTTCGCTCGGGCCATTCTTGTTCCCTCTTGATTCTCGTTTAGATATTTTCTGTTATGTGCGTCGCATTCAGCCGAGAGATGGGGCGAGGAATTCTCGGGCGTGACGCCTGCAGACACCTTTCTTTTTTTTAGGCTCGCTTCCGGAACTTTATTTCCGCCTCCTCCCCGTGTCAGTAGCGCCTCGCGCGCTGTCCGTCTGTGCGCTTATCTCGAACCCTACTTCAGTTTAGTTATTTCTCTCTTCTTTTTCCGTCTCGTGCGGAGACTTGTATGTTCAGGCGTCCTCGTTGCCAGTGTTCCCTACAAGCACCAAATATATAGGAAGAGAGAAAGAGAGAGATGTGGATGGCATTCCTTTTACGGGGATTAGAGGGGCCCAATACTCCTGATTTCCGGGTAGTGCGGTGGCGGTCATTGTGCTTCGACCACCGCTGGCCGTCGCAGTCCATTGCGGAAAAATGCGCCAAACGTACCATGCACCCCCGGAAGTAAAAAGAACGAGGGAGAATTAGGAAGCGGAAGGTTGGCGAGACGAAGGTAAATGCACTTGGGTGGACTATGCGGGACGATGGCGATTAAGACCGTTAGTACGCGAGCCCCTCGCCATGCCCTCCGTTCTTCAGAGGTCAGCAACCTTGCAACGAGAAAGGCCCATTGAGCGGGAAGACGAGCGCTAGGTTTAAGTGCGCGCGAGCAGTAAGGTTGGACGTAATGTTTGCTAACGCCTCTCATTAGGCAGTTTTAGCATATCGTTACCGTGTTTACGTTGCCGTTTACCGTGTTTGCAGGAGTAGACTGCGCAGCGCGAGAGTTACCGCGAACGGTAACTTACCGGCACAGGCTTCACCGTCATCAGCGCTTCCGGTAACACGGTAAATGGTAACGCAAACACAGCAACGATATGCTAAAACTGCCTATTTATTTAGGGTAGACCAAAAGTTCAATACCCGTTC
Source organism: Haemaphysalis longicornis (assembly GCF_048455015.1). Taxonomy (NCBI): domain Eukaryota; kingdom Metazoa; phylum Arthropoda; class Arachnida; order Ixodida; family Ixodidae; genus Haemaphysalis; species Haemaphysalis longicornis. The sequence goes on from NW_027526204.1 coordinate 114,429,395, forward strand.
GTCTAACGACAAAGATGGCTGAAACACGAAGCTTTCTTCCGCCGCAAACCGAGTCGAATCAAAGTCGAAACCGCCAACGATCAAAATCCAAGACTCAATGATCAAAGTCCATGCCACCAACGATCAAAGTCCAAACTCAGACGACAACCTGTGATTGGACTTTGATTAGACTCGGTTTTCAGCGGGAGAAAGCTTCACGTTTTAACCATCTTTCTGGTTAGACAAATGGGCTTTGGTTTCTTTTTCTATAGGGGCGCTTGCTGTCTCTCTGTCGAAACCCCTTGTGTAAGTTGGCTTTCCTGCAGTGCGTTTCGGGCGTGACGATTTGGATTTCGGACTTAGACTTTGGACTTTCAAGAGATTGGCTTTCCACTAGAGAAAGCTTCGTGTTTCAAACATCTTTACTTCACCGACGATCGTTATCATTGTCCGAGAAAGTTGGCGTTCCTGCACTGCATTTTGGTGAGCGCGGTCGCCGGGGCAAAGAAAGCTTCGCTTTAAAATTATCTTTTACGATGGAAGCGAAACACAACCGCCGCGGTGGCTCAATGGGAAGCGTTGTGCTGCTGAGCGCAAGGGCGCGGGTTTGATGCCGGGCGCGGCGAGAGTTTTTCAGATGGAAGCAGAAACAAGAAACGATTGGTCAGTCTTTTGAACTGAAAGTACCGATACGAAGTGAGCGCAGATAAATTACCAATTTTTCATCGGAGTTGAACTCCATACTCAACATTGAATTTTAACGTAAAAAGAAAAAAAAAAATCCCGGGCCATCTCCACTAAGTGAAACCTGGGGAGGGGCGAAGCATGCAGTGTATAAGTGTATTCTTGGCGTTTTTGCCAACGGAGATAAAATATTTGGGGGTTGGGGGGTGGTAGAGGTATACAGCTTTGCTGTAAAAGTCTCTTGTCTTTGAAGCACGAAGCTCTCAAGCGCGAGGCGTAAACGAGCGCCCCGGCGTTTTTTTTTTTTAATTACGTGTTACGTTTTAGCGTGAGGCGTAAACGAGCTTCCCGGTGTGAAGGAAAGTTTGACATTCTACCTGAATGCAGCCATACGGCTACAAAGGAAAGTTTTCCTTTGCAGAAACTTACTCCACCTTGGGGATTTCCCCTAAATCTGGTTGATTAACACCTGTCCTTCACTTCGAGTTGTGGATCCATTCGTTCTCGCGCTACAAACGACTAGCCCCCTGGTGAAATCAGTTGGTAGAGCGACTGCTCCGGTTAAACGGTGGTCCCGGGTTCGAAGCCTGGACCAGGACGAATTTTTCTTCAACTGCGAAGTTTCTGAGAAAGCTGTAATAGCTTTCCTTTGTAGCCGCATGGCTGCATTCAGGTGGATATGTCAAAGTTTCCTTCGCAGAAACTTACTCCACCTTGGAAATTTCCCCTAAACCTGATCGAGCTTCCCAGTGTTTTAGTACCGTGACTACATGAGATGAATGACGACGACGACGACAGGAGACGCCAACAGCCCCAGCCCCTAAGTGGCTTCACCCCTAAAACAACGCCCGCGTGCCTAGAATTCGGCGCACGGTAAAGGTCCTCACGTGCTTAAAATTCACGTGGTCGAAGGTGAACGGGACGGTTCTCTTGGTCGTTCTCACGGGATGACACCACGGGACGTCCTTGTTTGCCTATCGTTTGAACCCGCAAGCATTTATGTGTGCGGAATCTTTTGGTCCGTGTGTAACTCGTGCTGCGGCACACATTCGCTGCATAAAACAGTGGAATTAATAAAACGCCCTGGGATTTTGTACGAAGGCTCGAGTGTACGTAGGTTTTGTACGTAGGCTCTGCCACTAACAACTGCATGGTTAGTAAATTAACAGAGTGTAGGAAGTAGTATGCACTAGATTAAGGTCGTGCTTATGACTAGGTTGTGCATGGCCAGTTAGTAAACGCATGTAGCTCAGAAGAGTGCTATCGCTGGGGCTTTACTAGGGGAGGTAGTGGTACTTACTGCCTACTTCAGTTAGTAACCCTAACTAGTACTAAATTTACTACCAGCAGTTACTAAAAGCCTAGTGTATACTGGGACAAGTAACTTGTTAGTATTCCATTAGAATGCCCCGACCTTTTTTAAATTAAGAGTGTATCACCATTATCACTGCGCTTGCAACGGAGGTTTTACTTCGGAATGCCGGAAGTCTGTGTTTTCCACAAAAGCGCCACCGCAAGAATAGCACGCGCTCTCGTCGTCGTCGTGCGCTTCAAGCTGTGAGAATACCGTTGAACTAGCAACCGCGAGTTTTGTCGTGCCTTGATGGCGTCGCGAAAACTGGGGGCGCTTTCTCTTCAGGAAAAGCTTGACGTACTAAACGCTGTAGACAAGCAGCCAGCGCGGAAGAGAGTCGACATCGCTAGGGACCTTGCATTGCCACGCGTGGTGTGTTCCAGCGATCGCAGAAAGCGGCAATCCTACATTCTCGGGTTCTTTTTTTTTTTTTTTTTTAAGGTTCCAAAGCCAATGTTGCAGAAATACATGGTTGCAAGTCAAAGCTACGCTGTTTTCGTTCATTTTCGAAGGTTTCCTCACGGCTGCGTTTTCCTAGTTGTTACGTTTTGTTTTTCTGGTCCGGTGAAAAACGCACGAACGGGTTTCCACTGTATAGCGAAATCTGGTATTCGGACCATTACGTAGCAATTGCGAAAAAAAGTTGCAAATTTAATCCAAAAGTCCCGTTTCCAGCTCCCTTCAGCTGCCCCCAGCAAGAAACGAGGGCACACAGTTTTCTCACGGCTGGAGTGAAAGTTAGTAAGCCATGTCTTCAACGTTGATGAAAAAAAAAGAACTAAAGGCAGGTTCCCGCTTTAGGCAGCCTAGCGAGAGCGAGGAATGCGGGGCAGGCTATATCAGCCACATCGGCACGCCGCCAGTGAAAGCGCCGCCTATCTATCCTGAGACAAATGCTTCCACGTGAGGAGCGAGCGGAAAAAAACAAACGAAGTTCAAAACTGGGCCGGAACTCGAACCGGCGGCGTCGCGCGGTTGCCGCCGGATGCTCCGTCTCGCTCGCAGCAAGCAAGAACTAAGAAGAAGGAAGAGGCTCGGTTTGAGAGGTCGCTGCCTTTTTTTCTTTTTTCTTTTTACCACCGTAAGGAGTAACCTGTGGCACGCAAAAGGATGGCGAAACCAAGAGAGACTTTCTGGATCGCTGGTGGTCGAAAGCCAGAAGGCGTTATTTTTTAGCACACCTAGGACGTAACAAATTATTCACCAAAAGTCGGGATCTAGATGTAGACGCTATCTGTATATTTGCAAGCTCAGTATCGTCCGTGCACAGCAGGGGTCTCGCATGTTTGCAACGTCCAAACTAGAGTCACCATATAAGATGCAGAGTACCGTCACTGAGGCACGCAAGTGACCAACGGCGGCCATTTTGATGTTTATCAGTGTTGCCAGATTGCCGCTTCTGCAGCTTCGCCGCTAACTTTGACGGGATAATTTGTAAGCAACACTGCCGAGGACGCAGAAAAACGGCATCTTCGGACTCCTTTCCGCCGGTGAAATGCTGCGAAGCGCGGTACCTTTGATTCACAGAGTTTCATACTGATATATACCAGAGGGAAATCTGGCGCCACTGTCTAGGGGAGCCGCGCTTCAGCGAGCGTTTCGCCATGTACCGGACAGGCACGTTCCACTTGTCCTTGGTATGGCTCATGAACAGGCTGAAAAGTTGGCTCTGGCTGGAAAAAAGCAACGATGATACTGTAGAAGCTTCATAAAATTTGTTTCTGAAGCTTCCGAAAAGATTAATTTGTCAGTGATTATTTAGAAGCTTCATGAACGACGAACAAGAAAAAATATTGCCCTTTTTTGTTGATTTTGGCTTGTAGACCAAAAAGAAGCCGTATGGCTAGCTAAGCCAAGTAGGCGAGGAACGTCGCTAGCGGCAATGGCGCCCGCCCACCGCGGCCAGCGACTGCAGCGACAGATTTCCCTCTAGTACATATATTAGCAGAGTCCGTATGAAAGTCTATGCTTTGATCCGCGTTCGGAACGGCGCCAGTCGCGCGCAGCCGCAGAGAAGGAAGGGCGAGCTAAGATAACCCCGGTTAATCGACGCCATATTCTCGACAGCACAAATTGCCGGCAATTCGCCCTGTTTTTTAGGGGCGAAGCTCCGTAAGTCATGGGTCTGTCTATCCCTTGTGTCTCGTGGTACGTGACCGCCGCATGCTTTCGGAGATGTCGCAAAGTGGGCCGCGTTGCACGCGCAAGAACCGGCTGCAACCGGCAGCGCAAACTCGGCACCAGGAGCGCGAGCTTGTCTGTGTTCGCCAACGGAGGCGCGAGCGCACGTGCACTGCGAGGGGGAGATCACGCAAGAGATCACGCCACAAACGCAGGCAGTCGTTCTCGGAGATCGAACGAGACGCAAGGACCTTTGCTCGTTTCCTCTCGTCTTGTTCGGGCACAAGTTCGCCCTAAATAATAGTTCTTTCTTTACCGTTGTGTCCCATCCTACGTGACAAATTGTGGTGGAGGTGCGGGGTAGTCCTCGATGGCGTGGGGTCTTTCACCAGGTCTGGGCCTGGGCTATTCGCCCAGGCCCTGGGCAATTCGACGACAAGACGACAGCGTCGTCCTGTCGTCTTTCTCCCCTAGTGTCCCCGTTTTTTACGCTGTTTCGTCAAGATGATACATAACCAGTACCAACTCGCCCAAATGTTGATCCTCCTGGGAGCATTGACTCCGAAAATAAAAGTTGATTTGTACAATGTACACACACAGTCTTACGTCTTTCTTAATGATGTAATGGGCGAACTTTCACGGAAGAGTTACGGTTACGGATGATCTCCCCCTCTCGATCTTAGCCCCACTTATCATCATTCATTCCGTGTGTAATGGACCTCGAGGTCCTCCGGCTGCCAAGCCGTCGAGAGAGAGCGGAGAGCGCACGTCAGATGATAATGAGGGCTTTAATCGAACTGCAATGTGTGGAGCGCGAGTGCGTGCTACCGCTCGGTCCGTGCTGGTGAGATTGATGATGATGAGTGTCATCTGCTACAGCGCAGAAGAGAAAGAAGTTCCAACACTCTCCCCCGCCGACAGATGACGTAAGTGGGCCAGAGTTGAACGTTCTTTGTAGAGCCGAGGCGTTTCTTTCACTCGGGGCTTCGAACCCAAACGTTCGGAAGGAAAGCCTCGTCGAGTCTTCTTGTTAACTAGTTGTCGGGTGCGTGTCGTTCGAAACTTGCGGTGAGCATGGGCGAAGAAGTCTGGTACTCCTTCATGTTGAATCTGTTCTTGGGCGTGCTGGGTCACGATTGTTGCAAAGTGCGCGTTCTTCGGTAGACGTGTCGGGAACTGTGCTCCATATGTGTCGCAGGCGGACGCCTTTCGCCGAACTCGCAATAAATCGTCGCCGTCAACGAAGAGTCGCAACTTCTCGATTGGAGTATGCGAGAAAAGATGCTTCTTGCTTATAGAGTTCGTCTTTACGTCAAAGTGATCCTCTCCCTTTCCAACGAGATGATGCTCTTCCCGCTGCACTTCAGTGGTCCTTTCATCTAAGCATGTTAGGATCGTTTCTTTATCCTTCTTTGTGGGCTTGGCACCTTTGCTCCAATGATTTGTTAGGGTCTGGAGCCCCATCTTCGTATAGCCAAGGTGATCCGCCGGGCAAACCGCTGCTTTCCGCGGGAGCGCGATCTCATGTCCTTCCTCCATGTTTGGGAGTGCTTTTCCAAACCGTTCCAATACCGGTTCGGTGTCCGAGCTTTGTTCATCCTGGTACTTTATGCCGATGCTTTTAAAGACTGAGTCACGGTTTAGAACTTTCAACTCCTCGTTTTCTTTCACCGTCGCTGTAAGCATGGTAACGCGTCCACAGGGAGTTTTGTTGCCTCCTAATGGCCTTGAACCGTCCAGCCTAGCAATGTTTCCGCTGCTTTTAGCGTCGCGGTCAGTGACTTTACATTGCCGGTTACTAGACTCCAGTAGTAGTCCACACCAATAACAATCGATGTTTTCATTTCACCGAGTCGTTGTGCGCTGATGGCCCGTACGTCCAGGTGCATTTCTCTCATCATCTTGATGATTTGGTCATTCGGTATAGGAATATGCTCGTTGCATAGCGCCTCAATTTCAAGGGCTTCGATCTGCACGGACGTTTCTGTATTTTCAGCAAAGATGACCAGGCGTACTTTTAGAAAGGTTCGCATCAGTTTCTCTCCTCCGAAGACACCCACAGTCAAGGTTTCCTCATCTAAAAACTCGCATCCTAGTTTCTTGGACGCCTCTGCAGTGATGAAACTGCGTTGACTTCCGCCGTCGAAAAGAATGCGGTTGCGTCCCGAGGATGCGGAGCCTGCTACTGTTGCGGTCAAAGTTTGGAGCAGTACCGTAGAGCCAGTTTGTAGGGAAAACAGGCTGACGGGTGTAGAGGTCACGGTTTTGCTGCTTGTGGCGTCTGACCTCCACATGGTCGTTGCATGCTTTCGAGCACACTTGCCGCACCGTAGTCGACCTCGGCAGTCCTTGGACAAGTGGCCTTTCTTCAGGCAGCGGAAGCATCGACCTTCCTTTGTGAGCAGCTGTTTTTTTAGCGTGAGGTTCCATTCATCGAAGTCGCAGACCTCTGAACGATGCTTTCTGGACTGGCAGAACAGGCACCGCTGAGTGTTCTTCGCTGAAAGGTGTAGAGCCGACATGGTGTGTATGTCACAGCGTTGCTGCTTTCTAGGTGGCTCTTCTGGGGTCACAGCGACGTCTGAGGTCCTTACTCCTGTATGGTGCTCCACGGCTTCTCGACACTGAACTTGATGGTCAATGAACTGGAGAAGCTGCTGAAGCTCTTGTTCAGGCTGTGCCGTCTGGTTCTGTCGGTCCATTATGGCTTGAGCTGAGGTGGATGCCGTTGTTGAAGGCGTCGGTGGGCTGAAGCGCTCGTGAAACTTCAGAACCATGTCGCATGGCAGTACTCTGAAGAGGATCTCCCGTAACATTAGGCAGTAATTAGCGGGACTAGTGCCAAGCGCCTTCGAACTTCTTATGTGTACTTGGACCTCGTCGTATAGCAGTCGATGCACGTTCGAAGATGACGAAACTGGTCTCAAGTCCAGAAGGCTTCTGAGGTGATCTTGTATGATGAGCCTTTCGTCACCGAAGCGCTTTCTTAAAATATCGATGGCGTCTTTGTAGCACTCCTCGCTCGGCTGGAGTCCAGAGATGGCCGATGCGGCAGCTCCAGTGACGAGGGTGTTCAAATAGCTGAATTTGTCTGCAGTGCTCAGGTCGTCGTTATTATGCACGGCCGACGCGAACTGCATCCAAAAGCGCTGCCAGTTCTTCCGGTTCCCATCGAACTTTAGAAGGTCAAGCTGAGGCAACTTAGCCTTGATGGCGGTCGGAGTCTGGGAACTCGGCAGTCGTGTAGGTCTGGATGTGAGAGCGTCTTGCAACCTGAAGCGCAGGGCCGCTGCCGTGTTCATAACCTTGTCCCCATATTTGCCCGCATTCGACGTCTCATTATCCAGCAGATCGTCTGGCGTCTCGTCAAAAATACGGTCGTCGAGCTTCCTTATCTGCTGGTGGAGCGCTTCGATTCGTTCAAGCAGAACGCTCACCTCGGACGCCGAAAGTCCAGGTTGCCCTCGCAACGCTGCTTCCGCTTCAATAATTACGCCGTCCAGCTGAGAGCGGAGGCTCTGTCGACGTCGGAGTAGCCGTTCCATGGCGGTTAGCTGGCGGCCGGGGATTCTGGGGCCAAAGTCGCCGGCGCCGCGTCGGTTGAAAGGGCTTGCGCGGCTCCGGGCGTCGATGAGGTAGGCCTTGTCGCGAGATCCCGGGTTTCCGGCACCATATAATGGACCTCGAGGTCCTCCGGCTGCCAAGCCGTCGAGAGAGAGCGGAGAGCGCACGTCAGATGATAATGAGGGCTTTAATCGAACTGCAATGCGTGGAGCGCGAGCGCGTGCTACCGCTCGGTCCGTGCTGGTGAGATTGATGATGATGAGTGTCATCTGCTACAGCGCAGAAGAGAAAGAAGTTTCAACACCGTGGATATGGCGTGATTTTTTATTTTTTTGCGTAAGCACGACGTAAACAATAAGTGACGTGCTACACCTATAGCTATTATGGCATGCAGTGTAATTTGACGCTTCACTCATAAAGATCTCCACTAAGGTATCATATAATGCTCATAAAAGATAAAAAAGCCCTTGACATTTACTATAAAAATTAAGACGGTAGCTGAGGCTGACAAGAAAAACAGATTTCTGGAGGTCAAATTTGGCGTCAACACCGCAAGGTGATCGAGTAACGTTGAACCAAAACCGAGCGAAAGGCGGATGTCGAGCTAAAGAATGTCACACAATTTTTTATCGTACCTATTTATTTCTTTCAATCGCTTTTAGTAACATAGCTGGGCACTCTGCTTCGATGCAAGCTTTGTTGCGTTATCACCTTCCCTGCCACCACCGCCGCCACGCCATCGTCTGCTGCTATGTTACAAGTTTATGGCGTGATCACAGAAAAAGACGGCCGCGACCATCGCTTCTACGACACATACGAGCAGCGAAGCGCTACGCCTGATAACCGCGGAGCGCACCGATGTCGCCGATTCACTCATTCGTCAAGCTCGACTGCAATCAGCGCTGTAATGAACTAAATAGTAACTTTTCATTGTTATTTTTCTCTTGAGTTCGATCATGTGACCCAACAGCTTACTAGGACGAGTATGGACAAATGCCATGCATTGGGTTCTCTTTGTCATGAAGAGGCTTGTACTGCCCTCTTATGTTGAGACTACGCCAAACAAATAAGTTTTATTTTATTTACAAACATAAAAGTAAAATACTGCACGTTATTTGTATGCTCCATGATCGCTGACTTGGAAGCAGTTGAAACTATAGTTTGTTTCGGTAGGAAACATGCTTTAAACAGCGTGCATGCGAAACTGCGCCTCCTGCAAATTGCCGCACATTTCGCGGCGCCGTAAGCCGGGGCAATTTTTTGCCCTATTTTGCTTGTATTTTACGACAAAAACAGCCTCCATTTTCAAGCTGTTACGTAGCATTACGTCACTTTTACGCATGCTGAAGTTGCCAGTGCATGGCGTAATCGTCCCCGCCAACTGTTTAAGGTACGTCACGCCTTCTCAGCCAATCACAGAGGGGGTGTGTATTTAAAGCAGTATTGTTGTTGAATAGCAAAGACAGGCTTACGTTGTCATGTCCGCTGCATTTAGTCTGGTTTTTCATTGCCGGCCAAGAATTATGCGCCTTTAGTAAGGAGAAATAAGGCAAACTTTAGAACTGGTGTCCGTAAACGACATGAAACGTCAAAATGACGACAGCACACAGAACCGCTTTGTCATTCGGAAGCACGTGACCAAAATCGAAAGCCAATCAGCAAAGACTTCCGGCAAATTGCCAGAATTGCCGGCAATTTGTGCAGTCGAGAATAGGGCCCTAAAACGCATACAGTCAAACCCGGATATGACGAACCCGGATAGAGCGAATTATGCTATATATCGAACAAAAATAATTCAGTTACGGAAATACATGGGAAACATATTCCTTATAACGAAGTTCACATACGTTATATCGAACTCTGGGCGCCTAGAATGGCCGCCGAAATGCATGGTCTCGGAGCGGCGATTGAGATGTGGATTGGCCGCGACCACGGAAGAAGAGTTGCGACTTAGACATTGCGCCTCGCACGCAGCGACATGACGCCCGACACTTTCCGCAACTGTTTCCGACGCGCGGGACTCACGACGGAACCCGCGCAGTCAGCGAGTCCGGACCAAGACAGCAGCATCGGTGAACCGTGGGAAGAGCTCCCCCACATTCCCGATGATGTCGCGAGTGAAAGCCGTCCGACGCTTATAATGAACCGCTTTCGGCAGTCAATGTGCTCCGCCAATGTTTCTTAGATTTTAGAGGACGCGGACTCGAACTGGTGCAAATAATGTTTCGTGTAGAGAATAATATGCTAGTTGAAGCCGCCAAAACGAAAGTGAAAACAAAAATCACCGATTTTTTCTTTGCAAAGTAGGCAGTTCAGGCGGAAAGTAGCTTTAATACTTGCAATAAATGGATTATTATGGGTATGGTAACGGCTACTTTACTGTGTTCGTTTTTGCATGCGGGGATGGTGGAGTAGAGGAGGGGGAGGGGGGCTCCCGCGGATTGCGAACTTGTAACGATAAGTTTGTTATAGGCGGGTTCGGCTATATCGAACTATTGGATATATCGAACTAATCGCGGTGCATATTGCAGTTCGCTATAAACGGGTTTGACTGTATACAACAAAATGGGGGCCGCCCATGAACCGTCGCAGTGTAAATAAATGTCACGTGATGCAAACTGACAAATGATCACGGCGGCGGCACAGAACAATGGGAGAAAAGAGTGCCGACGCTCTGTAACCTGATCTAGCTATATACACTAGTCGGAATTACTAAAGAAGAAAAAATGCAGAAACATTTTATGCTACCCACATCAAATCTTCCCGCATTAGACAGTCGAGGCATCCTGTACAATAAATCCCTTCTTGTCGATACCGCTGAGTCATTCAGATGCCCAGGCTGGCAATAGGGCTTGACTGTTGGGCACACGCCGAGAGTATCGCTTCCGTCGATGTATCCAGGCTGAAATTCAAAGCCCATTTTCCGCGGTCTTAAACTTTGATGCAAATTCTTGAGACGCCTGAAAAGAGTTCTTCAGCGCGAGCTTAGTGATTTGGAAATCCCGCACTCCTAACAGAAAAAGGTTATAAAAGGGTAGTAATGGCCGAATTTACTAAACCCGTAAGAACATTACTACCCCGCGGTACGGTACGTGGGCTCTGCCACTAGCAACTGCATGGCTAGGAAATTAACTGGGTGTAGGGAATAGTATACACTAGATTAAGGTCGTGCTGGTGACTAGGTTACGCATGACCATTTAGTAAACGCATGTGGCTCGGAAGGGCGTTATCGCGAGGACTTTACTAGTAAAGGTAGTGGTGCCTACTGCCTGCTTCAATTAGTAACCAGGACAAGTGCTGCATTTACTACCTCCAGTTACCAAGTACGTAGTGTATACTAGGACAAGTAACTTGTTAGTGTTCCGTTAGTGAATGCCCCAACCTTCTTTTAAGAGTGTACTCTCCATGTGTGATGAATTGTTGCTCTCCCAACAACGCCCGCTGTGACCTGTTTCCATCAACCTGCGACGTCCATTATGGGCAATGGCGGTCTCTTGATCTCGGCCTTCTTTTCTAATAAAGAGCCTTCTCTCTCTCTCTCTCTCTTGATCATTGGAAAATCTTTGGCCGCTCACTGCAAATGTCCCATCTCTCCATTCTACTTCCGCAGGACAATCACTTTATTTACATGTTCGAGACATTTGCTATACACTCAAGGTCGTAAAAAGGTAGTAACGGCCGTATTTACTAACTCCTCACGAACCTTACTACCCCGCGGTTTTGTACGTAGGCTCTGCCACTAACAACTGCATGGTTAGGAACTTAACTGAGTGTAGGAAGTAGTATGCGCTAGATTAAGGTCGTGCTTGTGACTAGGGTATGCATGGCCAGTTATTAAACCCATGTAGCTTAGAAGAGTGCTATCGCTAGGACTTTACTAGGGGGGGGGGGGTAGTGGTACTTACTGCCTGCTTGAGTTAGTAACCCTGACCAGTATTAAATTTACTACCTGCAGTTACTAAGTACCTAGTGTATACTGGGACAAGTAACTTGTTAGTGTTCCGTTATTGAATGCCCCGACATTTTTTTAAGTGTGTATGGGGCTTGCGAAGATGTTTCCGGGCTTGACGAGCAGACTATGTTGCGTCGGGTCATCTGCGAGGGCTCTTAAGGTGAAATTGAAAGCAAGGCATCTTCAGTTTGCATGTCCAGTGTAGCAAGTGTCCCCACGCTGCCTGTCGAAGTAACGCGCGTCGAATGACGGAGGAACCAGAGCGAAGAAACAGGCGCAAACACGATGCAGCAATAAAGAGGGCTTTTATTAGTATCGCGGGTGAAGGCATAATTATTCCGCCTTGAACTCACTTGACCAGTCTTCAGTTCCCAAATAAATTCTGATGTGCTAGCTTGAGGGTGCGTAGCTTCAGGTCACCGCCTACCCATGTAGGGAGGCCGTGAAATTTTTGGTGGCATGGATTCCATACGAGTGGTGGGCGTACGGGTGGGGTCGGCAGTCGCAACTGTTGTTATGCGGCTGATCTAAAATGTACTGCAACACGGCTTGCCCCCGGGAATGTACCTACCGCCGTGGCTCTGGTGTTGTGCTTCTGAGCCAAAGGGTGCGGATTCAATCACCGCCAAAGTGGCGGGTTTTATGATGGAGACACAAAGCGAAAACGCGGGTGTGTCGAGATTTCTCTGCACGTTAAAGATCTCCAGGTGGTAAAAAAATCCTGCGCCCCTCCGCCCAACGACGACGATGGTTGAACGCGACGCTTTCTTGTGACGGATTCTTTGGTTGGCCAATCCCACATTGCGAGTATGTGCTACTCTGTAAGTACGCACCACTTTTTCAGAATACCCACTGCAACTCTCGGGTGCGCACTCCGTAGGCCTAACGTTTGGGTTTGGGGTGTATACACAGCGCGAATCGGTACCTGCTGCTCCGCGTTCGCTTCGACCACGTCGAAATGGAGCAATCGGTAGACGCCGGCTTCCCAACGGGAAGGACCCAAGTTCGATTCCGGCCACGGGAAGCGGTTTTAAATGCAGAGCATTTCAGTAACTCACGATGTCACCCGCGTTGACGTCCGTAGTCCGCACCGTCGTTGTCCCTACTATATAAAAAAATACTATACGGCGCCCGGTTTCGATCCCTCGACCCTGCGGGCGGAACGCAATGTACATGGTGCTCTACCGACTGCGCCACAAAGCCGACACAGAATGAGACGCTACGAACGCGCCTTATATCGTTGACTCATTCAAATTACTGCTGACGAGCGCTCTCTCGTCAGCAGTTGCCACAAGTGCAACAACATTAACGTAACGCAAACTACTTAACGTCGTGCGCCCTCGGAAATGCTCTGCATCTGATCGTGCCCCTCGCGAGGGGGATGTTTCACTGCGTCTTCTCTCGGTCGCGGGACCCGTGGCGCCATCTGGCGGAGGTGCGGCACAACTCGTAGCACTTTGAAAAGATGCGGCGCCAGCAAGCTGTGTGTGTGCGTGCCGCACTTGTACAAATGGCGAGTGCATTGGCTGTCCACAGAGCAAAGCATTCGTGCAAGTAAGCCGTTGCAGTCAGTCAGTCAGTCAGTTAGTTAGTTAGTAACAACTCCGCAAGCATTTGCGTTTTTTGCTTTGTAAACAAAGCGAAACACGCAAGAATGACGAAATTTCCTTTACTTATTCAAACTACGTCAAGAAGCTGCTGATACAACGCATTCACTACCACCAACTCCCCAAACACTAAACGTTAACGCAATACACCCACCCCTATGCTACGCATTTACTCGAGTCCTCCTCGCGGGGAGATGGGCCCAATTTGTCGTTCGCACGCGCTCCGGCCGCTAACATCTGTGGCGTGATCGTGACGTCAACATCACGCGTTCGTGTGGTGGCGCGATTTCGGCGCTATAACACTCTCTCGCGAGGGGCATTGGATTGGATTCGATTGGATTGGCTTGGCTTGGCTTGGCTTGGCTTGGCTTGGCTTGGCTTGGATTGGATTGGTTTGTTTCTACCTTCCTCCGCTCGCGGGGCTAGCTAAAAACTTTCATCGTCGTGCCAGTGGCGCGCATGCACTCTGGAGTGCGGAAACAGGTGTCAGCAGCCAGTCTAAAAAAATTGGCGTCCTAACAAAAAGGTTATGAAAGCCAGCGGCATGCAATCCCATGGCGCTGCGTGACCCTGCACAGCGTGTTCTGTTTTTATTTAAAAATAGTGTACATTTAGGGCAAACGTAGTGACACTTTGCACCACATTCTCAGTACAGAATCCTGAAAACCAGCCTGTGTGATTGTTTCTCTTACTGATGCATACCTCAAGTCAAGTCTTGTTTCTGATGTTCTGTAACAAGCGAACGAGTCCGTCAAATATGATCGAAACCTGCAGCGCATGGGTTAAAATCAAAAAATGTATGTTCCACCCTTATACATTTTCACATTTTTGAAGACCACTCCCTTTCTCCTGTTTAGCTGCTGCTATAGTGCAAGCGGAGCCCCCATCCCCTAAACAGATAAGTATACAAAATAAACGAAAAAAAGGTAAGCAAAGCATGTTGTTGGGCTAGTTGGTTCATATACATACTAAAACTGCGCATCCGACCGAATTCGCAGTTTTAAGCATTAAAATAATCGAATACACCCTCTACCCATTCAACTGCCCATACTGCAACTCTCCCAACACCACCAGCCACCTAGTTTGGACATGTCCGTCCAATCCCCCCCTCCCTACCCCCTCTCCCCCTCTCCTGAGCATTGGGAGCGCGCGCTGCGCTGCAGCCAGCTCGAAGAACAGGAAGCCCTGATTCTCCGGGCGAAGACGGCAGCCACAGCCCGCGGCCCACCGGAATAGGATGGCCACCCAGTGCTCCACTTTTTAACTCACCTCCCTTACCCTCTTTTCTTAATAAACGTTTCAACAACAACAACAACACTCTGTACTGGATCATTTGCTGTGCGCTTTAAACATCAGAAATCCTTAATAGGAAGGTATGACGGGTGTTGAGATGTAGTATCAAACTTGGTTAATTCGATTTTTTCAGTTAATCAAACTGATGCTTTGGTCTTACTAACATTACGTGCATTTTACTGCGAAGAATTCACAGTAATTCAAACGAGCACAAATACATGAGTCATTTTAAAATACCCCACCACTAAACACCCTATCAGCAGCAGAAAGAGTAACACGGTGCCGCCTTTAAATAAGAATTGCAGCCAGCATATGCCATGCACCAGCGTCTGTGCTACGTGCCACCCTGTACTGGCCACATTTCTGGACACTTTCGCACTCAACAGTGAAAACTATGAGGCCGGCAAAGGAACGACTTCTCCTCCGCGCCTCCCCGAGTGCCGTCAGTGCGCATTGGAGGTAGCTTGAAAGCACAAAGCAACGTTTGAGGAGTCACAACACAGAAATTGAATGCAGAGACGCAAGGCACTTCCTTGCGTTGTGCGCGTGCGTACTCGGCCCGCCAAAGTTCTTTTCGTATGCAGAGTTGCTGCGTGTGCTCAACTAAACCTCTCTATAATGATAACAGACCAAGCAATAGATCAATCAGCTAATTATGTTTATCACCACATGATCCATCAGTCTGTAGGGCGATATGTCGGGCGAGAGGAAGGAGCCTCGCACAGGACGACCGTTCGTCGGCATGAACAAGGAGATTCTATTTTGTCGGAACTCTGTGAGACCCCGTGTCCTCGTGCGCTCGCGCGGCCACGCCTGTCCCGCCATGTCGCTTGGGCTGCAGTGCGAGATGCGTAACTGAGGTCGCTCCCCCACGGCACGCTAGGGAATCCTAAATAGCCATTTCACTCCTATGTCAATTGTAGTGTTGGCCAGATGCTGTTCATAGGTGTAGCAGCATCCTAGGTTGGTCGACAGGCAGGTAATGAAAGCAGCAATTTAGAACGGGCAGCGCTCGACCGTGCGGGCAAAGGTGCAGCGGGAGCGCCGACTGTGTACGGTCAACACCATCAGAGCAGATTGGCTGAGTGAGAGCGATCAATGTTCAGATGTGTGGAAACAATTCGTACATCTTGTGGAGGAGCGATACGAAGCGGATATATCCAGTTCTCCTCGAGACTCTTCGAAGCACCCATAGCCTAACGTGCGAGTACCGATTTCCCAGTAGTCGCCTAACTTTGCCCTCACTGTGACGCAAATATTTCAGCAAGCCAGTATTGACGAGTAGCGACAGGTGGCCGAACGACACGCTCGCAGCTGAAGCGCTTTTCTAAGACGCAAGTAACCTACTCCTCATTAACTCTATATTTCTTTTTTTCTTTCACTTCGCCTACGATCATTCATAAGCATCGTCAGGGAAAGTTGGCTTTCCTGCAGAACGTATTGGAGTACAACGACATCAGTGCGGACACGAAAGCCTCGCTTTAGTATTCCGGAGCCCTTCACTACGGCGCGCATCATAGCTGAAGTGTAGCTTCGGCGCATTACACCTACAATCAATCAATCAATCAATCAATCAATCAATCAATCAATCAATCAATCAATCAATCAATCAATCAATCAATCAATCAATCAGGTGCTAGAGATATCCCTACAAGAGTTTAAACTTGCGCTGGTTGTTAACGAAAGAGAGCTACAGCACGTCAGACGGGACTGGAAGAGAAATAGACAAACGTTCGCGCCCACTGGGAACCAAACGAAGTTTTTGAATTTAGGCGCCAGCTTTGTACTGGGAGGTCGAATCCAATTTTGTTATCATGCGAAAGCCTCTGCATAAAAACTGCTCACCACCCATCGAATCGCCTCAACCACTCAAAAGCAGTATACCCACCTCACGCACGCACGACCGCCTATCTAAATTCATTTCCTGTTTTGACAGCCATCGAATGGAACAGCCTTCCCGAAAGTGTCGTCACCCAAACAAACCCGACTCAGTTCAAAGCTGCCGTAGAAAAACTTCGGCACTGATTATTTTTGGTCGTGTATGCGATTATCTTTAGTGGTGTTATCTACTTCGTTGGTTGGCATTGTATGCTTTTTATCAACAGAGCGTGCTTGATACCCTCTGTATTCGTGATGCGCTTGTTCAGTTGTATTTTTTTCTGTTTGTTGTTCGGTTGTTGTGTAATTTTCGTGCTTCAACACCCCTCATGTAAAACCCCACCCATTGGGGTCTTTGAGGTATCTGTAAATAAATAAATAAATAAATAAATAAATAAACAAGTAGAGAAAAGGAAGTGAGGGGGGCAGGGATGAAAACCGCGAAAACCCATTTCTAAAACCACAAAGCAAAGGATAAGGGGACACTCATGTCCACGACAGGTAATGAGTCTCTTTTTCATGAAGCTCTGTCTTTATCAGACTTTTCTGTCTGCACATTTTAAAGCGACGCTATCTCTGCCTTACTAATAGGGACCGTCCCGCCGCCAACATACAACTTTACACGGTGGGTTTCACAAAACGATGATGATGATAAGCGAACGCACATCTTAAGAGTCGAAAAAAACGCTTTATGTGGACGGAATCGAACCTGGGACCTTCGCGTTATGGAGCTGACGTCTATCCGATCGCGCTATTCCGTTTTTTTCTTTATTGCCAGTCCTCGACAGTAACACAAGACATTAGGTACAATGAAAAATAAAAAAAATCAACAGTAAAGCCGCCATGCCCCTAAGGGCCGGTGCTTATGTTGTCTTTTAAAATTCCCTAAGCTTAGTTAAGGGTCAAATTTTTGACAACCACTCTGGTGGAGAGTTTTTGGCTCTCTGAACTTCAACAAACTGTGAGGCACTTTCCCGAAAATGCTGTCGCGTTGGTCGCGCGTCTACATCACAATGAATCCAAGCCATGCGCGAACGCCAAATACTGTGCAGGCACCACAATATCACCCTGCCAAATTGCATCCGTCTTCTCTATCAATGCGCGAAAAACGTATGCCGTGTGAGCTGAGTGGAAAACTTCTCCGAAGTGTCCTTTGAAGGACATCCCAAAGGAACACTGTGGCCCGACAATGAAGGAAGACATGCCTCACACTTTCGGGTTGTTTACAAATGGGACAGTCGGTTGCCCATGGCACTGGGAGCCCCCTTTCCTCCATCCAGGTTGCGACTGAAAGTGTACCAGTGTCCTAATTAAAGAAGAAAGACTATGTCCCAGGTGACACTTCCATTCTCTTCACTCGTTCTAACACATATTGTCCAGGACACGGTCGAAGCAGTTTAGATTTTGAACTTTGAGTTTGACTCAGGTTGCACGGGAGAAAACGCGTTTTAACCGTTTTCCTCTTAAGATAGGGGCTTTTATTTTTTATTTTACAAGCGAATTTTGGATCTAGTTGTAATTCCCATGCCAATTTCTCGCAGTGTGGCCCTGTAAATCCCCTTAAAAAAAGTCTGTGAACAGATGTGTCTAATTCAGTTCAAAGGTCCGAGATTTGCTTACGTCTTCTACGACATGGTTGCGTACTGAGATAATTCCGTGAAGTTTGACGTAAGCGAGCCTTTCCTTTCGTTCCTTGGATATCGCTCATCTTAGGCTATTGTTCAGACTACGGATGCAAAAGCCATATCGGGATTTATGGACGTAAAAAAACGGCGCGTCACACGTGCGGTTGGCTGAGACGTGAAATGACGTCATTCTTTCAAGTTATTACTACAGTTGCGGCAACAGTCTGAACCCAACCTTAGGTGTCACTGACTTCGGACCTAAAGAGATGACGGCGGACTGTGCGACTAACATGCACCTACGAGTAACTAGGAAGTCAACTTAAAATTTCGTCTTCCAACGTTGGTCTGTTAACCAGATGGGCTCAAGAACTTCCACAGCTGCCTGCAGTTGCTGAAAGCATCCGGGTTGCCCGCTTCAGCCAGAAGTATTCCTACAAAACCAACCGACAGCCATCAAGCGCGGCAACGAAAACGCTTTGTTATTCCATTCGAAAGTCACCCATCTCGATTTGAGTAGCATTGGTATCCGTTCGGACGTGTAATATTGACACGGGGACTGCCTTTTATGACGCAAAAGTCCGCGCGGATAACGACAATAATAAAAAAAGAAGGGCCGAAATATGTGTCAGTGGGCCCTTTGTCACATCCGGGTGCGAAAGCCGAGGCGCCCCATGCATTAAAGCAGACTTTTTGTTTGTTTGTGGCATAAAATATACAGATAAGAGGTATTCTAGGTGTTAACCGGATGCAAATCTGACTGGCTAACCTATATTCTGCGTAGGTTGTGTAAAAGGAAGGAGGGGGGGGGGGGCAATGGCGGTTGCGTTGGTGAAGAAGAAGGATGGTGTGATGCCACCCGGGCCTGTCTGTGCCACGGGCGGCGTTAAATACATTGTCGCCGGCCGAGTGATGAATAGCTTTTCTTAACGTTACGTAGACGTCGATGCTTCGAGTTTCTGAGCCGGCTCAAAATTTTGACGTGACCCCATAGCGGAACTTAGAGCGGGGACGGAAGAACAACAGTTGGGCCACTATTCTTGGGAAATCAGGCGTGCGTACCGTGGAAGAGCCATGCATTTTATAACGGATATCGCCAGTAGGTCGTTTGCATATTTCTTTCTTTAATCGATGTAACTTCACGCCGAGGTTCTTATTCATCCCTGCTATATTGTGTTGGGACACCGGTAACTTAACCATGGTGTGAGGTAAGGCATATTCCTCATTCCTTCTGTCGTTTTTGAGTGGAGCTTTTAATGTCACGAGTTTTCGTGTCCGTGAACAAATACGCAGGCGTGCAAAAACCCAGCTATCGAATTCGAATTTTCACTTCAAAACAAAGTGTTTGTACTTTTTCTCTCTGAGTTAGTAGTAATTGACAATAGTTGTTTCCTTGTTTACTTTTGTAGACACTCGTTCTTTATATAGCTAATTCATACTCGCTATTTGGTTGCTCATTTTGGTAGATATTTGGTCTTCAGTGTATTTTTATCTTTACATTTATGTTCAATCGCTTTTGCGTTTTATCGCGTATAACATCTACAAGGTCACTAATGAACAAGCAATTGACAAGATATTTAGGTTAAAAGCACCATTTTACGTGAACCTCCTGTTCGCTGCACAAAGTTATAAAGTTATCTCATAAAGTTATGTCATAAAGTCATAAAGTTACGAAATCACGTGTATATATTTTTATAGGAAATCCCACTGCCGTCTGTGACTTAAGTACCACCTTCTGTACACCCTAACCACGTAGTGAACCTTCTGTTTACAATGAAGTCTTTGACTTTGTACACGCTAACCACGTAGTGAACCTTCTGTTTACAACAAAGTCTTTGACTTTGTACACACTAACCACGTAGTGAACCTTCTATTTACAATAAAGTCTTTGACTTTGTACACCCTAACCACGTAGTGAACCTTCTGTTTACAATAAAGTCTTTGACTTTGTACACCCTAACCTCGTAGTGAACCTTCTGTTTGCAATAAAGTCTTTGGCTTTGCTTTTGATATTGAAAAGAGAGGGACGTTTCATAGAGTGTGGTGTCCGCGTGTGTGCCTTTGTTGCTTTGTTTGCGTGCTTGCTTGCTTTATTTGGCTCCGCGGTTTCTTTAACTCCACAAGTTGTCGTCATACATTTCGAAATTCGCTACGCTTCTGTCGACGTATTTCGCAGGCATCGTATTGTCCGGAGTGCCGGATGCCGGGGGCTTCGCGAATCTCCAATTTTGCGGGGCGTGGGAAAACTCTCTGCTTAAAAGTGTTGCGCCCCCATTTTCAACTACGAACGGATCGCTCTTCGACCGAGATTGAATGACATCAAGTAACGGCTAGTCGCAGCACGGTTTTTGTCAAGACTTCGTACCGTCGTCCCAAATTCTGCGTTACCTCAACTTCGCTGCTCACCCACCGTCACAGAGGGAAATAGTTCGCCATTTCTAACGTATTATCTCAACAGCCTTGGTTTCTGTTTAATTACTGTGTAATCTTTCGCTCGGAATTCATGTGCGCGCACGTTTGTTAAAAAGAGCTTTAACGGCTCAGTGTGCTACATTAATACTTATGCGAGCATACCGGTAGAAAATACATGAACATTTTCCCACTATTGTTGTCGTTGAGGTTTAAGTTGGCGGCTTTCAGATCTCAAGTTGTAAAGTTTGATTGCCTAAACAAGGGTGTTACTCAACTTCACATTCGGAGCTTTGTTGAAAAAAAAAGCGATTTTTTGATAGGAGAGAGGGGAAGGGTTTGTGGCACTGCATTTTTTGGTGCTCAGTGACATCGCCTTTAAATGTGAACGCACCCTGGCATATTTGAAAAAAGAACGAATCATGCAAACTTGAAGCAACCATAAGGGGGGAACGGGGGAACACTTTCAGAGAAACTTTCACTTTTTTAACTGAGTTCTAATAATGTTAACGAGTAACAAAGCTCACTGGATCATCTTCAAAGAGTGGTTCGCCGCATGCTGTCATTCTTGACCAGGGCGGGCAAAGGTGGGTTGTGGTATATGTGTATTAAGGTAGCAACGTTGTGTTAAGGCATAGAAAATGAAGCTTTCTACCCCTGATCACTGATGGCTTTCGATTTCGCGCCAAAACGCACAGCAGAAAATCCAACTTTACACAGTGGGGTTCCCGAAACGACGACGATATCAAAGTGTGTGTGTGTGTGTGTGTGTGTGTGTGTGTGTGTGTGTGTGTGTGTGTGTGTGTGTGTGTGTGTGTGTGTGTGTGTTTGTGTGTGTGTGTGTTTGTGTGTGTGTGTGTGTGTGTGTGTGTGTGTGAGAGAGAGAGAGAGAGAGAGAGAGAGAGAGAGAGAGAGAGAGAGAGAGAGAGAGAGAGAGAGAGAGAGGGCGCTTTATTGAAAAAGCAGAGAGGTTTGCCGGCGTTCACAGTCGCATACATGATTCGGTGCTTGGGGGGAGAAACGGCCCAAGAAAGAGCTGGGCAGGGAAGAATAAGAAAAAAAAACTGTCTCGGACTTGGCGCGGTAACTGACTTACACGCATTTGGTTTTTGTACCGTTCTGATAAGCAAAGGCTCATCAAGCACCATAAAAAAAGAAATAAAAAACGCTTCGCTCAGTAGGAATCGATACTGGGTCCCCCGCGTTAAGAAGCCGACGTCTATGCTATTGCCCCATTCGTATTTCTTTATTTATTTCCTTTATATTTCTTCTTTTTTTTGCGTGGGAGAATACGCTCAAATATGACAGTACACTACATAGTCAAACAAATGAAAGAATACGCTCACGTTAGGAAAAGCATAAATACATCAACATTCAGGCGAATACACACAACCGTTCAAAAGAGGGAACCAGTCAGGTGGTTGGTCAGACGAATTACACACAGTACGTACAAACGCAACAGTTTCTCGGAAATATGACTTTCTTGATCTTAGTGGCTCAGCATGCCTATCAAATAAGCGACATCGCCACAGACTGTACACACCAATCAACACAACCATGTCATAGGGTGGCTAAATAGCCGAATGACAAAAATCGGCATGAAAAAGGCGTGTTATCCATATCTTTTCTCAGTGCTTGTTCGCTGCAAAATGACCTCCAAGAAAAAGACACTATCTCTGCAATCTACAAAACAGTGATCAATGCAGTCGAAGCAGTCTCGATTTTTGACTTTGACTATGACTCAGGTTGCATGGCAGAAGTGCCTCGTGTTTTCACCATCTTTCTTTTAAGAAAGGGTCTTTGAGTTTGTTTTTGTGCCCGCGCAGTAGAAGTAACTGAGGTGTGAACAGTTTATACCATTTGAGTTCGATTTCTCTGAACGTCCCATTTGTACGCAGAGCAGGCGTGTTAGATACATACCTGTACAATTAAGCACGTAAGACGGTGCGTAGGCCATTATTTTGCAACACAATCATTGTTTCCATATGCATTGCACGCTACTGGAGAAGCGATAATCACATTGACGAATCGATGATAAACGACAATGCATTGTATCAAAGGAGATTCTTATTAACATCCAAAATTTCACCTCGCTATCCCTATAGATATCGACGGATAGTTTTTTATGTGCCGCGTTTACCTGTTAGTCCTGGCGGCGAAATTGCTACATCGATGTGGACGTCATACTATTAAGGAATTTATTATGGTTTTAACAACGGAGATGACTTAAGTGCTTTGTAGCAATTCGTATTCGTCAAAACGGCGTAGTATGCCTTGGGCAAGTGAGCATGCGGACATTTCTTGTGATGGGAAACGCTCCACCGAGATGCATATGCATCATCCGCTGCTCATGTTGCTGGCGCTGTTTTAGGGGAAAAGCCCCTTAGGTGCTCCGGCTGTAGGCCTCTCATGTCGTCGTCGCCTCATGTCGTCGTAGTATCATGTAGCCACGGTACGATAACACCGGGACACTCGTTTTTCAACGCCTCGCTCTAGAACTTAACGCGTGATGAAAGAATCGGAACACTCGTTTTTTCAATGCCTCGCGCTGGAACGTTTCATCTCGGTGGGAAAAACTAGTACTGAAAGAACACACCGGGACACTCGTTTTCCAACGCCTCGACCTAGAATTCTTCGTCCATCAAAGACAGGAGACTTACAAAAAGCTGTGCACCTCTGCCCCCAACTGTTCTTTCTCCGTGGGCAAAAACTGCATGGTTCGCGCCTCTCCAGGTTTCGCGTTAGTTGAGATGGCCCGGGACTTTTCTTTCGGTAGGAAACAAGGTTATGACCATAATCTTGGAATTCCCACATTGTATGTTGCCGAAATAGTGGATTCGTATCTGCAAAATGTTTGAATTCTCTTGACAGCGGGATATAGCGAAGAGCAAAACGCTTTCAATCCGTAAGCTTCGCCCCTCCCTATAGGTTTCGCGTTAGTGGAGTTGACCCGGGATTATTTTTCTTTTTTTGCGGTAGCAAATAAGGTTATGACCATAATCTTTGAATTCATACATTGTGTGTTGACGAAAAAGCGGATTCGTATCAGCAAAATGTTTGGATTCTTTTGAGTGCGGGAAATAGCGAAGGACAAAACGCGTTCAATCTGTTGACCCAAAGCACGCTAACGGTCGGTCTCTTGTGGCACGTGATATAAATAGGCTGCTACGTGGAGGCGCCCGTAAATGTAAGCCACCTCTTTAAACAGGCTCACGCGCATACACGCGAACACCCACACGTACAAACTACCAAAAAAAGCACAGGCTCGTGCAAACTGGACTACCGTGTCGGATCCCGGTGTGAACCATCATTGTTTGTCAACGCGCTTGAGGCGCTGAGTCTTGCCGCGGCGGTGGCTGAATAAGAAAAAAAGAAATCTCCTTGAAGTCGCCGTGGTCCCAGCAAAACGGGAACAGACAGCTGTCAAAATGACGACGCCATTTTTTAAACTTCGCGCGATCGTGTGACGGAAAGGAACAAGGACGCGGGAGGTTCTCGAGAAGGGCGAAGGACCGCGAGGCTGTCCACCTTTTGGCCCTGTTATGTCACTTTTTGAGGGGCCCCACCACCGCGAATGTCCCTAAATTTGCGTTTTGCTTTCGGCGGCCAGCTTTTGAGACCGCTGAAAATGTCGCCGCCACGGCGGATTTTCATTCTGTTTAGGTGTTTTGGCTTTGACTTTGGCTACGACTTCACGCTCGTCGAACACGCCACATTGACTTCTGACCTGCCGGGCGCCCGTAGCAGGCGGGTCGCTGCCGACCCCGAGGTGTCTTCGTCTTCGGGGTCATTCTTTGCTGTCGTCTGCTCGGCGCTCTGATGTGAGGGATGTTGTCGTCGTCTGCTACTCTGCGCAGAGCGGCCTTGCCGTCTGCTCGGCCTCTCCTGAAAGGTCCCTGCCCACACCCCCTCTTCGAACATTTTTACCGTTTTTAGCGTTTGGGGGAGACGGCAAATAGGGAGAGGCGGAGCGCGGGAGGGGGAGGAAGCGAGGCTAGAGAGCAGAAAAAGGTCTCGAAACGTCGGAGCTCCGTCGGTGCTTTATGATATACGATACGCGTTCGATGATGGATGACGTGGCTCCGTCAATGCGATATAAATGATGGTTATACTTGCGCAATCGTTTGGCCGCGGAAGAGCGCATTGTTCTCTTCGGGGCATCTCTTCTTTTATTTCTTTCTCGGTGTTATTTCGTGTCTTGTAGTAGGCTACGCAGCGCTGCTACGAACGGCCCGCCGCCGTGAGAAAACGTCCGCTTGGTGGCGCTGCCTTATGCAGCCTCCCCCCAAAAATGGCGTCGCGCTGTTTGTTGCATTTTTGCGCGAAGTTTCGTTAGCTGCGCTTGTTACAAAAAGAAAATATAAGGAGGGAGGGTAGACGCCGCTGCCCACAGTACGTGTAAATGTCGCCCAGCATACCTGAAAGTCTTTGACGTGCAACTTCAGTTGACGACCCGCGGCCTGCGTTATGACTCAAAACTTTGCAACTTCCTTTCTGGGGGCCATTCTATTTTTGTCGCTTTTTAACTACATTTCCCCTCGTTTCGCGTTTTTCGCGGCTCGCTCCTACAGAGGGGTCGCGCGGCGCACTGGTTTTTGACGGCAATCTGTTCTACATTTTTGTTCCGTGGTTTGTGACCTCTTACGCGAGGCTCGTGAAAAGAAAAGCGTCACCGCTCGACCCGCACACCGAAAAAATAACACCGCGCCCAGTCGTATAGCCGCGCGCGTTGTCCCGTTAGAACGGACCATGAAGAAACAAGAAGCGGTAACTCGTGAGAGCTTGGGCGCCGCGCCCGTAGCGGTGGAGGGGGGAAGATATGTATTGACGACGGTGAACAACCGAAAAGCTGGCGGTAGTGCATACATGACCGCCGCCGTCGTACGACGTCCGCATCAAACGCGTCTGCTTGTTGTTGCCGGATGCTCTTTTTGGTCGCTTTATCTTTTTTTTTGTTTTGTTTTTGTCGGCCGGGGTATGGGATGGTTAGGTGTGGGTTTCGCCTGCCGTTTGATGAGACAAGAACACGGAAGTAGCTCGCTGGAAGTCACATCGTTGTTGTTGGTTGGGCGCACAGTCTGTCCTCTTTCGGCCACGTGCACCCTGCAGAAGAATTTGGCGGGAAACTTAAGTTGCGATGGTTAGAGGAGGGGTGGGGGGGGGGGGGATCCGCTTCGGGCCAACATGATCTATGACGCTATTTAGCATTTGCGCACTAAATAATTCAGCGCTATAACGCTCATTATACCACTGAACCACCGACGCCATTGCCTGAAAAGTAATACTATGCAGAAAACTAATGTAATGCTTAAGAGACACTGAAGTGAATTTGTCAAGCTCCCGATTTTGCTTGCACTGCGTAGACTCTCTCAAATTAACACACTTTTTATCGTTTATCCGGTTGATAAGTCGGAAATTATTTTATAAAGCCCGAAAGAAGAAAAACTGCCATGCGCGGTCTGCGGCGACCGCACCAACTAAAGGCTGTGACGTCGGGAGGAGATGCACCGTGATTGGACGATGTCCAAGATTAGCATTTAAACAAGTTTCGGTTTCCGTTCTGTAAAACAACATGTTTGACATCCGACGTTATCGTTGGATGGGCATTCTCGCTATCTCAATTTTCGTCATGCCGCGCTTCTGCCATGTTGTCGGCTGTAAAATGCCTAATGTAAGCCTTCCTGGACGGCTTGGAATCGTAGCAATCACTAGCCGAGGCCAACGCAGTGGATGAACGCCCTCCGTGTCAGCACAGACGTCCAAATGTCACGCACTTTTCCCCCATATTTGGAGCTTGCCTCACTCATGCCTGTATCGTAAAAAGCGTGTTCGCACCAGGCCAAGGGTTTGCTGATTCTGGCCTGTGCCCACTGCCCGCAAGTAGTCGGTGCTTGCGGCAACAGCACGCCAACAAGAACTCGCTAGTGCGTCAGTGGCAGTCTGCGCGCGTTTTGTGAACTAGTTCGTGGAGCAGTGAACGTTACGGTCCAGAAATGCCGAACTCAGTATAGAAAACATCGGCTGAAAACAAAACAAAAAAATCAACTTGCAGAAAAAAAAAAGCATGTCCCCCTGGGGGATTCGAACTGCTCGCAAAATAACACACCTAGCGCGCCAGACCACTGGGCCACGGGCCAGCGCTGCTGGCGTTGAAAAGATGAGGTATGTAATGTGTAACCAATTGACACTTTTATTTAGTTATAGCATCTCAAGCAGCTTAGATGACTATCTGTTGTATAGCGCTAGTGCAGTAAGCGTCCCACAAATTTCCACAATATCTCGCGTCTAGCAATTGCATTTCCTAGACGGAAAAGCGTTCGCAGATGCGTAGTCGTGCTGCTGACCGCTGTGCTTGTTCACCTAGCGCGAAAAAAGTGCTTCCTGCTCCCTATTTTTACGCTGTACGGTAAAATTCTCAGTTGATTTTATTTTCCTAGTGCCTATATTGACTTCGCTGACTCTTCTCCCGCCTTCAAGTGGCCTTAGATTTTCCTACTAGAGTATACCAGTCAGTGAAGCGTCGCATGTGTGCGTGTGCAGTGCTTGTGCGGAGCGACCTGGACTTGGAACTTGATACGGTGTACAAACTAACAAAGCAAACAAAGGCAGATTCTTCCATTCGCAAATGTGTCGTGCCTTAGTTTCAACTGGGCGAACGAATTGCGACGACCCGTCGGCGGCCGGCGGTCTAAACGCTGGGCCGACTGATTGTGTCGGAAGTTCGGTGAGCCGTGCAGAGGCGCAGTCAAGAGAAGCCATTTTCTCCTGACGCCACACGAAAACGCCACCGAAAATGGGCGAGGATGCAGAGAGGAGGACAGCATTTTCGAATTGATTTTTCTACTAAATAAATTCGCGTAAACGCACTCAGAGTGGTCGAAACATGGCCTATGGACTGCGGACTACAAATGGCGCTTTTAATCCCGCAATGTGTACAAATCACTTCAATTTCCCTTTAATTTAATGTCCCCTTAATTTTATGACCCTATGTCTTCTAGAGAGCGGAGACAGGCGTTCTCCAAGGGCGTAAGAGAAACGCGTCCAAGTTGAGTATCTATGGCGGTGCGGAGGGCGCTCGGCCACGGCGTACGCTTCGGCTCATCCTAAGATGCTACTGCATGGAACGATACTTGCTCCCTAGAAGCGGTGCTAGGACGTTTATCCGGCCCGTTTTGACAGCCAAAAGCGTGGAAATAGCGGGTCACCACGATCTTTAATGTATCGCTACTGTGTGATCAGATAAGTTAGGAAGCCGTGGTCGTGTTTCATAGAACCGAAATTGAAACTGCTTTGAACAACGCTTTAAAAATAAACCGCGACAATTACATTCCGACGCATCTTGTTGCTTTCACTAGTACTAAAGTTTCTTTTTTCTAAAGAAGGAATAACATTGGCACGCGCCCAAGTGCGCATACACGAAGCTTAACTTTTCAACGTCGTCCAATCAAATCGCAAGACCACTTCGCGTCATTCCGTGTCACTGCTGTAGTTGGTGCGGCCGCCTCCGACAGCGCATGGTATTATTTATTCTTTCAGGCTTTATAAACTGAATACTGTTTTATCTGCCGGATAAACTATGATAACTGTGCTTACTTGAGCCCGTACGTCTGTGCAATGCAAGTCCAAACATAAGATTTACGAATCCGCTTCAGTGTCCTTATAAGCAAGACTTTTCGGTGCGAAACTAAACCCTCAAAGTTGACGCAATATCATCTGAAAGGCGTAAGCGTTTACCCTCCATTGTGCACTTCATTGATACATCCTTTTAGTGGCAAGTTTTTCTTTTGGAACGTTGAAAAAGACCGCCTCTTTTTGGCGAAAGGTTTTCCTGGTAAGTTTCATGAATACCGCGCCTATAAGAGGGATCGTATAGTGGTAACCGAGGCAGAATTTGGCGCGGAATTACCTGCGCATCACGTGGTCAAACGCGCATTACCTGGGCAAAGGCAACATTTATGCGGCTCAAAGTTTAGAACAGCTTGAGCGTTGAGGTGGACAATGGGTGATGGGTAGGAATGAAGGGCTGAGCAAAGGAGGGCGATTTGGCGCAAAATTTAAATGCGTAGCTTCACGAATGCGCAATGCACGTGAGAAGTATCCCTCGTGCGGACGACGCCCTTGGGAGGAAATGGTCGCTGAGTCAGCCTCAGCGCAGCCGAGTATGATTTGGCGGGCAATTTAAACGCGTAAGTGCGTGCGCGCGCAATGTCTACGCATGCAAAATGGCTAGTACATTGAGTGAAAAAGTGGAACAGAAATTTCAGGAGTGGCCCGCAGGGGAGAGGGGTTGGCACAAAAGTTGAATGAGTAGGCCCGTGCGTGCGCAAGGCAATGTCTCGAAGGGACTCTGCAACAATAAAAAAAAAATGGCCGCGTATCAGCTCCTTTCGTTGCAAATGTCAACAAAAGACGATAGTCTTTATCGACTTTTACCAAGTAAATGCCTCCCTTCGCTTTTGCACTCACCTCTCATGTTGTTCCTCTTGCGTCACGTTCCTCGCAAGGTAAAGATGCCAAAGCTTTGCTTAAATCATTTTAAATTTACGGCGTTCCATTGCTCCAGGCCGGGTGTCGCACGGCGGAAATGAGCGTGAATTGAGGCGCCCTACTTGAACGTTGATAGAACCACGTTGTCATACTCCACGTGCGTTCCCAGCAGAACGTGGAATATATCTAGTGGAACCTTTCGTACCTGTTGCCGATTGATTTCTTAAAATGGCACCAGAAGCTATAGTGGCGCGGGCGACAGCAGACGACGGCGGAATGAACTTTTTTTCTGCAGTTGATGACGTATTTAATTTCGCAAAGATCAATCATGTATGATTTTTTATAAAGGAGCACTGCAAATATCACTTCCGCATAAATTTGTTGTCTTATACTTGCGTAATGTCTTGTTCTTCTTCAACAATGTTGACAAGTATGATGATTACACCGGACTAGGCGGGTACATTTAGCTGTGACTACAGGCCTTGTTCTGCTTTGGCCGGGTGGCTGAATCTATTCACAGACAGACAGACAGTCAGAGAGACAGACAAACAAACATACAGACAGACGAAATTTCTGGGTTTAAGTAGCCCAAGAAAGACTAGCGTCTTTAAAAATATTTGTTCTCCTTCTCTAACTCTTTCCTTCGCGTGTGGAACCATTGTGAAAGCTACAGTCGAACACGGATATATCGAACTCCAAGGGGATCATAAAATAGTTCGATATACCGATAATTCGAAATATGAAATATGCCTATCTGAAGCGTATCTGAAAACTCCACACATCACTGAGAGCTTTTCAAAGTCGCTACAAGCGGTACCTTACCGATTTGTTCCTCACAGCCCGGTAAATTCAAAGCCACACCGCTACGATAACGACAATTTAACACAAAAAACAAAATCTGTAAGCTTCGCTTGCTTCTTTTTCTGCGTCATAAGTTAACAAATCCAAAGTCTTCCGCTTTTCCGTGACCATGGCTCCGAAACACGTAACATACCACATGGGTCTCCCTGCGCGATCAACCACTGAAAGCCGTTCGAGCATGCAGAAAACATGCCAGAAACCGAACGCGGCAGGAAGAGTCGCCATCATCATCACATCCATCGCATCAGGAGAAGCGAGCTTGCAGGGGCAATTGGGGCGCAGCGTTCGATATATCGAATGTGTCCGTGATCGAGAGTTCGATATACGCGTACAACAGCGCTATACTTTTGCAAGGGGTTTCCCAGGGGATGTTCAGACAGTTCGATATAGATAATAATTCGATATATCCGTGTTCGATATAAATGGTCCGACTGTACAGCTATCGCCAGCACGAAGCGGCACTGCGTGATTTACTCGTCGTAGCAGATCCGCCTTCCGTCTCTGCTTTGCTTTTGTGGCGATTTTTTTCAAGTGGCTACCAAATGAGCTTATTGTTGCAGCTGAAAGAAATCCGGCCAATGACCGCTACGCCGCTCTAATGACGTCATTTGAGGGCTCAAGCACCGCCAAGTTCGTGCAAGATAGAAAATCTTTTGAACAAGTTTCAAAGTTATCTGATGGCCATATAGGAGTAATTTTTGTCTGAGGTAGTTGGTCGCCCCACCCCCCATTCTATGTACTGAATGCGTTCAGTGGCTACGTTCTGAAAGCGTTGAAAATTAAGAAAAAAACTGATAAAAGTTTGCCTGGCGGCCGTCACAATGGCGAGGAAAGTAGGAAGGGAAGAAGCGATGAGCGGCGTAGGTGCATTTGGCACGAAGTTTTGTATTTTCGCGCATACGTAATGCCTTATACGGCTCAGTTCCTTGTTGACCGGTACACTGAGGGGGAAAATGTGTTAAGTGTGTTGGGAGAACCGTTTTAATATGTCAAACGACTGCAGATGACGGACATGAATCGCCGTATTTTGTATTGATGCCGATGCAAAGGAATTCACGGCAGAGCTTGGGTAGGCTCATTTCACTATAGTCCTCGCTCGTCTCGTTTTCTGAGTTACAGATATCACAGCAATCGTAACAGCAGCAGATGAAGTGAAAACCGCGGAAGCCTCTCGTTAAGTAGCGCTTGAAATATATACTCAGAATGAACACGGGCCCAGGTCAACCTCTCGAAAGTGCGTGTCTGTGTGTGTCTTCTCTACTGTCGTCCCGTTTCAAGCGCTACTTAACGATGTATCAACACCAACTAGCCCAACTGTCAATTTTACTGAAGCCTCTCCTTTCATCAAAGGCCTTTGCCTTTGATGAAACGGAGGATAACTCTTGCTGTCTGTCTGTGGGCATTTTGTAGACACCGAATTAACCAATCCAGATGTTAAGCTCAGAGAGGTAACGCCATGTACAAAAATAACTCCCAACTCAGGCCGTACGAATGCGGATGATCAGTGAAGCTTTTTAGCCCACTACGTACGGGTGATACAGAACTTAGGGGAAAAGGACGGGAAAGTTCTATTTCTCTTCAGCGTTGACGGTGGTCATCCCTAAGAAATACACATACAGTGGACTGTCGTTAAACGGAGCTTCTAGGGACCGGGAAATATGTTCCGTTTATCAATAGTCTCGTTTAGAGAGAGAATGGATTCAGCATCGTACAACCGTCTTCACGACGCTTGGTCCCGAAGTGACTTGAAGAGGCGACCCTTCACCGCATGCGAAGCCGTCTATGCCGAAGTGAAGGACGAATCCTCCTTTCGCACGAATGAGTGGCCCACTTCTGGGGATGTTCTCACTGCGGGCTCTCCATAGCAAAACTACAAAGCGCTTCTCAAAGTCTTCGTGGTCAAGCAGTCGCAGTCTTTTCCGTTCAGGACCAAAGCCTGACTTTTCGAAAGCCTCCCGCAGCTTCTTCTTGTCCTGTAATATTCTCTTCAGGCTACTCTCGGGGACACCGTTCTTCGTCGCGAGCGTCGTTTTTGTGAAGCGGCCACCCTCGAAGTCGTTGATTACCTCCGTCCTCCCGGACAACGCAAGCGCATGCGCGGTCGTTTTTGCGCTGCCATCATATGATGGCTTCGCGACGAAATGTCGCATACGACACCGCACGAAGTCATAAACCGCCGCACTAAGTCAGAGACACCGCGCAAGGTCCGAGAAAATCAGAAACCGCCGGAGACAGAAACCGGAAAATAACCTGGACAAGAGGGGGGGGGGGGGGGGGGGCAGTGATGCGTAGTGCGATTGCGCTGCTCTTGCCCAAATAGTTGCGGTTTTGAATCAGTTTTCAGTTCCGTTTATGCGGTGTTCGGACGATTTGAGTTCCGATTAACGAAATTTATTTACATTGGCTTAATACAAAACCAACCAATTGTGAAACGTTTGTTCCGCTTAAATGGTAGTTCCATTTAACCGATTTCCGTTTATCGAGATTCCACTGTACATGCCCGCACACACTTCTATTTGAACTCTGCTTATCCTGAACATGGTACTTATCAATGGTAACTAATCAAATCCGAATGCATATCTAAGTGGTGAGACGCATGAGCTTGAGGACCGAATCAAGTTTTAAACGGCGTGCGACTTGGGCAGTGACCGCGTTTTAATAACACACCCACCGGCCGGGACATTTGTTTTCCGACGCCGCGGGCTTGGTCATCTACGTCAGGCTATGTCGGGCAGTAAAGTTATGCTATGCCAGGCATGCTATGTCTGGCATGCTATGCATGCCAGACATAGTTACACATGCTATGCCAGGCAGTAAAGTTACGCATGTCAGGCAGTAAAGTACTTTACTAAATGAGATGGCGCAATACCTCGTTAAGGAAGGGAAGGTTGGGAGGGGTGACGTATGGCTCACTATGGAGGCCTCGCAGACGAAACTCCATAGCGAGCTAAGTATCTCTTTGTCGTCAGTTCGTGGCCGTATCTTGTGTTCATAGGACACAATCAACACGAGCCAATTATTATCGTGGATCGATGTGAGGCTGTCGTGCTCCCAAACGAGGGGACGCGCGTCAGGAGTCACTTCACTGGTACAGCCGTAGCACTTGATTGGCGGTGGTGATGGTGGGCAGTCAGGGTCACTTCGTTTCCGTCGCCACAGCCACAACGGCGTAGCCAGGTAGGGTTTTATTGACGAAAGCTTGGACTTCTCGTGACAGCCCAGTATGTGTGTTGTCTGCTCTCTCTGTCGCGTCTTTAGGGCTGGGTTTCACCGTTCTCCAAAGTATGTACCAACAGTCTCAACACCAAACTCGTCTTCGTGACAGTCGTTTGGGTAAATGGTTGTCGGCTTTGGGGATGGTAGCTGGAAGGTTGTATCGCCGACGTTGTTTCATTCGCCACCTTTCGTTTTCTGAGCTCTGTTTTACAACACCTGGGGTTGAGCCCTATGTCATACATTAACAAAATGACAGCATCTTCATTCCGTGGATGATGGCGAGGGTGCGGAGTACAGGTACTCGAAATCACATCCAAGTTGCGCCCCGAGTCACATCCAATTTGCGCCCCGACCGTCATTCGATTGGAGCCGTAAGTTGCACCTTGATTATTCCCTACATGAAACTGCAACTCACGGCTCAAATAGCATTGCGCTTGATGTTCGCTTGGTGGTGGTGTGCGCACGGATGGACGCGGACGAACATTGGGAGGTCCTAAGGTACTCCGCACCATTACAGGCGAGGGTGTAAGCCGTTTGACTCCCGGGTTTAACTCCCACTCACCATCGTAGCCCAAAGGAAAGTGCGCCAGTTAACGTCAGCCGCTCTGTGCGCGACGGGTGCCCCATTTCCTTGATGCTGTTTTGTATTTTTATTGAAACATTTTGTGTAAGCATCATGAAGAGTAGCAATATCCGTGGTTTTTTATTAGAGTCTTGTGAAGTCCGCGTCCTTGCCTACGCAGACGATACTGTTTGCCAAGACACGAGTAGCATCTGTGAAAGCGTAAGCATTCTCAAAAGGTTCTGCCTATACACAGGCAGTAGCGTAAATTGGAACAAGTGCCTCGGTTTCTGGCGCTGCAATTGGGTGTCCAAGCCTTGTATTTTCGCAGGTATCGGCTGGGTAGAAACGCCAGTGAAATACTTAGGCGTCCCACTCGAAAATTATCGGGACAGTGATCCTTTCTGGCGTAAGCAAGCCACCGAGATCCGCGATAAAGCGGAGAAGTGGCGACGGAAGCAACTGTGTGTGTTCGCACGTGCGACGGTGTGCAACATGCTCTTCGTGTCAAAATTCTGGTAGGTATTGCAGGTTTTGAATTGCTCGCGTGCCAACGTGCAAAGACTGCACAGGGTTTTTGCTGTTTTTATATGGTGTTCAACATGGGAGCGCACAAGCAGGACCAACCTTTTTCGACGTGTGCGTTCGGGGGGGTCTTTCTCTGGCGCACCTGTTTCTGCGTCAGGTCGTGAACCGTTTTCTCTTTCTGCGAGATGTGCGCGACCCCTTTTTGCGCACCGTGTGTCAAGTACGCCTGGGTAGATTTTTGCCCAAATTTTTGTTACCTCTTGGCTACTTACGTGAGGTTGTTCTTGCGGCAAGATTTTTGTTTTCACGTTTTTCTTTCGAGTACTTAGCGAACGTGTCCCGAACGAAGCTGTATAGAGACCTTGTGGACACGACTTTGCCAATACCGTTGTATAGGTCCATATACAGTGCAGGGTGACGCTAGTGCAGGGCCAGAGCAGGATGTATGTCAGCGTGTAAAAAGAATGGCAGTACCGCCCGAAGTCCTTTTCCTTCAATTTACACGCAGGAGTATTACACGTTAAAACCTGGATGATAGAAAAGGGCTTATTCGTTCCTTGGGGTACTGAATGGTTGCTCTGTAAGAAGCCAGATACCGTAGACCACGCATTTATAGATTGTTGGGATGGGGTGTCCCTATGGCACACTTTGCAGAGAGCACTGAAAAAAGGATTTCCCATTGAATAGCCATGGCATAGGGTTCTTAGCCATGGAAAATGAAGGTGGAGTTCCCTATGACCTGCTGATGTTGCCAGCCATGTTTAGCATATGGAAGGCTGGAATGGCAGTCTACTACAATGACGTTGATGCAAATCCTAGCCGAGAGTTGTTCGGACAAAGTGCACGCGACATAGTAGAAGTGTATAAAGGACAACCTTGCCCACCTGATTGGTCAAAAGACTTGGAAAGTGTGGCAAGGCTTCGGCCTTTTTAACAATGACACACTAGCAAGTGTTGTGCTGGTATGTTTTCATTATGTGTAATAGTTTTTTCTTGGTTTTGTGACATGTATGCCACAGACAGGCAATAAAGAAACCAAATACGGCCTTTAGCCCAATGGGTGACACGACTGACACGAACTCTGCCTGGTCTACCATTCACAGGCTCTACTCCTGCCGGTGCCTGTGTGATTTTTTTGCGATTGTAAATGCTATGCGCACAGACGCGGACGGACATTGTGCGGTTCTAAGGTACTTAGCACCTAAACGGCACGAAGCTCCGACGCGAGCGGCAATATGCGTTTGCTTGTTTTGTTGGCTCTTTCGTTTGCACTTCTTCTGGGAGAGTGTCCCCTCCGACGTGATCGCCTACCTTTGCTCATGGCTATTAAATGCAGAGCATTTCAGTAACTCACGATGTCACCCGCGTTGACGTCCGTAGTCGTAGTCCGCACCCCTCCCCCTACACTATATATAAAAAAAATACTATCCGGCGCCCGGTTTCGATCCCTCGACCCTGCGGGCGGTACGCAATGTACATGGTGCTCTACCCACTGCGCCACAAAGCCGACACAGAATGGGAGGCTACGAACGCGCCTTATATCCTTGACTCATTCAAACTACGTCAAGAAGCTGCTGATACAACGCATTCACTACCACCAACTCCCCAAACACTAAACGTTAACGCAATACACCCACCCCCTATGCGACGCATTTACTCGAGTCCCCCTCGCGGGGAGATGGGCCCAATTTTTGAGCTGGGTATTTGTAAGCTGGCTTTCCTACATTGCGTTTCCCGTACAGGAGTCGACACCATAAAATCTGTGATCCTATAGCAATAGAACTGTAGCTTAATATGTTATTCTGCGGTCTGCAAAACTGCTGGCTTACTTGGTAAGGGCGCTTAAAGCTTGGGGCAGTCTTGTTCGCCGCATTTCGATTCTCGCCTCCCCCTTTTTCAATCGTACCGTTGGCTTTGCCTCCATTTCCCACTCTCCCCTGTTTCTCGGCCTGTGCTGACGCCGTAGCCGTTTTTTAGCGATGCGGCGTATTGTTCGTAGAACGTTTGGTTGGGTTGTTTCGGCTTAGCACGCAGTTGCGTTTCTTTCTCACAATCAGTGACCACAAAATTATCTTTTAGATGCGACTGCATCTCATTCACTCGCCTTGTCCCTCCATACGGCGTTGTTGTTGTCCGTCCACACCCCTCCCCCATTCTCCTCGCCGCGCGAGCTGCGCTCTCCGCCTCTCACCCCCTCTCCTCTCCGGTAGCGAACACTCTCTCGCGAGGGTCATTGGATTGTATTCGATTGAATTGGCTTGGCTTGGCTTGGCTTGGCTTGGCTTGGATTGGATTAAAGTGGATTGGATTGAAGTGGATTGGATTAAAGTGGATTGGATTGTGTTGCGTCATAGCCGCGGCAGTAGGTTCACGGCACGTTTCACGCGATAGGAGAATCAACCTAACGGAAACAACAACGGAACCCCCTATGCGTCGCATCTACACAGGGGTTCCCGCGAGGAGAGGTGGGAGTAATTTTTTTTCAGTGGGTGTAACCACGAAGGCGACGCATAATTTTTACTTGCTGGCGCTCCTAACGTATTGTGCTTCTAAGATTCAGGTTTTGGCGCTAATACACACGCCGAAAAAATTCGTAACTCACAAGCAAGACATGCACCGACGCAGATCGCTAAAGTGCTCTAGCCGACCGGAGCCAGCTAACCCAATATTGCACCCTGTAATATAGAAAAAGCCGGAAACGAAAGATAACGAAGCCGGTTTAGTTTTTTTACAATGAAGTGAACTAGCACGGGTGAAGCCCTTTGGGTGAACGGCGTTACAGATCGGTCCACAAGACGCGAGATCAATCGTGGACGTGCCGGTATCCAGTATGGCGACGTCTTACCAGCCGAGCGGGGAACGCCGGGAGGACCAGGCGGTCGGCTACAACGAAAAAAGAAGGTACATTTATGGTGTGGGCGTCTTATTTATTTGCAGTAGTGAGTATACCAGGAATACCAATAGGAACAGAAAGCTGGCTGAAAGGCAAAGTGAGAAAGGAAGGAAGGAAGAATGTAGAAGAAAGACAGGAAAGTTAACCTGGCTAGAGCCTAGTTTGCTATCCTGCACGTGGGAAAGGGAAAACGGGCTTAGGTCGCTATGCCAGGATGCACGTAGCGTGAGCTAAGGTTCAGCTGACTATTCTTAGGTTTCCTGGTAAGTATGATAATCAAGCTAATCCTAGACAACCAGGAATCCTAAGAATAACCAGCTGAACTTTAGCTCACGCTACGTGTATTCTGGCATAGCGACCTAAGCCACTGCTAATTTTTTCCCACTTTGCCTTTCAGCGAGCCTTCCGTTCCTGTTGGTATTCCTGGTACTCACTTGTGTAATAAAATAAGACGCCCACAACATCATTGTACGTTCTTTTTTCATCAGCATACTGCTGCTAAAACGATTTTAAATTCAATCCAATCCAATCAAATCCAACCCAATCTAATTTAATTCAATCTAATCCAGTCGCCTTACCTTAAGGAAGGGTGTCAGACAAGGAGACACAATCTCTCCAATGTTATTCACAGCATGCTTACAAGAAGTATTCAGAACGTCGGATTGGGAACAGGTGGGAGTAAGGGTTAATGGAGAATACCTCAGTAACCTCAGATTTGCTGATGACGTTGCCTTGCTAAGTAACTCGGGGGACGAATTGCAAAGCATGCTTTCCGCACTGGGCGAACAGAGTAGAACCGTGGGCCTGAAAATTAATATGCAGAAAACTAAAGTAATGATCAATTACCTCGGGACAGCACAGCAGTTTGAGATAGGTGGCGAGGCAGTGGAAGTGGTAGGCGAATATATCTACTTAGGCCAAGTTGTGACCCCAGATCCCAACCATGAGGCAGAGATAATTAGAAGGATCAGAATGGGGTGGGGTGCATATGGCAGACATTCTCAGATAATGAATAGCAGCCTACCGTTGTCGCTGAAGAAGAAAGTGTATGACAGCTGCATCTTACCGGTACTCACCTACGGGGCAGAAACTTGGAGGCTCACTAAGAGGGTTCAACTTAAATTGAGAACGACTCAGCGGGCAATGGAGCGGAAAATGATAGGCGTAACATTAAGGGACAAGAAGAGAGCGGAGTGGGTCAGAGAGCAAACTGGTGTTAAAGACATATTAGTAGAAATTAAGAAGATGAAATGGACGTGGGCAGGGCATGTAATGCGAAGGCAAGATAACCGCTGGTCATTAAGGGTAACAGAGTGGATCCCTAGAGAAGGCAAGCGTTGCAGGGGGCGGCAGAAAGTTAGATGGGCAGACGAGATCAAGAAGTTTGCGGGGATAAATTGGTCACAGTTGGCACAGGACCGAGGTAATTGGAGAATAATGGGAGAGGCCTTTGCCCTGCAGTGGGCGTAGATAGGCTGGTGATGATGATGATGATGAATCCAGTCGCGGCGGCGGCGGCTCCGGCGCGCCAGCTGTGCGGCGTGAGACGTCACTGCTCCTCGCGCATGCGCAGCACAGCTCCCCAGACTGCTACAAAAAACTGGCCGCGTATCTGCTCGCTTCGCTGCAAATGTCGTCGAAGACGATGATAGTGTTTTGCCACGTAAATGCCGCTGTTCTCTCCCCCTCCCATCTCTCACGCTCGTCCGGATCGGCCACCTCGTTGCGGGTGCGCCGCCAGGAACCGAAGCCGTGGGAGCCCTGTTCGAACGTCTCTTTAATGGCGATGACTCCGTTACAACGATGATGATCCCTATGCCCTAGGAGCCAGGAGCTGCGTCTTCCTTTTCTACGGGATTCCCAACATTATCCCGGCCACAAAAGAGTAAAACAACGTCCACATGTAGCCCAGGGCTCCGGGCATAAACA
The DNA here is from genome assembly GCF_048455015.1 of Haemaphysalis longicornis. Classification (NCBI taxonomy): domain Eukaryota; kingdom Metazoa; phylum Arthropoda; class Arachnida; order Ixodida; family Ixodidae; genus Haemaphysalis; species Haemaphysalis longicornis. The sequence continues at coordinate 114,468,334 of NW_027526204.1, forward strand.
CCGAACTATAATTATCGGTAAAAATCTGACGTATATACAATACAGTTCCGTCTAGACCGTCCTTTTCTTTTTTCCGATGGGTTTCCGTTTGGCCTGGTTCCTTGTTTTCTTTCGGTGTATGCTGCTTAAAAACGACGTTGCTTCTGGCGTGTTCAGATTGTCATTGAAACAGTGCCTGCTGTGCTGACGGTTCCGGTAACCATTCAAGTACTCGCGCACCGCTGAATCAGTTAGCGAAGCAGCTCCTCTCTTTGGCATAGAAACCGCCCTAACGCTGTCTTCGCAATCACAATTCATAGGCTTTGACTCATTGAACATGTCGGCAACTTGTAAACTCTGGGGCGATGTCGACAATTGACCCAATTCCTTAAGAGTTGTATGTCTGCGCTCACGCATCCGGTATCTATTGTCTGGCTTCGGCCAACTTGGATGCTTGCTGGATTGTCCTTGACTGTGCACGTCCACTTCAAAACCCTTAAATGCCCTTGCTTTGTTTCTTTCTGTGATGTGTTGTGCGATGGATGCAGCACCTGGGTATACGGCAAGAATGCTGATGTGCAGACTCCATGCGGGGTCTCCTTTTGTTTTGTCGTAGCGTGGTACTTGCGTAATCAGCACGCAAGACACCCCGCGGTTGTCCGATTCGCAGTACTCGGTTCCCGGACAGGGCCTTGAAGCGTCCATCCGAGCGAGGTCTTCATAGCTACTAACCCTTGCACTTGATCGCTGCGAATGAAGTCCCCTGTCATTATCGTCCACAGCTGGTCCGATCCTATGAGCAGTTGGATACCTTGGTCCTTACATTCTCGGGGAACGGTTCGTTCATCAGCAAGTCCCAAACCTAATTTTCGTAAATGTTTCACGAAAGCACCCTTCGTTTCCGTATTTGGGGTGTTCGAGAAAATCGTTGGTACAGCAACTGCGTGGACTACATGCTCTACGTCGTCAAACTGGCTGCAACCTGAACGATTCTTCTTCTTCTCAGTTGAGAAGGGACTGACACTGCAAAGGTATTGAAGGCGAGGCTCGTCTCTCCCACGACTTTTAGTCGCAATTTCGCCACGAGTTCTTCCTTAATAAACGTTCGCTGGCTGCCACCATCCAAAATGCCTCGTATGTAGCCTCTACCTTTGGGACCGATAACCCATGACCGGAAGGTCTGTAGGTAAACGTCCTCACTCAACGGGCGGCTAGTGAGGGCAGTTGATGCTGACTTGGCGTCCTGCGTCTGCACCGGGGCTTTGCAGGTCGGGTCAGTGTGCGCCTCGTCTCTCTTTGCTTTGCATGCATAGTCTGGGTCGCACATGACGGTTGCGTGCCTTCCCTTGCATGTCAAGCACCTTATCTTTCGTCGGCACTCCTTTGATCGATGGCCCGTCCTCGTACATCGATAGCACCGCATAGCTTTTGCCAGCCGCCGCTTCTTTTCTGAAATGCTCAGAGAAACGTAGCATGCTTCAGTAGTGTGCTTCGCCGATTTGCAAAAGAAGCCCTCGTTCCTTTGGGTCATCGATGCTTGAGAGGCGTGCAGAACCGACGTTGACTGGCCGTTACTTTGTAGAGGGTCGCTTGAGTCTGCCGAAGTTTCCACTGGAGCACTTATCTTCCTCGCCTCACCCTCAATTTGCAAGTACCACAAAAGTTGCTCCAGTTGGTGGCATGTCGTCACCTTTGCTTCACCAGACGATACCGTAGCCGTTGATTTCTCTTGGAGGCGGACGTGTCGGTGAAACGCCACAACGATCTCTTCCGGCAAAAGCTCGAGCAGGATGTCGTGTAGCATCGCCGCGAAGCTGCTCGTTGGGACGTCCATGCATGGCACTACCGCATGGCATGGCGTGGCATTTGCATGGCACTACCGCGTGGTTTCGAAAAAACGCGCAATTGGGCAAGGGGTCCAATTTCCCTTTTGGGGGAATTGGGCCCCAGGAACACCTTTGCAGCCTTGTAAACAGAAATTGAAAGAGGGGATACACGAGGTTGTTCTTTTACCGACGATATTGCGGAGACCATAACATAGTACGTAGAAGGCGGCAGAATATGATGCAAATTCGTAGAAATGATTACAATTGAACGCACATTTTATGATTTCAGCTTTTGAAACCCGAACCCTCGTTGGGGATCATGAGGCCTGTAATTCAAAAAGAGGGGACTATCGGTATGCATTGTTTGGAGGGGTACATGGTGGGATTTGAGATTTCCGTGCGCGTATACCGCGTTTCGTGGCAGTAAGAAGCAATGATTTTTCAGTAGCGCAGACCGGGTTGTGATCGTGGTTATATTTTTAAGTGGCGTTAATTGCTAGTTGCAGGGTGTCCTGCTGGTCCCCAGTGGAGTCAGTCGAGGTTAGGGATGTTAGGACGTCCACATAGACGGAATGTTTGGGTGTGGTATACATGTTAGCAGTGGAGAACGTATTTAATGTCTTATAAGTTGCACAGCAGCAGCGAAATTACGCATCCTTGAAGTGTTCCTCAAGGTCCGGCTAATTATATATGCTGGGGTGCGGAGCTTGCAGGGCTTACGGTAACTGTGACGGCGCTGGCTGCGAGGAAAGCCTTCACGGATTCGCATAAGCGGGTACCACAATTGCTTGTGGCTAGGCCTCTGAGAATCGAGTGATAGGACACATCGCCTTGGGCGACTAATATGAATAGCTGGTGCATGGTATTTGCACTGAACAAAGAATGACTGTGGAGATCCTTAATTGGTCTGACGCACGACGTCTCGTGTTAGCGGCAGGGTGTCGGAGCGGAACAAAAGCCGGAATTAAAAAAAAAACGAAAAAGAAGACGATATTTTTGGCAGGAAAGAAGACGTAAACGAAACGTTATTTATTATTTCGCTCAGGAGCTAAAACACAAAAACTCCGTTTCGGAATTCCTGTGTGAATGGAAAGTTCAGGTATTTTAGCATTCATGCCAACTTTCACGCACCAAGGTGGGGAATGGGCGCCTGTTCGGTGGGGAATGGGCGCCCCCTATCACCTTCGGCAGGCTTTCTGCCGGCTTCCATACTCTGTCCGTCTGTTAGTTTATTTGTTTAGTTATTGCAGCGAAGCTGTGCACGTTTAACCACCCGAGTTCTCGCGCCCGTGTGGAATGAAAACTCGGGGACTTGTGTTCAGCGCACGGAAAAATTCATAAAAATAAAAATAACGTCTTAAGGCATCCATATTTTTATATATGTCCGATATTGCCCCTGAAAGAATGTCTTCCCAGCAATGCATTGCTGTCTGAATGTGAGCCTATCTTGAGTAGATCAATGTGGGTTTGGACTTTGTAAACAGGCTTTCCCGCATTGCCTGTTGCGCAGTGAAGCATCGCTATCTACGGAAGACAGTGTGGTTGCAGCCCCGCTTCCTACTCCTCTCCACCACCCCCTTCTCCTCCTTTCACAAGTCGTGTACACTGATAGCCAAGCGCGACGTCTGTCTCCCCCCCCTGTTACGCCCGAATGTTTCCACCCCGGCGGGACTTCGCCCTTTGTCCATAGTTGATTTGATTTGATTTTTTTATTTGATTTGATTTTTATTTCTTGGCAAAAACCAAGGGGAGGCTCGTTGAGGTAATCAGTCAGTTCCTCCACCCGGCGATCACCGAGATTTCAGATCATTGAGTTTGTTACGCCATCAAAACCTGGCGTAGTGTTCTTCTTCGCTGCTAACATTGCACTGCAGTCCTCTTCCCTTGAGATTTCATTATCTAGGAGCTCATTTGGTCTACCTTTGTACGCTCCGGTGGCGGGAATCGGGATGTGTGTTCCAGTTAGTTTGTTTTTAAGTGCTTCAATAAGGGCATCATCGCGACACCTCCTTTTTTTCCTAATAAGCGTTTATCTCTCTCTCTCTTCCCCCTGCCATTTTTCTCGTGCATTACGCGGGTGGGGTGTAAGTGCACGCGCAGGCCGTCTTCACGCGCTTACTGTTAAAGGAGAGAGAGAGAGAGACTAAACATTTTTATTGTTTCTTATTAAAGAGTCCTTAGGGTGGCCTCCTCATTCCAGGAGTCCATTGGCACGGGCCGCGTCTTCTGCCCTCTCTACCAACTTGCGCTGGACGTCGAGGGAAGAGCTGGCCAAGGCGCTCTCCCAAAGCTCATAGGTGTGGAAGGGATTGGGCGGGTCAAGTGGGCTTTGTGTACAGCCGCCGACCATGTGAAAAAGTGTTCCAAACTCCCCGCAGAAGCGGCACAAACGGGGATACAGGGTGGGGGCTATGTGGTGGTTTCTGCTAGGGTGGGGGTAAGTATTAGTTTGCAGGGCACGAAGTATTCTATCGTGACCCTTGGGTAGTTGTTTGTGCGGTAGGGCGTACGTTTGTCTTTGGAGCCGATAGTGCGTTGTAATCTCATGAAACGAGACGAGAGGAAGCGGACGCAGATCTTCTTCTTCAGGTGCTCGGCCGGTCAATTCTCGAGCTGTGAGATGGGCAATCTCGTTCCCTGAGAGTCCAATGTGCGCAGGCGCCCAGATTATCTTGGCGGGTCTTCTTAGTGGCTTCTGTTGAAGTATTTTAAGTGCAATTTTGTGTATTCTCCCGCTGGAAAAGTTGCGACAAGCCTGTTGAGAGTCAGTAATTACGGTCTCAACCTGAGTTTGGGTAAGCGCTAAGGCAATGGCCGCTTCCTCGGCGAGTAGAGGGTTGGCTCGGTCCAGTGATACGCTGGTGCGGTGCTCTTGGCCTATAATAACTGTTGCTACTGAGGCCCGCCTTCCGGGATAGAGGTGTCTCCAACTAAACAGAAAGCTTCAGAGACACCCACCATCGCCATACACATAGATGGGCACATTATCACCCCTGCTCAAAGCATCAAGATACTGGGCGTCACCTTTCAGGCGGACAAGAAAAATATCATAACAATCAACACGCTCAAGACCATGACCGAGCAAGTCACACACATGCTCAAGCGCATAACAACTAAGGCAAGGGGCATGGGTGAATCCGATACACTCCGACTCGTGCAGGCGTTCGTCATCTCGCGGATCACTTACGCAATACCCTATGCTCTGCTCTCAACAACGGAATTGAAGAAACTGGACACCATTATACGAAAAGCCTACTGTTAAAGGAGCCATGAAGAGAAAATACAACTTTGTTTAATTTGAAAGCACTAGGATGCAGTTTCTCACCCAGCTCCATTACAGCCACAAAAGATGTTTTTTAACGAAAAAAAAAGCAAGAAGTATTTAAAAACATTCAAATTTTGCGCCACGGTGGCGTGTTATGAGCAAGAATGACGTCATACGGGCCAACAATAAAACATAATTTTCAGTGCGTTAACTGCACGTTAGCATTCAAGTGATGCGGTCAAATGGAACTAGAGGCCCCATTACAGACGTCCAGTCATGTGTCGTCACGACAGGTGAGTTAGACGGCCGCCAATCGCACAAACAAGGTTCCGTGACTTCATAGAAAAGTTGGGGGAAATTGGCTAGGGGGTCGCCACGGCTTCACACGTTTTCTTTCATATCTCCGTTATTTGTTCGAAGATTGGGATGATATTGGTATCATTGTTATCGGGCCTAAGCCGTCTTTCTAACAAACCCAACTTGTATTTTGTCTTCATCGCTCCTGTAACGCACCCGCTGTGCTGGTGGGAGATTCATACGTGGACGTCTCTCGGGCCGATGCGTCCGGCCTGCAGTCCTCGGTGGTCGAGAGGTTTGGGTGGGTGTGTCACGGGACAATATGATGCCCCCGATGCAGGAGGGAAGCGGACAGCCCCGTGTTTGTCCCCTAGAGTAAAACTGCAGTCCCTCTAAGTTTCATTCAAGTAGTTAGCTAGGGAATATGGTCAATACGAAACCACGAACAAACGCGTTTCTCTTCGCTGCTCATCCTTCTTCACAGAGTGGAAGGACAGTGATTTATTTATTTATCCGAAGCGTGGAAATTCACCTCCCCATTATCCCAACCATCCAACTCTTCCACGAACACGTCGTCTACGTCTCGGCTGATGAATGATGATCATCTCTTCCTAAACCGGTGTTTGGATACGGCTGTACCGCAAACAAACGCTCTGCTTCACCAGTTACCCAAGAGCCTTAAGAGGGCGTCTTGGCCGCAATCACTATTTATTTATTTATTTATTTATTTATTTATTTATGTATTTATTTATTTATTTATTTATTTATTTATTTATTTATTATGTACCTGCATTCGCCCTGAGGAATTGTTGTAAGGGAGAGCTGTACATGAATAAACACGGAATTTCCTAAACAATAAAAAGAGAATGCAATGCTTGGCGGGATTGCACCAACATACACCGATTTCCCGCGAAAACGGAAGATTACCCCGGCACCCTCAACAACAAAAACGAATGCACGATGTGTTGCGCTTGTACGCAAGTGCTGCCATGCTCCCAGAGCGGAGGGGAGAACATTTCAGAAGGAGCGGCAGCAGCAGTGTCGGGAATGACGTTCCGCTCTTTCACAGTTCTCAGAAAAATGGCTGCGCCTAAGCTCAACTAACCTTGGATATGCAAAGCGAAGGCTGGACTTAGCCTGGTTAAGTCATGATTTCATTCTGTTAGCCTTTGATTTAGCGGTAATTATTATACTATTCGTCCAAAGCCTGCCTTTGCTTACGGTTGCGGTCCGGCTCCCAGCGTTTTCTGAGCCGAATGGCTCGCCAGGCTCTATCCGCGGGGCGGCCAGACACCGCTTTCCGACGACGGCTCACAGCCTCCAGCTGACCGGGCAACGCTCAGAAAAGACAGCCCGGCCTCCCTCTCGTTCATGGCCGAGCTCGTATGCACGCGGCGAGTCACGTGTTCAGGTGCGAAACAGCATGCGCCAAGCAGGAAGCGGCGGCGGAGCTCGGCCCGACGAGTCCCGTGATGCGTTGCCAAGGATACGGCGCAGCTGCGGTCAAATGAAGGTCAAATTTACCGTAACGGCGAAATCGCGCGACGAAATTAGGAGGAGGAGGAGATAGCCTTTATTACATTAGGAAGACGTACGCTAGGTCAAGTGGGGGAAGTGGGAGTAGACGGTGGGATATTCGAGGCTTGGGACATCTTGAAAATAAACCGTTCAAGTTGAAGCTGGTTGGCTCCTTACGAAGGCGGAAGAGGCCACGTGGGGTGAGGAGAGCAGGCTCACGGCTCTAAACTGCTCGCGCTAAACCGCTTTCTAGGGAGTAGTGCGCAATTAAAGTCAGCGTGGAGGGTTCCAGTGTTCGAGGGTCGATGTATGAGGAGGAGGCATTTGGAGGAGGCTTGAAGTTTCTGTAACGCGTAAATTTTGGACAGTGCCAAATTAGGTGCTGGAGATTGGCGGGTGTGAGGGAGGCGCAGAAGGGACATCGAGGCGGCAGGGATGGGGTGTACCATTTACGGAATGTCTCTGGGGTTAAGCTAGCATTTGCAAAATTAGTAAAGCTTAGCTTTAAAATGTGTCGCTTGGAATGAGGATGTGCGGCATGGATATTCACCAATTTTCTTGCTGTCATCTCTTCGTCTAGATATATACATGGTGGGTTGAAGGTACTATAATATAGATCTGTTTCTACCTCCTCACATACAATCTGTTGCAGATATAAACAACTAGAAAAGGTGCTCCGGTGTTTTAGAGTGCCCCTTGAGACAGACCATTTTAAACTGTTCACGCGAATATTACACCTATGCAAATTAGTGACAAAGCGCTCAGCGTCAGTTTGAATTCCCTCCAATTTCACAAGAATTATAGCGTTGGGGTCCGAAGGCAGCACACTTGGTTTATTGGAGGCAGCTGGTTTATTGGACGCTTGCAGTGTTTGCACCTAACAATTGCACACATAATTTTAATGTCCCAAAACATATTTTTTGTACTCAAGGATTTTTTTTACTGCAGCGCCTCAGACAAAGCTACGTGCCAGATTTTTGTCTGCCGGCCTGTATAGTTTCTGCGAAGAAAGTGGAGACTTAAAGTGCAATTTCCTGCTGCACCATCAACAGGTACATGACAAGAAGTGCTTTGTGTCCACGGATTTTGCTTTTTTGCGCAGTTGAGCACTCTGAATAAAAAAGGTCGTAAAAAGGTAGTAACGGCCGTATTTACTAACTCCTTACGAACCTTACTACCCCGCGGTTTTGTACGTAGGCTCTGCCACTAACAACTGCATTGTTAGGAAATTAACTGAGTGTAGGGAGTAGAATGCACTAGATTAAGGTCATGCTTGTGACTAGGGTATGCATGGCCAGTTAGTAAATGCATGTAGCTCAGAAGAGTGCTATCGCTGGGACTTTACTAGTGGGGGTAGTGGTGCTTACTGCCTGCTTCGGTTAGTAATTCTGACTAGTACTAAATTTACTACCTCCAGTTACTAAGTACCTGGTGTATACTGGGACAAGTAACTTGTTAGTGTTCCATTAGTGAATGCCCCGACCATTTTTTTAAGAGGGAGATATTTAATGACCTACATTTCTACAAAAAAGTGATAGCGTTTCCGTGTTTTTAAATAAATTTTGTAATTTTTATTTTATATTGTGTGCAAACATGAACCTTTACAAACGGCTACGAACCATTATGTTTTCCGTACCCGAGCTGCAAAGGAACGGAACTGTTATTTATTGAACGAAACGGAAACCCGAGTAAAATCATTTTGTTCCAACACCCCCATTATGAGCTGAACTAGAATTCCGAACACGGTGGCTGAAGGCGATTATGTCCTTGTAACTAGAGGATGAGACGACTCCGATCGAAGTGTTCGGAGAGTTTTACAAATCAGTATGGGAGGTATATGGTGGCGGAGATTGTCTATTTTGAGCGGTTTGTTGGGCTTGGGAATGAAAGAGGTGTCGGCGTGGCGCCATTGTGCAGGAATGGCACCTAACACCAATTGTATGTTGGGGTAATCTATAAAGTGGTCGAGGCAGATCCGGACGAGGCTGCGAAGAAGTTTGCTGGGTATTTCGTCTGCACCAGGACTTGTACTGCGAGTGAGTTAATAATGAACGGCTTCGAGACCTGCTGGTCCGAAGGGGGCACCCAAATGATAGTTGAGTATGTAGGTAGCGGCTGAACGGCTTCCGCGGGTTTTCGCGCGTATTGAACTCGCTACTTGTATAGCTGATCTTGCTCGGTGCCGGGATAGGAAGACATGATTCGGCGCAGTTTGTGTGCTCTGACAGTTCGGTCGCAAATGCTGCACCAAACAAACTCCCTCAGCTGCTGGGTGATTGAATTATTTCTTTGTTTCAGCAGACTGAATAAAGAATGTAAGGTCTAATGACGTATCTAACCCCAGCTTTATGGCTCAAAATTCCGACCTCTCAGGAACCTAGCAAAACCACGTCAGGAAATTGATCTTTGGCATAACGCAAGAAGTCAACGTTAAGATGAAAACTCTACAAGAAAGTTCCAGGGTTCTCAATATTTTTTGTGTAATTCGCTGTCAAATATTAGTCCCCATGCATTTGTATTGTATGGTTTCCATGGCGCTGGAGCTTAGCCGCGCAACCTGCTAGACTTGAAGCTGAGCACGAAGCAAGTTATCACCCCCAATATTAGGTACGCAAACATATTTTACATTTCGCTCTGAAAGGACTGTCATGAGCGGGAAAGCTGCACATGTGTCACATGACACTCCATTCGCAAATCGAAAAATCCCCTCCAAGCACTAATGTTCCACTTTCAGAGAACAGCTCAAGAAACAATCGTCTTTCTAAAACTCAAAACTAATTAGTTCACTTAGATAAAACGCTAGTAAAGCGGTAAGCCATTACAATCTGATTTACGGACTCGCGAGTTAAAGAGCGAGTATGTACTTAAAACAAAACACCAAAAAAACTTATCGGGCCGTACTGTCAGTGTGTCACGAGTAACGCTTAAAGGGGTCCTGAAATACCTTCCGCCGATGCATGGATGTACATGTACCCAAATAAAGCAATGTATTGGCAATCTCCTCCCGCAAGAATTTTGTTAAAGCGATGAGTATTAGCTGAGAAATCGTAAATCAAAAACCGCGCATTATCGTCGCTCCGCGTTTCCTCCTCCTTTCGACTTCCTCTCCGCTGTTGACGGCGCGTGAGCCTTGCCTCCCATGATGCTGCGCTCCGCAGCGGTGACGTACTTCCGCTATTGCGCTGCTCAGACTGTCGTCTGCTACGGGCAAGCTTTGTTGACACCATAAATACCGCACTCCGCTCAAGGCTGGAAAAGCGAAGGAAAAATCTGGTCGAATGTATGCGGCGGCCTGGCCTTGCCCTTTCGCGGTGTACGTTGCTGGCGGCACATGACTTTTTATCGGCGGCGAACTCGCAGCCGCACGGGGAGGGTCGTGCGCTCGTTCCCTTGATGCACCGTGCACTGTTTATCCAAAAAGCGACGTATCAGATGTGGCCCCGTTGGTGCCGGGTCTTATTTTGCGGCGGTGGTAATTCCTGCCAGCGGCATGGGAAAAAGTCATATTAAACCGATACAGAACCGGTGCACAAAACGCTTCAATCATGTGACCAGTTCAGCATGGGGCGACGCGTGGTGGAGAGCGGCAACGTTGGCAAAACATGCTTCGCCGCGGCTCTGAGCTTTCTAGCGCTGGAGCGAGCGCCATTTCTTTGACAATCTCAAACATCGGTTGCCTTGGCAACAAGGCACAAACCGCTCCTGAAGTCAGTTACGGTTGCGTGATCCCGGTTCAGCTTGGGGCCCCACTTCGCGAGATGTGGGCACTGCAGGCGTACCACTCACTCCCATTGGGAAGTGCGAGATGCGTTTGGCATTACAGGAGGCGATGGTGTGTGTGTTGTGGACGCCTTTGTTTCGCGATGAAATGCGACGTTGTGCTTCTGCGGGTGGATAGTGCTTCCCATGGTCTAAATTATCTTCCTCGAGCGACGTACGACTCAACCTCGCATGGGGTATGTGCAGTGTGCGTGGCTAAAAGCCATCGGCTTGTGCGCCAGAGTTAAGTGACTTGCTGTTCGTCCCCGCAAAGCGCGCGTGAGGTGAGTACCGAATTTACGACGGGCAGGAGGCAACCCATCCTCTGTCAATCGTGGTTCAGACTTTCAACGCATGTTGTGACGTTGTGTTCGTTAGAAACGCATCTCTGGATTGTTTTGAAGTTGAATAAAATGTATGCGTCAAACCCGGGCATTCGGCTCAGGGCGTTCTCTGCGATTGCACGAAAGAAGTGCCACGGGGCTTCAACGTTTTCTTTATGGAACGTACTCACGTAACAGAATATCCATGTCGTGTTATGGCCGTGTTGCATTCAATACAAACGGTTAAGCGTTTGTTTTACACTTGTTTCGTTTGTCGTAAAATGCCCAAGCACTCCGGCACTCCGCTGGCAGATCAGCAGGCGAGCCTACGCTGAGCAGACGACTCATCTCTTTGCCGGAAGTGCGTGAAAAAGCCGCCCAATAGTAGGATGTCTAGCTCATGACGAACATCTGGGAATCGATGATGTAGACATGTGAAGATGGCGGCGTCCAAAAACACGAAGGGAAGGGTGAGAAAAAAACGACAAACTTTGCAACAAAAGTGTGAGCTTTCCGCTGCGCGTAAAAGAATAATACTTGGCACAGAGGACGTTGACGACCCAATCTAACGGTTGCGCTAGTTCATTTAGTGTGCTCAAAATGCCTTTCAGGGCCCCTTTAAGCTAAAGGGTGGAACAGACAAGAAGTGGTATTCTCGCGCCGCTTGACTGACTGAATTTATTTCCTGCTTTTAGTTCCAACCCCATTCCTCCCTCAAGGCCGCTCATCAAGCAACTCCGACGATCGCGCAGCGAAAGAAACCGTTTCTACCCGAAACTTCCGGGCAAGCGTCAAAGCCCAGCTTCCAAGGATCCAGGCACCACTGAAACAGAAAGGAGATCTTCGATGCCTCGAGGACACGATCACGCACCATATGCCTCCGGGCGGCCTGCGTCGAACACTAGCAAAAACAGCGATCCCCGCAACCCCCACCGCGTATGGTGCGTTCGCGAAGCCATCACAAGGCTAAGCAGCGGCGAAATTGAATACCGTCTGCGTCTATACTCTGCTGTGCAGGGTGTTGCGATGTGGGCTGCCCCGGTGCGCGGGCCGAAGCATTCGGGGACTCGAACACACACCTGCTCCCTTTCGGGCGCCTTTTATTCCTTTCTTTTCACTGCTCTTCCCATAGAGAGGGCCTCGCGGAAGACACGTTCGCCTTCTCCGCTCTTGTGCGCGCTCAGGGTCGCCGGGGCCCACGAATTCGCGCTTCGCGCCGCGTTTTTTCCCATCAGAAAAATCCCACGATCGCCGGCCGCCGCCGCCTCGGATCAACCGGTGCGCGTTGGCAACGTATGGTGTGGCGGTGCCTCTCAGCGCGCGTGACCTTTTTTTGTTAATCCTTATTTATTTCCGCTAGTTCTTCGATTGTACTTATTTTCGTTACCCACCTTGCAAGCATGCGCGTATTCTGATGTTCTTGTCGTTTTGCTTTTGCTGCAAAAAATTGTGTAGTTCACGCTTCTCCCTTTGTTGCTTGTTCTCTTTCCTCTCTCTCTCTCTCTCTCTCTCTCTCTCTCTCTCTCTCTCTCTCTCTCTCTCTCTCTCTCTCTCTCTCTCTGTGAGGTGACCGTTAGGACGGGGATAACCTGACAGGTAAGGGAAGCTCCTGCAAAGGGAACTGCTTAACATACTTTTTTTTTACCGTTGGTTCCCCGTTTACGCAAACCAACGGTGTACGAAAATACAGAACAAGTATGCAAACGCGCGCCAAATTCAAAAGAAAGAGCGGGAAAAAGAATAACCCAAAAGGTCACAACTTCAGAATTCGTATAGCGGCGTCTTATCCGTCGGGGTCGGCACGGCCGCTTCCTCTTCCGATCCCTCTTTCCCTCGACGGCGGCTACGTGGCGCTTCTTTGCCGCTCCCTCTCCAAGGCCTGCTCCACGGCTTTCACTGAACTTTATTTACGCGGTCCTTTTCGCGAAGACCTCGAGAGGGAGGAAGCTGATCTAACGGGAGGGGGGTTGGTTCCTCTTTAGCTGTACCTTTTTTACTTCTCCTTCGGCGTTTCTTTAAACGCCGTTTCCATCATCTTCTTCCGCCCCCTAGCGGGGCAAAGGTGAAGGAGGGACGGGTCTTTTGGGGGGCGCCGCTTGGGGAGCGTCGTCGTAACGGTGTACGGGCCTCCGAGAAAAGAAAAAAAAATGTGAGTTGAAGAAGCAAGTAGCGAATGAAACCGAACAAACAAGCGGCCGAATCTAGGGTAACGGTTCTTTTTTTCCAAGACGGGAAGAAAAGAGCTATTGTGCGTCCGTGCGCAGTCTTGCTGCCAGCGGCCCCGCTCCGTCTTATTTCGTCGCCCCAACCTGCGCGTTGGAACCTCGGAAGCAGCAAAGATCTTGCCTCCCTTTTTCGCGAGACCTCGAGTTTTTTTTTCTTCCCGTTAAACTTCTTCGAGCTGTGAAGCACGCGAGTCGAAGGTCTTTTCCCTTTGTCTGCGAGAAGAGGTTCAGCGGCGCGAACGAAGGACGATAATTTGTATACGTTCCTACACCGGCAGCTACGAGCCGTCCATTCTGCGTTGAAATTCCAAGGACACCCGTACGGGCCGTAAACGCAGGCAAAAAGTGCAATTGTGCGAGCTAAGAGAGCCGTGCGTGAGCCGATCCGCTTGGGAAGCAATCTGTTATGGTCGACTTCGATATATGGTGGTGACGATCATATTATCGGCTGCAATCATCGTAACTTTTGTCGCCGTTTCTTCCATCACTCATAATCGTCGTTGTCTTCGTCATAATTATCACCGTCACCATTAAACCACTGAGGGCTTTCATTAAGCCGTGTTTAGAGTGCCACCCGACGAAATCGCAACTTTTAGGACTATTCTAGCACCCCCCAAAGCGTCAGTCGTTTTGGTGGTTCCGTCTTAGTTTCTTGATGCCAGGGTCGGTGGTTCGAGTTCGGCTCTTGCCTCGAATCCTTTTTTTTTCACTTTTACATTGAACTATAATTTTCACGGCTTAGGTTACTTTTTGGTGTTTTAAATTATTTCTGTGTTCATTGCGCGATGTAGGTTAGGGTACCTTGCAATACGTTACGTGGGGCGATAAAGTGCCAGACGTGGCATTTTTTTTTTTTTTTACAAATCGCCGGTGGACGTCGATATAGTGGAGTCCGTATAGTACCGTCGGAGGGCACTTTAGACGCAGCCTTTCATTTATTCATGGCGTTTTCCCACCTTTTTTTTCACAACTTCGTTGACTGCGAGCAGCTAAGGGCAGGCGTTAGAGCAGCGCCATGAAGATGAAGAGAGAAAGCGCACGTCTGCGCTCTAGAAAGAGATTGAAGTTCTGACAATAGGAACTGAAAAGGCGTACGTTGGCAGCGACCGCGAATTTTGAGAAATATTTTAGTTTTCTCTGCATGGGTGCACGTTTAATACACGCGCATACACACTTCACGATCGCGTTGTATGTGCAGAATAGTTGCCGAGCTCAACAAAATAAAGACAGAAAACTGCAGTGGGAGGAGGAATGAGATATTGAGGGTTGAGAGCTAACGGGGATAAGCCCGTGCAAATAAAGGATGTAGACCCTTTGGCAAAATTTTGTGCGCCAATCCTAAGCCTTCTCGACCACAAAAAATTAAAATAATCGGCTTTACCTTTAAATGAATTTTACACCTATGCTTTATATAATACATAGGAAATGTAGTAGTAACATTGCTTTGTGCTATTTCTCTATAACGATTGTGCTATTATGCTTACATTTGTGAACAGATGTGTTATTATGTACGCTGTAAATCGGGTGGCTGAGGCCCCTGTCAGGCGACGTCCGCCTTTAGTCTCAGCCTCCCCTTGGTTTTGTCAAGAAATAAAAATGAAATACTGAAAATCAAGTACTCAAATGTGACAAAAATATTTTCAAGCAGTAAGGCAGAAAGGTGTTTTGCCTAGCTTTCCTGCATAAAACGTTTCAGCCTCACTCGGGACGTAAGCTTGTACATTGAATTATTTACAGCCTGCGGGTTTCCGGCTTGGCCCACAAAATTTTGACAAAAACTGTACCTATACTTATACGCAGGAAGGGCGTGCATCAGCGAAATTGGTGCTCCGAAAGTAAGCGCCCAAGCCGAAGACGTAGGCCCTAACGGGGGCGCTTTGTGT
Organism: Haemaphysalis longicornis; assembly: GCF_048455015.1. NCBI lineage: Eukaryota > Metazoa > Arthropoda > Arachnida > Ixodida > Ixodidae > Haemaphysalis > Haemaphysalis longicornis. Next base: position 114,483,409 of record NW_027526204.1, read on the forward strand.
GCGAACTCTGCGGCGTTGAATGTGCAGAAGCGGACTCTTGTGGGCATAAGATCACTGTGCACGCGCCCATTTCGTTTGGGGCGTCTGCTCCAAATAGCGCCGCATACATTACGGTTTCCCGCTGCCTTGACCTCCTGCAGGCCCCGCGACTTTGCCTTGAGTGCGTGCGACAGGTAGGTAATGCAGCCTCGACCTAGATTGCGCTCTCGTTCGGGGGTATTATTGTACACGTATCGAATAGGCACGCTTGACGAGTAGCCTATTGTTGGATCGTGAAATGGCTTCGCTTTCGCATTTAAATTTCGCATCACTGTGCCTTCGTAGGTCCGAGGCAGTCGACGCACGAATCTTCGAAACGCAGCTTGCGTACAACGGGGCGAAGCAATCAGTCTGTGTGGAAAGCGTTCTTGCCTTCCTCGATCCGGGTTCCTTGATTGACCTTGCCTAAACCGTTGCCTGTAAACGTTTGGTGCCACCAGAGTACAGAGGGCATGAACTCAACTGGCAAAAAAGGTTGCTGCCATTGAATCTGGCAAATGAAATGAGCTCAAGTATGCAAGTTAAACTTCCCATGAAAACGGCTGCCTGCATCAAAAAAAAAAAAAAATCCGCATTTTTTCATGCAACGAATGTCTCTGCCGCTATTGTAGCGTAGCTCTTTCTCGTTGGTCCGGGCGGAACGAATAATGCAGGCGATATTGTTGGGAATTGGTTCCGTTCGTAAGAAGCGAATTCACAATCTCAATCGCGCGGCTCACAGATTAAGAGGTTGAAGGTGTTAAAACTTGAGTCAGAACGAAGGGTATGCTCTTCAAAAAACGTCGTCAAGATCTGCCAGCTACGCAGCGCTTGTGGCGTTCTCCTGGGGTTTATACTCATCTACTTACGTAAAAACAATGGGCCAGAGCTTCACCGAGACCTCGGTCAACTAGACTAGAACTCCACCTAGAATTGTATAGAAGTCAAACGGAGAGGCGAGCGATCATCATGGAAGAAGATCGTTCAATTGCTTGTCCGATACAGTGGTCGTGACCCCGGCGTGCCAAAAATTTCGCGCAGACTATACAGCGCAACGTAGACCAGTCATGGTACCTTATGTACCTTAAACCACTGAAACTGCGGGCTTTTGGTGGCAGTGTCAAAACCATTGCTTGTTGACCGGTGCCAGCCTACCTAACGACATTTAGGTACCGCCATTTGGGGGGACTTGGCGTATTCATGGGAGGTTGTGGCCATTACTACATTAGGGTGGCCAATCCTCTAGGGTGGCCAGGTGGATCCCTAGATAAGGCAAGCGTGGCAGGGGGCGGCAGAAAGTTAGGTGGGCAGATGAGATCAAGAAGTTTGCGGGGATAAATTAGTCGCAGTTAGCACAGGACAGGGCTAATTGGAGATCTATGGGAGAGGCCTTTTTCCTGGAGTGGGCGTATACGTGGTGATGATGATGATGATTTTGTGGATAATGGCTCCTTGTAACTGAGAATAATAGATAGATCTAGCTGGAGAACAAAATACATATTGCCAGTAAGGGTTCCTAAACAGGGTTGGAGCGGTTTACCTGATGCCTCTGTCCAAAAAAGAAGTGAGGAGACGGAAGATAAGAAGCTATAATTATATCGATGTTTATACGAGACTTCCGCGTATCCAGTAACGGGACTGACAGAAACGGCGTGAAGGTGAACAAAGCTCAAAAAGGTACTCATTGTCATGATAAGTACCTTCCTTTACGCTACTACGGCACGGCTTGAACCCAACGCCGATATTTAGAACAGATGCCGCGCAGGGCACCGGGGTCGCCCGCATATCGTATTCCGGATGCAGGTTTATGCGCAGGCATATATACACGCTTAAGTCGGCCGCGCGCCAGAATCCACCGTCTTCCAAGGTGCTATAGCTCCGGGGGCGCTGCCGTGTTGCGCGTCTGCACGCGGGCAGACGACAACAATGGCGGCCGCGTATGCATGGACAGTTATAGATGGTCCTGCCCGCGGATGAAAGATTTCACACCGGGAAAGCACAGACAAGGGCTCGCGGCGGAGACCCCAAAGATGGCCTAAACTGCGACGGCGCCGTTTCCACATAAAACTCCGACGACAAAATACGAAAAAAGCTATGCAGACGATAAAAAAAGGGAAGAAACTAGCAGACGACACTGGAGGCGCAGGCGGGGAATGTCTAAAAGCGGTCGAAGTAAGGTCGAAGTAACAAGACGCGCAAAAAAAGAGAAAAGTTTAAAAATAGGGAGAGAAACGACCTAAACTGGCGGATGCGGAGTTTTGGGTCCGATTTCCGGTGTCTTTTGTGATCGCCGCTAGGGGGCCTCAATGAGAAGCGTAAACGTATAACGGCGCGGGGGCTGAGATTAGTGACCTCAAGCTAGGAGGCCAGCGAGGTCGGGGTCTTGAGCGTGGTCCTCACTGGAGCGGCAGCACGTTGGCACGTAACGAAGATTGGGCATGTAGGTTTAGTCTTGGCGTGACCACTGGTTTTATACACTCTTCGCAAGGCTGGTGGTGAGGTAACGGTGACCATACTGGCTAAAAGTGATGTTTTTATTCTTTTTCTGTAGATCGATTCACGACAAGCAGTTCATGCTGCTGTGAGAGTGCGGGCCTATCCCCAACTGCGAATTCTTCTATTTTTGTGGTGAAAAGTGTCGGTCTTTGAACATGGCACGTATATTGTGAGTCGTTTTGGTAATGATAGCACAACTTGATGTTCACAAATTATTGTGAGATGGACTACTAGCTTAAAACTTACGCTTCCAAGTATGAAGTATGCAGTCGTATGCGTAGTTCTTCAGGTTGCGTCATCGCCAAAAACATTTTAGGGAATGAAGCGTATACATTTATTGAAAAGGAAAGTCACAATTGCACCATGACATCTTAAAGTAAATTTTGAAAACAGAAACGAAAGCCATGTACCCGTCTAAATGGTTAACATTCCCGCCAATAAACACGTAATTTCCTCATGCACCGTAAATTAAGCCTAACTCCGATAATCACGCTTAGTTGAGGTTTAAGAATGTCGAACAAATGAGCAATAAACGAATGTCCGTAGGGCGGAACTCGCTCTTTTAGCACGTGCGTTCACCATGTACACTAAAGTGCCTTCCGAATCGGGGCGACTCCGGTCCAGTGTTGCCAGACGCGCTCACATCCCCTCCGGAAGCCCGCCCAACACGGCCGAGTTAAACGCAGCTAAGTGACCGCGTCGACTCCGGCACGCGCTTTACACCAGTGCGGTCATCGCAGGTCCGAACGTATGGGTGTGGTTACCACCTACGGCTCGCCCCACCGTCCCCATTATCCTCGTTGCCTCTTGCCCTCCCGCTCCCGGGATAGCCAGCTCGAAAGTCAAAAGCACACGTTAGCCGCCTGGCACCGCCACTGGCCGTCGCCTATTTCATCGTTCCATTTTCTCCCGCTAAAAAGAGCCGCTGGACAGTATTCTGTTGTGCTGAGGAGGGGAACGCGGCGGACAGTTGTCGGCTCGGACTGTTCGCGGGGCCGCAGGGAGGGTCAGGGTGCAAGTGGAATGGAAAACGATTTGGCGGGGAATTTCTTTTCGCTTTCGATTTCGCGTGTCGGGGCGGGTCTGTTGTGGTTACGATGTCCGGCCCGGCGCCGGATTGCCGGCGGTCCATGGCACTGCGCCTGAACCTTGCGCGTGTGGCACTTGACCGTCGGTTGCGGGGACCCTTCTTTCGACCCTCGTGGAGCGCTTGGACATGTGCGAGACTTGCGCGCACGTTTTACGTCTCTTTGGCCATTTGTATCGAGCTGTTAGCGTTTTGATGTTGACGTTAACGGTGTCCTCTTAGCGTTGACAGTCGTCTGTTAACGTTAACTGTGAACATTGTGCAGCGCTGCTAAGTGTTTGCATGGCCGGATGGTTACCGAAAAACTGTAGTCCTACTGTCTGGAAGTAAATAACAAGTTCAGTGGGAGTTTTTGCGCCAGAGCAAAACATGGCGACCTCTGTAAAATTTTGCTCCGATTTAGAGTGAGGCGCTCTCTGACATACACAAACGAAAGCGCCATTACTGTTTGAGAGGTGGTTTTAAGAGGACATCGTAAAAACTAAAGGCTCACGCCTGCGAATTTGGGATAAAAAAAGCAGGTCGGAACACGTCTGTATGCTGATGCGGAAATTAATTCGGGAGATGTAAGGTGCGGTTTTCATACGTGACAAACATGGTTGCTTAGGTGTGCTTGCACCTATCATGAACTATATTCGGTTCATGCGCAATACGAATGAGCTTGCATCATACTCCACGGGGAGTTCTTCCGGTTAACAGAAAGACCATTGTAAACAATTTGCAACAAAACGGGGTTATTTACTGCAAATTCTAGGTTGAACGAAAAAACACGCGGAAGGTAGAAAGGAAACAAAGACTCAGAGCAAACACGGACACATCAAACGGACAAAGCATTGTGGGCAAGTTTCCTTTTTAACGTCCTTGCGTGTTTCTATCCAAGCCGAAATTTGCAGTCTATATGAACCAACCCACCAAATCCCAAGAATTTCTGGCTATTTAATTTGGAATTTTTAACGCAGTCGGAATTATATAGCTGAGCTCATGATTCTACCATCTCGGTGGGCTGATTAATGCGGGTTTGATATAAAGAGGGCGGACAGTTTTGTTAGTTTTGCGTTCTCCCCTGGTTCCTTTCCACGTTTATCCTGGACACCGTACAATCGGATAAAACTAATAGCTACACTAAGTAAGGGGGCTGATACTTCGTCAAGCATTTGTAATTGCTTTTTGTCAACTGCAAATCTCCCCAGACAATTGTATACTTGCTTTGTGACTAAATAAAATATGAAACATTAATTTCAATACGACACCCGTCATATGGAGGACAGCGATCCTCGTTACTTTGTCGGAGCTTGTTAATTTAACCTAATTATTTTGATTAAACTAGCGCAGAGCTCATGAAACCGAGTCCGCTCTATCCAGCCTCCAGCAGCTCTAAAGTAGAAGTTCTTCGCGTGGATATATATGCTGCGTTTCAGAAATCGGACGAAGCAGGCGCAGCGCGATATAAAACATCTCCTTATTGCGCATTTGTTGAGTATGAGCAGTATACCTGCCGCGGTGGCTCAGTGGCTAAGGCGTTGCGCTGCTGAGCACGAGGTCGCGGGTTTGATTTCCGGCCGCGGCGGCCGCTTTCATATGGAGGCCAAAAGCAAAAACGCCCGTGCGCACGAGATTTCGGCGCACGTTAAAGATCCCCAGGTGGTCAAAAATATTCCGGAGCCCTCCACTACGGCGCGCCTCATCGCCTGCGTTGCGTTCGCGCGTTATACCCTACAATCAATGAGCAGTACGTATATATGACATGTGAATCGGATGTAAAATACGCGCACTAAGTCTTTGTATGAAACACGTCCGTATTACGCAATAGTTATGTATGCGCAGTACGTATACATCACATATGACTTGAATGCAAAATGCGCGTACTAAATCTTCGTATGAAACACGGCCGTCTTACGCACTTGTCATGTATGTGCAGTACGTATATATGACATATGACTTGGATGTAAAATACGCGTACTAAATTTTTGTATAAACATGTCCGTCTTACGCACTTGTTATGCATTTGCAGGACATATGACGCGGATGTAAAATACACGTACGAAATCTTAGTACAGTGCACCAAGCTTGTTGACGTCAGTGCATTCAATGCTTGGAGGACTCGTCCAACCGGTTGCTATGCAACTTTCCGAAGCCAACCATTCTGCAGGTAGAGCCGCAACAGTTACACTAATTGCTGGTGTGCAGGAGAGGTTTTAAAGCACTGCGATTTTGCACGTACACAAATTCCCGCTAGGTTTGAGAACACATGCGCTCACAAAGCTTGCGAGTATAGCCGTCTTAAATATGTTCTATCTAACGCTTACTCTTCTCCAGGAAAGGTACCTCTGTCCTTGCATCTAGCGTGGCATGGAACTTACAGTGAGCAACCTGGGATGACGTGTCACGTCATTACGCGCCGCTATCTTCCATTGATCCGAACTGCAAATTCAAAATTACACCTGTACTTTTTAAGCGGGTAGAAGCAATTCTACATCGCATGCGGTTGAATGTCGCATGCATGCGCAACTTCCTCCAAAGATGAAACGAACTACGTCACCACTCTGTTCACACTGCGATGTGCGAGAAACCCTCTAGCACCTGCTCTGTGAATGTGCTCCATTTGGTGCTCAAGCAGTGCCCCTCGCAGTGCATCGGGTACTGCCGCTTTCCGTGGGCATTCAACTAAAGGACGTTTTAGGTCCGTGGGCATGTCCCAAACGTGCTTTACGGGCTACCAAAGCGCTTATAGAATACCTAGAACACACAGGTAAAGACCAGACTCTGTAAATAACTCAACGCTCTGTGCGCATCAAGTTCCTCAACACCATCACCATCATTTTCATCAAGTCATCAACTGGCGTAGCAAGTTGGGCATTTTCATAATAGTTGAACTACAAGTTAGGCTTCATCAAATATTGTTCTCTTTCTCTATATGTGCCCATGTTCTAATGAACACTGAAAATTCGCCAGGGCACTGAAGGCGTTTTATGGTTATGCACTCGCTACGGAATTTGGCAATGAAGGCGTCTTTGCGTTTGTGCTAGAACACCAGGTTAAGATACATTTTCAGTCCGTAGACGTCTTCCGGCATGGAGCTGCGCAACAGAAAATTCCTGCTGTGCTTTCAGCGGGCACTGATTTTATGGACATCCTGTAAGTACTTCGGCACAAAGCTGTTTTCAGCTTGTCTTGATATACCTTCTATGCTTTTCTGCGTAAACTTCATATCATCGTCATCCCCATCTGGCGTACCTGCTGCCAGATAGACCTGTCAGCTCATTAAAACATTCTTTCATTTTCTCCCATCGCAAGCGGTGTGATAAAGGGGCAATGAAGACAAAATACAAGTTCGGTTCATTAAAAAAGCTGTTTTTATCTCGATAACAATATACTAATTTTGTGACTATGTTTAAGCAAGTTCTAGAGATACTGAAGAAAACATAATCAACAGTGGCGACTCCCTCGTCACTTTCCTACGCTTTTTCTATGCTGTCACAGAATCTTGTTTGTGTGATTGGCGGCCTCCGATCTTAGTCACGCTGAAAAAAAGAAAAGACTGCAGGCCTCTAGTTCTGTTTGATTTGATAGCTTATAGATGCTATAGCGCGCAGTTAACACACTGATAAGCATTCTTTTAGCGCCGGTCTATAACATGTCACTCCTACCCATACTATCCAATCTACCCATACTACATTACTATAGCGCGAAATTTGAAAGTTGTTCAATATTTTTTTTTAGTTGATTCAGTTAAAAACGTATTTCGCTGCCGGAATGGAGCAGAGTGAGCTACAAAAGTCTGTTTCTTTCAAATGGAAAAAAGTTGTACTTTTTATATGACAGCCCCTACCATGTCGGTAAGGCATTTCGTAATGCCTGTGCAAAACAACAATGCAGAAGAAAACAACATTGGTGAGATTGAGCAGAAGAAGGTTTAAGCGGGCGCTCCGAGCGATACGTCGCGTGTAACTCAGACGGAAAACAGAAAAAAAAATTATGTCGCAGAACAGGAATATCTGCTGTAAAACAGGAAACTCTGTTGAAACAACAGGATGGTCTGTTGTGCCACGGGAACATCTGTAGTTGGTTTTCAGAATGTCTGTAGCAAAAGAAATATTTCTGTTGTTGTGACGACAGAATGGCACATTCCCTTACAGGATGATCCTGTCGTATTTTATATCGTATTTTTCGACTGGGATACGCCACAGTAAAATGTTAATTTTCACGTTTCGCTCGTAACACCGTAAAGAAATGCTCCAGGTCTTCACTACGCCGTGAGCTTACCCATTTTGGCTTGTTTATGCGATGGTGTTCAACAACCAGCGGCCGTTTTTTTTTCTTTTGAATATGATCTGCACTTCCGTGTACTTATGCCAGCAATGCTTTCTCGCGTTTTTTTTTTTTTTTGCCGGACTTTGTTCGCCTGACTGCAAGATCGAAGCAATGCCTTCTCGTGAAGTCAGACCAAACAGCGGAAGGGCCCAGGCGCCCGCACTTGCAGGCATTCGCGAAGTGAAGGAAGAAGGTGCGCGTTCGACGCGGCTACCGTGCATGCATCCGCAGAATGTCGTCCGCGGATGGGAAGAGATGACAACGCCCAGGACATCCGCTAAGGACGCCGCCGAGGCTGCCGTCTGTCTCTATCGGGAGCCGCTCCCTTCCCCCATGCCGGCTTCCTTCGCGATGAACACGGTCGCCGCTGGCTTCGCACTTCTCGCGCGACCGGTGCGGCTTCGCTGAGATGTACGTGCCACAGCTCGCTTCAGGTACGGTACCATTATTCTATTGATTTTGCAAATTTCTAGGGAAACTTTAAAGAAAAATTTCGCCTCTTCATCCTTGATAAAATAGGGACATGTTCTGAATTGCGTTGCGCGGGCGCAGTTAGTTAACTTTGCCGAGAATGCCAATTGGAGTGCCGCTAGCATTTTTCACAGAAACTATGGCTGCTACCAGAAGGATAAGTTTGAAATGTTTATATTTCGCGCTTTTGTGCAGTTTTAGGACATTCACTGCTCCTTTTGCAACTCCCTGGCGATGACCGGTGCCCTGTAGCAAAACCGTCGCCCACGATGCCACGCCATTTTCTTAACAGTATTCGGGGCGAAATATTTACGTCTGCAACGTCAGTAGTTGTGCTGCTATTAACCAAGCCGGCGAGCGGAACGTAGTTAAATCTCAGTTTTCGTAGCACCCTTTGCGATCTCTTGCAGCCACTTCAGTATGGCAATTATCAACTAAGCCTAACGCAAACAAATCTGTTGCTGTGATCAAATTTCTGTATAGTTTAGTTGGGATCAGTTTCGGGATTCCAGGACAATCAAATCAGTATTTTTTTTTCACCTCCATGCACATTTTGCCTATTTCAGATGTATTGTGGGTTGTTGGTGGAAGGCGGGCACGTCTGTGTTCGCGGAGTATGAATTTCATGAAAAAATTTGGTTTTCTGCTGCCCATAGCACGATGACCACCTATAACTTCACCTTCGACAGGGCGGATCTTGTTTTTAGAGCACATCTAGAAATTGTTCACATTTCAATTACGTAACTTTCACGGAATATATATTGAAGCGCGAGCTATAACCGCAACCGTGAATTCCAACCCTCTCAAAAAACCCATGCATTTGAAAGAAGCGAGCGGCGGAGCTTTTTTTAACCTATTTCCAACGCCACTCTGAACTCACGATTACCAAGAAAACGCGCGTGGGTCGCGTCCTAGCGGGAAAACGTGGCATAATTCGTTTGACGAAATCTCAAAACGTGCCTTTCATAAGTTGTATATTTTAGCCTCTGAGTAGAAAATGTGCATGCGGGCGCGCACATCAGCTTAGATCCATGTTTCCGCCGAAATCGTTTAATGTGTGGAAAAGCGAGAATAGAGCGCGTGATGTCGCGGACGATTCGTGCTTTGTAGAAACCTTCAAGACGACGACGTACAGCCTTGAGGAATTTAGAGGGCTCATCTTGGTGCGGCGGGGTCGGCATTGCTATGAAAAGAACGCGTGGTGGCGCTTCCAGGAAATTAGGGCACGCATCGTGAAGGGGGAGCCTCGGTGCTCCAAAGACACATTTTCGTCATTGTCGTTACTTGTCTCAGCTTCGGTAAACCTTCTCTCTCGCACCTCCCCCTCTTCTTTGCATTCTTGGCGTTATTTTACGGGGCAATCTTGAAAAAAATCACGGTGTACGGAGAACAGGATACGCAGGAAGAGGAGAGAGAAAGAAATCAGAATGAATAATATCAGAAAGAAAAAGCCACAGACACAGCAGTTAAAACAAGCAAACGCCAGCAACAGCGGAGTCGGCGGAAAGCCGTCTGTTCGTACACTTTATCTACACTTATTTTTTACTTGTGCCAAATTCTACGCGCGCACGCCTTACATATGCCGCGCGTATACGCGCTGGAAAGAGGAGCGAATATTAAACTCCTCCCCATTTTTTGCGCACAACCGCCAGACCCCACCTCCGAAAAACACGACTCTAAAGAGAAAGGGAGACGCGAGAAAAGGACTGCGAAGCTAAGAGAGGAGAAAAAAGTAAAAAGAAATAGAACGCGTTTTCTTTTCTTCCGCGCCTCCTCTCCCACAAATCAGCGTTCCTCCATTGCTCTCACTCGCGCCGAAACGTCGGCGGGAGCAGTCCTCTCCTGCGCGCCAAGCACGCACGCGGAGGGGAGGAGGTTACCGCGTCGTTGCGACAGCGCAACGTGCAAAATCACGACTGAAACGCCGGGGGTGAAACACGTAAGCTGGGCATGCCGTTTTCGGTTGTTGGGACGGAGGAGGTCGGGACGGAGCATACGGGGGTGCGTCCGTGTTGTTACTTAGGGTCTCTAAAGTGGAGAGGGTGGCGTTGTAAATTGAGAGAGGGGGAATAAAAGCGGGTGTGTTGGTATCAAAATGCGGGCGTGGAGAGGGGAACCGAGCAGCCGAATGAACTGAAATAAACGATATTCTCCCTCGGCTCCTCTCTCACTCGGAACTAAAAAAAAAAGTAAAACGAGCCTAGAGAAGCTGAATCGTCGGGATGCTGTAAAATTAAGCCAAGTGAAGGATACACGTATAAGGGAGAGAACGAAAACAAACTAAACATCAGGAAAGAAATAGGAACGCCGTGTGGCGTCTCCCGGTTGGTCGCCCGTCGGTTTTCGGGGCTGGATCTCTAGCCGAGGCTTGAATCCGGCATTCCATTTTGAACTCAGGATTGAAGCGGGCAGGAAGGAGCCTCTGGCGTCGTTGGACCCCAACCAAGGCGTTGGTCTAGCTCCGACTCTGTTCATCGGCTGCACCGAGTTACCATGGCGCCAGGAGGGACTTTGATGTTTTTCTAGTAGTTGTGGCTCTGAACTTGACCCCAAGAAAGTCACCATCGCCAGCGGCGGTTGCGTCTCAAAGTGAACAATTATTGAATCACCGGAAGAGACCAGATGTCGCAACACTGCACCAACGGTTCCAAGGATTCTACCACGCCGAAATTCAGGCCAAAGAACATCGCAAGTTGAGACATAACCGAAGACTCCTTTGTTTGAAGACTGACACGCGGGAAGAATGACTTGCTTGGATTGTGACATTGCGAAAAACTTTGACCCACAGGATTGGTTACTGCCCAGAGACATGAGTCTTTGACGGAACCCTAAGATTTTCCCCCGGTCGCCGGTCTATAGGAGTCATTGAGGTGAGATCACACGGCGTTTCTTCGATGACGTCAGCGATGTTCCACGTGCTGCGTTGAGAATTGTCAAGGTAAGCCTTATGGCCAGCGTATTCGCTGGGAAGCACTATATCATCATTTTCAGGCTTCGCAAACTGGCTGACTTAGCGGATCCTGAGCGTCATACTTTCTTGCACCGCCCTGTTTAGGAAATAGTGCTCATTAATTGTTCTCATGATCCAGTACTGCTGCCGGAATTGATCGTTTGTGGTCTGCGCAGAAGCGTCTGAGATGCATTCTTGTATTCATGTTTACCTGTAATGCATACAAGATGGCCGAACTTTGTGGATAGCATATGAGAGTTTCAAAAGTGGTCTATGCACCTTCGCGCCCTTTCTGGGGTAGCCGTACTCGGTTACAAGTGTCTGCCTTACGAGCGCATTAGCTAGTTAGAAAGTTTAGTGATTTCGTGTGCAAACGTGTTTCCTGGTTAACAACAACGGGGATTGAGGCCATGGTTGACATCTTTTGAATGGCGAACGAGCAAATTAGCAGAAACAGCAATCACACTGCTACTATTCTTTCGTAAACTGTTGGTATTGCACGCACAATGCGTGCAGGTAGTAAAACTTCAGTACGGCTTGCCGCACTTGAGTTGTTAGAACGACGAAGTTTTGTAGAAAATATCCATGTAAAAATCGCTCCACTGTACGAATAAGTGGCGTTATACGGTCATCATCTCAACAAGAATTTTAATGCCATAGAAGTTTCCGGGGGTACGACATACGACTTTATGTTGGCGAGCTGATACCCTTATCCAAGCAAACATTGATCCGATTTTCTGGGTATCATTGCTCTCTTTGCTTTCCTTCTCTACGCCGACTAAATTTCTGACAGTGCCCTACACATTTCAATCGCATTCAACTATGCTAATGGTCCTACGGTAAAACTTTAGTACGAGAAACGTCGCTGTGCAATCCCTGTCAAAGGGACAGACAACCGATTTTTGTGAAGCGCACGTCCTCTAGCTCATCTGAATGCCAGCCTTTTGTATACTAGGGTAACTGCAAGGTATTTCTAAATAAACAGGCCGAAATAACTAATTTTGCAATGAATTTTCTGAAGTCCGAAAGGTGGCGACGCGTAGTGTCTGAATGTGACGCTTCTGTACGTGTCCGAACAATTCCGTCGAATTCAACACGCGATTCAAAAACCGCATGAAGGAACATAGGAAAAGTTGCACATCATTGTTATTTTAGCCGTTGACAATGTTTTAAGTACCTCTTTTAATCTCACGTGCAGTTAAAAGTATGTTGCAGCACTGCTCGCTGACATTGTTGCCAGCATTACGTTTGGCGGGAAACTTATGGCTGGTAGATCTAAAAATAGCGATTTCAAAAGTTGTAGGGCTCTATCAGCAAAATCGTTTCGCGTTAAGGTGTTTTAAGTGATGCCCTTTCGTTCGGAATAAATGAATAAATAAAATATACCCGACCAAATTCGGTTGTCTGCGCTTTAAATTTACTTTGCTACAATCTGTGATTTATACGCTGCTACCGTGTTCTTCTTATTAAGTGTTGGAGGGTTCGCTTCGAACGAGAAGCCGATAACAGAAGGTCTGTTTTGTGAAGAGGATTTAATGTCCGCTGTGCTTGGGGTAACTTTCATATAGGCGAGCACTCTTTTTTGTGTGCTCCTGAAATTGTTTGAAGTCAAGTTTCACTCCATGTCTGGCGCTTTTTTTTTTTGCCGCAAGATATCATTGCTAACGTTGATACGTATCAGCGTTCTTTTTGTCAGTCAGCGAGCCGTGAGTTGGCGTAAAATGAAGAAAAATAAAAAACCACGGCGCCGAGTATCCTTATGTTAACAATAAACATCCGGGATTTAACGCAGAGAACATTTCAAAAAAAAAAAAAAAAACAGACATTGACGCAAGTATAAACATGGTTGTTAAGCCTAACATTGCCATTCCTCAGTTGGCAACGTTACGGACATAACTTCAAAAGTGCGCACGTGCTAAGCGAAGATCCTGTTTTTAAAAGATACGGCGTGGTTAAAAACGTAGGTGTTATATATGTTCGGACTTCTGTAAAGATTGCGACCTCAAGCAATGCACTGTACAACACACTGGCTTTTGACATTATTTTTGTCAATCACGTGTTTCCGTTTCACAATCAATTGTTCAGCCCGGAACAACACCTTCGATAGCAGCGCCCCTCTGTGTTAATTTAGGTCACGTGGTACGAGAGGGGTGTTTGTGAAAAACCAAGCTATACCAGCACAAATTCGATAGAAAATATTGGAGATACTCCCAAGCGCGAATTGTTCAAAGGAATACTCAAGCAGATCAGCTAAACAATGAGCCTCTGTAAAGTCGGCTTCGCTACTGCCCACATGCACTGCTGGGGAGACATCTGTTCAGGCGCCATTTAAGCAGTCTCATTAGAAATGAGGATAGCGTCTTTTATTACATGCCCCCATACGAACAATAGAATTCTTAAAAGCGCTAATACCGAGCTCTTTTAAGGTGTCTTCACTATAATAAAGAAATGCTACGCTAGAAAGACATTTTGTTTTTTCACAGAAAATATAACCTGTCTTTCGAGAAGATATGAAGGTACCAGGGCGTTTTATTAACTTAATCTACAGGTCTCCTTCTATCTTTTGAAGCGATTCACGCCACGTCCCGTTAGAGTAGGTTTTAGTACTGTACTCGCGTGTATTGCCAGGAAGACATTCGCTTCAGGCAAAGTTACGCCACTTGTAGCGTTACAGAGGGACAGACGGGTTTCTTCGCTGAGGCCCCTTTGAAATGCTTACGCGTTTAAACTTTTTGACCCCACACAAAGATAAGCCCAACGGTGGAAGCCAAATTGCGCACTTTCGTTGGTAGCCATAAAACATTTCAGCAACTACCAGAAAGAAAGACCAACGGGAAGAATGTAAACCGACGTTGAGTGTCTATTTATTTATTTATTTAAAAATACCTTACAGGCTTCACTACGGAAGGTTGCGTAAAGGGGGTGGGTACACAAGAAATAGGCAATGCTAATGAGGGAACCCAGTGCCACATTGCAGAACAACACGCTGGAAGAACTAAGACTGTTCAAAAGGCGAAATAGGGGGAATAAACAAGAGCAACCATAATACAGCAGCAAGTTGAAACCGAGAGAAACAGTAAAAACAAATTTAGGAGCAAATTTAACAAGTTCAGGGAGAAGACGGAATGCAGGGGCGGCATCTCTTTCCTGACGGTACTTGCCACCGACAGCAGACGGAGTCTCGTTACCAGAAACGCGGGCGTGGTCGGTAGCCTCGTCGGTTAGCGTGCGAAAGATGAATTTCCTATGCGTTGCGAACGAGGAGAGCCGCCGGACGGGAAGCGAGGTAAATTGCATTCCCGCCCCTTTCGGCGCTAATGGAGTGGGCGGTTGCTGAAGCGTTGCACTAAGGCAACAGGTGTTAACGCTGCTCCTGTTGTGTTTGTTTGCTCTTTAACAGTGAATAGGCTCTGCTGGATGAATGAGCTAGAACAACCGTCGTTCTACCGTACAAACTCTAAGGCTAGGAATAAAAACAGAACACTGAGGTAGACCGGCTGAAGGTCATGTGATGTTTGCTTGCACTACCGCTTTTACAATGATAAACTACAACAGTACTGATTTCTAGCCCTTCGTTCCGAAGCACTACCAGCTGTTCGTGAGTTGGTCACGGCATCCAGGAGCGGTCTATGGCTGATACGCACCAGTGAAGAGGGAAAAAAACAAAGAAGGTTTGGCGGACCGTCTGCCCCTTTAATTGTTCAGTAGGCGTTGTAAACGAGCCCTTTACGTGGAATGAAATAATACTACAAGGGCTATTGGTTGAGACCCTGTGTCTCAAATAGACATGTATTCAATGCCGTGGCGCTGTTTATTCTAACAAACGTGAGTGGTATTGGTGTTTTGATTCCCTTATAAGCGATAGAGCCTGAAGGAGACTTCAGATGCGGCTGCGGGCACGTAACAATAATTTGCAGTAGAAGTTACATGGTTTTTCTTAGAGGCCCTACAAAAGCGCAAGTAGGTACTTCCACACACGTATTGTAATACACTGTGCAAAACAGCCAACCTAACCCACCATAGCACAGAGCTCTCATGAAAAAATGAAACCATATCCCCCTTTTTGGCAGTTAGGCTTAACAAAAGCCTAACATGACTTGGCCATAAGAGGCGCGCTTATTGTCTTTAACCTTAGAAACAAACAAACGGAGACACTAAGCAAAAAGGAAGAGATGGTGACAATGTGTTTCGATTTTCTGTTTCCTAGTACACCACGCTGCTAGCGTAAACGTTTTCTGAACGGTTGAATCGTAGCATTTAGCCATATTTGGACGACCTTCGTCAATTGTAACAACTCCAATGCGTGCTTATATCCTTGCCCGACTCCATGTTGGGCTGGTGATTAGGTTCCGGCCAATGCAGCGTCGCATGTACCAAAATACGTAACAGAATTAGAAGGGAATAACAACTGCAATGCGTGGTTATATCCTTGCCCGACTCCATGTTGGGCTGGTGTTTAGGTTCCGGCCAATGCAGCGTCGCATGTACCAAAATACGTAACAGAATTAGAAGGGATTTTCTCGCTGCCTCAAACGGTTGATCTCTTGTTTCGTTGGCTATTTTGTTCCAGGGCGTTCGTTCTTGACTAATTTAGGCCCTACGAGACGTTATGGTACTTCCTTGGGTTTAGGATCGTCATAACCAGAAAACTATCTTGTAACATTGCCCTTGACGTAAAGTTACCTTTAGTAGATGATGGCAATTACGAGACTGGAGGGGCTGCATACTTTTTAAGGTTGAAAAATGTTTCCTAAAAATTAGTAGCTACTTTATGGTGGTTCCAATCACATGGATCGAAAAGAACAGTACACTTTATGCTATGTTAACACAACCGACGCAAAAGCCTCATCGCGATCTATGGACGTAAAAAAATGGCAGCATCTCCACACCGTGGATGATGGCGAGAGAGCGGAGTACGGGGACTCGAAATGACATCCAAGTTGCGCCTGGAGTGACATCCGATTTGCGCCCCGACCGTCATTCGATTTGAGCCGTGAGTGGCAGCTTGATTATTCGCTACATGAAACTGCAAATCTCGGCTCAAATCGCATTGCGCTTGATTTTCGCTTGGTGGTGGTGTGCGCACGGATGGACGCCGACGGACATTGGGAGGTCCTAACGTACTCCGCACCGTTACAGGCGAGGGAGTAAGCCGTTTGACTCTCGGGTACTAACTCACGGTCGTAGACCAATGGGTTAGACGACTGACCCTAACTCTGTCTGGTCTACCAGACGTAGGCTCGAATCCTCCCGGTGCCTGCGTGATTTTTTGCGAATGTAACTTCTATGCGCACGGACGCGGACGAACATTGTGCGGTCCTAAGGCACTTCGCACCTAAAAAACGGCGTGTCACGCAGTTCGGTTGGCTAAGACGTGAAATACCGTCATTCTTTGTAGTTATTACGGTTGCGGTAACAGCCTGAACCCGGCCTTAGACGGGCAAAAGGTTTTTGTTGACGCCCCCCAAGCGGTCACTCAGCCGCTACGGGCCTGTACTTCTGAGTACGATGATGACAGGGGTGAAACTTAGGTGGCGGCCATCTGACTGACGGAGGTTCAAAACGGAAATGCCCGTGGTTCGAGAGTTCTGCAAGGCTCAGGAGTACAAATTAAACCGCAATCCTCCACAACTGCTCCCATCAGAGCCCAAGCACCGGCTCACTGGGTAATACCCCCATTATTTAAAGATTTAATTGACCCGGTATACGAAGGTAGGTATTCTTTTGCATTCACGTATGCGATCATGCATTGGCGCATGTGTTTGAAGTTGTACACGTGCTCCAGTTGAACAGATTGCACGAAAATGTTCTTTCTGACGAACCAACTGGCGAACACATGCGACAACATATAACTTTCGCCCATCCCTGCGTCTGGCATTCCGTGTGCGGACGTGAATTACGACGGCATGGCTGCGCATTCTACGCCTCTGCGTGCATGAAGCTGTAAAACAATGAGCACAGAAGTGCATGCTGGCACGCTAACACAGCTTTCGCACACGGATGCCCTTAATCTCACTTACAGATGTGTTGTGCGGGCTGTATCAGGGGAAACGTAACCGGTAAACGACGGAAACAGTTCGAAGAATGGCAGAGAAAAAGGAATGAGTGTGGAGGGAAGCCAGCGTGGCTGTTTTATTCCGAAACAGATGGTTCGCGAATCGTGGTTGCAGCAGCCATCGGCGGCGCGCTGCTCGGCGACCCGTGACGGAATCAGTTCATCTTCGTTTCTCTCGTGTTCGCGCCGATTTTCGCGCGGCTCCGACCCACGGTTGTTTCCTGCTCTCGCTGTTTTCCGCACCGTAAGTGTTGGGGAGGTGAGACGGGAGGTGTGTGTGCTTTGCTTCCGCCTGTCATTAGGCGTCCCGAGCTTGCGTGTGCCTTGTTTATTCGCTAGCGCTCACAGTGACCAGACCCAAGGCATGGTGATGGTCTGTTCTTTTACCTGTACATGATTATGTGGCGCCGAACCAATGCGTTCAAGGTCGCTATACAAGTATTTTATTGTTTTTATTTTTTGTGATGTTTATCGGCCTTCTCAAAGGTACTGTCATGCTGTATCCCTCGTTTTAATCGCATTGTACAGTCGTCATTGAGCTGCCGCTTTGGCTCCCTGGCCCCGTCAAGCTGTAGAAACAGCTTTCTTGCCAGGGAGACCATCGACATTGTATTATATTGAGAGAAAAAATAAATTTGAATTTGAATTTGAACGCAGCTGATATGATCTGCGTCTTATACTGTATGGAATGCATTTTACCTTAGCGAGAATATTCATAAAATAAAACAAGCAGAATGCCTCAAGCGGGAGTTGCCGGATAATGCGTACGCGGTCACCACTCAGCTGTAAACATACATGGAACCGCTTAAAGTCGCCTTCACAATTATAGGCAAACGCATTGCTAGGAAGACATTTTTTCGAGGCGTGATGTAAGCAGTCTGATATTAAAGCACGAAAGCCCAGGGACCTGTCATTAAATACAATCGTCAAACCCAACGTATCCCTATTCAGCCCTCTAAATTCGGCGTAACTATTGACTATACACAAGTGTATTGCTGATAATATATTTTTCCAGAGGCAATGTAAGCGGTATTGAATGAAGATCGAGGGCTCTATGGCCCTTTTATTAATAGAATTTTTCTACACAGCGAACATGTTGCGCATCAAGCGTTGCAACCGGTTGAACTGTTTCCTCCTTGAATACATATAGAAATGCTTATGCACTCAAAAAAGGAGCTTTTTTCCCCCGTGGTGTTGTGGCTATGGCAGTCGCAATGAATACTATATGCTTAGCGTCTACCTCCTAGAAGCTTTCGCAGATAATAAAGGTTTCGCGCTTTCGAGCTTACAGGCTAACAGAAAAATCCAAGGCTTGCGTTTGCCCGTGAAATGCTCAATCGTCAGGTGACGCTGGATAAAACTGCGATAAATAGCGCGGTCGCTGCGCTGTTTTCAAACCTGCGAGCCGCGTGTGAAAGAATGCTTTTATTCTGTGCTCTTCGAACACAAACTTGCACATACTGTCAGTCTCAACACAACTCTCGATAGCAGTCCCCGCAGTCGAAGTAGCAGTATCTGCAAACTTTTGCTCATGCCCCGATGTCTCAATGGTACTATACTCGGTGACAACTTAAGAACGGCACCGGAAGTTGCCGCTGTGGCTTATCACCGTAGCCGGATGTTTCTCCACGCGGCGCAAGTAGGGCGTTACTGGGAATATTTTGAACATGGCGTGAGCCGTTCCCGTAATTTTTTGGACTTGTTATGCTTATAAACGACTCCAGTGACGACAAACAAACTGCGTGAGCCAAGGCAGACGATATCACGCACTCATAGCAAACCCCTTTCAGAACGCGCGCGCACTGACGTCAAGGGTCCAGCGCTTTGGCGGAGTGATACACTACATGAGGTGGTGCCGTTCGTGAGTTGTAACCGAGTATGCCTGGACCCATGGGCTTCCCCAATAAAAGAAGAAAAAAAAAGAAGTGAAATCGCCGCGTGTTCTTATGCTATTCTCGGCCGATCTCTCAAGCACGGTTGAAATACTTAATTTTTCGATTCACCAAATAGAACTTATAGGGGCTGCTGGGCGCGTGGCCCTAGTTCGATAATTGAAACCAATAGATGGAGGTTAAATTTATTCTCGAATTATTCATGCTTGCGGAAAATAGTCTTCGATAGCAAGCTGCACGAACGTTCAATGAACGCTCCCAGCGTAACGCCCCTTTTGGCGGATCGGTACAGTTGCGCGTGTGAGTTCTCTCAGGCCTTCGATGCAAGCTTGGCTAGACGCTTGTGGACAAAACCGCGCCAGCTCCAAAAAGATGATTGCACACAAAAAACAGTGGCATGAATGCGTTAACTCTGTAACAGTACGCAAGCAATGTTTGCGCTACCCAAGCATTTCCATAAAGCTTATCGTTATGCAGTAAAAGCTCGCTAATTCGAACTCGAAGGGGACCATAAAATTACCCGAATTAAGCGGAGTTCGAATTAGCGGGTGGACACTACTATGATTGGAAATCGCTCCGAACTGCTCGGGCGGAACACAAAGAAGCCTTTTTTGGAGTCATTATCGTGAATTAGATGCTACTAAACGTTTGTGGCCGGTTATTTCGTAAAAAATGTTTCGTAAACGATAATGGCATGCGCAGGAGCACTGGAGCCGGTGGCGCGGCGCCCTCTGTAGGAGCGAAATAAGCTGTTGCAGGAACGCAGCGAGCTCACCACGCTGTTGTTTTTCTGTTTCGTTGTTTTCCATCTCGTAAGTCTGGTTTTTTTTTTTTTTTTTGATTTGCAACACATTGTAATCGCTCATGGCCGACTTCTTCTGCGAGGAGCGATGGAAACCAGGGGATCATAGTTTGAATTAACCGTTCTGGGTACCGACGCGTTCGAATTATAGGGAGTTTTCCCCCCTGTGAAATATACAGGGCTGTGCCGGGACAAAGGCGTGAGTTCGAATTAACCGGAAGTCTGAATTAACCGAGTTCGAATTAACGAGCTTTTACTGTACTACATTAAAACACGTCGTCTCCCAGCTTTCGGTCATGACGAGAATAAATGAACGATCGGAAGAATTTTGAACTGCAAACGTCGCTCATCGCCATCGGGCGTTCGGTTCCCTAACGGGTGTGACCCGACGCAACTTGAAAACAATAAAAGAGAAAGGGGAATACTTGTAGTAGTAAGCAGGCACAGCCGGTCGACGCACCGTACAAATACATCACCTGCGATGTCGCCGTGCGCTGAAAGAACGTCACTGGGTACACGAAAAAGACGTCACTCGAAAGCGAAACCGAAGATGACGGAGTGGCCGCTAATTCGCGCCTGAATGCCCGTGAACGAGCCAAACGACACCGTCGCGTTGCATGACTTGCATAATCTGACGTCGATCCAAATCCGCGTGGCCAAAAAAAGGTCCGCATCACGCTGTACTCTTTTATACGGGCGCAGCACTTCGCGAAGCGAACGGGGCGCGTCTGTCCGACGGCTAAATGGCCTGTCCACGCAGCGAATCAGCTGGGCGGTAGAAATACAAAAACACGACCTCTCCTCCCTGGACACGGCGCGTCAGTGGCGGCTTTGAGCTTGAAAGGACGCGGCGGTGGCAGACAGGAACAGGCGAATGGCCCCCTTGTCGCCACTGCCCTCGGGACATGAGGGGTTTGTCCGGGGTCTTCGTGCGGGGGCGGTAGGTGTTGAATGGGCGGACAATGCCCGCGGGGGTCAGAGTAGAAAGGGCCGAGCCTGCAGTTTCGGCTTTCGTCCACTGCTTTCCCTTGTTGCCCTTGTCACCAAAGTACGAGACGCGTGGGCGGGGGCGCCGTCTCTTAGCCGATCACTCATTCACCTGTTATTCATTCATAGTCTCTTCGCGTAAGATCGTTCTTTCATGAATGGACGCACGTTTTGCCCTTTTTGTTTACCGCTGAAGACCTGTGAGACAGCATACCTGAATACATGCGAGATCTTTAAGCAATCGGGTGGGAGGGAACTTTGCAATTTCCTTGAAGCCCTCCGCAGTGGCATCTAACCTGCGCCGTTTCTCATTGCTCCTCTTTAGACCCGCCGCGGGTCGCATTTAATTGCGCTAGTGACTAGGCCTTTCTTGCAGAACAGTGTTAGCCCTCATTCACACAGCCGTTTTTCACCCCCTCACGTCACCGTCACGTCACCGTCTTTCGTCATGGGCGACGGTTTCTCGGGCGATTTTCTCGCCGAAAACGGTGCGATGGTGATGGGAAGCAGAGCTCTATACGCTTCCGTTCCGTCAACGTGACGGTACCAGGCCCCGCGCTAAACCGACCAATCAAAAGACAATTTTTTTTCGGCTAAGTTTAGCGAAAAGTGAGCACACGTAAAGATCTAAGCCATGTTATTTACTTTTCAGATTGAGCACGCTGAATTCTATAGGGGAAACTGATCATCAGGCAGACGACCCTGTACTCTGACGGAGAGCTCCAGTACGAACGCTACTCCGTTTACGTCTCCGTCGCAGTTTCTTGAAGTGACGGTGCCGTGACGGAGAAGGTGACGGCTGTGTGAATGAGGGCTTGCCCGTATCCACGTGACCAACGTTGCTGTGAAGCGCCTCTTCGAATGGAGAATGCGCGCCGCTCGCTGCCGCACGTTCCTACGAAGGGCAATGAAAACCCAATTGTCAGAAGCTCCGTTCATGATAAAATGAGGCCGTGGTTCCACCAGGTTCGTCGCAACTTGTAAGCGGCTATACTAGAAACTGTACTTGCTTGCTTGGCTTCAACCTAACATAGGAGAATGTTTTTTTCCCTTTGTGCCGGGCCGGAGGTAGCTAATTATCGTTCAGGTAAAGTCATCCGCATCAATTATGGATGCTGTTCGAAAAGTTATCGGCAGTGTTTAGTTATCGAAAAGTTATCGGCAGAACAAGTTTTACGACGCGCAGAAGGACGGGTGGTGTGGCTATTTAGGTCGCGCTCACATATACAAGAGCAGCAGGGGTCAAAACGGCAGACACAACACAAAGGACCACCCAATCCTTTACCGACAAAGAAAACAGTTCACCAAAATAACTCTGATGAAATACAAGAAAAAAAATTGCGCCCACCTCCCCGCGAGGGGAACCCTGTGTAGATGCGACGCATCGTGGGGTTCACTTGGTGTTTCCGTTGGATTCATTCTGAAATCGCGTGAAACGTGTCGGGAACGCGTATGATTATTATGTTTTATGATTATTATTATGTTTTATTGGTCAATCTTGGTCAATATCTCTCAGTGGTATGCTTGGGGCTTCGCTGTCGCAACGACCTTTACTCATCATTTGTTTCTGTAAGTGGGAGCTTCTTTTCTTTTATTGCAAGTGTTAATCATTGCCCCATCATGCGTTGTATCATCTTGACGTAGTTTGAATGAGTCAAGGATATAAGGCGCGTTCGTAGCATTTCATTCTGTCTCGGTTTTGTGGCGCAGTGGGAAGAGCACCATGTACCTCGCGTTCCGCCCACAGGGTCGTGGGATCGAAACCGGGCGCCGCTAACTATTATTTTTTTTTATAGTGTAGGGGGAGGGATGTGGACGGACAACAACGCTGTATGGAGGGACAAGGCGAGTGAATGAGATGAAGTCGCATCTAAAAGATTGCAGTAGGCATCATTAAGGTTGGATCACCCATACAAAACAACAACACCATGGGGAATTGCCGTATCCGTTTTCTCGTCCTATACGACGCCGTGTTGATGCTGTGGTGGTAACATTCGTAAGCTCTGGTGCGGAGCTTTCGTGATGTGGTTTAGCTACTGGAGAATGACTCCAGCCATGTAGTCAACTCCAAATGTTTATAGGAGGTTGCGTGTCGACGTCGTGCCTTGTTGGGGACGGCCAAACTTTCTGCTTATATATATATATATATATATATATATATATATATATATATATATATATATATATATATATATATATATATATATATATATATATATATATATATATATATATATATATATATATATATATAGCGACCGCTCGAAGAAGTCCACAAAATTTGCCGCAGAATCTCGTTACGCACGGTATAGAGACCGCGGCCTTCATCGTGATCCATATGCGCGCCACAATGCGAGGTGGGACAAGCCGCGGGCCAAGTCATCCATCATCTTCGTTATACCGATCAGGCGCCGCCTTTCATGCGGGAGGAGCAGAGGTCGGCTGCCATATCGGGGATCCGAGGCAGCCGCGGCTGACTACTACGCCGTAGACACGGTCTCCACCGCGTAGCTCGCCGCAACAAGTCGGCCGTTCGCGGCGTTGTTAGCGCCCCGCGATGAAGCGGGCCTAAATTTGGTTATGTCGGCGGCCTTGCCGGGCGACCTAGAAACGTCGGCCAGATCTGCCCCCGACTCCCCGCTCCTGCGTCCTGCCTCCACGTTGTCGTCAGTGTTGTTCTCCCAGTCACTTCTGATCGTTTGAGCTCGGTGCACTCTGAACTCTGTATTCTAGTTTTGCGTTTGAGCTGATTCATGTGGCAGAAAGAGAGACAGAGATAGAGAAATAGAGAGAGAGAGAGAGAGAGAGAGAGAGAGAGAGAGAGAGAGAGAGAGAGAGAGAGAGAGAGAGAGAGAGAGAGAGAGAGAGAGAGAGAGAGAGAGAGAGAGAGAGAGAGATGGACAGGCAGACGAAAAAAAAAGTGGCTCCAAACCACGCAGGAAGGGTGTTGGACTGCGAAGCTGTAAACGACACACGCAGCGATTGCCTATGCGGCGTCACTTCAATTCACACACGTGGCTCTACAAGCAGTGAAATTAGAGACAAGTGAAATGTACTTAACCACACTTTCTATTACTGCACAACGACATTGACGATCGCTTTATGTTCTTCTTCTGCAGTTGTTCTTTTGGCGTCTTTACTTTCTGTGGCCCTACCCAAGGTAGCCTGGAATGAACTGAAGGAACGGCTATACCGGGCTCCGGTTTTATATATAAAAGCGTTGTGGCCTCACTACGGGATTTGCATGCTGTTGAATACTTTGGCCCTCGGAGTACCTTACGCGACCGTAATCTTTACCAATATGGCCAGTTCCCCTGGGTAGGTATGTGACGCCTTCTAATGATGATAGTTTCCTGCTGACATCGCCACGAAAATTTGCTCCGGGGGTAGACGTATACTGCTTCTCTTTAAACGAAAGAATTGATCTGATGAAGTAGGGCCTATTCTGTGGACCAGTGGATGATGATGATCATGAGCACAGGATAATGTGCAGCATTATTCTCTGGACCCGACCGTAGGGTAGTTTTCAGGTTTTATCCTGTGGCCGGTACCACGGTATAGTTGACCTTATTCGTCTAAAGCAATCTAAAAGATGCCAATCCAAACTTATTTACGTAAATAATGAGTAGAATCGACTTAAGAGAACATGTTACAGCAAGAAGTTCGCTTGAAAGAAAAACTACATAATTGCTCGGACTCGAACCCAAGGCGTTAGCGCCAGAAACCAAGACTCTAGCACTGCGCCACGGAAGCCGACGAGCGCAGCCCCTTTATAGCAGTAGCTCAAAATGGAACATAACCCTGTGGTCTGGAGCACGGAATAAAGCCGAACATTATTCTGTGGTCTGGTCCACAAAATAGGCAGTACGACCTTTTGAAGGGGTAGAAACGCTGTTGCACAATTCCCTAGCGCCGCTCTACCGCCGCCGCTATACTGCTATACCCCCGTGGTGGCTCAGTGGCTAAGGCGTGGTCGCGTGCTCAATTCCCAGCCACGGCAGCTGTTTTCCTGTTGAAGGTGGAAACTGCCAACACCCGTGTGTCGACTTCGGCGCACATAAAGAGGATCCTTAGCTGGTCTAAAAGAATCCGTAGTTCTCCACACGGGCGCCCCTCATAGTCCACGCATTACATCGGCGCGTCTATTGAAATTAGAGTTTGATGCTGTGCCCTCTTAGGCCATGAGCAGAACATCGTTTGGGAGACTATTGAGTGTGGCAAGAAGATACGAGAACGGGCGAGCAGAATGTGTGACAATGGTCTGATGTGTGGAATTTTCAATAAACCATTTCATGGCCAATAGTTACTTTTTAGCACTTCGGTGCATGTTCAGCGTAACGGGATGCGAACTACGGTTCACCAAAACACAAAGCGAACTTTCTTCGCGCTGACTTCGCAACTTTGTTTGTGATTATTTGCAGGCAAACGTGACAGCGACCCCGTACGCAGCCTCAGCGTGGCGTGGACGTGTACAGCATCCTAGCCCGTGGACAGCGGTGTCCAGAATGGCCGTTCCTCCTTCTCAGCTTTTGATTGTTGCTCAGAAGGCGTGGTCATTGGCAAGCCTTCGAGTAACGATCAAATTTTGTGAAGTCGCAAATTCATCCGGCTACTCTCCCGCCCTTTCGGCGCTGTGCCACCACGAAGCTGAAGGGGTGTTTTCCAGAACATTACCAGCAAGTACTTCTTCAGCGCCAAAGATTCCGTTCTGGTGAAGGTATGTTTGTCCTGCTGGCGAAAGTTTCAGGAATAAAAATTCGTTTCCTGCATGGCGATTTCTTAGAGAAGGTAATGCAGAAATGGCCCCGCCAGTAAATCAGACAATTGTAAAGTATAGTAGACTCTCGATAAACGGAACTTCAAGGGACCAAAAAAATTAGTTCCGTTTAACAGGAGTCCCGTTTACTGAGAGAGATGTGCAAAAGTGCAAATTTATGTGCGTACACACTCTGAGGTGCATTTCGTGGAACTCTAAGCGCTGGAAGGTGAATGTAGCTGATGGATTTTTTTTTCAGAAAGCGAGAAAACATTCACAAGGTTTATTTGTCAACAATTAGTCACCGTGCCCTAAACTTGCATGAAAATGCATCACAGAGCCGCTTTCGAAGTCAAGAACAATGTCCTATTTTTTCTGACGTAAGCGCATGGTGTGCGCGCCCCAGGCCTCGACTTAGCGAGGGCTTATGAGCCACCCAACGTAAGACGGAAACGCGTTAATGAAGCGCGAATAGCACCACGACGGCACGAACGAGCCGGCAGGAGGTAAACCCTGTAACCTCGGCGACTTGAATCGAGACCGGACGACTAGAACAAGAATTTTCGTCGCGCTAACACGACTGACTCCTAACGAGAGGAGGCTTAAAGGGGCCATGAAGACAAAATACAAGTTTGGTTCATTAGAAAGACTGCTCTGTCGTGATAACAATGATACCGATTTCATCGCTAACTTCGGGAAAATAACGGAGATATTAAAGAAAACGCGTGGAGGAGTGGCGACTCGCTAGCCAGTTTCCGGCAACTTTTCTATGACGTCAGAGAATCTTGTTTGGGCGATTGATGGCGTCCGAACTGATCAATCCAGAGGACACACGACAGGACGATTGTAGTGGCACTAGTTCCGTTTGATCGAATCACTTGAGTGCTAACCTGCAGTTAAGACACTGAAAATTATGTTTTTAGTGATGCCCCATATGACGTCACTCGTGCCGATAACACGCCACTGTGGCGCGAAATTTGAAAGTTCTTAAATATTTCTTGCGTTTTTATCGTTAAAAAACGTTTGTTCGTTGCCGGAATGGAGCTGAGTGAGGTACTGAAGCCTAACTCTTTCAAGTTAACCAAAGTTGTATTTTGTCTTTATGGACCTTTTAAGAGGCTAACGAGGATGAAAAAAGAAAAAAAAGACTAAACAGCCGGAACCTAAAAACGCTGATGCTATTTATTGCCCATGGGTTTAACAACAAGTTCCATTTTCAGTTCCGTTTACACAGTGAGGCGGAAATTTTAGTTCGGATTGCCGAAAGTTTCTTTTTACTTTATTTAAATACAAAACCTACCAACCTACAGGCTACAGTTCCGTTTGAGTGGCTATTTCGTTTAAGCGATTTCCGTTTACCGAGATTCAACTGTAGGTTGTTGCGTGCTCTCGCCAATTAGGCAAAAATGTGTTTCGCATAATTTGTTAGGATATTTTTTATTGCTGCTTGAATGAGCGAAAGGACGCGCTGCTTTGCTCCCGATTACTTGCTTTATTCTAAGCAAAAAAGAAATAAAACAGGTCATTAGAGACCAGCTACCGCCGCTTTGTTGATATGCTACCTGATGAAGTAGTTTTGTTTGGCGTTGAACCAGCCTAGAAAAGGTTTAGTTCGCCAAGTAATATAAACAGTTTAAATAACACGCCGAAGCCGTTTATTGGATTCATGTTGGTAACTTTGGTAACTATGGTCACTTTGGCGGTGAAAAACAAAACAAAAAGGCGGCACAAACGCCAGCGTCACTTTTTGTTTTCTGTCTCTGTGTAGTGTGCGCAAAAATTACCACTATGAATAGTAATTTATGCAACGTCTGGTGTCCGTTTAAACGTAGGTCAGCTACTCCGAAGCATAAAGGCACGACCCCCAGCTGTGATTAGCGATAAACATACAATCTACCAGGGTGTGCATTGTACGGATCCTGAGTAGGACTTTGATTGCTTGGGAGAGCCCGCTCAGCTCCACGGCCGGCTTGTTTCAGAAACATATTATTGTAATAATTCTTAGCAAGGGAAATTGAAATGTAGCGTGTATGCATTGTGCTGTCGACCTCGCGGCGGCGCCACCTGCGCGGTGGCGCATACGCCATTCGTATACGATTGCATTCTTCCGCGCGGGCGGCGTGTTTCCCGTCGCGAAAAGCAGTTTGCGCCGTGCTGTTGGCAGGAACGTTTGTGTGGTTGGTGTTTTTTCTGCGTGATTCGTGGGTTTGAGAGCGCCTTGTTGTAAGGAGTAGCCAGCATTGCTTTCCTTTCGAAATTCCGGAATGCTTTGTTCGCGCTTCATGCAACCGTAGACAAGAAACAGGCCCCACAACGAAAGCAAGCGTGTCAGTTTTTTTTTTTGCTGTTTTGAAGCGAAGGCTAGGACAGTGCTTGAAGATGGTCGAATTCGCAAAGAAGTTATCGATGATGGGGCGAATCAGTGCCTAATCTGCGGTGCCTTGTTTCACTCCAGGTGCACGGGGATGGTGCGGCGTTGAAGCTTCCACCACACACCTCGTCGCAGGCTTCAAACACTGCGTATGGCTTGAAATTTTCTCTCAGTACGCTAGCCAGCGTACTCTATGGATGAGACGAGCCCGTATAGGCGTCCGGGCTCAACCTGGGCAACTTTGAGTGTTTTGAGGTGAATGCGGGTACAGGCAATGTCACTTGTAAGGTAATTGTGGGCATCCAACTCTTTGTCGCCTTCGGGTGTTCTCAGATGACGAAGCGTTCCCTGATACGAAATCTTGAAAGAGAGAGAGAGAGCGAGCGAGCGAGAGAGAGAGAGAGAGAGAGAGAGAGAGAGAGAGAGAGAGAGAGAGAGAGAGAGAGAGAGAGAGAGAGAGAGAGAGAGAGAGAGAGAGAGAGAGTAAACTTTGGTCTAGTTGGGTTCCCCAATATGACTACTTCGAAAACAGCGTAGAGACCAAGGCGCATGGAGTGACAAACAAAAGCGCTGATGTTTGTAACTTGCCTCTGCACTGTTTTTGCATTAGTCAAAGCGTGTTCCGTGATCGTGTTCTGCCAATAATTTCCGGTTCATCCCCACACATACACAAAAAACACTTGAAAGTCATCGGTGGAATCTTTCTCGCCCCAGGTAGACTCTGTCCTCACCGCCGCCCCTAATTTTATCCCGAACATACCTCGCCATCGTTTCCACCCAGACCCTTTGCGAAATCTCTCACCTTCAATGACAGCTCAGGTGGAGGATGGTCACGCGTTCAACTCATCAGAACACTGTCGACTGAGAACCTCCGTGTCTCTCGTACTCCTCAAGGAGCGCGTAGTAGGCCTGGGCGTCAACGTGAAACCAGCGCCTCGTCTCACACGCCACCACCACATAAAATATCGGGGCAGCCCTGGGTGCAGAAATTTTCCTAACTCGAGCCGCGGTCGTTTGAGGCAACGCAAGAAATAAGGAAATCAGCGCACGGGAAGGACACCGAGAGAAGGCGAATAGATTCGCGTTACCCGCGCCGCTGTCCGCGCCTGTCCAACCGTACAAATGGAGTCGGCGCCGCCGCGCAGGTAGCGCCGCCGTGCGGTGAAGTAGCCAGTGCATACAACCTATACAGCAAAAAGGAGCTCGGATAAACGGCAGCTTTTTTATTTATCAGGTAAGTGCTTAAAAGAGAGCGGTGAGATAAAGAAGAGAGAAGTCAAGGGAAGGGTACTCAGAAGTTAGCGCGAACAGGTGACACACAAGAGAGAGAGAAAGAGAACTGCACTGTCGTTTCTTCGTTTGTTATCTTATAAATACCATGAGGGCAAAACACAAGTTTAGACAATTGAAAAGATTACCATGTCCCAGAACAATGATGCAGATTTTAACGCATAGAAGAAATATTCTTGGTAAAACAAGAACAGATGATAGTAATGCCTCACGTGACTTTCTTTCCTTCCCCACGTGCTGGCACCTATTTTGGAGCACTTTGGAGCACCTCTTTTGGAGCACTTAGCACTTTTGGAGCAAAGCTAAGAAATTGCCCAATACTACAGAATACCGCTTTCTGTGAGGATGCGGAGCCAAGGAGTAAGGAATGTGCTGACATTTAGCGTGATAAGGGTGAAGCTAGGAACCCTTCCAAAGTACTTAGTGTTCCGCGCTCGGTGGGATGATAAATTCGACTGTCTCCGAAAAAAAAACACTTGGTCTAGTTTTCTGGAGGTCCGTAAAGAGCTTAGTTGGGAAGTGTTGAGTATAAGTCGCATAGGAAGGCTAGACGTGGTTAAGGCTCCCGAAGAGCAGCTTGCTTACGAAGAGCTACGGCGATCTCGAAATGTTCATGGCTACTCACTTTGCGTGGGTTACTTGCAGGGGCCCGTAGCGTTTCATACTAATATATACTAGAGGGAAATCTGGCGCTGCAATCTCGGGCCATCGTGAGCGCTGCCATTGCAGGTGGCGACGGTCCTTAACAAAAAAAAAAAAAAACGAAAGGTTGACATTTTTGTAGCATGAGCTACACTGGCCGAGGTTGAGCAGTTTCGCGCATGCGTGAGGAGCAGTGACGTCACACGGCGCACAGAACGTTGCTCGCTGCCCGGCGTCTCTCAGACACCCCACGCGCCCACCGTCTTCGCCGACCTCCGTTCCGCACGTGGCGGCCCGGTACACTTGATGATCACGCGAGGGGTGGCCGGGGAGTGGAACCAGCTTAGCTCTGGGGCGATTGGTGACGCTGCGTCGGAACCGCTTGATAAATATACCTGTGTCACATAATGCGTATACCGTGTGTGTGTGTTATTGAAGCAGCCGTAAGCACGATAATCAAGCTACTCCTAGACAACCAGGCAAGCTAAGCATAACCAGCTGAACCTTAGCTCACGCTACGTACATCCTGGCATAGCCGAGCTAAGCCACTGGCAATTTTTTCTTGTTCCTCTTGCATAAAGCTTCTCATTAATCACTGACAAATAAATCTTTTTGAAGCTTCAATTTTAAAGCAAGTGCACACATTTGAATAACCCTTTACAGTTAGATTGTTGCTTTTTTTGCAGCCAGAGGTAACTATTATGCTTGTTCCTGAGCCATGCCAAGGACAAGTGGAACGTGCCTGCCCGGTACATGAGCGAACGCTCGCTGAAGCGCGGCTAAAGTTGTTTCTCTCTCTCTCTCCCCCAAGCAGTGGCGGCAGATTTCCCTGTATTATATTTAGTATGAAACTCTATGATTGGGAGCACCCATGTGGCAGCAGTTAGTGATTTCAATATGAATGAGTCGGTACTGAAGAGGGAGTGGTTTACATGCGTCTCGTTCAAAACTGTTGGCCTGCAACGCCACAACAACTCGGTCCAACCGATTAGGAAGCGGCGTAGGTGATCCAATTCGATATTCATCAATAATTTGTCAACAGTTTCGAATATGCCGATCAGTGTATAGCATAGCCAACACAAGGCCATTGTGAACGTCGTTACTGAGTGAGAAAGGTTGATACAATGAAGACTTCACAAATGTTGCGGAGCGCACGCACGTGTGCGCGGGCCTCGCGGCGACCACCCGACAGTGAAAAAAAACAAGACAATGCCGAGCGACCGTGTGTGCGCGCCTCGCGGCGACCGCCCATCGTCCCCTGCGCATGTTCGTCAAGCCAAGCAAGCATACCCGCTAGGGAGATCGGCAAAGATTGCGGCGACCGCCTGGCAGTTAAAAAAAAAGAAGAAAATGCCGCGCGACCGTGTGTGCGCGCCTCGCGACAACCGCCCAGCGTCCCCACCGCACGTTTTTGAAAGTGCGCATAAACACTTGGGGAAATTGACCATGATTGGCCAGAAAAAACTCCAGCGTTCGTCGTAATCGTGAAAAGACTGGCTCGGAACGGGAAAGACCCCAGCATTCGCCGTAATCGTGGGAAGTCTTGCTCGGAACGAGAAAGACACTTCATAGTGTACGCACCTCCAAGCTGATGTCCAATGATTATCGCTTCAAAAAAAAAACAAAAACAAAAAAAAAACAAGAAAAACGCTCACACTTATAGCAACAATGATGTAAAGGTCGTTGCGGCAGCGAAGAAGAAGCAAATCGGCTGCAATTATGGACTTAGACGTTCGGGATGGGCGTGAAGGTTGTGTACAATTTCGCCACCTTCAAGTCTTGTGCGTTAGTGTGAGCTTCCTTCATTTCTTTTTACAACGACATATTCAGCTCAGCTGGTCAGGTCATCCATCTTCGAAGGGCAGAGTGACCGTGAATGTGTGCGTCTATGTGACGGTACTTATTCGCCACGGGCGTCTGAAGTCATTTCTACGCCACTGTGGCTATGATCTGGCGACAAAAACAAGCAAATAAAGAAACCCCTGCCCTCAAAGTGACTGCATTTTCTCTTTTCTAATATCCCATTTTAAAGACACAAACAATATTTCTACACACATATACAAAACGGCTTTTTGTAAGTGGAAATAAGTATTCGAACCCAAGTACTAATACACTTGTGCAACAATGCTTTTAATAACACATGATTACCAGCCTTGCTTAAGGAGTTTTTAGGCTACTAAGGAAGTGCACAAATTTTTGCGGGAGGTATTTCCAAGTTCAAATATTAAGAACGTATCGTCATGTCCTAGACTCTTCTGCACATGCGCAGCTTTAGCATCTTGTCAACTGGGCCGATTCAATCTGCGCTTGCGGAGATCAGGAATAAAATTGTTTCTCCCTGGAAAAATAAGTTGGAAAGGCCTCATCTCGTACGAAATTTGCCTCATTCGTGGCCATTGACGTTTTTACCCCTCCGACTTGTGTCACTAGATAATGTTACAGAGTGTCGGCACTCTTTTCTCCTATTGTTCCGTACCGCCGCCCTGATCATTGGTCAATTCGCATCACGTGACATTTGTTTACACTGCGACGGTTCATGGGCACCGCCATTTTGTTGCTTATGCGTTTTCTGTCGGTCAACTGTGGAAGTCTCAGCTTGTCCTCCTAGCTCTGCGGCTGCGCACGACTGGCGTCGTTCCGAACGTGATTCAAAAATACGCGCTTCGAAGCATTTCAGCTGTAGAAGTGCGTCCGAAGATGCCGTGTTGCTGCGTTTTCGGCACTGTTGTTTACAAATGACCTCGTCAAAGTGAGCGTCGAGGCCGCAGAAGCGGCAATTTGGCAACACTGATTAAAATGGCCGCCGTTGCTCACTTGCGTACATCAGGGACGGTACTCTGTAACTTATCTAGTGACACTACCCCCCCACCCCCCCAACCAAAAGGAGAAAAGAAAATTTAAACCCACACTACGCATCGGCTCAAGAATCATTAGGTTCGCCAGTCGTGGGGAACTAAGAGGCCAAATTTGGATGATCACAAAATCTTGTATGGACGCAACCACCAGCCCTTGATGTCTGCGCAGTGTGCGGCCGCGGTGCACTGTAGTACGCGAAGCGAAATAAGGGAGAGAAGGAATCAGCCGGGAACAGCCGCCGCTGTCTGCTTTGAAGGAGGGCGCCGCTGGGAGGGGAGTAGCCCTCCGGGGTCGGAGGTCACCAGGGTTCAAGATGTGGGCTGACTTCGTCGTGTCCGCTCCTCAACCGTGGTTCGCCGATCCCCCTCCGGAACCTGCCCCCGAAGCGTTTTCTTTCACACGAAAGGCAGAGCGGCGCACCGCCCTCCCTACAAGCCTGGAGGGGCTGCCAAAGCACAAAACAAAGCGACAAAAAGAGCGCGAGACGCAAAATTAGCACGGGGCGACCGTGGCAGTGGTCCCGGCGAGGCCCGTCCTAAATACGAAAACGAAGAATAAATATGAAGGAAGCTCGCGTTTAGCGCCTCAAGATGATCTCCCTCCCCGTGTCTTTCCCAACAAATGATTGTTAGTCTTGTTTTTTTTTTTTCTCATTCTGTGGACTTCTTTCGTCTTGAATTCTCGGTTCCCCCTCTTTGAGATCGCTCCACGATGACGTCGCCGTTTGGATGCGTTATCATTTATTAACGCTTTGTATGTGGCTGAGATGAAGCAAATATTAAGTAGAAGAGTAGCGAGGGGTGGAGAAGATTGAAAGTTCGGGGGGGGGGAAGCCCCGCGGGGGGGGGGGGGGGGGTGTCAAGAGAGGGGCAAAGGAACGGTGACCCCGCTTTTCCGTACGACCTTTATTCCGCGTTTAACGTTTTGTAAGTAGGGCACTAATGTTGATTCCGATTTAGCATCTCAGCTTGCGCCCCCCCTCCTCCCTTCCTTCCTCCCCTCACGCGGGCTCCGAAGACGCCACTCCCCGCGCCGTTTTGTTGCTTCGCGTTTCTTACAAGGCGCCCTTCTCCAGATTGCGATGGCGGCGGACGAAAAGTAGGGGTGGGGAGGAAAGGCAAAAATAAAGTATGAGCGTCTGTTGGCCGGCGGGAAGCGGTGGTGGGACCCAAGGAAAAGAGCGAAAGTTCCTTTGATCGCGCGGTGCGGTGTGGGCCCGGCTGCGTATCACATGCGAACGGGCATAAAACGAAGCGTGGGAAAGAAAAGGCGCCTAGCGGTACCTCGCTTCCTCCTGCTCGTGGGTCTCTTCTTTATTCTTATATTTTATTAATCTCCCATCTCGCCGCAACGTGCACCATCTTAACCGTAGCATCCTCTCAAGTTGGAAGGGAGGTAAAGCTAGAGATTTTCTCGTGGTATCCCGTTTTCGGCCCAGGGCTGCGTGCTGGCTCCGATGCTTTTTGTTTGCTCCGAATATATTTCTCGTTTTCTTTTTTTTTTTACTTATCGTGTACTTGCGAGTTGGCTTTTTGAAGCGTATTTTTCAGTCGCCCCCAATCGGCTGTCTCCGGTTGACAGGCCCGTCGCTGAGGCGGTAGAGGTGCGGCGGTGTCGAAGCCATTGTGCGGAGGGTGACAACGACGCGTTACGTGAACGCTTTTACGCAAGCGCCCACTGCGGGCGACGTGGTCGCTGAAAATCCATCGATCACGGGGCCGTCAGCCGCTCGTATAAGGATGGTCGATGGACGACGAGCTTATTTTTGAAAAGCTGGCGTCTGGCCGGACGTGCGACCGGCAAAAGGTCGAATAGGTTCACGGAGGTCAAACGAGGGTTCAACTTCACTGGTACTTTTAACTTTTGAGCTGCAAAGTCCGAGATTTTCAATACAAGTGACGGCTCACCCTTGGTCGTGTTACCGTTTTAAACCATATGGTGCACTGGAGATGGTGGGGGGGGGGGGGGGGGTGCGGGCAGGTTGGCACTACGAACTAGAAAGCTTGCGTATTAAACAGCGGAATTCCTACATGAATAGTGGCAACTAGGCCACTAGTTTAGCGGAAATGTTCGAGAAGGAGGAAGTTTCTGCAAAGCAAACATTGACATATACATAAAATGCAGCCACGCGGCTAGAAAGAAGCTACACAACTACCTTAGAAAACTTCAGAGTTGGAGTAAAGTTAGTCGTGGTCTAGGAGGTTTTCCCGCAGACGCATGGCTCAATTTCAGATAGATGCCAACTTTTATTTTCGCAGATACGGGCGACCAAAATCGCGAAATGTATTCCTTTACCGTCGTCATGGCGGCATGAAATTCCTATCGCGCTACCCAACACAATTTTCACATTTTTGTTCCAGCGGCCCCCTGCAATGCGAAAAAATAGAATACTGCTCCGCACCAACAATATCAGGTGCAGGATTGACTTTGATTGAATAAAGGTTCTATGCAACATAACAATATTGCCTTCCTTGATTGCTTACTTTGTCGGCGACTTTGCTGCTGGCTTTATCAGTCATCTGCTTCATACACATTGAAAAACCAGCAACAGCTACCATGTTTCATCACCTGAGGAAGTAGTTCATTTGTAACTTCGCCCTAACAATACAGAGCAGTTAGACGTCAACTCCCGGCGCCAAAATGTATCCTAAGGTGACAATAGCAGAACCAATTACAACAAGCACTGGCCGGAACACTCGAGACGCCAGCTAGGATACATATCCTTACATGTGTTCATAACTAATCACAGCGCGGAAGACGGGACAGAGAGAAGAATTACCACAGGACAGGCGCTGACTCTCAACTGAATTTATTGAAAACCCGCCACAAACATTTATACCGAAGGCAAACACGCCGAAGGCAAACACGCCGAAGACAAACACGCCGCACGTGTGAAAGTAGGGTACAAAAAACAAAGAAAAACAGATAAAAGAAGAAAATAGGGGAACATGAATTATTTGTCGTTATTCATGAACTGGACCTTTTTATGAGAAAGCACCGCTGAAGGATGGCTCACGCACTCTTCTGGGATTAGTTATGAACCGATACCTGCTCGCCCAACCTCCCACGGCCCTTACATGCGGTGTAAATACAGCTCTACTGTTACCTTCCCAACGCAAAACCATCAGTAACGAACCACGCATACATTGGGAGGGCCCCCAATGCACCAGATTCAGAAAACAACCCACTGGGAACTGGCAGACGTCAACTGGAAGAGGATAAGAGCAACGCGAGCTGACGAACTTCGCTCAGGAAGTCTTCAGCAGATATGCATAAAACGGGGCCTGTGAACGTCGCAGTGCTCCCGACGAACCTCGACTTACCCATCCTATCATTCAACAAAATGTTCTCTCCCTCTGACTCTCGACGTCTTTGCCAGAGAAAGTTCAATTGATTACTTTTTCAGAAGCGTGCGGACGCGTCAATCTTCGAGTATTTCGCAAATAGTGTTTGCTATTGGCTTTATTCGCAACTCCATTTTAACGTTCGGAGCGTTCAGAATTTATAAAAGTGTAAATTTACGTATAAGAAAAAAATTAGATTTGGTTCTTACGCAGGGATGCAAATTCTTAAGCTTTACCCCGTGGCTTTTTTCATTCGTTTGCTGTTTTCTCAGCAGAAGACCTATTAAAAAATAGCACGTGTGTCCTACGCTAGCTGAAGTGAAACGCCACCTGTATAACATTTGTAAGCCGAAAAACATGTTTTCTATCAACGCAGCGACAAGAGCGAGGGATGAAGAGTTACCGTATTTTCGCGCCTATAACTCGCGCCAAGAATGCGAAAATTTCAGTGGCAAAGTAAATGTGTGGATAATACGCCGGGTTTTTCTTTTAGTGCAGCTTCACGGCAATGCGTATTGTGCTGTGAAGATGACCACGTGTACAACAGTGATAACTGCGTCTCAAGTGATAGCTCTAGCGAGAGCAGTGACACTGAGTGAATTGTGACTTTCGCCTCGCAGTCAGTGCATGCTACTCGGTAAATATACGCGTTTTGTGTCTGCATAGTATGTGATGGGTTGCTTGAGCAGTAGCTTTGGTGCAGCCTTTCCTGTATCAAATGTGCGTGTAATACGCAAGGATATTTTTTTTTGTTTTCCGATGGGCTGAAATTCGGGGTGCGGATTGTATGAAATGCGGGTTATACGCGAGAAAATGCGGTATTACTCTTTGGCTAGCAGCAAAGATCATACCAGCCACTGCACGCCTAGCATCTTTTGTAGGTACTCGTCAAATATGCTTTTTCTATTCAGCGGATGCTGAGGGACCCACATTTCCTCAGGACAAATGGTGTTAGATGTTTCATCCGATACCTTGGTATCTTGTTCTAATCTTACTTTCAATTTCTTGTACCATTTTTTTTATCAAGCCTTAGCACAAACCCATTCAGCTGTATTAAGACTTGACTACCATTGCTATAGTTTTTGTAGTTACGTTTTAAAAATCATGCACAAACTACACGAAATGCATTCGCATTCGAAGATATTCGATTCTATTCTAGATGTGTTTCTACTATTCGTATTTGATTCGCAGTCCTAAAATTTCTTTATCGCACACCTCTTTATTTTCTTGTTTTACCTTTGAGGGATAATGCGCTTGGAAAATGGCGGTTCTGAAAGACAAAAGTAGAGGCCCTTTCTGATAGCCGCGCTGAACACTGCTCATTTGGACGGGACAGGAGAGATTGCATCCAAACCGCGATACAAGATCAACCGCGCACAACCGATAAGGAACTTCCGTGCTTTCAAGAGGCCGGTTCCTGCTTCGGCTACCTCTTACACACGTATCGGACGCTCCCTGTGATTGTTTATTGTTTATTGTTTATTGGGTGGTGCCCACCAACAGCACTAGGCCTTCTTGGGTGGTGCACACAAAAAGGACAGGGCGACACACAGATAAACAAACGGTAAAACATGGAGACTGGTTATGAAGTGCAGGGATCACAAAGTACATAGTACCACCGCACACGCGCGTGCTCGCAGGCACGCACACGCACTCACACACACGTAAGCACGCACGCATGCGCGCACGCGCACACGCATGCACGCACGCACGCACGCACGCACGCACGCACACACGCACACACGCACACACACACGCACACACACACACACACACACACGCACACACACACACGCACACACACACACACACACACACGCACACAATTTATACATTTAAGGAATTGAGATTACAGTCAGGTACATTAGCACGCGCTGAGACAGGGCTTGTGACAAGGTATACTACAAAGTACATTGGCATACACGCAAGTTCAGTACAATCCACCGTCGTAACTTACTGGGGAACGTGGATACTGGTAATAAGTACATATAAAGCAAAATTTATATGTATGCACGGCACATACGCTCGTGAGTGCAAACAAAACATACATACACGCATGCCCACGCGGGTGCATGTGAAGGTGAACAAGTGCAGGCAAATGCGCACGTGCATGCATGCACACACATCTGCGGACGCACATACATAGGTGCACGGGAGTATGTGTACGGCAAACGGTGCAAGTGTAGAAAATGGGAAGGGAACAGAAAACACCAACACGAGATAACTTCTATACCATACTGAATGGGCAACAGCGGCTTCAAATGCATGCATTTTTCAGGGCGCGTTTAAAAGAGTTAACATTGCCGGAAAAGACGTCCAAAGATGAACGAAAGTCATCATTGTACACACGTTGCACACGGCACACTGGAGACAGCATCTCTGAGGTGGTCACATCAAAGCAAAGGTGGGGGCGGAGAGCTCGAATTGGTGCCCTTAGCCGAACAGAGCTCACTAATTTCGGGCTGTCGAATCTGGAGTGGATACACTTGAACAAAAACACTAAATCGCGGTTTGTGCGTCTAGATTGCAGTTCTTCGAGCTTCAGCCGCTTGATTACATCCTTGTAAGCGTATTTCTCGTGTAGGGTGTAGCGGCGAGAGAAGATGCGCGTGAACCTTTTCTGAACCCTTTCCAAGCGCAAAGACGACGACGCACTCATGCAGTTCCAGACTGCCGATGCAAACTCCAGCTTTGGGAGTACAAGGGCTTTGTACAGAGCAAGGAAACACGAACCTCCTGAGAAGTCCCTTGTTGCACGAGAGATAGCGCCCAAAGTCCGAAGAGATGAGCGTGCGAGGTAGTTTACATGCGGTGTGAATCGTAGTTTCGAATCCATCAGAACGCCCAAATCACGTGTTTCGCTTACTCTTCTTATCGTCAGAGAGTCGAGGTGGTATGGGAAGGTTAAAGGAGAGGTTTTTCGAGTGTATGAAATTGTAACGGTCTTCAATGGATTCAAATCTAAGTAGTTAGTTTTTCACCAGAGGGAGATTGCTTGTACGTCGCGTTGAAGCTGGGCGCAGTCCGCCTGTGATCCCACTGCGCGATAGAGTTTCATGTCGTCTGCAAACTGCAATAGAGATGAATGCTTTATAATTAACTGCACATCATTCACAAATAAGTTAAACAATAAAGGACCGAGAATAGAGCCCTGGGGAACCCCGGACGGTACAGTGAAGCTGCGAGACTTAGCACCAGCGTACTGAACAAAGTTTGTTCTCTGTTTGAGGTAGGTTGCAAACCACTCGCAGAAAGCAGGAGCCAAGCCATAAGAAGACAGTTTGCGAAGGAGCAAATCATGGTTTACACGGTCGAAGGCCTTGCTGCAGTCGAAGTAGATGGCATCCATTTGTTGACGTGAAAGTATGTACTTGCTGGCGTCACTCAGAAAGCAGGCAAGGTTTGATTCGACGGACCGGGCAGGTATAAAACCGTGCTGATTACTATGAATGAGGGGCCGGATTTTGGACAAGAGATAACGGTGTACTACTTTTTCGAAAACTTTTGAGAAAGAACAAAGGAGAGATATTGGTCGGTAGTTCCCAGGCACCGACGCATTTCTGGACTTATGGAGAGGAAAAACAACGCCGGGTTTCCAATTTGTCGGAAAGTGCCGCTCTTCAAGCGAGAGACAAAAAATGTGGCAGAGCAACGGCGCGAAAATGGCAGAGCAGCCTTTTACAATGAAGCATGGGATGTTATCATGGCCTGAGGATTTCTTCGAAGGTAGGCTGCGGATAGCAGCCGTGACATCCTCAACGGTTATGTTGGGCGTGTGTATGACATCACCTATCTGCGCGAGCCGAAGCGGGAAGCCGCTGTCGCGTGACGAGGAGTACGCGGACGAGAAGTGTTTTGTGAATATTTCAACAATGCTGGCTGGGTCGGAAACGATGGTGTCGCCATCCTGCAGAGTAATCCGCTCAGGGGCCTTTCTTGTGCGCGTGCTAAAGATCCGCCAGAAGTCGCTCGGGGATCGGGTAAGCGAAGATTCTGTGAAGTCCGAAAAATGTTTTTTGTCGCGAGCGAGCAGCACTTTCACAAGTGAGCGCTGTTCTTTGAAGTTAGTGTCGGCGGACGTGTCGTTTTTAGCTTTCCTTAGTTTGTGGAATCGACGCTTACTGCGCAGCGCGCTGCGGAGTTCTTTGCTGAACCAGAAAGGGAATTGATGAGGGCGCTTAGACTTTTTTGGTATGTGCTCGTCCATTGCTTTTTGGACAATTTTTGTGAGCAGCTGCACCGCTGCGTGTGCATTATGCGATGTGTAGACTGGTTCCCAATTCGTCTCCTGGAGCGTTATGTAGAGGGCATTGTAATCGCACGGGGAAAATCAAAGAATGGGGTCTCCATGCGCCGCTCATAGGCAACCGGTAGTAAAGCCGTGACAGTGAATGGTTCATGCCACGGGTCGACCGGAACAAGGGCTTCTCGAGCGTGTTTAAGGTCTAAGGAGGTCAAGTTGGAGAAGACGATGTCAAGGACATTTCCTGCGGGGTTAGGAGGAAGTGCAGCATATGCCAATCCAGCGAATGAGAAAAAGTTAAACAAGTGAGCGGCTTTGGTAGAATTGCCAACATTTTCCCCGGGATTCCACCACCGGCCGGGCACGTTGAAATCACCGAATAAAGGAATGTTGTACTTTCCAGGGTCTATACTTTCTGAGAGGTGCTGAAAAACGGACGCGAATGCGGGGAAGTCTAGAGTTGGATGCATATAATACACGCCAATGAGCAGGTTTTTTCCGCGGTTTGTCTTTGTTTCGACCCAAACGCATTCATTTCCCAATTCGAGATCAGCTCGGCGAAACGCAACCATAGATTTTCGCAGGGCGATTAAAGCTCCTCCACCGTACTTTTGACCGGTGCGTTCGTAGTCTCTGTCATGGCGAAAGACAGCGTACTCGTCCGGGAAGTAATCTGTAGAAGCAATTTGGTCTGAGAGCCATGTCTCAGTAATGCAGTATACGTCGTGATCGAAAAGAACCACATTATCAAAGAACTGTTGCGCTTTTGTCCGTAGGCCTCGTGTGTTTTGGTAGTAAAAATCATTAGGGGTGGTGGCGTTATCTTGAGGAGGTTTCCATACCGGCGCTGTTGGGGTTCCCTGAAGACGAACACTCCAAATAAAAGGCCACACCATTGGTTATTTCAAATTACTTGCTTGCCACCACGTTGTGAAAGTTGTGTACCTGGAATCTAAATCACCACGCGATCAGTAATGGTATTTCGTAACGCCTTCTCAAACACTGTCATAAGCTCCGGTAAACTGACCAAACGTAACACAATAAAACATTAAAAATTGAAAAATGGCCGCGTATTCGCTTTCTTTACTGCAAGTGAAGTTGAAAAACGGAAGAGTTTCTGCAAAACCTCCTACAACACGCCTCGCCCCCTTCTCCATATTTACCGCCCTGATACCCTTTGCCTCCCGTACACGCGTCCTTCGCGCCTTTCACCAATACCCCTCTTTTTCTTTCCCTTCCCTATTCCATCCTTCTCGCCCTTCGTCCTCCTTCACCTCCTTCCCTTCACGCCATACGTCACCCTCTCCTTCCTCACCTACTTCCTCCTTACTCTCCTTATCCTCAGGCCTGATTTTTTGACCAACGAGTCGGCATCACGCGACTTTAATCTCGCTGCTGGCTTCCAAGGCTGACATGTTGGGGTATTATTAATACATTTTCCCTTTTCCCCCCATGCGGCCACTAACAAACAAAGTTTTTTTTCGATTTGACTCTCTCCTCCTCCTCCAAATTTCTTTATCCTCCTCCGGATCCCGGCCCCACTGCCGTTCCCATTTCACTGCTCTTCAAATCATCCCTATGTCTTCCCCTATTGCTAGATGCGCACTATCTAATGTTCCTATCCGTGCGCCTACTCATCGTGTCCTCCTCTTACTCTTCTTCTTTGCTCTCCCTTTATTCCACTTTCCTTCCACCCTTCTTCGAGTCCCGTGATCTACTTGTGTGTCCCGTAAGGCGCCGGTGATCCACTACTGATCCCAGGATATGTCACTAATTGGCCCCCCATGGGTCACGAGCATTTTGTGGTTCCTGAATTGCTGAAAAGTTGCGTTAAAAATCGAGACAGACTACTTGCTCTCGTGCAGGATGTACGGCGCATGCGCAGAGAGCAGTGGTGACCCGAACAACGGTTCAAGAAACCTCGCCCTCCGTCACCGCTTAATCATGTACGTCCGCAGGAAACGTTGAAGACAGATCACGGCAACCACAATAAGTGATACGCTATCGCGTTATCAGCACAATGGTGCACTTTAGCCACCCATTCATACTTTGTCAGTTAGCGCTAGCATTGTGTTTGCTTAACTTAGACTCCGCTATTCGGGCTGTTTTTCGCAACAAACCTTGAAACGGCTATAGTCAAGAGCCACGCCCAGCTGTCTACCACGTTTCCGTAGGCACGTAGCGCTGATGACCCCCGCCTCCCAAGCAGCCGCATCGTTTTAGACATCACGGCGGCGACTCTTTCCGCTCATCTGTCACGCTGTTTCATTCCCGTCCCGTTCCTCCCAAGATAACACGCTAGAGGTTTGCTCAAGTCAATTTAAACTTACCGCGTTCCACTGCGCCAAGTCAGGTGTCTCGATCCCAGCGCTGACTACGACGCTTATAGGACAACGTTGCCCTACTCCACGAGCGTTCCAAGCCGAAAGTGGATCCCATATAGTGGAGACTTTTGTTGCTACTGCCGTTTGATTTCTTAAATTGCGCCAGGAGGTAGCCCTCGCAACAGCAGGAGACGGTTTTCGCCGCTGA
Organism: Haemaphysalis longicornis; assembly: GCF_048455015.1. NCBI lineage: Eukaryota > Metazoa > Arthropoda > Arachnida > Ixodida > Ixodidae > Haemaphysalis > Haemaphysalis longicornis. The sequence continues at coordinate 114,526,512 of NW_027526204.1, forward strand.
TGTAGTATTTAACTTGCTGTCGCAAAAACAAGCACCCATGAATTTTATAATAAATTAACACTGCAAATATCACTTATGTATTGGCTTGTTGCTTATATTTGCGTAATGTCTTGTTCTTGTTCAACAATGTTGACAAGTATGAACACTGACACCAGATTTACATGTTTAGATTTGGCTGTGAGTATATAAGACTATTGTGCAGCTTTCGTTTCACTTTGGCCGGGTGGCTGAATAGAGTCACAGACAGACAGACATACGGACAGACCAAAATTTCTTCTTTTAAGTAGCCTAAGAAAGACTATCATCTTTAAAAAAGAAATATTTGTTTGAGCGACAGAGTTCCAAGACGTTTGTGGCGGATTTTGTGAACAGCCAATCAGGTAGTGAATAAAAGCAGGCAAGGTGATACCGATGTACACCCGCCCAATTTTTTACCAATATCACGGGAGCGTTGACCGTTCGGTCGATCAGCGCCGCGTGATGGAGTGATACGGTAAACTCGGTGAGAGTAGCCGCATGCGCACTAAGCAAAGGCCGCTGCTGCCGTCATCTGCTAGGCTGTTCCAAGAGCAGAGGGCCGCCCCGTATTTTGTTATTCGCTTATCAAACTTCCTGCCATACTCGAAATTTTTCTTGAAGGCCAGGCACGTGGCGCCAACTGAAAAGAGTAATCAGCGTTTTAGAACGCGAAGTTCGTTCAGCGCAACGTTCGTTCGGCAACGCTGATTCCTCTGTTTTCAATTGGCGCCACGTGCCTGGCCTTCAAGAAAAATTTCGAGTAGAGCCGGCTGTTTGATAAGCGAATAACAAAATACGGGGGTGGCCCTCTGCTCTTGGAACAGCCTTGCAGACGACGGCAGCAGCAGCCTTTGCTTAGTGCGCATGCGGCTACTCTCGCCGAGTTTGCCGTATCACTCCATCACGCGGCGCTGATCGACCGAACGGTCTGCGCTCCCGTGATATTGGTAAAAAATTGGGCGGGTGTACCTGTTGTGTTTACGTTTAGACTGAGCGTTTACCTTTGCTTTATTTGGTTTACCTGCCAGATTTTCTATCGCAGATTTACGGCGTCCACACCACGGCCTCCGCTCCGATTCCTTCAGCTATGCGGTACAGCAGATCTACATATTTATTTATACTTATGGGTACGGCGAACTTTAACAGAAAAAGGCACCGTTAAAGCGAAAGTTTTCATTTCCGCATATAGGAACGTCACGCTAATGCTTGCCTCGCAAGCAGCAGCGCCGTTTTTTATATTCTGTTGCTTCGGGGGGGTCATTTCTGTTGTGAAAGATGGCACGCATATCACGGGATCGGTTCGTAGCATTCATATTACGTAAGTGTCGGCGCTCTGTCCCAGACACCAACAGCCGAAATTATCACGAGTCACGCACGGACACCCACACTAAGAAGGCATCTAAGGTAACGTCATGATAAGAAGGCGGAGAATAACGAACAGCTTAAGTGGCGCAGGCGAGAGTACGTCAGTCGCTGCTATTGTATCCGACCAGTCAGATTGCAGATAATGCAAATGGCAGGGAGGAACCGATGCATTCATCATGGCCGTCTTTCTTTACACCGTGTCTCATTGTCAACCCCATAGATCGTCGCAAGGCATGCTGCAGGCAGTGGGTGATAATTGCTCGAGAAATCGCCGCTCCTTTATCGATGCCCTAGCGTGCGCTGCAGACAACTTTAGTAGGAAAAGTGCTGCGCTCACAGCGGCCTCTGTGCTGTGCAACGTGCCTATACCGGTTGGTCGACCGAAAAGCTCTGATATGATCATTGGACACACGGCACGTGCATGAAACCGGGATTCTATTGTGTCAAAACGGTTATCGCGAAAGAGGAACGCCTCTAGATAACACAACAAACGCACCTATTACGAAGGAGGAGTACAATGGTATACCTTTATCTCATAAACCACGTATCAGAAATGCGGTTAGATCGCTCGTAGAGGCGATTTCTGTTTTCGGTCTTCGTTTGCGATTTGGGTCTTCAAAGGTCTGATGCAATATTGACGCCGTTTTGAAGTGAGGAAGTTTTCGCGCTTTTCTCAACTTTCTTTAGGAAGGAATGGTGAAGCGTTTCTTTTTAGCGCAATCCGTCGAAACCTTTGCCGCAGCCCTGAAAGCCGCTGGGTGAAAACTCATTGAGAAATTCACTCGTTTTTTGAAGCCCTAGTGTGCATGCAGCCTTAATTTTAAAAATGCTGCCCTCACGGCTGCCTCAGCCCACTGCAGGGTGCCTATAGCCAACTACAGTTGAACCTCATAATAACGAACACTGATATAGCGAATTATCGGCTACAGCGAACTAAATACGAACTTTCTAGGTCACGCTTCATTTCAGTGACACCGATTCTCTTATACCAAAAGTGAAACTGTGATAGTCGGTTCAAATATCGGATGTAACGAAGAAATATTTGACCAGTAGGCTGAGAAGCTACTTGAAAAAACTCCCCGGTGTCCGAAACTGCAGAAGTAGAAAAGGCCCCTTTCTTCGTAGTCAGTGTGGACAACTTTATCCTGCTCAGTGCTGTGAAGAGCCACCAGGTAAAGATCACGTGCTTTCCGAAAAAATTGGAACGCAGGCCTGTTTTGTCAAATGAACTTTGTTTTGTTGTAATTTCCCGTTTCGTTGAGCTTGGAATGCCACAAGGAGGAACATAAGGGTTATCTTCTTTATAGCAGGTTCCAAGATTACAATTGTGCGTTTTTGTATCAAGGAACCAATTTCTAGCTCTACTCTTACAACGAATATCGGATATAACGAACTACATTACTGTCCCGATTGTACTTCTTTACGACGAGGTTCAAACAGTACTGTGAACGCAGCATTGCGAACACAATTCTCCGGCAAGCCACGACTTGGGACCTCTCCATATTTCCTCCATAACGCGAAAGCTCCAAATCGCCTAAAAAACAACGCGTCAAATGACGCCATCGCGTTATTGAAGCTTAAAATCTATGCTTGTCGTTTATTACTGCTAACAAGGAACCACACTTTCAAACCAAGTAGAATAAACCTGAGCGCTAGCAGCGCGGGAGTCTGAATGGATGGATTCAAGGGTTCCCGTGGTGTCGTACGGCTCGTGAAAGGTGAGTGGGCTTCGCAAATCATCCTTTTTAACCGCGGAACATGGATGACAGCTGTAGTGTGTGCGATATTCCCTTCCCTTGTGGGTAGCCGCCGCCATCTGCCCGGTTGCTTGAAACGCCCTTTCTGTTGTGTTGAGAAAATACTATACGAGCCCCGCTTTTAGGCATAGTTGCTCATTGTGTTTAGTTTTGTTTTCCATCTTGTAACCAACTGATGTATACGCAAAAGTAGCTGTAAATATTTGTTGTAAATATCATGTCATACATTTCCTATAGTGCAATAAATACCACGCGAAAAAAAAAAAACGTAGCTTAGAAGTACACTCACGGGCTGTGGCTCGAACTAGCTGGGTTCGCGTTGCAGCAGTGCCAAAGATTTTGAAAGACGCGCGATATTTTTTTAAGGACGATAGTTTTTCTTGAGATTCTTAAACCGGGAAAATTTGGTCGCAGGAGGTTACTAGTTGAGCGTCCACCATGGCTGAGGTAGTGCATTCGTGTGCCTTGGTGGCTTCGGCCATCTACCGGTAAAATAGGTACCAGTGACTCGCCGGCCTGGCGCTCGGTCCTCGTGTGGGACTGCAACGTTGGGGAAGTTGACCCGGCTTGCACGGGAAATCGACCCTATATATTGCGGCTGCTGCAAAAGTACATGCAACTTTTTTTTAGATGCGAAACATCTCATGCTCGGGGCTGTGTCCCTCCCTCCCTCGTTTTCGTTGTCCGCCGTCCGCACTCCTCTGCGCATGGGCGTCTCTTCAGCCCCGTCAGCGTTTGGGCTGACGTCAGCGCAGTCCACTCTAAAAAGAAATAGGCGGCGCCCGGCTTCGATACCACGACTCTCTGGCCGCAACGGGAGGTACGTGGCACTCTTCCCACTTCGCTATACAAACCGAGACGGGAGCATGTGCTACGAACGCGCCTTATGTACTTCAATCATTCAAACTACGTCAAGAATCTGCTAATACAACGAAGACACGCGAAGCTGAACTTCAACGGAAACGACGAACTGAAAACTAATGGGAACTTCAGTCGACCCCATGGCTGCTTCGCATACTACTCAGGGTTCCCTACGGGAAGATGGTGTAATTTTTCTCTGAATGTCCCTCCCTTCAGCCATACGGCCAAAAGTTAAAATATTCTTGAACGAGAAGTTTACACAGGGAAAACTTCTCCGAAACGCTAAATCTGTAAACACACTTCAGATTTGTCAACATTGTTGAGCGAAAAGAAAAAAATATAGGTGTATTTGGGGCGAAATATCACTGCACAACTGGTACTCCCACTTCTAGTAAGCTCCATCAGGACTGCTGGAACGAACACCCCGGATTCGAGTCCCAGTAATCTCAATATTTCATTGTAAAATGTTCTCTTACCTCAATTCTGCGCATTATTTACCAAAAAAGTGGTTTCGTGTCTCTTAGGTTGGTTTAGAGGCCGTCATCAGCCTGTGTACGCCAACTGCAGGGCAAAGGCCTCTCTCATATCGTTTAGTGGTAAAGTGCGGCATATTAACACGTTTAACTAACTATTTGAATTGCACCGGAAGAACCGGGATTGTGCCTATCTTGGAACGAAATGTCCCGTGGTCCGTGGAGGGCATGGTCACCATCATCATCAGTGAATCCCGTCATCATCGCCACCTCCTTTGCGGCGCGACCATCATTGTATCGTGCTGTGCCGTGCTCGAGTAAACATGCGATGTTCGGTGGGGTGCGCAGAGCGCGTTGGATGTACAGCCGGTAAAAGGCTTGTCTATAACACAGCGTTCGTACTCTCAGCCCTATCCTGCCTCGCCGGAGCGGGATTTGAATAAAACTACTGCGGAATTCTGAAGTCTTAGCCCTTCGCTTTTGCCTCCGACATGTTTGGAACGAGTATGTTTCGGCAGTTTTCGGATGTAGCCGGTTGAAGTTGAAATTGCTGTTATAGACAAGCGTTTTACCGGCTGTACCTATATGCGCTCATGAATAAACCACTAGTCAGTTGCTGTTCTTAAACCCAGCGTGTCAGACTGACCTTCTCCATCCAAGATGCCTTCCTGCAGCTAAAACATAACATACTAGGGAACAGTAACTGCAAAGATCAAATCATGTAGCATTCGATCTGAAAAGGGCTTTCTACAACCTGTCACATGAGGTGATACCCTAGGCAGCGGAGAAAATAGGATGCGGCGAGAAAGTATATGACTACATTTCAAACTTCCTTTCTAACAGGACAGCCACCATAGGAACTGGGAATACTAGATCCGGACCTTTCGAGATGCCTAACAGAGGGACATCACAGGGCTCTGTTGTTTCCCCATTGCTCTTCAACATGACCATGCTAGCAATAGGAAGAACGCTAGAAGAGAAAACACAGATTGGAAAGTCCGTCTACGTAGATGATATAACAATCTGGACCAAAGAAGGCACTCTAACCGAAAAGCTAAATACTCTACAAGAAGCCATAGACAGCATAAATGGTCCAACACAAGACAACGGCTTAAAATGCGCTCGAGAAAAGCCAGAATTAATTAGAATCAGCCCATTCAAGGAACCCATTCCCACAAGAAGCATCCAAATAGATGGCAAAAATGTTCAATTCAAACCGACGGTCAGAATGGTGGGCATGCACGTACAAAAAGACAGAAAAGCAACCACCACGCTGAGCAACCTAAGAAAAACAACTCAACAACTAGCCAAGGTCATCAGACGCATCACACGGACCAAAAAAGGTATGAGAGAAGAAAACACAATCAAACTCATCCAATCGCTCATAATGTGCAAGATCGCATATAGTCTACCGTTTCACCACCTGGACCGAAGACAAGAAGAAGGAGTAAACGCTATAATAAGAACGGCTTGCAGGATCACCCTCGGGTTACCCATCTACACCTCCAACTAGAAGTTCTGCAACCTCGGCATCTGCAATTCATTCCAAGAAGTCCAAGAAGCCACCCTCGAAACACAGAAAGAGGGGCTATTGAAAACTAGAACCGGAAGGGAAATTCCAAGAAGAACGGGACAGACCATTCACACCGAGTTCGTACAAAGAACAACAGAACTGCAACCAGAACAACGCAAAGGTCTTAAAATTTTCCCCTTTCCTAAGAAAATGAGCGGCATCTATAACAAAGGTAAAAGACTAGCAAGAAATAACTATATTAGGAGCACATATGGGAAAAATCCTGATGCAGTATACACGGATGCCGCCACCAACCACCACAGAATATCATCAGCCCCAGTTGTGGATGCACGGGGCAAACTCCTGGACTTGCTCATGAGCAGAAAACAAACACCTCAAGACGCTGGAACCACAGCCATACTACTCACTGTAAGATGGGGGAATATAACAACGAAAACTTCATCATGTTCACGTACTCTCCAAGAGCAATTAGAAAACTAATATAGCGGCCTTATTCCCACGGAAACCAGGAAGATCCTACCAGCCGAACCAAAAGGACAACCTAGAACATTATGGAGCCCAGCACACGAAGGCCTTGAAGGAAACGAGAGAGCCGACTCCCTAGCGAGGCAAACCACTAGCCGAAGGGAAACGGGCCACTCTTACACCCTCCCTTCCTTCATGTCGCTTAATGAAAGGCTTTTCACACAAAGGCAAGCGATAAAGACCATGCTCGCACCGCATCACAGGTTAGATGCCGAAAAAGCAAGAAAGATTAGGAAACTACAAACCAACTTTTTCCCACACAAATACAGACTGTCTCATGTTCCCAGAGAGATATAACGAAGAATGCCACAAATACAACTTAAAAGCAGACTTATTCCCCACAGAGTGGAACTGCCCTATAATTTGGCAACAGAACACTTACCAAACCTCTAGAGAATCGTGGGATTTAGCACTGTCCAGCTCGGACCTTTCGACACAGTGTGAGCTGCTAGAGAGAGCCAAGCTGGGATGCTTTGCTACTGGAAACAGGACGTCACCCATAACGCCTTCTACATTCATTTCTCTTTATTTTCAAATAACGTTTACTCTCTCTGTCAAGTTCTTATCAGCCGAATTGCGGCCTATACAACCATGAGCGGCCACCCTCATCATCATCATCGGTCTACTGGTGGGTCTCGGGTGGCTCTGGCAAATTGGTGCAGAAGATCGTGCGAGTGGGAGCGCGAAGTTCTGTGCTTTCGTCTTGCCTAATTGATTTGACTAAACCGAATCCTTGTTGGCTAATTTCCCCTTTAGGGTAATGCACCATTTATTGCAGATAATCATAACTGCCCTAATTACACTAATCCATATTATGATACTCATCATCAGCAGCTTCATCACCGACATCGCCATCATCGTCTTTTTCATCATTTGACCGTTTTCTCGGGAACTTCAGAAATTCCAGTGGAATGCCCGGGTGCTGGGTAGTCAGTGATCGGCTGACGCCCTCCAGCTGTTGCATTTCCTAACATCCAGTTACGGCCGCCAGAACCGCTACCGCGCCCAAGGTCGCCGACGATCTTACGCAGGGCATCGGCCGATACGCGACTAGGACGCACCACCGGCCTTGTCACGGCAGGCTACACCCCGCGTCGGGCACTGGCCGCGCGCAGCACTGGAGGATGTTGCGCAGCACAGCACAAAGACCAGACCGCCCCGTAGTGTTGTCTTGTATATCTAGCGACTACTCTTGTGACATGTTCAGTGAGCGCTAACGTGACTCACCCCATTATCAGAATGTGATTTGCCTCAGCCTCGGTTGGTTATCAGGGTGTGTATCTTTTGCGACACAAGAGGGCAGGTGTGGTTGGTTGGTTTACTGGCCAGCATTTGCACCACAATGTCGTTCGTTCTTTTCACCCTTCCACGTCGGACCATAAGCCTCGTTTAAGCTTCAGCGCTTGCCTGCAGAAACCAGCGGTTAGAAGACTTCCATCTCTCGATGCAGGAGTTATTTCTCGCACACGACACCGCATAGTATAAGTAAGGCGTTGAGACTCCGTCGCCGCAGTACCTACCAGGCTATAGCGCTAGTGTCCCTAGCTTATTTAGCGGCTATAGCTTGCGGTAATTCTGGAAACACACACACACAAAAAAAAAAAACTGGTGTAGCTGGCACTAGTGGTGCAAGGCTGGAGAAACAGCAGAGCCGGCGGCGCCTCTTCGTCGCAGAAACGGCTGTTATACCTCGAATGGATTTTCGAACTTCCCGCTGAAAGTTTTCCATGACTGCCAGGCCCAGATCGTTTCTTCCGCAGCCTTTCACATGTCTTCCAAAGTGGACCACGTTAGCCCGCGCTAGAACCGGCGGCAACCGGGTTCGCGAACTAGCGTCTGTGTAGCGCGAGCTGTCATGTGCACGCACGCACGTGAACTCGCGAAGAGGAGAGCAAGCGAGAGATCACGCCACGAATGGTGCGCAGGGTGTTCTGAAAGGTCGAGCTGGACGACGCCGGGTGCTCCTCACGAGGCGCACGCTTATGTGCGCTCGGTATTTTTTTCTCGGTATTTGTTTTGCGAACGCCATCAGCGGATCAAGTTCAAGCGTAAGCAGCTCTGCTGCTAGAAACCGGTTGCATCGAACTTTGTTGCATTTAACGTAGACCTTTCTGCTCCGAGCGAATAATTGAGGTGTGGTCTCCCGGCAGCTTGTTAGTCGAAAGCACCTTTCTCGGGTACCTTTATTTGCTAACACGTTTTTTAAAAGGCGGGATTAACCAATGTGCCAATTGGAGATCACGTTGGAGGTCGTTTTAGTAATTTTACAGAATGAATGTACCGAAATGTCAACATATGCTTGGAGCGAATCAGTAAATGCAGTGGTTAACAACAATAACACAGTTGGCGCCGCGGAAAAATGTTTGTTAAAATTTAAGAAGCGAGTCGATGCAGGATGCCTGCAGTTGTGCAAAGCGGAGCTAAATGCGACCATACAACCAAACATCAGACATTATGCAAACATCGGGGTTATCAACGTGCGTGATGGCATGTTAACGTTTCGGTGCTAATGGCAATGGAGCTGTACTTATAACGGCAAGTTCTTGCACAGAACTGCCGAACATTTAGGCAACCCAAAGTTATTTCTGAGAGCTCTCTTCCAGACGCGAGAAAAGCTTCCTGAATTCTCCATCTTGGCAGAAAGCGCTTTTATATGATTGAGAGAGAGAGAGAGAGAGAGAGAGAGATAGAGAGAGAGAGAGAGAGAGAGAGAGAGAGAGAGAGAGAGAGAGAGAGAGAGAGAGAGAGAGAGAGAGAGAGAGAGAGAGAGAGAGAATAAACATCTCTAAAGCAGTCTATTTCTAGAGACTGCTTTATTAGGACTTCATTAGGACTTTATTAGTTCGAAATGTAGCTCTACCTTCGGTATTATTGCCCCTTAGAGTCTACAAGCATGACAAGCCACATTACTTTTTATTGCGTTTGTCGTTGTGCAGTTTTTCCCTCCTCCATCCTGTACTGTATATCGTCACTTCTCTAGTGTGTGATTTGTTTGTGATCTTCTGTGTGATTTGTGATCTGTTGTTTTGTGTGAATTCCCCCTGACCCACATCAAGTGACTAGCATAATTACTGACTTCCATTCAGGGACACCGAGAACAAATTTGTGTTTGCAGTGTATTGTGTGTGGTCTACTTGACTCCATAAACTTTGCAAGAGCTCCCCGGAAGAGCTCACCTCACCGAACTGGGCAGTGAGTTTGAGACTTTTGAAATGTCTTCTACGAACAGTACCTTACGTGAGAAAGAGTACCCGGCGCTCCTATAAGGCGTCAACTTCTCCTATTTTTTCACCATGTAATAAAGAAAGAAGAACATCTTTAATTTCGAGCTTAATGGTGCAGGATGGTGAGAGCACCGGTGGGGCGCATAAGCTAGTCCGGGATGCCCTGGTCCTTGCTGGCTGCTCGTACCCTCTCTATCAGCATGCGCTGGGTCGAGAGGATCAAGCTGTACAGCCGGTCCACCCACTGCTCGCACGTGGGACGGGGATTGGGTGTGAGGGATGGGGATTGGGCGATTGTTGGCATTTTCAGAAGAGACGGTACAGGGTGCCTGGCCAGGGGCAACAGTGGGAGGTACTACAATATTGGGTTGGGTACATAAGGTGGAAGAGGGTACAGGGGTGGGGGGATGTATGAGTTCGTTTGTAGCCGGCGGAGTGTGGTCGCTTCGGCTCTGGAAAGGTGGGAGGGGGTAGAGCTTGGAGGGAACCGTTGGGTCTGACGTGAGAGAGGATGTCCACGTAGCTATCCAGTGTGTGTGGGGGGGATCTTCTCCGTGTCTTGGCTCTCTTCATAAATGAACCGGAGGTTGTGTACTCGAGCAGCGGCGTGTGCCGCCTCATTTCCGTTGAGGGACTCGTGTAATGGGCCCCAAACGATATAGATGTCGGGAAGCTGCAAGATAGTATTAAGGACTTTGAGGGCGAAGGGTGATATGCGGCCGAGCTGGTAGTTGCGGCATGCTACTTGCGAGTTTGTAATGACTGTGATGCATCCGCTGTTTGTTGGGGCTGCTAGGGCGATGGCGATTTCCTTAGCGGCGTTTGTAGAAGGAAGGAACTTTTATTGTCACACAGAGCGCGTTAAGCGCCCGATGGGGTGGCTCCCTCTTCACGGGTTCTATATGCATCCAGGGCCGCCTGGCCCCTGTGGATCAGTCGGAGCTGGTCTTCCAGGGCGGGGCTGGATAGCAAGATCTCCCATCGCTCGTCAACGGTGAGGATACTAGGGGGATTACTTATGGGTATAGGTGGGGGGCGATCTTTGGAGAAATTGCACTCTCCTATGACGTGCTGGAGAGTGCCTAGTACATTGCAGTGAGGGCATCTGTTCTCGTAGATTTCAGGGTACATTTTATTCTGGAGGCAGGGGTGAGGAAAGAAGCCTGCCTGTATTTGCCTGTATATCGCTTGTTCTGCTCTAGTCAAGGAGTGGTGGGGGTGTGGGAATGTCTTCCCACCGTCCCTGTAATATTTGACTATAGCTGTGCTATAACCGTGACTGCGTGGGCGGGTTTGCGGGTGTAGCATGTGGCGTCCATGCAGCGCGTAGTTGGGTTCCCTGCGCGCTTCTTCGTAACCGCATTGACCCGTGCTTTGCAGCGTGCTTTGCTGTAAAGGGGGTTTATAATTTATGATTTATGATTGACTCTGAATATTTTAACGCGATCAACTCATGTTAAACACCCGGAGGCAATTAACAAACGTTACTTTCAATCAGACCAAGTATCCAGTCCGATTGGAGAATTCACAAATTTTAGTGAAGTAGAGGGCCCTATAATAGGTGAGGCAACCTTACCCCTATCACATAGCACGTGGTTCAAGTCCTCGTGTACGCGGTATAGAGCCGACAGAACGTCCCTTTTAGTGTCCTTGGGTCTTCCGCTGTCTAGAGGCCTAACTCTCAGTGACGTGCTAGGCCCTTGGACGAACTCTAAACGAGCATCTCGAGCGACAAAAGCTCTACTGTCTTTCCTGCGAAGCACAGGACTTGATCAGACTTTTTAAACAGGACTCTCTTAATGAGCGCGTCATCTTCATCACAGTCATTATCATCACCTCTTCATCGATTTCATTTTTTTATACATCTGGTGTAGCAAGCTAGGCGCCTTGGCCAGGCTAACCTCACCAGTATCATTAAAGACTATTCTCTCTCTCTCTCTTACCCCTATAGTTGTTTAAGTATAGGCTGAGCGGCTTCAACGCGATCATAAACCGAACATGGGCGGCTGTTTTGGCCTTACAAAGCACCTTAAAATGCAGTAGAGGATGTCTTCATTGGCACCCTTTTTGTTCATTTCAAAACGCAGGGGACGGATTCTTTGCTTTGGTTGGCAGAAAGAAAATAGCGAAAAACTATCGAGACTCGAAATGAAATTTGCGAAAGGTCACATGGCTGCTATAGCCAGGCGAGATCACGTCACAAGACTGAGAGTCAGTGGTTGATCTTTAGGAATGCGTGAGCGCCACCCATCTCTCTTGGCAACATGAAGAGAGAGAGAGAAAAAAAGCTTTTATTAAATATATGCACGCAGGCCCGCTTAGTCTTCACGCTGCGTACATCAGGCAGCGGCTTGAAAACGTCACCAGAGGTCCTCTTGAATGTGAGGACTAAGCGGGCCTGCGTGCCTATATTTAACAAAAGCTTTCCTCTCTCTCTCTCTCTCTCTCTCTCTCTCTCTCTCTCTCTTCATGTTGCCGAGAGGGAAGGGTGGCGGTCACGAATTCCTAGCTCCGACCGGTGGCGCACGCACTGCGCCGGCTCTAAAATCCGCAACAAATCGCCCCTCGCCGGCCATGCCAATTGTACTTCGCGTTCTAATCGTTTCAGCGGTCATGGTTGCTCGCTTTAGGACAGGTAGCGGCATCGGCTACCTGTCGTTTCTTGTGTTGAACGCCAGTATAATAATTTAGTCTGCTTCGTTCCAATTCCGTCCTGTTTCGACGCCTACTCGGCCCTTCACTCGTTGAACTCCGTTTCACACTGCCTACAAGCGTTGAGACCAGGGATGTCAGTTTCTCGAAGAGATACCCGCAATTATTTGAGTCACATAGCCCAAAATTAGCCTATTTTCCACTAACGAAAATAGCCCAAATAGCCAAATCGGAAAAAGTTCACACAGTTTATTTGAAACGTTTATCCAGATGTCTGTTGCTAGTAGTTGGATATTTTTACAGAATGCAAGCAAGTTATAAAACGGAGGATCATTCGTTTCGAACAAAAACAGCTGAGCTTGACTACGTCGCGATGGAGGTCAGCAGCTCCAAAACGATCTTTGATGGTGTGAAGTCTTTACAACAGTAGCTGTTTCTCGTTGGTCCAAATTTTACACGCGGGTTGTTCGCCAACGTATCTAGGAACTTCTCTTGAGCAAATGGGCTTTCGTTAGAGTTACTTGACTCAAGCTCATTCCACCGCAGCATTTCAAACTGGCAGAGTGAGCAGTGAAATGGTTAGTTCCGACAGCAGCGGAAGCATTTGAACAGCAGTACTGTACGTTATTGGCACCCAGGGCGTTCTTCGAAAAAATGTTGACGGAGTCGTCAAGGAGGACATCAAGCCTGCATTGCAGTAAGCTGTATTCTGACACCATTTCATAAATATTTTATTTGATTGGTTGCAGGGCTTGACGCGCCGACGCAACGCAGGCGATGAGGCGCGCCGTAGTGGAAGGCTCCGGATGAATTTTGACCACGTGGGGATCTTAACGTGCGCCGAAATCTCGCACACACGGGCGTTTTTGTTTGTTGCCTCCATCAGAAAAGCGGCCGCTGCGGCCGGGAATCGAACCCGCGAACTCGTGCTCAGCAGCGCAACGCCTTAGCCACTGAGCTACCGTGGCGGGCATAAATATTTGAGGCCGGAATAAACTTCCCGAAAGCCTTGAACAGAGCATCGAAAGAGAATTCACTTATGTTGTTGCAATGAAAAAGTTGGAGGTCGCTTGACGGTTTAAGATTGGATTGGAAGGCGCTTCACGGCGCTTTTCACACCTGCGATAATAAATGAACGGCAGTGGTCAAGAATGACGGTCTTCTTCTACTCACTAGGGGAAGACCTTCCCTAGGCGTCACAGAAAACACTTCCCGGTTGGCAGGCTCAGACATGCATTGAGTGGCTCTGCTTATGCACTCTCGAAACGGCCCAGAAATAGCCAAATAGCCAACCAACAATTTTGTCCGCCAACCACAAGAACGAGTAGTCCAATTTGGCTGTTGATATAGCCCAACCTTGCAATTCTGGTCGAGACCAGAGTTCGGCTGACTCACTCATGAGTCCACTCACTCTGACTCACTTGGACTCAAGTTTACGCGTGAGTTTGAGTTTGAGTAAGCGCGAGGCTAGTGTGGCATGGTGAGTTTGAGCTTGAGTGAGATTGGGCCGAATGAGCCCGACTGAGTTTGAACTCGACTGAGTTTGAGTACGCCTGAAAGCGAATGAGTTCTGAGTGCATTCTGAGTTCTGAGTTCATTTTGAGTTTTGAGTACAGTTGATTTCTGAGCTCATTTTGATTTTTGAGTCCATTTGGAGTTCTGAGTACAAAGTGAGTTTAGAGTTTGAGTAAGTTTGAGTTGTGAGCTCATTTTGAGTTCTGAGTACATTTTGAGTTTTGAGTCCATTTGTAGTGCTGAGTAGGCATGAGTAATCCCAACTACATTTTGAGTTTTGAGTAGATATGAGTTCTATGTTCATTTTGAGTTCTGGATACATTTTATTGTTAAGACCGAGGGAGTTTTGAGTTCATTTGAGTTATGAGTTCGTTACGAGTTTCGAGCTCGAGTGGGTTCCGAGTTTTGCGCTCACTGGAGTTTAGGTTTGGAGCGCAGATGTGCTGCTCAGCAATGAGTGTGAGTTTGAGTGAGTGGTGATTTCAAAATAAATTTGTGAGTGAGTTTGAGTGAGCCTCGCCAACTTTGCCGAGGTATGGTCGAGACATCTTGTGACGAGCGCGTTGGCAGAGGAGGGGGTGAGCCGTGCTTCTACTTGAAAGTACCCTAGCAACTGAACATGGTCGGCAGTGGTGTGAGCGCGGCGATGCGTGTTTCCGTCTCCAAAACGCTGTACTGCAAAAACTTCCGGTGACGTCACACAAAAATAAAAAACAAAAAACAAATAAGCAGAAGCCGCCTATGCAGTAAGTAGTAATAAGGATAATCATAAAAAGTAAAAATATTGCTGTGGGTGTAAGCATTTGCATCGAAACGTTTCACGCATTAACGAAAGTGGGGCGGATGCGCCACGAACGCCTACTAGTGGCAGAAAGCACCCGTAAAAAAAAAAAACAATGGCGTCTTGTGATGTGTGCGATTTGTCATGGAGTTGTATACTCTAAGAAACTCTATGCGATTTGTCCACGAAGTTTGTGTAGGAACTGTTACGAATGTAGTGCATCGTAAGGCTCTAAAGTCGTCTGCGCAGCGCGATCATCGTACAGGAGGCTAGCGCGCTGCTTGTGTTTACATTCTCGAGTGACAATGGTTGTGATGGTTTTGATTGCATTCTTTTTCAGCAGTATGCCAAGCTTTTCACATGGACCATTTCAGTGCGGTTGCTTGCCCCGAGGCCCGTCGCCGAAGTTGTAATTATCGATGTAATTATTAAGAGTATTTACTAATTAACAGTGAGTGGTAGCGGTATGGTAAAAATGCACACAGACTGCCTTCACTGCGAGTTGTGAGCCGGGAACGCTGTTTGGCGTTCTGCCTGGACAGAACAATATAAGCAAGGGCTTTCTCGAAATCCCCGTCACCTTATCTACGCTTGATAAAGAGCGCATCCTGCACCTGTAGTAACTATGTTTAGTCAAGTTCACGAACAAAAACACAGCCACCGAAAAAGTTGTAGTTCTGGGTATTGTATTTCTGAAATGCAAGGGCGGAAAGTACATTGCACGATTTCTTTTCTTTCTCAGCCAGCTAACAAACGATGATATAATCGCAGGAACAATACTGCAGCATCTGAGTTGGGACCATTTTTGCAGGGGCCGTGCTCACATTTCTCGAAATTTCTATTTTCCCAGAACGCGTATGTGTCAAAATTGGAAGGTTAGCAGCAAAAGTAGATAAAGAGAGCATTAAAATTAAACTGCACCTGTTGACTGTCATTTGCGAACGGTTTTGTTTATTGTCCGTACCATCTAACAGTGGTTCAGAGACCAGAGTCACGTCACTTTGTTGGTACAGTGTAGGGTATGGGGCATCTCCTAGCACCATTCCCTAGTAGGCTGCATTGCAGGTGCTTAAAATATAAATTATAGACTACATCTGAGAATGTAATTCCCAAAACCTGTGTCATCGAAATCATGCAGGTGCCATTGATAAAACTTTTTTCATTTATTCTCTACAGCTCCAATGCCACTATCTACCACCAGCTCAGCTCCAATTTCTAAAGTTTCAGTAACTGGCGACAGTGCCAGGGTTTCAGTAAACTACTTATGTACTTTATTGCCGCTTTCCAGTTTTCGCTACAATTTGCGTAGACTTTTTGTCCCATTATTTGCAATTTTTTTAGGTGAAGATGTGCGCTAGCAGTCCCTTTTTCTTATATTGATTTGATCAATCGTGTGGGGACACAAACAAAAAAAAAATGGCACTTTCCAGCCACCTCATTGCATAGAGGTGATTTTGTGTACA
The DNA here is from genome assembly GCF_048455015.1 of Haemaphysalis longicornis. Classification (NCBI taxonomy): domain Eukaryota; kingdom Metazoa; phylum Arthropoda; class Arachnida; order Ixodida; family Ixodidae; genus Haemaphysalis; species Haemaphysalis longicornis. The sequence continues at coordinate 114,542,680 of NW_027526204.1, forward strand.
AGCTGGGTCAACTTTTCAAGTGTAGTCACACGCCAGGAGCATCTTCTAGTGGTAACTAGAGCCGAACACCAAGCTTGTACCTATTTTCTCAATAGGTGCCCGGGACCACCAAGGCACACGAATTCACATGGTGACTTCCACAGCTACGCTGCACATACTCTACTCAGTAACCGCCTGTGGTAGGACATGCCGCCAGACTCTTCCTCCCTTCGGCAATGCGGTGTTGTAGAAGGCCGGCGCCCCACCAGATTGACAAAGGTCAGAAGCTCTGCGCAAGGGTAAAGGCAGCTTTTCAGGCGTGAGTTATCCTTTCAAAAGTCCGCACTCGACCAGGGACACCTGTACCCATTAAAGGAACCAGTGGGTGTCCGGCGGTGCGCAGATTCGAACCCAGTATTTCCCCCATATGAGGCGAGTGCAGTACCTGTTGAAGAACCGCGGCGGGGACCGCGGGACGTGGGTGATTCGTTTTAATGGCGGATGGAACTGTACAATGACGATGATAGTTGAAGGCAGCTGCGAATAGCCACCTCTTCCTCTTGTAATATTTTTAACATCCTCCCGGCCGGCCGATAAGTGGAGGAAGGTTCACTAAAAATTAGGAGTTAACTTTTGCAGCCAACCCCAAAAAACTATTGCCCTAGTTCACTAAACAGTCCGTTGTAATCAGAACCGACGTCATCTCCGTGTAAGCTGCACATTGATAGTTCATTCTTCTGCTTCCACGTATGTTTCCACCTTCTGTGGCACATGCGTTTTGTGGAGTTGGACCAGCGCACGCGGCTTGTCTTTACCGTGGTCTGTCCTGGATGACCTGGCAGTGTTCGTGCACGCTTCGTGTGGCATGAGCGTCCGATCGTTTGTCATGTCGAGGAATTCAAGCGCTGCCTGGCTCTTTCCATGCGTAGAACGATGCTCCTTCGTGAGGCTGCTCTTTTCTTTCTCGTTGTACCGATCAGTCGGCATTTGGTAACGTGCTTTGATGAAACCATGTTTGGGGAAGTTGCGCGTTCACATCGTAGGCCGTTCCAGTTTGGCCGTTTTCGCGGCATTCGTTTGGACATAGGGGTATTCAGGTCTTTCTCACGCTCTACCATGGTAAACGAAATTCTTCCTGAAGCCGTGCTGCTGTGACGGCATCTATCAGGCGTCTCCATGGGTGAGCCAGAGTTCCTTCTGTGGTTTCGATAGCTCTGCAGTGCTTCTGAACCTGTGGTTTGTGTGGTCCTTCATTAGGCCGCTTCTTGGGCATTGACCTTGTTGTCTTGTCACTAAAACTTTGCACACCAGACGGCTCGGCCGGCTCCTGCTCAGCGTTCTCATTGATCCGATTATTCGTCATTTTTGTGGTCGGTAAGCTAGCCATTTTATCTTTGGGGTCGCCGTCGTCTGAGCGGACAATGCCAACAGGTGCCTCCACTTGGCTATTCCATGAACTAATCTCTTTCTTGAAGGAAACAGCTTTTTCACTGATTTCTGGCTTATGATGAGGTTCTTTCAGAGGCGTCGTCAAATTTCTGTTATCGTTCAGAAGGTGACTGTTCTCCAAAGTCGATGCGTTGACGTTTACGATACAATCCTGCTTTTTCAGGGCTGTTGTAACAAAGTCATCGGTACAATACTTTTCCAATTCCGGGAACAATCGCTCCATTCTAAATTTCGTCAATAGGATAAGATCTTGGAATTCATAGGCGGCTTCATATTCTTTTTCTAAATCACCCAGTTCGACGAGCTGTTCAATTTCACTGTCCAGTTTCTTTAGTATTTGATATTTTTCCATCAGGCTCTTCTTGAGGAAAATTAGCTTACCGATTGATGGCGTCTCGGCATTCATCCGTGATTTTATGTCGTTGATCAGTGTGGTGGCGTCGTTCCGGATTAGGTTTCTTCGTTCGGACAGAGCCTCCATGTCGATGCTCGGCGTCGTTAATATCTGTAGGTCGCCGAGAAGAGTCATGGTAGGCGAGAAACCGAAGCCATTGATTTCGTTGGTCCCCGTAGGCGTCCGTTCGGTAGCGTTGGTGAGGGCGCCTGGTCGTTAGGTGTCTGGTGAGCCCTCAATGAATCCGTTGGTAGTTACGTCCGCCTGCGAGCCGTGGTCAGCGGTCACCGTTCAGTCCCATCGCAGCCGTGTCACTCGCGTCATCGTTGATGGCGGTCCGCACACTTCGTTCTCCAACTGTGTAGATCTTCCCATCCTGGTCACGGCACCATTTTGTTGAAGAACCGAGGCGGGGACCGCGGGACGTGGGTGATTCGTTTTAATGGCGGATGGAACTGTACAATGACGATGATAGTTGAAGGCAGCTGCGAATAGCCACCTCTTCCTATTGTAATATTTTTAACAGTACCTCTGAGCCATCGCTGATGAGGCATAGCCACATTACGTTTCTGCAGGGCACTGCAGAAAAGTTGTGTCCACGTAATCCAGGAACACATTGACCGCCAGACTCGTAGGGTTTTCTGCAGAGGGTTTTCTGACACCAGTGCTTAAGGCAGTAGCAGACTGCCTCCGTATCAAGTTTAAAAGTCAAAACGAATGTGCAAAGGCCCGATGAAAACAATGTGAAAGTGATGCCTTATCTTCATAAGCCGTCGCACAACATAAAGAAAATTATTTCATGGCGCAGTGTTCAAGTAGTGTTTTCCGCACCATGAAAGCTGTCCAGGCTGTGCACGCTTATTGAAAACGCCAATACTGGGAGAGCTGGCAAAGGCGATGGCGGAGGTGTGGGTCCTATACAAAAATTACACTGTTGTGTTCATGAGAAGCACCAACTTCACAGTCTCAAGGCCTGGAATGTTCTCTCACCGCGGCTTCATGGCTGTAAACAAGAGGTGTGCTTGAGAAGCAGCGGCTTTACAGCCAGAGGGCCTCAGATGAATCCATTCCAGCGTACTACATAAGTCTGCAATTCTTGCCGTAGCCTTCTAGTCAGAAGCAACAGCCCACCTCTGCAAAGGAGCAACATTAGCACCTCGAAGGACTGACATCAAACCATTGCAACCTGCTGGGCAACTGGTTCCTATTCTAACTGCAGCTGTACAGCCAGAATATTCTTGAAATGCAGCAACATGAAGCGCTAAGGTCCTGAACTATTCTGATATGCTGCATCATTTTCTATTCTTACCGCAGCTGCATAATCAGATGCAACTGTGCATGCTTGAAAATCAGTGACACAGCACTCTAAAGCCCCTCCAACTCGTCATAGTTGCTAGAACAATAATAACTTCCAAGTGTATGGAAGAGGTGTTGAATCTAAACAAACTAAAGATTTACCGGAAGTCTCTGAAAAAATTGTCCCACTTGGTAGAATAATGGCTCTGTCGTTGTAAGGGGACGCTGGACACCTGACTGTTTGCCAATAGACTTTGTAAACTCCTTTGGAAAAAATTATGCTCTACTGTTAAACTGCACAAGCACCAAAATGTAATCATGAAACTCCAGCCATCACTATGAAGCACAATTTCAAAAGCACATTTTTATTGCTCACGAAGGTCATTCTACAAACTCTGAAGAAAAATAAAGGAAAGATAAATTGCTGGGTTCATTCCTCAGAAATGCACTGCACAATTCCAAAATAACTGTAATAGCTGACGATACTTCAGACAGAATCCAACACTGCCAACAAAATAACGGCAATTTGAGATCAGTACACCCTTATTCGGCCGCTTTGATGCCACCTTCATTAGCAACGGGAACAACGAACCAGCAGCGTAGCAGGCATAATAAAACACTGCGTGTGTGTGGATTTTTAAAATCAATTTATCAAAAACACGTGAAGTAATGCCGCGGGGCCACATACTTTCAGATTTCTGCAATGACGTGGTCGAAATCCAGCAATGTCTTTGGTTCCTTTTTCATAACTTGCAAAGAATACTACTGTAGTGTCCTATGTAGTGGCTGTCATCCCGTACTCGAGAAACACAGCCGCGTGTAGAAATTGCGGCGCACAAAACTGACAACTGTCTACCTCCGTAGCCCGCGGTTGAACCTGCTTCACGTGTGGCCACCTCGAGGTCACTTTCAACAGTACTGTCGAAGTTTGCGTCACGGGCGTGAAAGAGGCTGGCCGCCGAATTGTTCCAGAGGAAGACGCTGAGAGTGTCACGGACATTCTTACTGTTCACACTGATAATTAAGCGTACGGGTGTCTACTTTGACGTCGGGGTTCAACCTGTTTCTCTGGCATCACCCCGGCGCATCATTAAATTTTTAGTGGACACTGGCTCAGCTGTATCGATAATGGGAGAACAAAGCTTTCAAAACCTATTCAGAGACCAAGTTGAGCTGAAGAAATCGCAACCAACATTACTGGATTTTTCACGTCGAAAAATTCCTGTGCGTGGACAGTTCCCTGCCCTCACTGTGCACAAATCGGAAGCAGCTGTAGTGACCTTCCACATTACCCAAGGTGGAACATCACTTCTGGGTATTGATGCCGTACAAGCTTTTGGTCTCCAGATTGTGGGCACAGAATTACACTGCCTTACTATGGCCAAACATTGACACAAACCAAGTAAAACGTTTACACAAGGCCCCAAAATGCATCCACAGCACTCAAACAAGTTGTCACCGCCCACCACGAAACCACGCGAGTCTGAAAAAATAGTGTCTCTGGTGACGTCTGTACATCAAGATGAACTGAGACAAGCGACAGTGGAGGATAACTCTCTCCGAGAAGTTTCCCGTTACGTGCAGACATCGTGGCCGCCCCGCAAGAATCGAGCACCTAAGCCGACTCCACACTATGAATTCCGAAAGGTGTTGGCAGTTGTTGAGGGCATACTCTTCCGTACTAAGCGCATCGTAGTTCCTGTCAAGCTCACAGCGACTTTTGTCCAGCTGGCACACAAATCCCACCCTCGTATCGTGAAAACCAAACAATGCCTACGAGAGAAGTATGATGGCCAGGGTTAGGCAAACATGATGAAACAGCTATCCGCAGTTCTATTTGTCAGCACGCGGAAAAAAGTGCCAAGATCTCACCCACACCACTTCAGCCAATTCCTCTTCCTGACAAACCTTGGGACAAGATAGCTATTGACGTTGTTGCTCCTTTTCAGCGTGCACCTGGAGACTACCGATTTGCCATTTCAGTAGTTGATTATTTTTCAAAATGGCCAGAAGTGGCTTTTTTGCACTGACGTTACCACTCACACGGTGACGAAGTTGCTTCTAGCACTCTTCGTACGTGAGGGTTACCCTACTGAAATAGTGTCTGTTCACAGTCGACTTCACATCAAGGAAATTTCAGTCCTTCCTTGAAGACCGTGAAATCAACCACATCTTTTCTGCCGTGTACAACCCACAGGCAAGTGGTCTCGTGGAGATTTGATCGTGTACTGAAGTCATACATTCAACTGGCTCTGCTGGAGCAGCGTCCAGTGAAGGAAACTGTGACTGAGTACTTGGGAGTATACAGAGCCACCCCTCGCAGCACCACCGGTCTCTCCCCCGGCCGTTCTTCTACATGGCCGACACATGAGAACTTCTTTGGACGTCATTGGTCAGCTGACAGCTCACTTCAGCACAAATCCTTCACAGGAGATCAGTCCGCTCGGAAAAAGAGTCGCAGAGTGGGAACGAAAAAGTAAGGCATACGCTGAACAACACCGAGCTGCAAGAGTCCCCTAGTTCCAAGTTGGCACCTACATACGAGTGAAGAAACCAGTTCCTGGACCAGTTCCTGGCTCCAAGTTATGGACCACTATTCAAGATCCTCAAAAAAATTGGCCGCTGGTCCTTCTATCTGGAAGACGGTTGAACTTGGAATGCTTCACAGCTATCAGCGGTACCAAAAGAGGCATCACCAGGGCAAGAAACTAAGGACAACTCTTGCACGTACAACATGCCCCCGTTGACGGACTACCAAAGTAGAGCTGCACCATCGAAGACTTGGATCACTGCACCTGGGGGTCCGCCACAAACACAATCTGCGAGTTCATCCGCAGATCAACCTGAGTCTTCACGCGCTGTACCACCACATGTTCCACCGAGCCCATCACAGCCGCAATGTTTGCAGCTACAAAGTCTGGCTCCAGGCTCTGGCACTGAGGAGTGCAGTGTACCGGTAGAGGGAAACGGACTCAATGCCAGGGCCACCACCTGACCGGCCCAGGAGAAATCGCAGACCTCCAGTGCACTTCCAAGATTACGTGCAGTGATTCGACAGCTGTCATTGCTCATACAGACAGTGACTGTATTGGTGATTTCTGCGCACAAACGGTGACCGTATTGGTGATTTGTGCAGACAGGACTGTCTAGTCTAATGATTGTTTGTTCTCCGGGAGGGAAAGATGTAGTGGCCCGCAGAAGCACCAGGTGCCGCCATATTATCCGTCGATGCCAACATGTGGTACCACCTCTGTAATATGCGTACGCACGCGCACATACACACACACACACACACACACGATGTGCAGTGCAGTGTATCTGTACAGCCGACATTACTTATGCTTACGAACCATAGTCCATAGCAGTCATGAAACACTCTATATAACGCCAGCGCATTTGATTACCTGAACAATATTCGCGCTCATTCATACTGCTTTGTTTGTAAGATACGCAGTCTCAGACGATTGTGTACAGGATAAAAACGCATCGTTGCTCCGATTGTACTACCACCCAGAGCAACCTGCGAAACCACTCCGTAAAGGATACCTTCCGTTGTCAGTAGAGTGAACTAGAATGTCAGTTGTAACACCAGCTACGTAGGCCTCACGTTTAACGTCGGGTGAGCCCATGTTCACAGCCAGAAAAAGAACCCTTGTAGCTTGTCACCACTGCTGTCGTAGAACAAAGCCACTCAAATTCCATCAGGGAGATTTTACACAGACACACAACACACCAACAACAAATAAAGCCAGGACGTTCTCGGCAGGAGATAGGTGACGACGCTACGAGTAAAAACAGCCCACCACGACTTCCTCACGTACAAATGACGATTCGGCAAGACACACACGGTGCAGACGACTTTATAGCCTTATGATGCACTACATTCGTAACAGTTCCTACACAAACTTCGTGGAGAAATCGCACACATGAGAAGACGCTTTTGTTTCTTTTTTTACGGGTGCTTTCTACCACTAGTAGCCGCTCGTGGCGCATCCGCCCCACTTTCGTTAATGCGTGAAACTTTTCAATGCAAATGCTTACACGCGCAGCAATATTTTTACTTTTTATGATTATCCTTATTACTACTTAATGCATAGACGGCTTCTGCGTATTTGTTTTTGTTTTTTTATTTTTGTGTTACGTCACCGGAAGTTTTTGCAGTACAGCGTTTTGGAGACGAACACGCTGCGGCGATACCGCAGCCAGTGCCACCGACTGCTCGGTGGACGTCACCCCTCTTCCTACGGGCTCCGTAGTTCTGTTGTTCTGCCGCTCTCTGACCGAGGATAGACGACGAAAATTTTGCCACATGCCTTCGCCACAGAATAAAATATTTTGGACCTCTTGTATTTTAAAACACCTGCCTTCACACAAAGGTGAGAAGAGGGCTCTCGCTTCCGCGATTAAGATAGGCGAGGTGAGCAAACCCCTATGACGAACGCAGAAATCACGGCCAATTACAGCGCGGCAAACAGATGCACAACGCGCCAGGGAAGGTGTTTTCGACATACTTTATCCGTTCCTGTTGGCGTGGCGTCGCTGTAGCAGCTGTGTATCACGTTCGCCAACGCTTTGCAATCGCTTTCCGCCTCGCCAGTGTTGAACGAGCCTTCACAAGTACTGCAGCGTTCCGTGTTGCATTGCTTTATGATGTGTGCTTAGTGGTCGTAAGCATGTGCCGCGTTAAATGGTTTCGTACGATTGGATTACTGAGTGCTTTGCACAAAACGCCGATTGCATAAAATCACACAAAATTCAGAAAACACATTTTGTCCTTGAAGTGCTCTGTCCACGATTGATCATGAGTAGAGGATGGTTTAAGGGCACTATTGTATGAACAAACTTTTCTTTAACCCATTACAAATAGGCTGTTGTGATTAAGCGTTACGGTGACATTTAAGCTTAACGGTGCGATGAATACAAAGGAAGGGTTTCAACGACAAATTCCGGTTCCCCATCCAGTTGGTTATAACTTGGTTTGGTTGACCTGGCGTAGGCATTTGTGTTTTGGAAATAGTCTTTATCAGGCCTATTTTTGTGTACGTCTAGCTTTCATTGCCCTCTTTCAATGGGTATCCAATTAATAGCCGAGAAAAGTCCGGCGTAGACGAGATAAGAGTATGCCAATTAGAGACAAACAATATCGTTTGGCGCGTTTGTTGCCACGCTGATCAAGAATGTCAACGGTATTTCGTTATTTGATCAAAGTGTTTTATCATCCGGCGAATGTGTAGCGCAGATACCAAAGATAAGCAAGCAAGAGGTATTTCTGGAAGTGTGTACAGGTGTCCATAAACGTGTACGACCGAAGAGCTTGTCAAAAAATAACGTAGGCATAATCTACCTCCGAAAGCTGTCGATCCTTCCGTAAAATATGGTGTTAGTCTACCTTGTGCATTGCAGTTCCAAAAAAAAAAAAAGCGCTAGAAATCTTGCTGAAAATGAGAGAATTGTCTACTAAGGCGCAGCATTCTTATGCCGTTTGTCTAGAATGCGAGTCCTTTACAGTCAAATTTTCTTGTTTTTCTGAATTCTGTTCGACCAACTGACTCCCTTCGCGCTATTATAACGACTACCGGTGGAACTTCCGCCAAACATCCATTTTTCTGGAAATGCACGCTGTTACACGGTTCGCCCCTATTCGCTATTTTTCATATTTCTTGGTTTCTCAAAATTCCGTTCGACGTCATCTCCATTTACGCTATTATAACGATTACCGGTGGAACTTCCACCAAATCTTCATTTTTCTGGAAATGCACGCTGTAACATGGTTCGCCCCTTTTCGATATTTTTTCCATTTTTCTTCTAGTTTGGTTTTTCGAAATTCCGTTCGATGCCATTTCCACTTACGCTATTACAACGATTACATACAGGAGAAACTCCAGCCAAATCTGTATTTTTGTCGAAATGCAGGGCGTTACAGAGTTTGCCACTTTTCGATATATGTTTCTATTTTCCTTATTTATTGTTTTTTTTTAAATGCCGTTCAACAAATGATCTCCATTTACCCTATTATAACGATTACGAGTGGAACTTCCGCCAAATCTGCGTTTTTGTGGAAATGCAGGGCGTACACAGTTCGCCACTTTCCGCTATTTTTTCTATTTCTGTTATTTTTTTTCCCGTTCAACCAATTACCCCTATTTACGCTAATATAAGGATTACAGGTGGAACTTCTGCCAAATATGCTTTTTTTGCGGAAATGCAGATTGTTACGCGGTGCGCCCATTTCGGCTATTTCTTTCTCTTTTTCTTATTTTTTAGTTTTTTTAAAATTGTGTTCGCCCAATCAGCGCTATTTGCGCTACTATAACGATTATAGGTGAAACTTCCGCCAAATCAGCATTTTTGTGGAAAAGCAGGACGTTGCGTTGTCCTGGATGGTGGAAGGGGGTGGGCACATGGAAAACGATGCTACGCAATAAAAAACAGGACACAGCAAGGAGTAATGACTTGAGAGTGCTCTACAATAATTTCCACAGCCTCGGGCTTAATAGGACAACGCCCTACCCACCGAGGCGGGCGACATCACATTTGGAGACCGAAAGTAGGCTATTGGAAGGCCACAGCCACCTGCTTATGATTGTACAGTGTTCCTGATATTCCTCACTAATTTCGGAAATCGAAAGACAGCAAACCTAACAGACAAACCTTTCGCTCGGGCACTTCTATTGGACTTTTGGTGGCTGGATTAGAAAGACACCCAATGATGCAGCAAAATGGCCCACGTCACCGTTTCGGCGATTACTGCATGAACATGGCATTGAAACTATGTTTATCTTCTCGCTCCCCTCAATTAATTTCATTTATTCTCCTTTCAAAGGATATCAGTATTTGATATCCGATCCTGTATCGAAAGCCCCTCCTCGATTCGGACGCGATATTTGCATCTCTGCTCTTAACTTACGCAGCCGCGAAGTTATCGTTGCCGTTCATATCCAAACCAAACAGGTTTCGCACAGAAAATTTAACCTTTGTTTTATCGCTGAACGTTTACTTCGTGCATGCGTAAGCCAACAACACATGACATTTGCGAATTGTCGACTCAGCAGAGCCGTCGCAGGTGGTGCGAACAAACTAATTAATGCTGCGCCCGAGTGCCGGCATCCGCCTTTAGAGTTTAATCAGCCACTTCACAGTATCCTGGCGATAATACCGGTTGTCTAAATGAAAGGGGTTCGTTTTGCTTTGTGCCGTTTTTAATATCTTCGCTGGTGTCCGTTGCAGCTGTCCTACCTTCGCGGTCACACCGCATTTCGTAATGAGAAAATCCTGCCTACGATGCTCGCTGATATAAAGCGCTTGCACTGACGAGCCTCGTCAGCGCATAGCACACAAGATTGGTGTACCGCCACATAAGGTCTCCGCGCACAGGCGACAACAGGCCCCCGAAGGTAAGGTGTGCCTATACAATGCACCAGAGTACCCTCTACTTTTCATTTCCCTGCTGAACGCGAGCGCCCCGGTTGGCTCCTGACTGCGGCAACCGTCTTTTTTTTAGGGGAAGCTGTATGGGGATAGGGTCCCGTACAATTTGCGCGTCCGTGGGCAAAAACTCTGAGCAGTATTCTAGGAAAAGCAGGCATTGTTATCGGGTTGCGCATTATCCGTCAGCAGGTTTAGACAGCTGTCAGCGTTACGCGTGCTCCGCAAAGATGGATGGGGTTCGTCCTAGGAAACAGAGGCCAGTTGCCATCGAGCTTCTAGTTGGTAGTGTAGGTGCAACTAGGTAAGAATATATAGTTCATACCACAAGCTACGTGCAGCCCTGTGGAGGCTAGATTGCTGTCAACAGCCCGCCCACTGAGGGCGCCTAACTCACCATGGAGGGGGCTTTGAAAGGACTCTCCCCTCTAGTCAGGTGGAACGGCAAGGCCCCTGCGCCTCTTGTCGCTTCCTTCGTGTTGAGTTTGGCGCCCTCAGTGGGCGGACTGTTGACAACATTGTTGCCTCCACAGTGCTGCACGTAGCCTGTGGTATGAACTATAGTTGTTGGTCAGTGTAGAGTATCTGTTGCGATCAGGAGGCCATGCAAATAAAAACCTTGATGTTTATTCAATGTTTTTATATCTAGAGTTTGCGGCCCGGCAGAGGCTGGTGGCACTTGGGATGAATGCCACCAGGCGGGTGTAGCAGCCATCATGGAGCGAAATTCCGCTATAATTGGCCTTCGAGATGGACTCTTTCCTTCGTCCACACGTCGTAAAATGGGGGCCACTTGTGTGTGTTTGAGGATGTTTCGGTTAATGGAGGTTGTGCGGGTTCGGGTGGGGCTTGGTTGGTTTGGTTGGTCGTTGTGTTCTGTGAGTACGGTCCCCCTACACCCCGCTCTCACCGAGTGAGAGTTTAGGCGGAGTAGTCGGTTGTGACGGTTTGTTGTTATAATTTCTTCCATGATATGGAGACTAGGGGAGAGACTTCGTTGTGCTGGCGCTACATGGCGTTCCTAAAGAAAGTTTTGTTGCTTCCTGGATAATGTGTTCAGCCTATTTTCCAGGGTATTGGCGAGGCTCGTTTAGGGTGTTCGATATCCCATGCTCGTGGAAATAGGGGCGTCTTTGGGGCGGAGTAAGTATGTCGTCTTGAGTCATTCATTTCTATTGGACATTCCTCTCCTGCTGAGGAAGGTTTGCTCCCACTTCCGGATGATTTGATTTGCAGCGTTGAGTCCTGCTTTTACACCCGTTATGTACGGTCCCAGAATTTTCATGGAGGGCTTGGTGTATATGTCGATTTTTTCATGGGTGAATTATGAGGCCGGACCTCTATCGAGGATTTTGCACTATACAGCTCCGACTTCTCTGCGGAGCATTCTAGTCCGATGTTGTAGGCTGCTTTTGCTACTGCGTTCAGTTCTAATTGCAGGGTGTCTTGGATGCCGCTTGTGTTTTGCTATTCATCCAAGAGGTTATATAGTCTGCATAGAGAGAGGGTTTTATGCCTTAAAGCGTGCATAGTTTTCTGTGGGCCTTGAGCATGGTAAGATTGAGCATGCAGTGATGGTGAAAGTGCTGACCCTTGAGGTATGCCTCTTCGGGGGTGGGAGTAGTGAGTGGTGGAATGATCGCCAATGCCGATGGCGAGCTGCCTTTACAGGACTAAGTTTTTTACATAGTTGTACACTCTTCCCCTTTCCGCCCTCCCCTCGAGCAGCGTGCGGAAAAGGGCCACGGTGCAAGAAATAGTTGAGAGCTGTTGACCCTGCGCAGGGCGAGGTGACTATGCATTTTGTTTGGCGTTCCGGCGCTTTTCGCTCGCGCTGGTAGATGACACTAGTGTATGGGGTCCAAACACGATGCTGCAAGTTGTGCACTCTTAAAAAAAAGGCCGTGACACTAACGGAACACTAATCAGTTACTTGTCACAGTACACACTATAGGTACTTAGTGCTTTTACCAACTTTTTACTTTTACTTAGTGTTTTTACTGACCATAGCCTAGTTAAAAGCTACGCGTGACAATGCGGATCGGCTGAGCATGCAGCACGACATAGACAAATTCAACAAGCACGTATCTCACTTAACAAGAAATAAATTGAGCAAGGAAACCAACGGCATGCACAAGAGCGAGTATAACTTAGTTACTTAAGAATACATCGGCTCTTAGTTTTAACGCCATCACTGGAAACCCCTCTGACAGAGTCGGTAGGGTTGTCGAAAAAATCAAATATATAAGCGGTAATTTTAGAATTATGCAGTGTAATGTGAGCTATACAAGTAGCATGTGGATTTGCAAAAACTTTTTAATCGGGATTCGGATTGGGAAAAGTGCTGTAGGCATTATACTCAATAATTCAAAGAATTTTGTTACTATCAGTGAATGTTAGTTACAAACAAGAAGCATTACTAAGTGCACGGTCTAGACCACTAACGATACCACTTAGGTTCAATACTTAGTGGCAGGACCTACGTACCGTTATGGGGATAGTAAAGTTCGTGAGGAATTAGTAAATACAACAGGTTACTATTTTTACTAGCCTTTTTATTAAGAGTGCACTCTTAAAAAAAGGTTGTGAGGTTGTGGCATTCACTAACGGAACACTAACAAGTTACTTGTCCCGGTATACACTAGGTACTTAGTAACTGGAGGTTGCAAATGCAGCACTTCACTCGGTTACAACTCAAGAACGGCACCACCTCATGTAGTGTATCACTCCGCCAAAGCGCCGGAAAGGGGTTTGCTATGAATGCGTGATATCGTCTGCCTTGTCTCACGCCGTTTGTTTGCCGTCACTGGATTCGTTTATAAGCATATTAAGTCTTAAAAATGACGGGATCGGCTCACACCATGTTCAAAATATTCCCAGTAACGCCCTACTTGCGCCGCGCGGAGAAACATCGATGATAAGGCAAAGCGGCAACTTCCGGTGCCGTTCTTAAGTTGCCACCGAGTATAGTCATGGTTACTAACTGAAGCAGGCAGTAAGCACCACTACCTTCACCAGTAGAGCCCTAGCGACCACACCCTTCTAAGCTGCGTGCGTTTAATAACTAACCATGCATAACGTGGTCATAAGAACAATTTTGAATCTAGTGTATAATAATACTTCCTACACTCAGTTAATTTTCTAACCATGTAGTTGCTAGTGGCAGAGCCTACGTACCGTACCGCGGGGTAGTAACGTTCGGAAGGAGTTAGTAAATACCGTCGGTACAACTCTTTTACAACCTTTTTTTTTTATTAAGAGTGTGTGCCTGCTTGCACGTGTTTTGTCGGAACGTGTAGGAGGAGCCCGCAGGTGTCCTAATTGCAACACACAGCTTTATTGGCCTTGGTATAAAAATCTTGCCGGTACGTTAAAAATTCACTCGCCGCTCCAAACTTAGTGAACCCAAACGATAGGCCGGGATACCATAGATGATGGGCAACGTTAAAAGCAAATCCCCCGTCACTAAGTTCGGCTAGCTTTGTTGTATCCTGTTATTATGTTTTATTACTTTTATTATTTATTGACTGCGCGTAAATGTCGTGGAGGCATTCTAATCGCTCATCTCGTGCGTAGTGCGGGCGCACGCCGGTTCCAAAGCGGTCAGGCATTATGCGTTCTGCGGGCTCGAAGGCATCGGAATACCTGTGCGCCGCAGATATGTTTGTATAAAAAGGCTTATGCAATTCTGCTTAACGCAGACCTGAAATTTGGTCCGAAATGAGCAAATTTGTTGTGGCAGTTTTCCAGGAATTGCATACTGAAACGGATGGGAAAGTCTATAGTCATATTTGGCGTGCGGCGGAGAGAAGTAGATTTTTTAGAATATTTTTCTTCGTGGTGCTTTACTTGTATATGCGGTATAATTCAGTCTAATACAAAGCATTAAGGAATGCAAGTGGTTGCCAGTGCTATTGAATATTCCTGTTTCATCGGTGCACTAAGTTTAGGATAATGTAATTACTATCTTCACTAATGCTGTGCCTTTTAGGTGCTTGTACAATTTTTATCTCTGTGTTTTGTTTCTCCGGGTAACAAATGTTTTTTTATCCTGAGGGACAGTAAATAAATAAAATTGATTCATTCTGGGGTTTAGCGCGCCGACGCAACGCAGGTGATCAGGCGCGCCGTAGTGGGGGCCTCCGGATTAATTTTAACCACCTGGGTATCTTTAACGTGCGCCGAAAGCTCGAACACAAGGGCATTTTTGAGATTTGATTTACTGGGGACAGCTCATCAAGAGACGTACTGGGTATACCATGAAATATAAAAAAGGGGGAGTTATTGGGCGGATACATATCAGTGTGCGTGCGCGTGCGTGCGTGCGTGTGTGCGTGTGTGTGTTTCTGGGTCCATATCTATATATACACCCATCTATTAGTGCACCGAACACATTCAAAACGCCATTATATATATACGATATTGAAATATTTTGTGATGCGCCTGCTACAATATCAGTGAAACGTTGCACATGCGAACACCTTGTGGTCTCTACCTCACAATATGCACCACCCTAGCATTGCATAAGGCATGCACTCATGCACATTGCGAGGAGCCACCGCGGGTTCGAGCTATTTGAGAACGCTCACGGAACTGAGACGCCGTCGCGCCAGCTCAACACCGCCTCTGTTGGGCAGGTGGAGTAGAGGGCGACAAAGGAATAAGCCCAGTGTAGTACATCAGAAGGCGTTTATTCGCGCCAACCCCTTCAGTTACAGTTCAACATCCCCGTGGGTGGAAGGGGACGATGGGCGATCTGGCGCCACGCGCAAGTGTGCGCGTCCTCGGCGCGCTGAACCGGTGGGCTCAGCAATAAGGGCAAAATCTGGGGTGCTGGCCGATGGGCTCGCAATAGAAAGACACTGTCCTTCCGTTCCCAGGCGCGTACCGCACGGCGCGATCGTTGAGTGTCAGGTACGGCTAATATGTGAGTGAACGGACTGAGGATCAACCGAAGGCACGGGCCGGCAGCCGGAAGGGCTAGCGGCTTAGAGCCGGCGCAAAAGAGCTGCGACCGGGCGGTGAGGAAATAGTTACGCACCTTCGGCTGTCCTCCTGAGCGTCTCCCCGAACGGACCCCCGCGCAGGGCGCGCGTTCGCCTCCCGGCGAGAGTCGGGTTCGGGCATCGTTCAAACGGGCCAATGAGGTGAGGTTAGCTCCGCTACCAGGGCGGAGCGCCCGCTGCGTGACAGTGTTTTATCGCCGCAACGGTTGCAGGAGTTTTAGAAGACGGCTCGGCTCTACACAGTGGCGCCGAGACGAGCCGGCAACTCGAAGGAGAGAGGGGGAAAAACGCCGCGCCATGACAGAAACCTAGCGATCGCGCAATGGCTCGGGCGCCCGGATCCCCACAACCTTTATTCAAATACCGATAGCCAAGTACCTGGGAAAAATCTCAACAAACTATATGATCATTAAGCAAAACCCAGTTGCAAATCGGTGCTCGGAGAATGTGCAAAAATGTGCACACATATAACTAAATCTTTGTAAACAATAAACGAAACCTTCCTTACACTGTGCTTACCAACAATGGACTTCACATATGCCAATTGCTGGATACCTATGATGAGCACAGAATTGCTAGCTACTGCTTCTGTGACTACATATTCAAAGCCATGATGACCTGCTGACAACGATGCCTCAATCGCATGCTTACATAATAATACAGCAGTTGCGCCATCACTTGTTCGGGCTCAGGGGATGGAATACATGTTATTGTGTACTTGTCGAGCACGTATTGAAAAGAAAAACGTGTGAAGAGTGGCACTGGTTCTTCTTATCTTCCCCTGCCAAAATTTTAGTTCCGAACAAAGTACTTTTACCCTTGCCGGAATCATTCAGTACCGCAGATCAATTTAACACATCACGCTGATATCAGTGGCCACAGCACGACAGCGCTACACATCACCAGCCCTTGCGCCAAGCCGCGCTCGCCGCTCGGTTAGGGCCCCATGCCATCGCGCCCTCTACAATTGCGCAATCGCCGCCGTCGCTAGCTTTGAAAACGATCTGGCGCGGTATTTTCGTGTTTGTCCGTTTTGAAAACGTGGGTTTTGCGTCCGTTTTATTGGGACGTACTTCCGGTTGAAGGCGGGCTTTGGGTTGACGTTTGCGCAACTGTTCTTGTAAACGCATTGATTGATTGATTGTAGGGTTTAACGCGCCGACGCAACGCAGGCGATGAGGCGCGCCGTAGTGGAGGGCTCCGGATTAATTTTGACCACCTGGGGATCTTTAACGTGCGCCGAAATCTCGTACACACGGGCGTTTTTGCTTTTCGCCTCCATCAGAAAAGCGGCCGCCGCGGCCAGGAATCGAACCCGCGACCTTGTGCTCAGCAGCGCAACGCCTTAGCCACTGAGCCACCGCGGCGGGTGTGTAAACGCATTTCAAGCGACTAAACATATTTTAAACTATCTTTTATGTGTTTATTGTTCCGCCAGCGAACCAACAACAAGGCGACTAAAAATCGTCTGCTCTAAATCGTCTGCTCTGAGAAGACGCCTCTATAGCTCTGCCGTGCTTACATGGCGTCACATCCGGGTTATCGCTTTTAGCCAATCAGGGCTTGCTCAAAACGGACACTTTCGAAACGGACACAAAGCGAACAAAACACGAGAATACCACCCCTGGTCACTGCGGCTTCCGACGCGACGGCGGAATGTCATCGCCTAAACTGTTTCATACACCGTGACAAGGACCAACGGGGGGATCAGCGGAGGAAGGTCATAAGTGACAGTGCGCGGCGAAAAATAACAACGTCAAAAATTGTGTCAGACAACCCGGTATTGAGCGGCAGGACTAGCTGGATGAAACGGGATGAAGGGTGAAAACAAGACGCGAAGAGGAAAACGGGATGAAGAGACGCAATTGTCACGCTACCAAGGCGGAACAGCTCTAAAGGATCGTACGGGAAAGTCAAGAGAGGCTTCCTGGGTAGGCAATTCGAATGTAATTAAATTGGGTGTGCTGGTACACACTTCAATGATGGCAGCGAAAAATAGAAGCCACGGACGGACACAGGACGACCAAGGTGGCGCTAAACTTCGAACTCAGTTGGAAGTTCACCGCAGTGCTTGTGGTCCCGTTTTAACAGTGCAGCCAGTGATGTTCCGTGCGTGGAATTTTTCCTTTTTTGGGAACTTTCCAGCTGTCATTTCTGCCAAAAGGGAAAAAGGGAGCCTTTAATGGATTCGGGGAATTTTAAGGGTGGTTGAATAAAAGGAAAAATAGTGTCAGTAAACCGACCTCCTATCATTTATTACTTTGTTTCGTTTTAAAAAGTCCCCGTAACATTTCGTTGAATTGATGTTCAAATATCCGCAGTCGTGTTTCCGCCAGCCACAAGAATCCAAGGTCACTTCCAATCTAGTTCAGGAAACAGGAGGGCATATAGAGGAAAGAATATTCCATTAAAAACAGCTAATAAAATGTGAAGCGGCGGTGGCTCAAGAGCTATAGGCACGTTCACGTGAATTCCTGCGCAATATGCAAAAACTTATTTTGGGTGAACCTTAGGGTGCTGTCAAAAACAGATACCGCCAGCAGCTCCTGAGCTCAGATAAAATTATCTCTCTTACTCAACAATGTTTGTTCTTTTTTATACGGGCAGTTCTAACTTAGAGGTTTAGCATGCGAACTAAGCATGCATTTTGGTACAAAACGTGAAATGCCAAGTCAAATGCTACAGAGCGGCCAATGCGCTGTGATTTATTTTACAGTAGAACGGTTATTCTCTGAACGACGTATGCGTCCTGAAGCCCAGGGCTCCGCGAAGTTATTCGCTTTGGCTAACACACAAACCCGACGACGAATCCACGTTAAGATGTTTCAGCTGCAAAATTAGAGCGGAGGGAAATTTTCACGGAATTCTTGAGAAACCTGCTGGGAAAAATAATAAAAACTGGGAATTTTTGAAACTAGAAACGAGAACTTTTTTCCCCAGTACGGAAAATCCCTGAGTGCAGCTGTTTTACAAGTCGTGAGGTTGCCGTTGTAGGAAAAAAATACACATGAAATGCTGAGCGCTGGTGAGCACGTGCCGCGCGGCGACCACGTGGACCCGGCTGGCGCCGTTGCTATAGTAAAAAAAAAACAACTCCAGCGCTAATGCTGAAGATGAAAAGAAACCCTGCTTTAGAGAGGTCCCCGCGGCCGCCGAATTCTCTAGAGGCCATTATTGATAACTGGAGACGTGGCTACAAGTGCGCCACTCTTTCGAGAGACGACTTGTAGATCCCGCCACCGCTGCCTCGAGTCGATGACGAAGAGCTGGTTGAAGACTACGATGCTGAGGATGACTTTGCCTCCACCATACGCCGCGAAGGAGAAGAAGACCTTTTGGATTCATAATTATATCACAGCGGTTACTAGCCCCCCAACTATGCAAATAAACAATGTTACTGAAACCAAACTATATGTCCAGCAGTGCTGACTTACAAGAGCTTCGCCATGCAAGTCTTGCGTGTGAGGGCAAGCTTACCTGTATTTTTTGTCCATGGCCTTTTTTTGCAGTGATATATCTATTCCAAGGGGAGTAGGGGAGAGGGTGACAGGGAGAAAGAGTAAAGGCACGTGACAACAAAAAATGATACAAGGAGGCGCTGGACGAATCCATGTTCACTGTACGTCCACGCCTACAGCGCCGACTGCGCCGAGCAGCGTCTGTGTCTTCTCTTGCGGTGCTGTTGCGGGCGCGCTCACTGCGCAGAAACTGACCTATCGCTCGACAAAACTTGTTTAATTGCGTTGAATAACGACCATGTACTGACGGCATTAGGTTACGTCACTCGCGTATTCCTAAAGCAATTTACGTTTCTTAACTTTCTTGCCGAGACACATCGTCGACTCCCTTCGCCCTCCCTCTAACTTGTATACACCAAATTTTAACACGGAAGTATTTAATTTCCGGAAACACAAAGATTTCAATGACGTCATATCCGTCACGGAAATGACGCCAGTTCAACGAACGAATCGGCCTGTAAAGGGTGCACCCCTGCACACCGGGTCGTCTTGCGGGGAAGCAAGCTTTAGTTCTAAAGATCCCGTTATTCTTAGGGTTTTTCGTTTTAAGGTTTTATATTTTAACACGAAGATGTTCTATGCCGGGATACACCAAGTTTTCACTGACGCTATATCTGTCACGGAAATGACGCCTGTACACCATTGCCGAAGCGATCCGCCAGCAGGACGTCGCTCATTAAGCACACCCACAAGGCAGCCACCGACCCGCAAATCATGCTCAGCTACAGATTTCACAGCACATTTCAAATTTGTGTTTTACCGATTCCTATGACAGAGGAATCAGCCAAAGTTTTTTCCAAGCGTCATGTAGCGTGACTCCATAGAACAAAGCAAACTGGTCTTCTAGATGTTAGAAATGGCCAAAGATGCAGGGTAAGCAGTGAATGGTTCGACTACATTTTGAGGAGGTTTGACCAACGCATTTTTTTTGCAACCGACTTGACTTCTCCCCCACGCACACTACTACAGCTTTGTCCAACAAATCGAAAATTGTTCCCGCTTCCCTTGAAGCAAGCCGCTCTTAATTGATTAGAAGTGCCAAGTGAGCAGTTTCCATTCTTTAACGTAATAAAAAGATTCTCCTGGCGATAAATTGATTGTAGGGTTTAACGCGCCGACGCGACGCAGGCGATGAGGCGCGCCGTAGTGGGGGGCCTCGAACTAATTCTGGTTTCCTGGGGATCTTCAACGTTCGCCGAAATCTCGAGCATACGGTCGTTTTCGCTCTTCGCCTCCCCAAGAGAAGCGGCCGCCGCGGCCGTGAATCGAATCCGTGTCCTTCGGCTCAGCAGCACAACGCCTTAGCCACTGAGCCACTGCGGCGGGTCTCCTGACAGCAAAACAACTTCTTTCTTATGCTGACACAGTTTCACCTGATTTGAAGCTGAGCACGTGCGTTGTTGCTTGCCTATATTCTCCTGCAGGCCAAAGCATGACAGCGCTACTAGGGATGGCGGCTGGCCTTCTTGTCCTGTTCGGCACAAGGGCGGCGGCGCTCGACGTGGACCCCTCTGACGGCGGCTACACGGGCTTGTCGGTGTCCATTCACCGGAACGTCCCGTACAACGAGACTATCGTGGAGAACATAAAGGCATGCAGTTTGAGTGCTTTGCAAGTTTTCGCATCTCAGGTCGGTCGTGGACCGACTGGTTGCAACGGCGTACGAAAGGGGGTGCTGAGGAAGCCGTGGCCCTTTCGGAATTTCGGAGCAGAGGAAAAGGTTGGAAGGGTGGGGGGGGGGGGGGGGTGAATGCACGATGACACTAAATCTGCGTGTCATGAAATTACGCCGAGCGATAAACCATTTTTCTATATCAAGCTACTCACCAACCTAACGAGGCTTCGATAGTTCCTCTCACGACGACCATCAGCCATTTTCGAATACCCCTGAAAGATAACACAAATTAGCACAACAATCAGAGAGAGAGAGAGAGAGAGAGAGAGAGAGAGAGAGACAGAGAGAGAGAAAACTTTAGTGACATAGCTATCGGAAGGTTGCGTATTGTACGCCTGCTGCCGGCGTTTTGAATTTCTATTTCAAAGAGATTTTTGTAGGGAATGTTTTGTTCTTTGTTCGCTTTCTCCCCCCCTCACCGCAATGAAATCCTGAACACGCCGCTTACACGTGTGCACAGACGTGTGCTCTTGGCTAAATAGCAAGATTCAGAACACGCAAAACAGTCTACAGAGCTATTTGCAGTCCAATTCACGTCAATGTAATATTTGTTAGCTTCGCATGAATAAAAGCACTCCTCCTGTCACTGGATCAAGCGGCTCGGGTCAGCGCTATATTCCGTAGGGTCATTACCAAGGTGTAGTAAAACACTCCATACAATAAATCACACCACTGGGTCAAGTGCACCGAACAAAAATTCAATAAATTAATAAATCTATGAAGAACTAGTTTGTTTTCCCACAGCTTCAGAGAATAAATTAACCTGATGCTAAAACCTACCAACGAAGAGAGGTTAGAGAAGGCTAGAAAAAAGGTCAATCAAATCAACAATATAATCTATACCTATAAAAAGAAGTACCCGACTGACTGACTGACTGACTGACTCATCAACGCCAAGCCAAAACTGTTAGAACTAGAGACTTGAAATTTCGCGAGTTTATTTGCGTCATTGAGTAGGTGGTCACTAAGGCGGGTTTTTCAGAAATTGCACTCCTTACCGAGGAAAAGGGCGAAATTGTGGTTTCCCGAATTCGTGATTTTCTCGGTCGCCCATTCACACATCGAAGCGCTTTTTGCTGATATAAGTAGCCCTTAAGAATACCTAAAAAGTAGTTTTTGGATTTCGCCCTAACCTACACTAGCGAGGTGATTCCGCATTCCGGAAATAAAATGGTGTTACTAAAGAGCATCCTTCATATATTCTGAGATAGCACTTTCTACGACGAAGAATACCCCTCACCTAGCCTGCCTCAATCATGTGTTCCCAGCGCAATCTCCTGCCGAATTAAAGTTGTGTTTCAACCTGGCGCTCTTCCTCATATTATAATAAGAGTGCAAGCAAACCAAGCTCCTCCTTCTTCCATCCACTTTTCCCAACCTTGAGCTGTGGGTGAACCTGGTGACTAACAGCAATCTGGATGTCCCGAAAATTCTTCCTCCACAGCGAAGGCTGCCCACTCATCACATGGCTTTCTGAAATTCGGAACCACTCCCACTTCGCCGGCTCAATAAAACTTTTCACTCACTGACTCACTCGCTTGCGCGTGCCATACTGGTGCAATTTGTTTAGCGAGAGTTGGAGTAAAACACAAGTCGTTTCACACGAGTCGTTTTACATTACCACGTCACGCCTGCAGTTGGAGGGCATGTACTGACAGTAGGCAGGCGTTCCCGAGTGTGTGCCACTTCCCAATGAAGTAGCCTAATAAGGCGACTAACAAAAAAAAACGAACTTGTGTTATACTCATTGCTGTCCTTAATATAGTGGCCCACCCGGGCACCGCCGGGCACTACTTGTAGTCCTAAATATAGTAGTCAAGAACCTAAATCAACCATTCAATCCATCAAGCAATCCGTCTGTTGATAAACCAATCAACAATTTTCTTGAAAAATATTCTGAAATCGATATCAATCAATCAATCAATCAATCAATCAATCAATCAATCAATCAATCAATCAATCAATCAATCAATCAATCAATCAATCAATCAATCAATCAATCAATATTAATTAGTCAGTCAATCAATCAATAAAAATGATCCATCAAATAAGCAATAAATAATTAATAATTCAATTATGATAACAAATCTCAATTATAACTTTCCCTGGCGCTGAATTCGCAGCCCTCCTGTGTCTGACTTTCTAAATTTTTGTTTTGTTCACCCCTTTCCCCGTTCCCAAATCCCGATGCACGCAGGCCCTGTTCCAGTCCTCGTCCGAGTTCCTGCACAGGGCCACCAACGGCCGCGTCTACTTCAAGCAGGTGACCATCAACTTGCCGGAAACGTGGCCCAAGAGGCCCAAAGCGCGCCGATCCCGTGCGGGGTCATTCGACAAGAGTGACGTGCGCGTGGACTTCTCCACCACCGCCAGCAGCATCGTCAACAGCAGCAGCGACTTCGACGCCGACCAGCCCTTCACGAAGCAGATCATGCGCTGCGGCCGCCCTGGGGACTTCATTCAGCTGACGCCCACGTTTCTGCTCGAACTGAACGCTTCCACCGCGCAGAAATTCGGGAATCCAGGTATGCACATGAGGCTTGCAAGTCCAGGTCTTAGTTTCGGTAAGGAATGACAGAGGGATAAACAGCTTTACGTAACAGCTTCACACTGAAGGGTTCGGCAAAATGAATCGAGCTCTAAGCTTATACGCGAAGTTGAAGATGCCGCTGGTCATCTTCGCTGGTCATCCAAAATACGACTTCGCACAATGCCTGAGAAAGTGTCGCCACTTATTCTGAGATCTGGGACGGGCGGGATTTTTGTGTGCCTTGAGAGGGAAGGCAGTTGCCGCAGTGAATTCATAGATAACGATTGTACTTACGATCGCCAGCAAAGTATTTCTATTTCCGCCATGCCTCAGAAAAGAAAGGAGCACGCAGAAAAGACTATGGATCAGATTCAATGACCCCTTGAATGCAACTGTAAACGCCATGTCAGATAAACCTCCGAGGTCTACGAGCGGCGTTTCGACATTTCAGGGAGGACACATAAAGACAGCTTACGGCGAAAGACCGAATACAACAAACGCAATACGAGTGAAAATTCCAAGGCTGTCGGAGACAGCGATGCAGGCAGGAATGAGCGGAGCTGGCTTCTCTGGTTTCCAGACGAAGCTGCGATTCGCGAAGTCGCGCACGCTCTTTGAAGAACGTGCAAGGTGACATTTGAAACTGTATGAGGGGTGCTATAGGTGACCGACTATATTTCGAGAGTACCCCTATATAGCAGGTGTGGAAAGGGCCTATCCGTAATCCACGTGCTCATTAAATGCTGGGCACTCGATACAACACGAACTAATCTCTTCAGAGAACTTTACCGACAACATATTCCACAACATCCGTCACTCTTTTGAGCTGAACATTCCATGATTCCTTTTAAGCGCACTTCTGAGTTTACCACGATATCAAAATTTTTACAGCTAATTTTTTAACACGCATAGACACAACCTGGCGCTCAGCACCAGCCATCTTCATTGCCTGTAATTGATTTCCCTTTTTCTCTTTCTGACCGGTTTCTGTATTTCCTTTTAACCTCTCTTATGCAAACCTCTCTTTTGTGGCTGTTTACCCTAGTTCGCCTTGGGCCATTATACCCCAATAATAATATTATAAGTCATCATCCTCATCATCCTCATCTGCATCGTGTTCTGAGAGTGGCATGCAGATGGCCAATCATGAGCTCTGTGCACTCCTATCCTGCACCTTCTTTAACGAGGGTGTTAAGCGGGCTAGATGGAACGTCAACTTTATGGTGGGTAATCACGTGGCGCCTTCAGCTGTCCGGTATATGACTCGGAGAGCTTTGGCTGCAACTTAGCTCAGTTGATTTGATTTGATTGATTGTAGGGTTTAATGCGCCGACGCAACTCAGGCGATGAGGCGCGCCGTAGTGGAGGGCTCCGGATTAATTTTGACCACCTGGGGATCTTTAACGTGCGCCGAAATCTCGTACACACGGGCGTTTTTGCTTTTCGCCTCCATAAGAAAAGCGACCGCCGCGGCCGGGAATCGAACCCGCGACCTCGTGCTGAGTAGCGCAAAACTTAGCTCAGTGCTATGGCGCTTTCACTGATGGGTTATTCCGGAGATTTGTCAATTTTGGGTGACCTGCTACTTTCCTTGTGGTTCAGATATGCCACTAATTGTCTGGAAAAACTTGCATGTAATGCGTAAATATTTCAGTTGCTTTCAGTTTTAATCGCAGCGTATATTAACCTCCTTGTCTGCCTAATAATAGTTCACATTTATTCTTTGTAGTTTTGAACCACTCTAGTTTATATTACTGATGGGTCGTTTAATACCTGTGCTACCTACACGAGTGTTTGAAAGAACATTGCAGTCGAATGGCCTTCGAAATTTCAAATACCGTTTGAACTGGAAAAAGCACTGCCGATATGCACAATTCTCAAAGACAGCTGAAAGTTTCCGTGTTCGCCCGCCATGTTTTGGTGTCTCCCCTGCTGCCTTGCTTACTTCATGACAAAAATTTAATTTTGGAGTTAAAATGGGCAAAAGAAACAATTATTAAAGATCAAATTAATAACAAAATACAGGAGCGCACAAAACATGCGGTAAGCGACAGCCTTTTTTTTCTTTTTAGATGCGGCGCATTTCTTGCTCTGAGGCATGTCCCTCTTGCGTCGTCGGCGTCCGTCCGCACGCCACCTGCGCATGCGCGACTCTCTTCCGTTAGTCTCTCCCACAGCTGTGCGCAACACTCTCACTCCAGCGCATTAGCATAACGACAGCTGGCGCGCTTGGTTGGCGCGCGCTTCGCTGCGTTAACGCTGCGTTAACAGCTGCTCCGGTGCGCATGTGCGCGCATGCGCGACTCTCTCCGGCGGTCTCCTCTCCTTCAAGCGCTGTGAATATAAAGCGGGTGTCGCTCCGCGGCGGTTCAGTCAGCGCTCGCTCTCGTTCTTCTCGAACATCGACGATGAAACCAAGATTCGACCACTGCTGCGGCAACCGCTCACTGTGCACTTTACTGACCATAAAGTCATCATTCTTAAATGCAATAAAGAGCTGGGTGGTGGTCGATAAAACACGTGTACTCTCTCATTTCGCGTATGCATGCGGCGCATCACACCAGGGTTCCCTCGCGGGGAGATGGGGGCAATTTTTTCGCGCCTCCGGTGTTAAGAGCACCGGGTCACCTTGTAATTGTACAGCGAGTGACAGAAAAGAAAAACAAGTGAAAAACCACGAAGATCGTGCAACTTAAACGTCAAGTTTTGCTCGTAATTAAATATTTGTTTTTCTAATAACGGTATGCAGACATTGCTCCCGAAATTGCGACCGTTCACGTTTCAAAGATTTTTGAGAACCCCAAAGTACGTTAGCGGTTCTCCTTTGACTCAAATGGAACACCAACCAAAGGACTTTGAAAAACATCGGGTAGCAGCTCAAAGGTGCCATTTGAGTCAAATGACATTGGACTCAAAGGCCTTTGAAACACACTTGTAGAACAGGTATATTACAGTTTTTTCTTTTCGTCAGCCACGATGTATGATTGCTGCTAAGCCTCTAATCTCACGAAAGGTTTTCTGGAAGGAGCTTCTGGTCGCGAAAATTTGCAATTCAAGTTATGTCTTCTGCAAATAAGGTTTGTGTAGTACTGTGGTCAATCCCTCATTGTAATGCTTAACATAATGAGAAATCGTGGGGCTCGTATTTCAACTTCTACAGAAAGGGAGAGAATAAACCTTATTACGAGCATCGTAATATGGGGAGGAGTCTTCAGTGCAAGACTCCGTGGCCGATACTTTCAGCGTAGTAAATGGAAGTAGTCGGCAAGTATTCCGGCTGATAGAAAGAGACTGATATGTCTGATGCGAAATGAATTACATAGAAATGTTATGTGCTTACCTTATCCGTCTCGACACGTGCAAAATCGTTTCATTTGGTCAAGCAATTCCTGATGGTATTAGTCTATTAAGGACTACAGTTCATAAATTCAGGTCTCCCAGACATTGAATTTTCTCCATGCTATGTTAGCTTCTGCAGCCGAAGCTTAAAGATAGCTATCGCGCGCTGAAGACAACAGTTCCAGTACACTGCGTATGGTGTGCAGAGAGCGTACAATCGCTTTAAGACTTTGTGCGCAGGCGCAGTCGTGCCGGAACATACGTTGTATATTGAACCGGGACCGGTTCGCCGTTTTGCGATAACTCTGTATACGCAGACTAAACTTCACCTCCCTTAACAGTGAGCTGGACCGATTTTGTCTTTTGAAACAGCGTACGTCTTTGTGCACGAGTGGGCCCACTTTCGGTACGGCGTGTTCGACGAGCACGGATATCTGAACGACGACACCTATCCAATCACTTACTGCCACCAAGGGAAGGTAAGTGCCGGAGCTTTATTCCTACGTCACGCGTTTTTAGTTGGTGTCGAAGAGCCCCGCTTATACGTTGCGGCACTCCCCAATGGCCAAATTTCAATTACGGCACCGAGCAAAAGTCTGTAGCTAGTGGCAAGCAAATGCCCAGGAAGTGTTTGTGACGCTCGCCGTAGGTGGAACTGACTTCGCATGAATTTTTTTCTGCGCCATACGTAATGCTTAAGGATTTTTAAGCAACCTCCTACCAAAATCTGTCCGTCCGTCCGTTTGTATACATATATTGCGCGTGACACGATGAGCTGAAGTTAACAAAGGCTTGTTTAGGGGCTAGTGTGTATAGTCTTGAATTCGATATTAACGTGAGCTGCATATTTGGACGAGGGACAGGGACAGTGAAAAAGACAAAGTGTTAATTCTTTTTCACTGTCCCTGTACCTCGTCCAAATATGCAGCGCACGTTAATATCGAATTTAACGATGAGCTGACATGAAGTGTGCGTTGCTCTTGGCTTTCTATTGTATCGGACTAACTGAAAAAAACGCGGGTCAGCCATTTTAGTAGGATCCAATACGGCATGTTATTAGCTGTGGTGGGATATTCAAATTTCTAGCTTTTTATGTAAAAATGACAGCTATAAAAAAGGAAAATCTCTTCTTTTGCTCATTGTAGCACTCCCTTTTAGCGATAGCTACAATCAAGTACCCTCTACGGGGCCATTTGTGAACGGAATATTGTCATGAAGTGCTACAGTGAGCCAACGTGCATATCTTCCAGGTGAGGCTTAACTCATGCTCGTCAAAGATTGCCTTCACGGCCAAGACCCCGAGTGGAGGGAAGTGTGAGATCGACGCGAGCTGCAGAGTGTTGTCCAAGGACTGCGTCTTCGGCTTCTACCAGAACGCCGAGAAATCTGTTGAATCATCCGTCATGTTCATGCCCTATGTCCACAACGTAAGTGTGTACCGGGCTGTTTGTACAATTGCTGCGCTGTCTAATGCGTTGTTGGGCTCGCCACCTAGATTTCAGTTGCCACGGTTGGTCGTTGCCGCATTTGTTGCAACTGCCCTCAATGCCCGTTGTCATGCAACCCTGATGATCTTGCATCTGCCACTCGCTTTGTTTCCTTCTTACAACCCTGCACTTCCTCTAGACGCATGAAGTCGTTCATTCAATCACAGCAGAGAAGTTGACACCATAGAAAATAAATAACAGCGAACGCACAAACAGATTTCGGCGCTTAACAAAATGAAGGAAGCTCATACTAACGCGTAAGACTTGGAAATAGCGTAGCTGCATGCAACCTTCACGACGATCACGAAGGTTGAAGTCCATGATTGCAACCAATTTGCTTCCTCTTCACTGCCGCAACGACCTTTACTCCGTCATTGCTGCTGTAAGCGTAAGATTGTTTCATTTTTTTTGAAGTGACAATCATTGGACATCACCCTGGAGGGGCGTACGGTATGACGCGTCTTTCTCGTTAGTCGCAAGAGCTGCCACAATTACGGCGAACGCTGGAGTTTTTCTCGTTCCGAGCAAGCGTTCTTTATTCTTTATTCAGAGATTACCCCGCATTTCCCGAAGGCGCTATAGCAGGGGGGTTACAGCATGGACATCAACAAATCTTAATTTTTGCAGCACACTTGCGCTTCAGACAACCTGTTCCACTCTTTAATGTTTTTTACAAAAAAAAAATGACTTAGCGAGTAGGTCCGTCCTGGTACGCCATTCCCTTATTTTGAAAACGTGAACGGTAATGAGGTTCTTTGAAGTATTTTTTCTCGTTAATTCTTGTTTTATTGTGAAATATCTGAAAAAGAACTTTAACCGTAATTTTCGTCGTTGCGAGGAAAGCAGCTCTCACCCAAGTTCGTTTTTCATCCGAGTGCAACTATCTCCCTCTTGTACGATTGCATGATTACGGCAAACGCTGGAGTTCTTTTGGCCGATCTTGGCCAATCTCACAAAGTGGATATGCTTCGCTTGACAAACGTGAGCTGGGGGCGCTGGGCGGTCGCCTCGAGGAACGCACATACAAGGGTTGGGCACTTTCTGGTTTTTTGTTTAACTGCCGAGCGGTCACCGCAAGGCCCGCGCTCACGTGTGCGCGCTCGGCAATTTCTTTAACTGCAGACACGATAAAAAATACGCTTTTCTAAGCAGATTCGCTCTTAAAACGCGCCCCTTTGTGGTTTAGAGTGTAGAAATTACTGCCAGACAAACGAACAACTAATAGTGTTAATTCGCGTATCTTTGGTTTAAACGATAGCACTGGCATTTCAAAGCTCCTGTTTACGTTGTCTACATTTACGCCTGCTAATAAACTGCGAAAGATGCGCGGAACTTAACTTGCCTTTCCATTTATGAATTGGTCCATTTTGCGTTGAGGCGCATCTATAGGGTATGAAACTGTAAGTCGGTCGTCAACAGGAAGCCTATGATCATTAGCAGAGAAAGTCACTTAGATATGAGTAGGGATCGTTAAGAGCTAAGGCTTTAAAAGCCCGTTATTTACCCTTCGTGTCGAACTGGCTTTGGGGACACACCACCGGGGGAGCCAAAGTAGTGAACCAGTCTTTTTTAACTCGGAATTTCTATTTTCGTAGCTCTGGTGCTTTTTAAACTTTTAGTAATAAGGGGTGCCTATTTTATGCGCCATGCATGCACCCGAGCGGTTCATTATCTATTCTGACGGCTAATTCCCAGAGAAATCAGAGATAACGGACTTATCCTATGGGAAAATAGCCAGCGTTATTAGCTGCAAAGGTTGATGCGTCAGCTGATGACGACTTGGACAAAAAAATATGAAGTTGACATGCTGCTACCTTGAGAAATGTTGATAAACCCCCCAAATAACAAAAATAACTTTCAGTGAGAAAAAAACCCGTAAAAACGAAAACAAAGATTCTCAACAAGATGGCGAAATAATAAGAGAGTTAACTTCAGATCGCTTTAAGAAAAGAAGATGCGGCCTTCGCGTTATGCCAACGCCAAATCACGAGGAAAATATTTTTGTTTACGTTAATACCACGCCCGTGCGAAATCACTGTCATTATTCCTCAGAGTATTATTCCTATTTCTGATAAAAAAAAACAAAAAACACAACGACCTGTTTAAAGGCGCACTAAACTGTCGAAATAAGTTTGAGTCGTGAGAAAACAGTGCCGTGAATTGAAATACACCGCTCGCAGCAACGCAAGTTGTTTGTTAACTCAAAAAATGCCGAAAGCGTCGAAAAGGTACCACCCCCTGCATTCACTTTCACGCAACACGATTTGTGAAGTCGCCAATCTGTAATGCTGAAGCGCAGATCGGTGCAGTTTGCCTGAGCAGTTTTCTGAAACAAACACTTCGAATTAAACGAACTAACTTTCTGAGACGTGGCCTAAGTGTTTGTTTCAGAGAAACGCTTTGGCAAGCTGCACCAATCGGGTGCATCAATATCCAAGACTCGTGACCTCACAAATAGTGCAGCCGCAAAGTGACTGCAAGGGGGCGATACCTGTTCCGACACTTTCGGCATTTTCTGAGGTAACAAGCAACTGCTGTTGCTGTGAGTGGTATATTTGCAACCAAAGCGCTGTTTTATACCTATGGGGACAAACTTGCTTCTACACTTACCTCTACCTTCAAAGGTACGTTTGAGTGGATTGGTTGAAGTATTACCTATGTGCGGCTGCATTGGGGAGGATAAACCATACAGTTCATTATTTGACTATTCGCTATAAACCTGGACCAGTACTTCCTCCTTATTGGGTGACAGAAGACAAAAATAGTTTGCCGCGGTTGAACACCTTAGAAGTTCAGAAACGGCCCGTTCCTCCTAGCGTCAATCTGACCTTCACGTCTAATCGATCATTCGTTACCAGTGGAGGGCTGCAGAGAGGGAAATATTGGGAAAGAGTAAGGGTGACTCCTGCCATCTCAAAACGATACAAGCAGGTGCTGCCTGAAGCCAAGTTCACTGCTCGTTCACGCCTACAGCGCCTTCGGGCTGAGCAGTGTCTGTGTTGTCCTTCCGCGCAATTGTGTGCGCTTTTAATGCGCACTGTAGGCGCGAAAACAAAGCTATGGCTTGACGAACTTGCTTCAAACGCGTTCGCCCACGGCAGAGTTTTTCTCCCTAATGACCTTGCACTTATGAAGTGGCCGTGTATGCATACGTCCTCGTCACTATCCGCCCCTGCTTCGTGGCACAAGACATTGTGGCGGTGAGCTGAAAGGGGCCCTGCAACACTTCCGAGTACCGCTTTCCCCTTTTTATTTCACGTTTGGAAGCATTGTCAAAGGTACGGATATAAACAGCACTCAGTGGGCTGCGAGATTTGTCCGTCGGAGCAGATGGGCTATACATTTGCTTTGTGGCTTTTTTGTCAAGTGGCTATCGAGTGCGTTTGTTGCTGCGGCTGCAAGAATGTCGGCCACTAGCCGGTACGTCGCGGCAATGACGTAATTTGAGCGCTAGAAAAACGCCAAGAGTAGGAAAAGAGAGGGAAATCTTTTGAGCAAGTGTCTAAGTTATCTGATTGCATAGAGCAGCAATCTTTAGGAAATACGAAAATTTCGCTGAATAGACAAACAGAGGAAGGCAGACAATGAGCAACTCACAACTATTGTCTGCGAGAGTCACAACTATTGTCTCGCAACAGTATGCGCATTGTCTATCTTTCTTCCTCTGTTTGTCTATTCAGCGCAATTTTCGTAATTAATAATGCACCAATTAGCCCAACAGCACATTTTGCTGCAGCAATCTTTAGCTGAGGTACCTTGTGAACGCCTATTCTAAATATTGGATGTTTTTGTTGATTACGCTCTGAAAGCATTTAAGATTTAAATAAAATTAAAAAAAAGTGTTGCAGGGTCCCTCTAAACTTCGGCGTAGTGTGGGCTGGACAGCCATTTTCCAGAGAAAATCCAGAAGGTGTTTCTCTCACAAACACGAGCTTCACATAGATTTGGTAACTTTGAAATTTCTCCCGCCACAGGTGAGCCAGTTCTGCAACGACACAGAGGCAGGAAGCCGGCAGCATAATCCTCGGGCCCCTAATAAGCAGAACGCCATCTGCAACAGCCGGCCGACCTGGGAGGTGATCAGCAGCAACAACGACTTTAAGAAGTGAGCACTTGCTGAAAAATATTTAATATGTGTGGCCTGATATTTAAAACGTCATTCTTGACCGAGTACCCTTCAGGCGTCACCGTTTAACGCCCTGAATACGTGCAAAAACGCACAATCGGCGATGTTAACGCATCGCGAAGCGTTAGCGAGTGTCCCCGTGTTTTAGTACAGTGACTACATGAAACGATGATTACGAAGACGACGATGACAGGAGACGCCAACAGCCCCAGCCCCTGAGGGGCTTCGCGCCTAAAAAATGCCGAGGCAACGATGTAGCTGTAGAATCCCAATCATATAGGGCTACTTCCGGATGTTGAAGGCGCGAGGTTCTGTGCCGCAAGCTTTGAAGTCTCTGCAGAAGGACGCGTGCTGAATTTTTATGCCGTTTGCTGTGAACTTTCCTGAAGTAAACCTGTTATTCCGTTATCAGATTGTGGATGGTTAAGAGGAAGGTAAAGATGATGCGCCAAGATATGATGCTTTCGCATCTTAAAGGTGCGTTCATTCACAAGATAGCAGCTGCAAATAAACAGGATATTTGAGCCCACTTCAGATTATCTCTACCTTGACACCGCAGCAAGGAGAGAGCCAAACTATGTCTTCAGTTTGCGCCGGCGGCTCTCCAGAAAGACGCGTCTATAGTCTAAAGCTTTTGGACTTGTCTTCAAAACATATTTTTCCGGATTTTATTATAAAGAAAGCTCGGTTATTCTTGCGATGCGTCAACTGCTGGAAAATATCTCAGAAAAGTTAGGGATTAATAAGTAGCATGAAATTGTGGTACGCTTATTAATAACAACTACTACTCAAATCTTTTCCCCAAAATTGAGCACTGATAGTGCTGCACATAATATATTTATTGAATTAAATTTTTGTGGAGTTATAGCTTGCAGGGCCCGTTTTTTAAATGAATGTGTACGTTAATTTTTAAGCTTTAGTGCCCATTATAGCCCTTTCTCGGTCAGTTCCTAATTAGTGGTAAAATGTAGGATGTTTCGCTTTTATGCGTGGAACGCGATAGCGTTATCGGTCCCCGTTCGCACAGCATTATCATTGGTTTGTCATGCTTTTGAGTCACACAATGGTGTAATTATCATGACACAACATTCTTTTATTTTTACGGCGCTCGCGAGTGCTGAGAATTTTCCGATTCTGAGCGCACGCGATCTATTGGGCCAGTGTTTGATGTTCCTGGGCGTTTCGGTGAAGACCGCAAGGTGGCGCTACGGAATTTCTCGCTCGCGATCAAAGCTGCCGGCGACACCAGCTTTTCTGCGATACGGGCTCTTAAAACGCATTTCAAAGGAACCCTCATACAGTTTTTTTCAACTCTTTTTTTCTATGCTGAAATGCTTTCAGGACATAGTCAACAAGGGCGTCCAACAGGTAGTCACCGAATGGCCATAAGATATCTTATGGCCACTGCTCAGTGGCCATAAGATAACTTAGAAAGTCGTCCAAAAGATTTTAAGGGCACAGCGGTCTCGCCTTGTCGTAGTAGCTCGCTGTAACGGCCGATGTCAAACGACTGCCGGAATTAGGCGGTGCCGCGATATAACGGACCTAAGTAGAGCCCGGAGTTCTGTCGTAGGGCGTCCCGCCGAGGCTTCCAAAACCAAGAGATTGAAACAGTCATAACAGTTCGAAACTCGTGAAACGCTGGCGCTTGTCATACATCTCCCAGTTGTTTAGCGCAAAGAAAAAAGAACTGCAGGTACATTTGACGCAAAATATATGTAATTAACCGGCAGCACCGCATTCATTTAGTTTTAGTTCGGAAGGTTCGTTGGGTTGGTTTTTGCGATAGTAAGCCAGAAAAAGTAACAGTGAATCGCCAGCGCTTGCGGGAGGATTTTAAGCAAGCACAAAAAGAACAGAACTCCCAGTGGCGCTGTTTCAGGCAGGGGGCGCGCGAGCACTGGAGGCGGGAAATTTGAATTGCTTTGGGCGGTAGCACTGAGCGGATAACGGCGCTACAGCCCATTATGGCGAATCACTGCTGTGCACTTCCAACAGCCTTCACGTTGGGTGGAACGGATTTAATTTGTTCTTTTTTCTCGGGGTGGCACTGTTTGCGAGCTTCAGTGATGGAACTCAAGCGATATCGCGGGTAGTAGACGACCTCATTTCAGTTGAAGGAGCGAGGGCATCCGTTAGAAGAGAAAGATCGGCTGGGACGACCGAATCACGCAGAACCCCTCTTTGTTGTCGATAGCAGACAGGGAGGAAAAAAATGCAAGTTATCGGCAGTGCTGCAGTGTCGCTTTAAGTACCCTTCAGGAAAAGCGTGCACAAGGATTGCACTTGTAACCATCTTGTTCCCCTAGAATGACCCGGCTGTGCAATTCACTTAGGAATCCCGTATTTGCACGATTCTAACGCACACCATTATTTTGATGAAAACAGGCGTTCAAAAATACGTGCACATTACTATCGGTCTCTAAAATTGAGAAACTTTAAAACCGAAACCACCAAAGTGGACCTGTAACAAGAAGGATGAAGGGATAATGAGTGCTTTGTTTCAACACAAAGTAACAATGTTGGCAGAAACTGGAAGGGAGTCGGTCCGCGTCCCGTGCTTAAGACCTTCCGAATTCTCGCATTCGTGATTGCCAAAAACAAAGCACCACATTTTTAAGCTCAAATCTTCACGAAAGGGGTTCAGCTGCACCCAGCGTGTGATGATTTGTGCTCAATTATGTTTTGTGCAATTCCGAGGGGTCTGTTGTTAAGGGCCTTATTTCGTGTGTGCGGTAGAATCGGTGCCAAGTTATTTCTGCGGTTTCCGGTTGTTGAATTTTACTGCGCGTTTCAATCGGCGGCAAGTTAGAATCATGCAGATATATGACTCGCTGACAATATTTGAAAAAAAAAGTGAAAGGGAACGCCATGGTTGCATTATGGCCCAAGGTATATTATTGGTCGTTGCCCGATGGATAACTCTTTGGTTTAAACACTAGAGGTCTGCAAATTTGTCGCAGATATTTTTGTTTGGATCGATGCAATGCATTATTACGAGAAAAGCGTCGCAGCTAGATAGTTACTTGCTTTTAAAGCGACACTGAAATGAATTTTTTTGAAGGCTTATTTGTTGCTGTATTGCGTAGACGAACTTGTTTCTGCGAGAATGTACACAATTTCTACAAAAGGCAAATACATGATCTGATTTTCCAATCGGAGTCACCTGCCTTTCGTCTGCCGCATTTGAATGTGGTATACTTGACGAATGCTTCAGGAAGCCTAGTTCGTTTCCAGTGTGCCATTTTTTTCTAGCTTTTTCTTAAGCTCTCATGTATACTGCTGTTTCGTGACAGCTTTTAACCAGATTTTTTCAATGTATTTCTTTTTGCTAAGCCTTCGGAAGCCCGATCTCTCCAAACCCATTCAGGTCACTTTCAAGGAAACACAAGAAATCAAGGATGTACCAAAACGAGTGGTTATGCTTCTAGACGTCTCAAACAGCATGGAGGTGAGTCCTCTGCCAATGAATCAAATCAGCCAAGCTATAACATAATCAACGAGACTAATATCATCACTTTCTGTATTAATTTTAGCGCAGTTGAAATCACTGGTCGTAATGTTATGAAAAAAAACAAACTAACCGGATGCATTTCACGTGAACATTAGGAACTGAACGTATGCTTTTTTTTACCTCGTTGGTTAGTTACTTAGCTCTAACCGCCCATAAACTGAAAATTATAAACAAATAGGAAAATGAGCGCGTGAAAATGCTTTACTGAGTTGACGAGGACAGCATATAAGCTAGCGAGCTTGGCTTCCCTCTTGAAAATAGAAGCAGTACAGGTCAAAGCATCAAACCTTTGGTCGAAAAAATACAGTGATCGATGTGGAGGTAGAAAACTCCAATCCACTTTGAAGTAATGTCCTTAGGAAAGTCCACTATTTTCTCATCGCTCTCAGGATTCTTGGACACACTTGAAAACTTGCCATATGGAATGACGGCCAGCCAGGGCACCGCAGTCCAGCGGATGTCTCCTCTTGACTTGAATCAAGTTCCTTTCCACGGAATTAAAGCTCGAAAAATAGCCTTAAGTTTCCCCGAGCACTGTCGCCGAGAGTAAAAGGGAGCCTGACGTACCACAGAAATGTAGTTTGGCAAAGCTGTTCTGAATCAGATGCGCACTATTGTGGCTCCGTTGTGACGATAAAACTGCCAAGTTGTTTCTGCCAACATGTTCGATCATTAGCATTTCGCTGTATCCAGAAGGCGCCGGATTACATCCTTGTAGTATTACTTTCTAATAGGTTTTGTGGTGCGTAAGTAAAAAAAGAAAAGAACTCTCACCATGGCCTTGACATTGCTGCATACCTAGGGGCATTTTTGGTCACTGGAAGGATGGATGTTTCTGCTCTGAGGAATACATTTTGGTTGTGGGGTCGCAACCTTAAACTCCCAACATATCACCTGTCATAACGTTGGAGAGAAAGTTGGGAGCAACTGCTTACATTGCACAGCTGGCGTTATGGTACTAGCCGATGTCATTAGTTCTGTTGTTTTCTTCTCAACTTTGCCGCTACGAATTTTGTGGACACCCTTCTCACGGCCTTATCCTCGGTCAGAATTGTAATTACCCATTCAATACTTACCGCTATCTCGTTCGAAATTTATAGGACTGTGAAACGACGGCCCGTCGTTACCAAATTACGCTTTTCCCCCATGACATCCTCATTTCGGCTTGTCTGCCTGAACGCAGTTCGCCGGCCACTAACGTGCTCGAAGTGCACGTTAGTGGCCATCTTTGAAGTGCACGATTTCACCGCTCCTTTAATTGTCAGTTGCTAATGGCGTCGTCCCAAAAATCAGTCGAATCATGTGAATGGTTTCTGACTTGTCTTTCGCCAAGATATTGTGGCGATATCACTGGTCATGTTCTTTCGTAATTTTATAACTTACTGGAAGCGCACGAGAAATCACAACACGTCCTCACTGATACGCTGACTGCCAGTGACTGAGTCCTTCTTGCACCCGGAAAAACTTTCACGCATGCGCATGAACGTCCTCTTCACATTTTCACGCAACCTCCGCACGCATTTCATGAGTTTGCGCGGGGAAGCAGAAGGCGCAATTGTTTTAGAACACAGAGCGGGCGGGCGAAAAAAAAAAAAAAAAAAACACTAGAGCTTTATTGCTTTTTTTTTCCAAAGCAGCCGGGATTTTAAAGAACACTTCTTAAGCCGGTGTTTTTGCTCTTCTAAGCCATCTTAGACTTCAGCCACCATCTAATTAGGTTGGCGCACTTGAAAAACGCAAAATTTTATGCCCACATGAATATTACGGACCAGT
Organism: Haemaphysalis longicornis; assembly: GCF_048455015.1. Classification (NCBI taxonomy): domain Eukaryota; kingdom Metazoa; phylum Arthropoda; class Arachnida; order Ixodida; family Ixodidae; genus Haemaphysalis; species Haemaphysalis longicornis. The sequence continues at coordinate 114,580,191 of NW_027526204.1, forward strand.
GATTGGAACGTGATGGATAAAAATATTGTTTTGCGGCCGAAATAGAGTTCCAGTTATAGACTTGTACGAAGAAACTTCAGTCCACTACAATTTTTTAGTTGTATCCGCACTCTGATTTGTTAGCTTTTACCTTATCATTTTCCCTTTTTTTCCCCTCACTATGTTCGTGTACCTCAATCTGAAGTAGCAAGCACTGCCGTTAGTGGTGCTTACCTGTAGGGCTAATTTCTTCAGTATTCATTAAACCCGATGATGATGATGATTGCTATTGGTTTCCCCTTTGAAGCCGGGTGATGACATGTCATCTTACCAAAAAGGACTAATACAACCATGTTTTACAATGTTGGTTTAATGCTAGCGCTGCTTAGGGCAGGCACTAAAGCTTATTGGGACCGAAATACTTTTTTTTTCCTGTTACAGGTGGTAACTGTCCTAGGCAATATTCCCCTCTCTGTTTTCGTCCACCAGCATTCTAATCTTCTTTTCGTCCCCTCGACAGCTTTGAAGTTAACTTCCTCTCTGATACCCTTAAATCCTAGGGCTTCTGGAAGCCCAATATTCCCTTCATGTAGATTTGGATGGATACCCTCATATTCTAACACTATGTGCCGCATAGTTTCTGTTTCTTTTCCGCAGACCACGCATACCCCATCATTTTGTGAATACTTCCCCACAAAATGATGGAAAATACTCCCTCCCTCCCTCCCTCCCTCCCTCTGTCTCTCTCTGTCTGTGATACACTTGTTCCACGCCCGAGGATACGGCAATGCAAACTTCCGCCGCGTCGACATATGCTTATGCTAAACAGAAAGTTTTTTTTTTGCTGTTTCAGACGAACAACCGCATGAAGTTGGTGAAAGAGGCCCTCTTGCGGTACGTAATTCATGCTGCCGAAGGCTCGCAGCAGCTTGCTGTCGTGACGTTCGCTGGCGTGACCAGTGTGGCGCAACCGCTCACCCTACTGGGAAACGCGACGCGAGCGGGTTTTCTCAAGGCCATACAAAAGCTCCGGCCCCTCGACAGCACCTGCATCGGTTGTGGCCTCAAAGAGGCTCTCAAGGTATCCCTTTTCTCACAAAATGGGGCGTACGATTCGCTCCAAAGAAAATAATTTGTCTGCACACACCGTAAACGCCTTAGGGGTCGACCAAAGTCTGGATGGAAGCATGAACTAAGAAAATTTGATGGGGAAAGTTGCATTCAGCTAGCACTCGATAGACGCGGCTGAAGATCTCTGGGAGAGGTCTTCGTCCAGTAGTGGGCACAACGAGATGATGATGATGATGATGATGATGATGATGATGACACAGGCATTTACGTCCCCAAGTGCCCGCGCCTCAACTTTTCCGGTCGCGTGCTGTTGTGGCTTAGTCAAAAAGGTATAACAGGCACCCTTCATAGCTATACACAAGATTGGTACGAATCACTCTCATGGCGATGCAAAGTATACACGTTCTTGAGGGGAAACATTGCAACACACTCATCGCGTTCCGTGTTTTGCCGAGGTGTTCCCGCATGAGGAATGAACGACACATTTTTCCGCTTCTCCGGCAGGGCACCTTAATATTATGTTTAATTTCGGGGCGCTGCGTATTCATTATGCAGTAGTCACTCCGTTAATTGTAGAGAGCAGAGCGCACTAGAATCAATCAATCAATCAATCAATCAATCAATCAATCAATCAATCAATCAATCAATCAATCAATCAATCAATCAATCAATCAATCAATCAATCAATCAATCAATCAATCAATCAATCAATCAATCAATCAATCAATCAATCAATCAATCAATAGATAAATAAAACGTAAGACAAAGCAATTCTTAAGCGGGAACTAAGGTGTACATAAAATGTACTCATTCTTAATTATTTGTAAAGTATTGGCAGCTTGAAGGCCAAGCAGGGAAAACCGAATTTCGTGATTTCTTGAGGTTATACACTGTTTCTGAATTTGGTTTGTTGAATTTTTTTTTTTTCAATATTGCCTACGTCCCAATTTCGCCGCAGCTTTGGCGCAGTAACCAATGTCGTGGCTTATTTTGGCTCCTTTCAGAGCTTGCTGTTCACTGCCTACGGCACCTCCGCACAAGCCCAAACCCGAGATTATAATACGAATAATGTTTACCTGCTAATCCTCTGCTTCAAAGGCGTGGCCGCCTGGCTGGCCCTGTGGCTGCCTATCAGAATCGTGCTTGGCCACCCTAGCAGCGACCTTCATAGTTTCTCCTATAAAAGTTAACAATTGTGACAGTTCTCGGAAGCAATCCTCCAACGCAATTACATCAAATTCAGAGAAAATCCGAGTACTGCCATATAATCTCTATTGCATGTAATTACAATATATTACAAGACATTTCATGTAATACCAAGGAGGTAAAACTAAATTCACAGTGATCAGCGATTTTCCCCGGAAAACACCGCTTCTTATTTACAGGTACAGGTAATGAATTCCACCTGCATTTTTTTCCCTCGTTTTAAATCGGCAACTCATGGACGCAGCATGTCAGATATTGTTTTTCGGCGATCATCGTAGTGGAATAGCCGCAAGATAAGACCTGTCGCGGTACGTTGTGTCGCAATACGTTAAAGGGGCACTGACACAAAATTTTGAAGGCGAGATAACTTCGGAGATAGATTGGTGGGAACACATATACATCATCTGCAAAATATCAGCGGCGAATACAGCCTAGAACATATTTAAAATCAATTTTAAAATGTGCGAAACGCAACCGAGCAGCCAGCAGAGGACCACGCGCAATCGACATCCCGAGGATATCGTTTAAATAAACAACATGCAACACGTCACGAGTTTGTGTTTGCCGCTTCCGCACTGCCGGCGTTTTTCGCCTGCTCGCCCGGCTCGCCGCTCCAATCGGAGGGCCGGAGGGCGGAGCTTCTGCTCTCTAGAACGAACGACCCGATCGTTGGCGGCAGAGGCGCCGTGATTTCGTCAGCTCATGGGGCAGCTGGCCGCTACCAAAGTTTTACAGCGATTCCAGGCACTCTGTTTCTATTACTGTTTATTACCATTGGCTGCGAAAACGCGCCGGAGGCACGAAAAGCCCACTGAGCTAGCCGCACGGTCGCTGTGCAGGCGGCGGCCACGGCCGCGAAGTGGCCCAGGCCGGCGCAGGTAGCTCGAGCGATAGCTTGTTACCGCTGCACGAAATTGTCCCCAAGTCCTGACCATGGTGGCTTACATGAGAAAGGAGTTAGTGATGCGATGGCGGGTTGCATTAAAAATTGTCATCTGCACCGCTTACGAGAGCGGCACTGGAATATCCGCCGCAGTGCTAAGCCGAACACATCTGTAGGCGGACTTGTAGGCAGACCGGCCGGCTGCTCCCAGCGCGCGTCTTGCCACCCACCGTCTCGAGCGTCGCGCGTCGTTTTTTAGCCGCGGTAGCATTTGCACTCGCAGCGCCTGGGTCACATCCACGGTCGCTTTTTAATAAAGCGCCTCACGAGATCAGTACGTGGGGGCATTCGCAGAAACTGCCGTCTATGCGGATTCGACAGTGCTACGGCGGCTCTGCTCTGTGATAACCCTCCGACGGTCACGTGGTCAGCTTTGTTCACACAAAATCCACAAAATCCATCGTTTCGCGGCACTCGCTGAAACCGAAACTGCGACTGGCCGCATTTAAAATGCCTCTAATTAAACAACCGTCGCACGCTGAAGCAAATTAGGTTTCTAGAGGTTATAAGTAGGTCACTAGTTACTTATCCCAACAAAAAAAAACAAGATGCAAAATTTTTGTGTCAGTGCCCCTTTAATGATCCGTGAATTTTCTTACTTGATCTTTGGTGTCTGCTTCAAAAGGCGGCGGTAAGCCTCAAAAACCAACCACGGTGTCGCTGTATCCAACTTGTACAGGCATTGGGAAAAAAAGTTAATGACCGGGAGGGTGGAATCATCACTCTCGTGAGCGACGGAGAGGAGAACGCGAGACCTGCGGTAGCGGAGGTGCTGCACGACGTCCTGAGGGCCAAGGTCATCGTCAACACGGTGGCCCTTGGAGGAGAGGCTGACCCCAAACTGGAGACACTGGCAGCCGTGACCAAGGGAAAGGCGTACTTCTTCCAGGACGGGCAAGGAAGTATGCTCCTGGACCTGGAGGATGCTTTCAGAGAGGCCGCTGCCAGAGCTGAGGACGCTGCCCGCCTGCCGGTTACGGTACGTCCAAGTTGCTGCCTGTGACCTTGCTGCACAAGTGTTTGTAATAATTGTAAATTGGGCTAGTTGGATTCTGTTCATTATTGAAACGACAGCGGATAAACTGGACAGGACGAGAACAATAAAAAAGGCACAACCAGCGCTTGTTGTGCCTTTTTAGTGCGCAACGCTTTGGCGCCCGGTGCCTTGGTTCCGCGGCGGCGGCGGTGTAGACGTCCGTCGATGTCCTCGTAACCGAGTGAGCGAATGAACACTCTTAATAAAAATGTCATAAAAAGGTAGTAACGGCCGTATTTACTAACTGCTTAAGAACCTTACTACTCCGCGGTCTGCCACTAGCAACTGCAGGGTTAAGAAATTAACTGGGTGTAGGAAGTAGTATACAAGAGATTTTGGTCGTGCTTATGACTCGGTTACGCGTGGCCAGTTAGTAAACGCATGTAGCTAAGGCGGTTGCTATGGCTAGGACTTTACTAGTGAAGGTTGCGGTGCTTACTGCCTGCTTCACCCTGAGTAGTACTGCATTTACTACCTCCAGTTACCAAGCACCTAGTGTACACTGGGACAAGTAACTTGTTAGTGTTCCATTAGTGAAAGTCCCAACCTTTTTTTTTAAAGTGAGGCAGTGAAGGCAGAAAAAAAGGGAGAGGAGTGGCTGGCGAAAATGTAAGGGCGAGGGCGGCACGTGCGGCTATGGCGTCATCTCTCTCTACCTCCACCTCACACTTTCGCCATGCGTCGCCGCCCAGCAGCAACGCCACCTACAAGGAGCGCCCTCCCCTCACACTTTCCGTGGCGCTGCTCCGTTCGCCACTCATCCGAACCACGTGACATGTGCGCGGCAGGTTCAAACACAATTTGCAGCAACATGCTCGCTGCTTCTCCGTGCGTGGCTCATCCGAACCACGCGACATTCGCGCGGGAGGTTCAAACAAGATTCGCACCAACATACTCGCCGGTGGAGGCCAGCGCGCTGCGAGATTAACGGCAGAGTAGCGCGCGCCGCCGTGTGTTCGCTAATCACGCGACCACTTCCCGAGACGCAGCAGATATGCGCCGTGGTCGAGAAGACTGCAGTTCTCGCTGCACAGAAGTTTCTCCTTAGCAAGTATAGTAATCCTCAGTGCATTTTAACAGCGGAGCTGTTTAACAAATCGTAATTTTTCGTGTCCGCAGTTAAAAATACCAAGAAATTGCCGAGCGCGCGCAGGTGAGCGCGGGCCTCGCTGACGAGCTCTGTGTGCGTGCCTCGCGACGACCGTCCAGCGTCCACTGCGCACATTAGTCAATCCATGCACACCCACTTAAGGAGGTTGGCCAATGTTGAAAAAAAAGCTCCAGCGTTCGCCGTAAATGTGTCAACACTTGCTCAGTACGAGAAAGACTCCAGAATTTGCCGTAATCGTGGCAACACGTGCTGGGAACAAGAAAGACACGTCATAGCGTACGCCTCTCCAAGGTAATGTCCAATGGTTATCGCTAGATAGATAGATAGATAGATAGATAGATAGATAGATAGTTAGATAGATAGATAGATAGATAGATAGATAGATAGATAGATAGATAGATAGATAGATAGAGAGAGAGAGAGAGAGAGAGAGAGAGAGAGAGAGAGAGAGAGAGAGAGAGAGAGAAACCTTATTCGACTTGCGGTCATTGAAAGTTGGTGGAAGGTCAGCCGTGACTTCGGTATCGCTGCGTACCGAAGGACCCCCTGAATCACCTGGCTACAGCTACCCAACGAGGCTCCACTGCTAGCTGCTGGATATTTCAGGCACATCTAAACCCTCACAGTAAGCGAATAAAGAAACGCATAGAATATCCTGCACCAGAGAAACTTGTGCTAGTCGCTGCGCTTTTGCCTTCAAAGCACGTAAGCGAGCTTAATTTCCCGAGGAATTTTGATCCCGTTTTATATTAAAAACTTTTATCTAAACATAGATAGGTGGTCCACATGTTAGCTGTGAAAAAATAGTAAAGAATTAAAGTAGCTGTGTTTATACCGAGGTCAGGTTTATTCTAAACGTCGCTGTATTCGAGGTGTTTCATGGTCGTTGTCACAGCCCGTAAAGCACGTTTGGGACAAGTCCATGGTATAAGACGTCATTTAGCTGAATGCAACCTCGTGAGTGATGGCTTAAATTTCTGCATTAATTGTGCTCTTTTTCAACAGCTCCTTGATACGGAGGCGTCATTTTCGGGCAACCACAAGCATGATTTCTTCATAGACGACAGCGTGGGAAAGAACACTGTTGTCTACATTCACACCAAACAGTCCGGCGAAACAAGTATTCTATACGCCTGGTTGGCCGACCCTACAGGGAGCCGCTGCACAACAGCGTGCCGTACTAGCACTACTGGACCAGACATTGCTATAAAACTGACGTCGGAGTCGGCAATGGTATGATTAATAACACATTCCTTCGTTCTCATTTTAGTGCATGTCATTCTTTGAAAACGATTAAACTAAGTGGTATAATTGAAAAAAGAAAAACAGAGAACGTGAATACTTTTACCCATTCCCCAATTGTAGGTCAGGGTTTGTGAAATGTATAAAAGATTGTAGCGAATAAATTAATACAAGAAGGACAGCGGATGAGACGAAATTTGTCACCTCGTGTTTTTGCATTGGGGGTTAGGCCCGCTGCTGTTATCGGGTGTTATACATCATCAGGGGAAGCCGAAAGAAATAATTCCTTGCAGATATCAGGTCAGAGGATATGCATTCGGCGAAAACCCGCTACGACGTCTGTTTGTAGTTTAAACGAATGCCATATTCTGCAATAAATTCCATGGAACATAACGAAAACATTCTTACACTTAGAAAAATTCACGAGGTATTCCACTCGATGAAGGCAAATGACCAGCGATGCTTGAGTCCGGGCTGCACATTGCGTCCCCATTACGACGATAGAAGAGAAGTGAAATTAACAGTGGAGAACGGCAACATTGTCCGTCAATTTCGCTCGACCAGGCAATGTTCTTGTGTGGTAGCTAATTCAGAATAAAGCACGCCTAGCCAGTAAGGTGCCAGCGCGTATAGTGTTAAAAAATCCCTCTTGCTGGGAAAAGTTTAAAGTTGCGTCATTGCGAACAACGAAATAAAAATGTGGTTGATCCGCCTTCCATCAGAAGCTATAAAACGCGAAAGTGAAATGTGCCTTCACAGGAGCAGTTGAATGTTTATTGCGCATCAATAGGAACTTGCACATGGCCATTTATATTACGTCGGTATGGCACCGTTATAGGCGTCAACGTTAGACACTGGGTTGCACGCACCGGAGCATCGCGCAAATGTGACTGAAACCACAGGCACTCGCAAACCGTCCGTGCGATCGAAGCCAAGCGGTATGTCAGCGAATAATTTGGTTAATACACGGTCCGCTGCAGCGAAAAAAGCAGCGGGCCGTGCCACGAGCGGCTTTCGCAAGTCTGCGTCGATCTTACTCCGTGGTCGTTGCCTTACAGGCTTCTGCGCAGGTTACGCTACGCGCCCCGCGTACACGTAGGCGCTGACATCGAGGCGCGAACTGTCGGCGCTCATTAGCGCCATGATGCACTACTTCGCTTCGCCTCTCCTAGACGACAGCACCATCTGATGCAAAGGGTATAAGGCGCATTTGTCGTCCTGTTTGCGCGTCTGTTCATGGCACAGTAGGGGGCGTGTTTTGTACCTCCCGTTATACCGAAAGAGTTCGTGGTTAAATTCCGGCGCAGCCGCGTCAATCGAAGCTTTTCTCTCGATGTCATTTTTGTGACGGATATGACGTCAGTCAGATCTTGGTAGACCCGCAATAAAACACTTTCGTGTTAAAATTACTCCTGAAAACGGGAATCAGAATAAACGAAAGTATAGGGCACACGCTACGGTATATCTAAATTGTGAATGCCGTAACCATGTGTAATTCCATGTTCTTTCTTTTGTAAAGCCTGGGAAGTGGTCCCTTCACCTTTCTACAAAAGTTGACAACAAAGTGGATGTCTACATACAAGTCAAGTCCTACGTCAGAAATGAAACCGTCAAGCCAGTACAGGTCAACTGTAGGGTCGCCAACCTGATAGTCAACAAGCCAGAAGAGGCCATTGTGTACGCTGAAGTCACCAAAGGGAAGAAATTCATCCTCGACGCAGCCGTAGCAGCGCAGGTCATAGGAGCAAACAACACCCAGAGTGCATTGTTCGCGCTCAGGGACGATGGGAAAGGTGAATTTACTCGTTTCTACAGAAAATTAAATGAGGTAACAATATATTTTTGTTATTAAACGGAGGAACAAGAAAGGTGTAACAAGAGAAACTACCAGAAGTCTTCCCACATACAAGGCGTTGGTGCCATCAAATAAGTGATAACTTTCGACTCCGTGTGCGAAGCTAACATGCAGCAGCTTATTCTGCACTGCTGCCCTTTAAACCGCTTTGACAGAGCCATAGCGTTTTTTTTACATTCCGATATAGAAGCTGTGCATATGGAGATTTAGAGGGTGCCTACCTTTTTCCCTATCCCTGTCTTCTAACACCAGTGACTTCCGCTCCTCCTATTATAAATAAAACCATTTATCATTCGATCAATTGACCAACAGAAAAGCTAAGGAAACAGCATTCTCTTTTATCTCCCCAGCCCCAACGGCGGTCTTTAAGTTAGACTTAACGCAAATTTTATTTAAGAACTGACTGGAAATTTTCAAACACGGGGCATGAGGAATAAATCACAACTGCTGAACTCGCTGATGAAACGTTTGGTCGCTGCATGCCGATTTGAACGCTCTAACGTCGTTCAAATAACCCGCCTTGTCTATATATCTCGAACATGAGTGCAGCTTGATTCTCTGTTTCTTGCCAACAGATCCCGACAACCACGCTGGTGATGGCACATATAGCGGTTACGTCACCGAGTTCACCGGGAGAGGAAGATATGCTGTCACGGCTCTTGTTTCAAGTCATAACGCCACTCGGCTCGCGGACCGAAGGCTGGGATACGGGCAGTTTTTTAACGCAGCCTCACTCCACAGTTCCAAACCAGGTAAGTGTGGACGTTTACTTTAACTCTCGCGTGGCTACAATACAGACGCGTGATATTGGGAGAAATAAAACTGATGTCTGTGCGATAATCCTAGAATGCGTTTAATATCACGGGTCACTCATTACTGAGGTTTATGCAGGCATATTTCAAGTCGGTTTTGTATGTCTTTACTTACATTACTGTTACGTTTGTCATGCCACATTTACTTGCAGCTCTCCTTATTTTCTTACGCTGCATTAGGCGAGTCCCATTGCGACTTTTCTGGCCAGGTTGGCAGGTCAGTGCAAACAACATAGAACTGGGGTGATAAGGGCTCTTCGAATATCGAGACGCGTCTAAAGGAAAATTTGGTGTCCTTTCGGCACTTCAGGTTGCTTATTTACGCAGCCTATCACGCGTTTGTTACAAAGATACGAACAACGCCTGTAGAAAAGGAAAAAGACTGGAAGTGGGCAGAGGCACGGGGCTCGAGATCATCATTAGTTATTTCTCATTAGATCGAGGAGAATAAAGAAGCACGGGTGCTCTGTCTAGGCCTGTTGGTCCTTGACTCACTATAGCTCTTGCGACATCTTTGGTGCCGGTCCACCCGGAAAATCGCCCTTGAGAGCATAGGCGGGAAAGTTTCCAGTTTCCCAGAGGGGGGAAGGCTCTCCCCCAACCTCCCTCTCTCTCTTTCTCTCTCCCTCTCCCTCTCTCTCTCTCTCTCTCTCTCTCTCTATATATATATATATATATATATATATATATATATATATATATATATATATATAATATATATCAATATATCATCATCGGCCTATCTACGCCCACTGCAGGGCAAAGGCCTCTCCCATTATTCTCCAATTACCTCGGTCCTGAGCCAGCTGTGACCAATTTATCCCCGCAAACTTCTTAATCTCATCTGCCCATCTAACTTTCTGCCGCCCCCTGCAACGCTTGCCTTCTCTAGGGATCCACTCTGTTACCCTTAATGACCAGCGGTTATCTTTCCTTCGCATTACATGCCATGCCCACGTCCATTTCTTCTTCTTAATCTCTACTAATATGTCCTTAACACGTGTTTGTTCCCTGACCCACTCCGCCCTCCTCTTGTCCCTTAATGTTACACCTATCATTTTACGCTCCATTGCCCGCTCAGTCGTTCTCAATTTAAGTTGAACCCTCTTAGTTAGCCTCCAAGTTTCTGCCCCGTAGGTGAGTACCGGTTAGATGCAGCTGTCATACACTTTCTTCTTCAGTGACAATGGTAGGCTGCTATTCATTATCTGAGAATGCCTGCCATATGCACCCCACGTAGGTGACTTCCTTTGCGTAGGTGACGCAAGGAAGGAAGGTAGGAAGGAAGGAAGGAAGGAAGGAAGGAAGGAAGGAAGGAAGGAAGGAAGGAATACATTTTTCGTCCATCGGGATCAGCTGTTAAGGGGGGAGGAGGCCCGCAGGGCCACAGCGACCGCCAGGGCCCGGGAGGTGGTCAAGACTTGGCCTGACTTCCCCGGGTCCCGCAACATTAGCTTCCACAGGTGAGGGGAGGGAACGGGGAGGTACGGGTCGGCGGGGCATTCGCAGAGGGAATGGTAGTGAGTGTCGAGTGCCCCGCAGGCTGGACAGGTAGGGTCAGTAAAGAGGTGTGGATGACTGTGAATCAATTGTGTTGTGTGTGGGAAGGTGTGTGTTGGTAGGATGCGCTGTATGTGGCCGGCCACCAGAGAGAGGTGTGGGTGCGGGGGTGGGTATCGGCGGCGGCGGAGAAGACGGTAGTGTAGGGCAATATCCCTCTATTGCAGGAGGGAGGTTAGCTTGCCTGCAGAGGCATCGCGTGTAGGCGTAGCGAAACTGGCGACCCGGGGCATTAATTCGCGAGCACGTACGTGCACCACTTCATTAGTGCCTACTCCTGTGTACGCTGGTGTCCACAGCAGGGTCACGATGTCGTATGGAGGATTTTTGGAGAGCATTTGCAATGCCATGGGAGAGATGTTACCACGAATAAAATTGCGGATGGCCTGCTGACAGTCAGAGAGGACCAATTCGGGGGTGGGGCGCTGCGTGAACGCGAGGACAATGGCTGCCTCCTCCGCCGGGGTCGTATTGCTAGTTAGGATGGTAGCCACCGCGACGTTTGGTGATGTATGTTGGCCAACAACAGCTACGCAGTGTGCAGGTTTGGGGGGGGTAGGGGGTGACATCAGTGTATAGTGTGCATGGTGATGGTGGGTATAGTTTTGTGTGGGCGCTGGCTCGTGCTGTCGCCGGGCTGCATGGAAAGTTGGGTGCACGTGGCCAGGAGTTGGGCAGATTCGGATGCTGTTACGGATGTAAGGTGGAATGGGGAGGGGGGTGGGATTGGGATGGTGTGTGGTAGTGTGGTTATTGAGTTGAGAGTGTAGTGCCCTCTAGGGGAGGCGCGAGGCGTGTGAGTTGGGAGATGTGGTAGGCGTCTAGGTGCTCCCGTATGGTGTTGCGTATGCCGAGGTGGAGTAAGCGATGCGTTGGTGCGTATGGGGGGAGCAGGAGGCATGCATATACGCCTTCCGGAGGAGGGCATCAAGGGAATCGAGTTGGGTGGATGTAAGGTTAAGGTATGGTAGGTCGTACAAGATACGGTTGAGTAGAAAACTGTGTACGAGACGGAGGCGGTCCTGTTCCGTAATGGCATGGTGTTTGCTGGCGGTCCGTCAATCGAGATGCGTGGTTTGGGTAAGGTATTTCTGTACGTGCTGGAGGGTGAGTGCGGGTGATCGTTTGTGTGTTAGAGTGAGGCCTAAGGCAGAAAGTTGCTGTGTGTGGGGTATTAAGTCAGAGCGTATAAAAAGTTGGATGGGTGGGTTTGAGGGGGTTTGCTGCCAGGGGGCGTGGAAGTTAAGAGATGAGACTGGATTTTTGTGGAGAGCACTGGAGCGCCAAAGGTTCGATGTGGTCTAAGACTTGGTTGAGGCGGTGTTGGAGTGTTGTTTCAATGTGTTGGTCAAAGCCAGAGTGAACCCACAGGGCAATGCCATCTGCGTTCAGTGTGCTGCGTAGCGTGGGTAAGGTGAGGAGAGAGCGGGCAAGGGGGATTAGGGCGAGGTTAAAGAGCGTGGGCGAGAGGACCGCTCCTTGTGCCTTTCCGCGGTCTGGCATGTGTAAAAGATCAGACTGGACATTGCCAAAGCGAATGGTAGCAGTACAGCCTCATGGGTAGGCAGCTGGGCTGGTTCTCTTCCCGTCCGCCAGGCCCCAAGCTGCAGGTGCCTTGGGGAGTAGTTCGAATTCTCCGTGACCGACGCCCCCCGCGTTTGAATTAACGGGCTTTTCATAACATAGGGTTCTATGGACACTTGGCCGGACCAAATCGTACAGTTCGAATTGTTCGTAAATTCGTGAGAGAGAGTGAAATCAGAAGGAGCGGTCCTCTCGCCCACGCTCTTTAACCTCGCCCTAATCCCCCTTGCCCGCTCTCTCCTCACCTTACCCACGCTACGCAGCACACTGAACGCAGATGGCATTGCCCTGTGGGTTCCCTCTGGCTTTGACCAACGCATTGAAACAACACTCCAACACGGCCTCAACCAAGTCTTAGACCAGATCGAACCTTTGGCGCTCCAGTGCTCTCCACAAAAATCCAGTCTCATCTCTTAACTTCCACGCCCCCTGGCAGCAAACCTCCTCAAACCCACCCATCCAACGTTTTATACGCTCTGACTTAATACCCCACACACAGCAACTTTCTGCGTTAGGCCTCACTCTAACCCACAACCGATCACCCGCACTCACCCTCCAGCACGTACAGAAATACCTTACCCAAACCACGCATCTCGATTGACGGACCAACAGCAAACACCATGTCATTACGGAACAGGACCGCCTCCGTCTCGTACACAGTTTTCTATTCAACCGTATCTTGTACGACCTACCATACCTTAACCTTACATCCACCCAACTCGATTTCCTTGATGCCCTCCTCCGGAAGGCGTATATGCATGCCTCCTGCTCCCCCCATACGCACCAACGCATCGCTTACTCCACCTCGGCATACTCAACACCATACGGAAGCACCTAGACGCCTACCACATCTCCCAACTCACACGCCTCGCGCCTCCCCTAGAGGGCACTACACTCTCAACTCAATAACCGCACTACCACACACCATCCCAATCCCACCCCCCTCCCCATTCCACCTTACATCCGTAACAGCATCCGAATCTGCCCAACTCCTGGCCACATGCACCCAACTTTCCATGCAGCCCGGCGACAGCACGAGACAGCGCCCACGCAAAACTATACCCACCATCACCATGCACACTATACACTGATGTCACCCCCTACCCCCCCAAACCTGCACACTGCGTAGCTGTTGTTGGCCAACATACATCACCAAACGTCGCGGTGGCTACCATCCTAACTAGCAATATGACCCCGGCGGAGGAGGCAGCCATTGCCCTCGCGTTCACGCAGCGCCCCACCCCCGAATTCGTCCTCTCTGACTGTCAGCAGGCCATCCGCAATTTTATTCGTGGTAACATCTCTCCCATGGCATTGCAAATGCTCTCCAAAAATCCTCCATCCGACATCATGACCTTGCTGTGGACACCAGCCTACACAGGCGTAGGCGCTAATGAAGTGGTGCACGTACGTGCTCGCGAACTAATTCACCGGGTCACCAGTTTCACTACGCCTACACGCGATGGCCCTGCAGGCAAGCTAACCTCCCTCCTGCAATAGAGGGATATTGCCCTACACTACCGCCTTCTCCGCCGCCACCGATACCCACCCCCGCACCCACACCTCTCTCCGGTGGCAGGCCACATACTGCGCATCCTACCAACACACACCTTCCCACACACAACACAATTGATACACAGTCATCCACACCTCTTTACTGACCCTACCTTACCAGCCTGCGGGGCACTCGACACTCACTACCATTCCCTGTGCGAATTCCCCGCAGACCCGTACCTCCCCGTTCCCTCCCCTCACCTGTGGGAGCTAACGCTGCGGGACCCGGGGAAGTCAGGCCAAGTCCTGACCACCTCCCGGGCCCTGGCGGTCGCGGCGGCCCTGCGGGCCTCCTTCACCTCGAATACCTGATCCCGATGGACGGAAAATGTATTCCTTCCTTCCTTCCTTGCGTCGCCAACGCAAAGGAGAGGAAACAGAGTAGCTAAATATGGTAAAAACAACAATAAAAAACCCATAGCGGAGGTTTTGGAAGCACCTTCTTTGCGGCCTACATCAATGTGGACACGAGTTCAGGGTGTAGGGCGGGCTGACAGATGGCATCATTTCTGAGGCCGGAGGCGTAGAACCTGTAGCTGCCGGTGACCACGGGGGAAGGGGGGGGGGGGGGGAACGAAGCACCAGTGCGGGCATCGCTTGGAAACAATGAACGGCTGGAATGCTATCAGTCTCTTCTCCAGTCTTGGAGTAGGTGAAAAGCAGGCTTTGCGCTATATGCACTCGTTAGAGAAAGAAGTTTGAGGTTTCGTCTTCAAGCATAAAAGGCCGGCTGAAATCGCGGCCTTTTTCAAGCATTCAATTGATAACATGCTCTAGTGCCCCACAACTTCATTGTACAGATTTTGGACTTCATTTTCGTTAGTTCGAGCTTTCGTTAATTCTAACTGAGGTGGCGCGCCCTTGGAGTTGAAATTAACGAGGTATACTGTTATATATATCATTTTACTTGCATCCCATGGTGATGATAAGTTTATGATGTGATGATGATGAAATGTACCCATTATTGTCATCATCATCTGTGTATAACATAGTATGACGAGATTTTGGCGCACGTTAAAGGGACCCCGAAAAGCTTTGTGAAGGTGGCAATCAAATGCATTCAGGTGGTAGAACACATAACGGGGGATTTTTGAGCCAAGTGTGAGCCCCATACGTTGTACAGATACTTTGTAAACAATTTTTGAAGATCGCCTTTCTCAGCCGATGAGCGCGACGCCGCAGCGAGCCGACCGCGGCTGACGCAACGGCAACCGCGGGTGACGCAACGGCGATCGCTGCTGACGCAACGGCGAAGGCGCCCCCTGATTCGCCCAATCGCCGGCAAGGTCGGCCGCCGGCGGCGTCACTGCCATTGGCTTCCGGCTGCTCTTCCTCCTTCCTGCGCGATACCGAGGCAAAGGCGGCAAAGGCGGGTCCGCAGTGATTGACGCGAGCCTAGGCGCAGGAATGTAGCTAGCTGCTTTTGAAGGAGGCAGAGAGGGAGGAGGAGTCGATCGGTAAGTGGGGAGAGGTGCATTTAATTGCTTCTGGCGCAGCTAATACTGAATGTAGATCAATAATTCCAACGGCATTGCATCGCTATATTGGTGCTACGTGACAATACAGGCCTTTTGTAACTTTTACAGAAGGCTTTTCTGGGTCCCTTTAATGATTCCCACATGATCAACATTATTCCAGAGCCCTTCCCTACAGCGCACCTCAAGCCTAGGGCAGAATTCAGCGCATGGATGATAATCTGAATGGGATTCTGATTTTGTGTGAATCAGGCTTGGCCATATATTCAGTACTGAATGAATTATATAAATTAAGGACCTCCCCCTGCAGGCGACGATGTCTTCTTCCCTAAGAAATGTAAATTATTAAAAGAGCTTCTTTATTCATTAGTCGCCAGGATTGCGGATTGGAAAGATCATCACTGCTGAGAAACAGAACACTCATGTGCATATGACAAGCCGGTGATCGCTGACTTCTTTTCGATGTGGTGGGCCTCCACTTAAGTGGTATTTATATAGGGCGAATCTGATAACGTCCCCATTGTGCCACGTTTGCCTAGAAATTGAATCCCAAGAACATTTCTTTCTCTTTGCCGCCGATTTTCTAACCATCGGAAAAGGCTGTTGGATATTCCCCTGCTGCATCTTGGACTGCCTTTGACTGTACCGGTGCTTTTGTCGTCTGGGGGGGGGGGCTAGGCTGGGCCGGTGCCGTAGGGACGCGTGCAACGCCATCCAGTCTTTCATTTTGGAGACAGCTCGTCTGCAGTGTTAAAAATATTTCGATTAAGCATACTTTTACCTAGTTTTCCTACTCCTACTGTGTGCTCTGTTGTTTTTTCGTGTTCTTTCTCTGTCTCTTAAAATTTACCAAAATTTACAATAGAAACAACCCTTCTTGGCCAATTGTCCTAAGTGGGTATGCGCTATTTTTCGGGCCACCACCACCAGCACTTTCAGTAACCGACGCCTATGCTTTGGAGCATCACCCACATGGCTTCGCCGATCATCCGCCTTCGGAAGACTCGTGACGTCGTCAGGAGCAGCGTCATGCGAGCGCTCATCCAACTGAATGACCTGCTGCAGCAGCCCTCCCCCGACGCGGCGACCTTGAGCCCCCGCGTCGATTATATTGTGCAGCAAGGCGCCGAGCTGACTGCATCAATTGGGAGATTGCCACGGCAATGGAGGATGACGCGCTGGAGCAAGAGCTCGGGAAAGCGGCAGAGTACACCCGCAAGGTTTCGTACGCCATCTCTCGGGCACGGTTTCTGCTTAGAAATACCCAGCCGAACACTCTTGTACCCGGCGAAAGCGGTGGGGCAACTGCTCCAGCCCCTGGTCCAACGGGTACGTCACCACGCCTCGCGCCTGCGTCACGGCATCGGAGAGTCGCGCTTTCCAAGCTTCAGGTTCCAGCGTTCTCGCGGAATCTACATGAGTTGCAAGCTTTCAGGATCACTGTAGCGTGACCATTCATGACAACGTCAAACTGCCGAAGACAGAGAAGTTCAAGTATCTGTACAGGTACTTGGTGGGCGAGGCTGGGAAAGCCATGAGGGGAATCCGGCTTGCGGACGTGAACTACGACCTTGCTATGAGAACCCTTGTCCAACGATTTGGCGCGTCCAGAGTTGCTCATTAACGAGATACCGACCAACTACTGGCATCCAAACCGATACGTATCCCAACGGATAACGGCATGCTGCGCGTGTTGTACCACAATGTACATTTTAGCGGCAGCACCCTAGGAGCCCTCAGAGTTCCGCGAGAGCAATATGTCATTACCCTTAACTTTGTAACCCTGCGATGCCTGCCTGATGACATAATCTTGATGTACCGACAGAGGGCTAAGGAGATGGGCCAAGGGTCGACGACTACGCCAACTACGACTACGACGACTAGGGTCGACGACTATGACCACACTACGCCAAAATCAAAGCCTCAGGTGAAGATGCATCCACTGTTGCTGGAGAAGATGCACCCACTGTTTTGACGGCTTCGAGCGGACACTCCGGGGCAACGTCCGTATTACTGCAGACGGCCCGAGCATGAGCAGATGGTGCAGGGCGGTGTTTCATTGTACGAGTTCTTCGGTACACCGGAAGCCAACGGATGTTCATTCGTCAGGATGTGTCTAAAGCCCTCAAATGCACTGTGGTCGGCACAAAAGAGCTAGCGTTGGTCACATTCGGCAG
The DNA here is from genome assembly GCF_048455015.1 of Haemaphysalis longicornis. Classification (NCBI taxonomy): domain Eukaryota; kingdom Metazoa; phylum Arthropoda; class Arachnida; order Ixodida; family Ixodidae; genus Haemaphysalis; species Haemaphysalis longicornis. The sequence continues at coordinate 114,597,796 of NW_027526204.1, forward strand.
GGAGAAGGCTCCCAAGATTTTACAGTGCCGATGAGTTAAGGTGACCCTACCTGGGCAAGATCGGGGAGACCCGGTCACTATGGAAGCCTTCTAGGTCCCTGATATTTGCTTCGGGACGAGTTCGCAACTTCACATTGCATTTGTAAATATCCTGAATGAAAAGCGGTACGACATTGCCGACGCCTTCCAAACTCATACATAGAAAGCACGAAAGATCATCATACTGGTCGGTTCCGACGCCTGCTGGAAGATCGCCCCGGGCAAAATAGACAGGATCAACAAAGAGCTGAGAGCTGTGGAAACGGTTCTTGGGGTGACGGTCCATTGAATGCTCGATTCTCAGGCGTGCAGGTTAGCTAGTGCAATGTGTCTGTCAGGGGGCACACGCAGCCATTTGGACTTCGCTGAAACTGCTGTTTGGCGGCGGCAGAACTGCTATTCTAGCTCATGGCATGGGACTGAAAACCCCAAGGCCCGTCCGAGCACTCGTAAGAAGGTAAGCTCCAAGCAAAGAGTTAAAGATGTCATGACGAACGAAGAGGCGCAGGTAATATGTAGTGCTAGCCAGCCGACATCCGATCGCGCAGCTGCCGAGAAGACAGCCAAGTCAAAGTTCGCATCGGGGCAACGACAATGCACGGAGAACATCACTGAAAAGGCAACAAGTGAACGTCAACGCAAGCGACATGAATCGGCATTCAGTTCATGCAAAAGTGAAGCGCCTGAGAAGCGTCAGACAGCTGCTGGCACTAAGGAGTCAACGAAAGAAATTAAGAGAAGCCGAGCCGATAAAAGGGCCGAGAAAATATTCACCTAAAGATGTGAGGCCGAACCAGACCGCAGAATACAAAGAAACGACGATCAAAGCCTACTCGGGATGTGTCAGTCCTGGGAGGCCAGCAGGAGGCAGGCGAAGAGAGAATGTATGTCCCAAGCGCGTTCAGCAACCCGAAAGAGTGCCCAAGTTGAGAACAGCAAGAAACTTTGTTTTGGTGGCACCAGCGAAGGCATTACCAGACACGTCAAACCGCCCATAAGCGGTTCCTCAAGATCTCCAAGACAAATCAAGAGCGCGCACAGACACTTGCGCCAGCGAGAAAGCCGAAACGTCAGCCTCCGCACAGTTACTGCGAAGCTCCTATGCTGGGATGTATACGGAAAGTTCTCGCACCGTTGAATCTATCGCCGAGCAAAGAAAGAAACTCGGTGGAGCGCAACCACATGAAATCGGAAGGCCTGGGGGAAGGCTTAAGGTCTTGCAGTTTATCTAGCGCAGCAGAGAAGTAACTTGTACACCGCACTGCCAGAAGGTAGGCGCAATATCGCAAGAGAATCCAGCCAGTCAACGCAATTACACGAATCCGAAAGAAAGTATCCGCAAACAGAGACTCGAACGGCCTAAAGTTTACCAATGAATTAAAAATAACCCTTATACGCCTTTGAAGTTGAGGGACGTAGGCAAGATCTGCCGATCTGCTCTGTCGACAAGCACAGGATCGAAAACGTCGAACATCCCAGATGATGATCGGGAACATCGCAGATCGTGCTCGACGAAAACGGCCCGCCGATGCAATGGGGACATTGACAAAAGTCAATGCTGCATGACAAGCGTCATATATAAATCGCCCTGTGTAAAAACTATATCTGTTTTGAATTCGCCGCCTGAGAATCTTGGGCCCGCGAAAGGACATTGATAAGGAAGAAGACGGGGAAGCAAGCAGGGGCATGGGTTGCTATGTCATCATTAGTTAGTTGTCAGTAGATCGAGAATAAAGACGCACAGGTGCTCTATCTAGAGCTATGGGTACTTGACTCGCCATAGCTTTCGCAACCATGCTCATTCTGCCCTTTTTCCGATTTGACGGCTCACACCCACACCTAATGCACATGTGAATAGACAGGCATAGGCACGCGCACACGTACACGCGCACGGACGCAAAACTCACGCTGCTTCGTGCCAGCCCTTCTTCCCTTGATCCCTTCCTCTTTACGTCCCTCCGCCCAACCTCGCCCTTAATTCTCTACATCCTCTGCCTTTCCTACCCCTTGTGTCTTTCTCTTTCCTTCTCTTGGCTTGTGGTCTTCGCATCTCATCTCCTCCCAATCAACTTCACGCTCTTCTATATTCATTCCTTCTTCCACCTCCTTACCATCAGGTCCACATGTTACCGCCACCGTTCCCCCTCTAATCCCTACCTCCCATTCTTTTCCTCTACATCCTCCATCCCCTCTCTCATACCTTTTATAAAACCATTACCACAGTACACCACCGCCACACCAGTCCCCTCTCCAACCCCACTATGTTCGTTACATTTTTTCCTCCTCTCTTACCTCCCGGCTTCCCCCTATCTCCCACTCTTCCCCCTTCAGTCATCTCTTCGTGTTGCACGCCTCTTCCTCTCCCCCATCTCCCTCATTTGTTCCTACACCATCACGAACCTCCTTCCATAGTAGCCGCCTTTTCTGCTCGTATTGCCCACAGCGATTGCAATCTCCCTCTAATTCATGTCCTCCTTAGTCCTGTTCGCCGCCTTGCCGTCTTACTTTTTTAACAGCGATGCCGTTTAAGCTGGTGGTTGGGCCTGCGAATGTGCGCAAGAAAGCCCCGCCGAGCGATGACGTCATCGTGCGTGCCGACACCGCTGCTTTACCGTATTTTGCCTGGCTGCGCTTCGGGCGACTCGAACGGGACTCGTATCGCCACCTGTAGGAGGCGCGATACAACTAGTGGAAGCACGGATTTGGAAACACGTTGCGGGGTGGCTCGCTGTATCGCTTGTTGCGACGAGTCGTGCAGTTTTGACGGTGCAATTATTGCCAAAATGAAAGAAGCCAAAAGGCTGAGAAGCGCAAGGTTAATCAACTTCTTAAGTAGCGTCCCACACGCCAGACCACCCAAACCAAAGTGTGGCCACCGAAAGAGTTCAGGAAGTTTGAGCAAATGCTCGTTCCGCTGTGCCCTCCGCTAGTCTTGGAGGTTCACCCCAAAGGCTGTGGGCACGCGCACAGTGCATATACTTTAGTGACCGGGGTATAATTGCTTTTTGTAGGGGCTAACGATGGCACCACACCACCAACTTGGCTGAGTCCCCAAGCATACCCATGCATAAATATAGCCGAACCAAGAATAAGCTTGGCTAGGTCGCCGGCTTCGTTGTTTGCCCCTTTCTTCGCTCCACTAGTGTGAAGCTGCCACAATATTTTCTATCCTCGTCTCTCTGCCTGACGATACCCTCTTCCGCTACACCTTTATTTCCTCCTAATTGCTCACCACCTATCCAGGTGGTGAGACATTGCCACCACCTGTACCTCAACAACGTTATTCCTCCTCAACAACGTTAAAGGGCCTTTACACGTGCACTGGATCCCTGGTCAAGCAGGCGTTGCAGGGAACGAACGCGCTCATCAGCTTGCCTGTGAAGCTCTCCTCCGGGCCGCTGGCGACGCTCGCGACACAAATCCTTGTCCTCCCCCACCGCTCCGCATCTCAGCAGACCTTGTATGCGTACGTTGCATGTCCCCTCTCTTCCACTCCAGTTTTACCCGTTGCGAGCAAGTAGTTTTTCGGCAGGCGCAAACACATACACTGCCCACATCCACTCGGCTCCATCTATTCCAACGGACGCCAGACACCCCTGTCCGGCTCTTTCCACTGCCTTATTCCCGCTACCCAAGACCGTATTCTGAATGAGTGCCCTTACAACCCTACCCAGCCACATAATTACGCCGGAGCATGGCTGGCTGTTGCGGCGAGTCTACAAGAGCAACGGAAACAGGCGGCCCACATCATCAGTGTCCTCAGTGGCTGCCTGGACCGAGGCGGCTGATTAGCCCCAACCATCCCATGACCAATAAAGTTTGTCTATGTATCTACCACTACCTGTCCCATTGTTCTTCCTCCCTTCCGCTTCCTCTACACTATTCTTTCCTTTTTCCCCTTTCTGTTATCCCATCGCCATGCCAGTTCTCCAACTGCCCCTCCTATTCTCCACTCGAATTGCGCTGTTCCATTTCAACTTTACAATCTTCTTCCACGACTCCTTTCACCTTTCCCTTCCCCTTAAGCTCGTTCTCACGCCCTCTTCCCCATCTCGTTGTATCCCTTATTCATCATATTCTCCCTTCTCTACAGTTCCCTTCGCCATACCAATCATTTACACACCGAATTATTTACAAACTGGTGAGTTTTCTTGCCGGTAAGGAACTCAGCATTAAACAGGCTCACCAGCACATTTCAGGCTTATTCGACAGATAGACAGGCAGATCAAAATTTTTGAGTGTAGGGAGAGAGAGAGAGAGAGAGAAATATATTTTTTTTTAGTTTGGCAGAAGGACTCAAGGTCAACTGGGGGAAGTGGGAATAGACGGTAAGGTTTTTTCTTGCTTTGGACATTTTCAACGTGGACAGTTCGAGCACAAGCAGATCCCTTGAGAAAGGGGAGAGGCCGCGTGCAGGGAAGAGAACAGACTCACGACTCTAGACGGCGCACGCTAGACCGCTTTCTACGAAAGAGTGTGCAATTAAAGTGGGCCTGGAGCTTTGCAATGCATGACGGTCGATCTGTGAGCAGGAGGCGTTTGGAGGAGGGTTGAAGGTTCTATAGCGCCTGAATTTCTAACGCTGCCAAATTAGTTTCTGGAGATTTGCGGGGGGGGGGGGGCACAGAAGGGACAGGGAGGCGGGAGAGATGGGGTGTATCCTTTACGGAATGTCTCTGTGGTTTGGCTAGCATTGGCGAAATATTTGCTTATGAAAATTCAGCTGATCTTGGGAGAGGGGGCAGAGGTGTTTTTTTTTCTTTGTTGTACCGTAGGATCTTAATTGCTGTCGATGGCGGCTCAAAAGGTGGAGGAGCCAAGTCGGGTAGCAGGAGAGGTCTAGAGGTTACGCACTCCCGCGCAGCCGAGTTGGCTGCCTGGTTCCGCGGGGATGACTGCTCGTGTCCAAGCGACGAGTCCATGCCAGGATAAATGTCGCTAAATTTTAAGATGGTAATCTGACCAAGGATTTTGTAGGGGATGGTATTACTCGATATGGGAACTTTTGTAATCTGTAGGTTTTTGAACGGGTCCGTCAGCATACGTATCTAAGAAGGGGCAGACGAGCGAAAGTCGAACATGAGGAAATCTATGGCTTGGAGGATTGTACGGAGTTCCGCTTCCAGGATGGTAGCCCATGGAATATTAAAGGTTTGTTTGCCTTGTATGGAGGTGAGATCAGGTGAAGCCATGCGATGCCAACTAGTGAAGGAGGGATGCTTGCGTCATTGTAAATGTCGATTCGATGGGGGCGTTTTCTGGGGAGCGCGTACGGAGCGGGCGTTACGCGGACGGGATTGGTGGCCATAGAGTAAGTGACAGAAGGGCGGCTCCAAGGAGGCAGAGGCGGTGGAGTGTCGTGGGGTTGTAAAAGTTTGAGATTTTCCCAGGCGATGATGGAGACACCTTGACGAGTTAATGGGCGTTTATGAAGGGATTGATTTATTTGCTCTTGAATGGTATTTTCCAAGGGATGAAGACACCTCGAAGGTTTTGCATGAAAGTATGTTTGGTAGCCCACTGATTGGAGAGTGTGGCTCGGTGCAGGTGTTGAATTTTTTTCATGTGCGTTTTGTTAAGGTCTTAGTATTGGCTGTGTGAGTTATGGTACCTACGGCGGGAGCGTGTGGTAAAGTTTTGGTTGCCTTCTGGCTTGCTGCACCAGACTTGTTACATTTGTTGGAGAGGCGATGTATTGCATGCTGATTGGTTTGGCCATCTACTTTGCAGTAGATGTAGCCATACTGAAGGACTATTTTTATGTACGATTGGGATTCTGAGTAATCGCATGGAAGGAAACCGTCTGCAAGAAGCATTTTACGCAGGAGAAAGCAAGGAGGTACCTTCGTCGGAATATTCGCTCGATTACTTCGTCGTCGCAAATACGACCAGGGAGGCGGAGAACTCGAGGGGCGAGCCTGTGGTGCATCATTTCCAGCGAGTCGTCTCTGGAGGTTCGTTCCAAGTGAACATGACGAAGAAGACAACTCCGGTCCAACCTAAGGCGATACGGCGCCTGCGGGTATTCTGTGAAAGACCCTTGTGGAAACAGATCAGCGACGGAAGACCACTGCTGAAGCTGTCGTGGTCGTGGGAAGGACCGAAGAACGACCCATTTGAGCGTAAGAACATTTTCTGCCCTGCGCTTTCAGTGCTTTCAGTAGAGACACGAGTATAAGTAACTGTACTTATATACTTTTTCGGTAATAGGGGTATAATGACGAGTATATTTTAAGAGAGGAAAAACAGAACAGAAATTTGTGCTTTTATTGTACTTGTCAATATAGCAGCAGTAAAAATGTTTGTTGATTCCAGAAACGTTCCGCCTTTAGCGTACACTGATTGGAGATCAATAAGCGACGTGGGAATCAGGACAGGGCAGGATTGGAAGGAGGGTGATAATAAGAATTCACGGGGTTCTGTTTAATCATCACGGGAGCCACGAAAGTGTTCTATGAGTTAGCACAAAGATGATGTCAGGCAAAGGACGGGCCAACTTGTTTGGTTGGGCCCACTTTTATTTTGCAGACGCAAATGGCTCAAGTCAAACGATATTAATTTGGTACCTGACACTTTCTGTAGCGTTCTCAGAGTGCATGTACATAATCTTATTTGCAATAGATAAGATAACCAAATCTAACCTTTAGTGGCATCAGAGTCATTCAATGCTTTACTGGTCGCGAAACTGCTCCGTAACTCAATGGGGGAGCTTCATATGCTCTCTCACTGAGGTCACTCCTCGGGCGGCGTTGCGCTGGCTCGAACGGCGGAGCCGCGGCGAGTTGTGTTTGTTTTGTGCGGGGAAAAAATGTAACGTGCATATCTTAAGTAGTGCAACGACGATGCCGAACTTGTGTTGCGTCCCGGGATGTCGTTCCTTGTACAACGATACCATAGAAAATGTTTCCTTGTTCCGAGCGACGGGCAGCTGCGTGAGAATTGGAGGCGCGTCATTCCAAGGCAAGCAACGGGAGATTTCAGCTTCGATAATAAGTGTGCGGCAGTGCGTGGAAATGCACTGTGTGTGAGAATGGAAAAAGCAATGTACCATTTTGAGAGAATCGTGGGCCTAAAATTGTACAAGGCTAACTTAAAGCCGGATTTTTGTCATATAAGTCAGGTTGTAGCGGTGCTCCATTTCCTGTTTGTAAACTTGTATTACCTTGCGCTCAGGCTCGCGTGTAAAAAAGCTTTGTGACGTCCTTAGGCTTTTATTTTTCATATTTCCGCGAATTATCCCTTAGGGTTCGTTTTGTTTGTTCTGTAACCGCGCGTGGGCGATTCCGGTTTCTTATCTCGCGTTTCAATCGCAGCGCCCGTTTGCTCTGTTTGTCGTACGTCCCGTCGGGCAATATTGTTTGATATGGAAAGGGTGCCACCTTGTCGCTAACTTGATTTTTTGTTTCTTCCACAATGTTCTCGATCCTATTTCCATGGATCTGAAATTAACAACGTTCCGAGAGTAATGCATGCATAGCAAACGCCGCGCAACTCACTTTATCGACGTTCATCTGTGCACGTCACACTGCGGACTGCTTCTTCGACGTTTGTGTTTCATTCTAGTATTTTGTGGTGCAGGAGATCGCTAGCTCGCTGCGTTCAGAAAAGCTTTGCTTCGTTCTTGGCTACGTGAAAATATTCTGTTTCCTCCGTGTGCTGCACATCGCAGCGCGAAAACATAAATTTTTGTACGCTGGACCACGCTCTTTTGTCTCCCTTCGTAACACTGATTTTTTTTGTTGCGTGTGATAAAATTAGTTTTATTCTTTTTTCGCTTCCTGTTTTTGCAAGTGCAAAGCGTGGATGCAGAAAGACACATGGTGCAACATATATCTCTTCGTGTTTTGATCCTTCGCGTTTCTGCAGTGTTTTTAGATGTTCTCAAGTATGTACCCACTCATCAAAACGACGGTACTATTGGGCTATCTCTTTTATCCTTCTGTGCATACCAGAGCAATCGACGGATTCATTAAGCGTAGTCTGAACGACGCGTACTTGGTTTCTTTCAGTTTTTTTTTTATTGTATTATCGATAGGCCCGCAGCAGTCCGTGACTACACAGCTACCGCAGATGTGGTAATTACAACTTTGCTTTAAGAAAAGACGCAAAATAGATTTAAAAATCCGTAAACACGACGACGCAGCGCTTGTGCCAGAGCACACAGAAGCCATTGCCGTTCGCGGCCGAAGTCTACGATAATTTACTTCGAAAAATAAAACCCCATTGAAGGCAGCTGATATACACAATGACTGGACTATTCATCGCTAACTACTACAAAAAAAAACACACTTAATCAGCGCGCAGACACCAAAAGCAGCAAGCGTTTGCACGCCAAGAGCTGGCCAATACGCCGCACGCGCGGCGGCTGGATGACCTTCGTGCGGCGGTGGCGCCTGTAGTGGCGCGCGCGGTCCCTATATGAAACGAGCGCCGAAGTTTCGTGACCAGTAAAGCATTGAAGGACTCTGGTGGCATGCATAAACATGGCGTAAACCTGTGGCACGAAATGGAATTAAAAAGATTTCAGACAATGGTATTGGAGGGACAAAACTTAAGTGCTTTAATTTTATTGCAGTATTTTTCCATCGCCTTCTCACCGTGCCATAGTTTAGAGGTTATTTTATAAAGTGCCATGCTTGACTCATAACTATAGTTAGTTGCTGCATTAATGCGACCCAGATCATCTTTCACGGACGAGAGACCAAAAACTAGTTGACCTAAAACCGCTGACTGAAGCACCTCAGACAAAGCTATTTTTAATTTTTGATACTGCCAGCCTCAAGCTACCCCTTACCAGGTGGGTATTCATACAGTTCCACCAGGAAGAGCAGGAATGGGCCTCATACTGGTCCAAAAAACAAAAGAAAAACTGTAAAATAGAAAGGTTCCACACGTTGACACTCCACATGCAGTTCCGTTCAACAACTTTGCACACAAAACCGCGTAATCTATTTATTGGGTTGACCACAGAAATGCAGAATAAAAATAAAACCGAACACACAAATGTACCACTGTCAGGCATGCCACTTTGAAAACTAAGACAGTTTGTATGTGAAACAATTAGTAGTTGTGCGTAATGCGTACAGCGATGAAATGCACTAACCCTGTTTAAGGTTCACCATTATGATCGCTTTTGACCTTATCCAGTAATTTACAGCAAATTAAAAAAACAAGCTGTGTTAGGAATATATAGTTGGGTCCCGTTCATTTCATTCTTTCACTGCGAGCGGAAAAACCGAGTATTGGAACGTATCGTTATGGAACGCGTACTCTGTTTGTGTGTGCGAGAGTCTGCTGTGCGAGAAGCGAGATTTGGAAAGTGATAAATATTGGGAAGAATGTATTTCCAACCGATTGTGGAGAACGCAGTGTAAGAATTTGAAACGCGCTAGTTTTGTTGTGGTATTTTTTTCAGTCCCATACTAGCGTGGCCCTGCATCCGTGATATGGCTAACAGCTATTTAGTAGTTATTTCGTTCGTTATGACGTGCAGTTGGGACGATTACGTTTGGTGCGATTAAGAACGATTACTCCAAAATAATCTCACATCTTTAAATCTATGAAGACTAGTACATGCAGGTGGTCTTGTACTTGTAGACGTGAAACACCGTGTTTTCACAGAATAACGTGCCTGATTTGATTGTTCAGCTGAAGGATTAAGGTTATGCCGGTCTTTATTTCAGTTTCATTTATAGACATTATTTTTCTTGTGTTACAGAAGCAGCTTTGAGACGTGCTGTGGACCATTTTTTTGTGTGAATGTGTACGGTAATATCCTCTATTGCGAGCGATACAACGGATGTATTCTGTCACGGTAACCAACGAATTATATTGGTACCCCCCCCCCCCCCCCTTTCTTGCCCACATAGGTTTTAGGGCGATAATCAGAGGGAGCCTGGACCACAATAAGCTGAAGACAGATTTTGGACACCAAACTCCAATCAACAATACAGATATCGTTGACGGAAGTACTGCAATTTCTCCGACGAAAGCAGAATACACAATTCACGCGTCAATGCCAGATGAAATCTCCGCACAGCTTCAGAGTAACCCCACCAAAACCGTGTATTTTGCTGCTCGTGTAATAGGCCCTGGTGGCCTGCGTTCCGATGTGTCCAACATTGCGTCGGTCTCCTGTCGGCCGCCAGTGATTGTTGCCACTTCAAGCGACCCTGCAACAACTCCACTAGATATGACTGAACCGACGCCCACCAGGAAGGAGGAAATCGACACGACACCGGCATCTTCCATTTCTACTTCTACATTAACCACAGATGGCACCAGTTCTTATACTGAATCAGGGACCGACACCGTTACCACTGTCGCCTTGGTCGCAAGCACCACCAGTGACATTAACGCGGGCATGACTGCGCCGGTTACAGCATCAACTGCAGCAAGCACCAAAAAGAAAACGACTGAAAAGACTACCACCTCCAGGACTACCACCCATGATACCCTTAGTTCCACGGCTGCTATTAGCACGACGACAGAGGCGAGGAGTACGAATTCTGAGATAACGATC